>NC_141104.1:7734800-8334800 GCF_041138505.1 Cibotium barometz | reverse complement strand
GCTAGGTGACCTGAAGGATCCTAGAGGGTGCTGACCATACGGTGCTCGGGCTCTGGGTCGTCACCAAAGATACCCATGTGTGTGTCAAGGAAGAAAATGGGACAAGGTGTTAGAGTTGTTTTCTTGAACTCGGGCATGGATCTGGTTGATTGACCTTGCTCGTCCATGAGAGGACCTGAGAATGGTACCACTACCATTCTCCCCTTTAGGATGATGGGAGGCCCTAAGAATGGCAGTGGCGCCATTCTCCCCTTCAATCAAGGTCACAGGAGACCTTGAGAATAGCACCACTGCCATTCTTCCTTGAATGTAAGGGAGAATGGCAATGGTGCCATTCCCCCCTTTAAGTTGATGGGTTGCCTTGACAATGACACCACTACCATTCTTCATTGAATGTAAGGGAGAATGGCATTGGTTTCATTCTCCTCTCAAGGTGATGGGGGCCTTAAGAATGACACCGCTACCATTCTTCCTTGAATGTAAGGCAGAATGGCAGTGGTTCCATTCTCCCCTTAAAGGTGATGGGATGCCTTTAGAATGGCACCAACCAGTGCCATTCTTCCTTTAATTTAAGGGAAAATGGCAATGGTGTCATTCTCCCCTTTAAGGTGATGCGATAGGAAGCCTTGAGAATGGCACCAGTGCCATTCTACCCTTTAGGATGATGGGAGACCTTGAGAATGGCAGCGGTGCCATTCTTCCCTTCAATCAAGGTCAAGGGAGGCCTTGAGAATGGCACCACTGCCATTCTTCCTTGAATGTAAGGGAGAATGGCAGTGGTGCCATTCTATCTTTCAAGATGATGCAATGGAAGGCCTTGAGAATAAGAATCGTGTCATTATCCCCTTTGAGGTGATGGAAGGCCCTGAGAATGGCAGTGGTGCCATTCTCCCCTTCAATTAACAAGATGCCTTGAGAATGGCAGCACTACCATTCTTGCTTGAATATAAGGGAGAATGACAATGGCGCCATTCCCCCCTTCAAGGTGATGGGAGGCCTTAAAAATGGCACACCCTTGCCATTCCTTGAACATAAGGGACAAAGGAAATGGTGTCGTTCTCCCCTTCAAGGTGATGGGATGGGAGGCCGCCCTAAGAATGGCACCATTGCCATTCTCCCTTTTAGGGTGACAGGAGGCCCTGAGAATGGTAGCGGTGCCATTCTCCCCTTCAATCAAGGTCATAGGAGGCATTGAGGAATGGCACCACTGCCATTCTTCCTTGAACATAAGGGAGACTGGCAATCGTGAAATTCCCCTCCTTTAAGGTGATGGGCTTCCTTGAGAATGGCACCACTACCATTCTTCATTGAATGTAAGGGAGAATGGTAGTCATGCCATTCTCCCCTTAAGGTGATGGGAGGCCTTAAGAATGGCACCACTGCCATTCTTCCTTGAAGGTGAGGGAGAATTGCAGTGGTGTCATTATCCCGTTAAAGGTGAAGGGATGTCTTTAGAATGGCACCATTGCCATTATTCCTTTAATGTAAGGGAAAAAGGAAGTGGTGTCATTCTCCCCTTCAAGGTGATAGGATGGAAGACCTTGAGAATGGCACCACTACCATTCTCCCCTTTAGGGTGATGGGAGGCCTTGAGAATGGCAATGGTGCCATTCTCCCCTTCAATCAAGGTCATGGGAGGCCTTGAGAATAGCACCATTGCCATTCTTCCTTGAATGTAAGGGAGAATGGCAATGGTGCCATTCCCCCCTTTAAGGTGATGGGATGCCTTGAGAATAGCACCACTACCATTCTTGATGATTGAATGTAAGGGAAAATGACAATGGTGCCGTTCTCCTCTGAAGGTGATGGGAGGCCTTAAGAATGGCACCACTGCCATTCTTCCTTGAATGTAAGGGATAATGGTAGCGGTGCCGTTCTCCCCTTAAAGGTGATGGGAGGCCTTAAGAATGGCACCACTGCCATTCTTCCTTGAATGTAAGGGATAATGGTAGCGGTGCCGTTCTCCCCTTAAAGGTGATGGAATGTCTTTAGCATCGAACCACTACCATTCTTCTTTGAATGTAAGGGAGATTAAGGGTGGTGCCATTCTCCCCTCTTCAAGGTGATGAGAGGCCTTGAAAATGGCACTGTTGCCATTCTTCCTTGAATGTAAGGGAGAATGATAGTCAAACCATTTTTTCCTACAAGGTGATGGGGGGTCTTAAGAACGGCACCAGTGACATTCTTTCTTGAATGTAAGGTAATGGGAGGTCTTGACAATGACAGTAGTGCCATTCTTCCTTGAATGTAGGGGAGAATGGAAGTGGTGCCATTCTCCCCTTCAAGGTGATGGGAGACCTTGAGAATGGCACCACTGGCATTCTTCCTTGAATGTAAGGGAGTGTTAATTCCATTTTAGATTAACAAACATGATCCTCAATTGAGGACATAAATAAGTGTCATGAAACGGCACTATAAAAGTTGTACAATATGAGATATTGGACACCCAAGGCCTCGTCAGTAAGTTTTTGGTGCCCAAGTGTGAATAAGGGCCAATTGTATATAAGGCATTTTCTCATAATGAAGAGACACAATCCGCTTTGTGCTATTGAGAGTTCTCCCTTTGTGTCTTGAGAGAGATTGAAGGAGTGAGAGCATAGCATTGTGCCTCTCTTATGCTTGGAGAGAGAGTGTGATTGTCCTATGCAACGGTGTGAGTGACTCCATGGTGATAGCGTGGAGGTGGAGCTTAGAGTTTGGAGCTTAAAAAAATGAGCTTAGAGGCCTCAAGGGACTCAAGATCAAAGCATTGGTAAGTACCCTACAACGGTTTTGATCTATTACTCACTCATTAGGTGAATGTATAGAGTTCTCTCTTGGAGGTGTGGTAGCCCATAACATTTTTGGCGTCGCTTCCGGGGAAACACCCTTGTTTCTTCCAACCTCTTAGAGTTTCAGCTCCCATTGCATAGGATTGATTATTGCCATTGCATTCTGGTAGTGTATTGTGTGGAAAATGAATGGATAAGATGTGTGTGGTAGAAAAAATTATGGGAAATCGGTTGTGATGTTGTCTGTGTTTGTAGTGGAGTGTTTCTAAGATAAGGCTTCACTGGTTGTTCTTGTTAATTTTTATATTTGCACCTTTCAAACCACCGGCATCGTGAATGAGCAGGTTGGTGTGTTGTTTTCTTTCTATTTTAAAAAATTCATAAAAATAAAAAACATAAGGGACCATTGAAGGTGCCAAGAACTTGCATTTCGTTCTTTAGGAGTGGCACCATCGATTTTGCTATCAATTGGATAAGTATTACGCACCCAAAGTCACCAAATTCAACACGAGAAGTTTCAATGAAAGTGCAAGAAAGTTGTTCATGCCGTGAAATGATTTCCTACAGTTTCACGCCGCTAATCGCTCACAAAATTAGTGTCGTGATTTACACGGGATTCCCCTTCCAAAAATAGAAAACCTTATCCTGACATCTCTGACACCATGCAACCTCGCAAAATTTTTAGGCACATGAAAGTTCAAGAAGGCGTTCACGACATGAAAGAATCTAAAGCTTTCACGGTGTGAAATCCTTACTGTTTCATGATGTGAAGTGACCTGAAGCTATTCACGACGTGAAACCATTACTGTTTCATGACATGAAATGATTCGAGACTGTTCACGGCGGCAGCATGAAACCCTTACTGTTTCATGACGTGAAACATTTTTTATGTTGATTCACAGCAAGTAGGCCAAAACCAATGATTGGACAGCAGATCGAGGCCACAAGGGTTAGTTAAGGAAGGCGTATTCTACCAAAAAGAGGGAATCCAACCTTGAGGGTACATAAATTTTTGAGCACGTGAAAGTGCAGGAGAACGTTCATGAAGTGAACCAGCTCTGGCAGTTTCACGACGTGAACCACTATCTGCAGTTTCATGACATCTGAAACAAAGCAATAAAATCAAAAGTAAAATCAAATTGGGTTGACAAATAGCTTATCAAATCATATATACATGCACTTAAGATCCAAAAAACGCATCGGAGATGATCTTATGCCCTGACGATAGTGCATCAAATCATCCAGGATCTTCCTACCAAAGAAGTGTGGGATCAAGACAAGCACACACATGAGTGTCTTAAGAAACCTAACCACCGCTAAAACTAGTAGTGAAGAGTCCATGGAAGAAGGGCTAAGATACATTGGGTTTGGGGAAGAGGAGAAACCACCCTCCCCAACCATTGATATTGCTCGGGGATTTTTTAGTGTCCAAACCAGCCACGAGAGGAAGAAGCGCAATCTGTGGACATGGATCCATCAAGCAAAGTGCTGGACTCGGTCCATGACAAGTGCCATTCCAATTGTCAAATTCTAGGCTGTTGAATACCAGCACCCCTCGAATAAGACGAGACATGGAAACTGTGGCTAGGACGGGTCAAATACTCTTCCCCACTACCGAGGAAGTAGAGTTATACCTCAAACGGAGTGAGGTGGAACGACAACTACGAGAGTTGAGCTTAAGCAAACAAGAGCTCCGACACTCATAGGACAAGAGTTGAGAAGAAGGAAATGGGAAGTCTTAACCCACTTTAGTCATGGGGAAAGGAACCAGAAATAGCTATGGGTAGAAGTGAGGGAGAAATTCCAAACTTGGAACCCATTAACGAGGAATCAAAGCTTGGAACCCATTAACGAGGAATCTAGAACAGAGGAAGGATTTACAACCATAGAAGAAGAGGGTAACCTGGTAGGTAGTGTAGTTGAAGTAGAGGACCGACTCTACACCAAAAAGGATATTGAGCAGATGATCAATAATCCTACATTCCTACAAGACATGGAACTCCTAATTCTACACAAAGACGTACAGAGGCGACAAATGGGGGGGCTTTTTTCCAAGATATCGTGCGACTGGGCCATCCCATGGACCCGAAATACCTAGAAGGGTCAATACAGGTAGGGGATGTGGCCTAGGAAGGGGAAGCAATTCCCCAAGGACTTAAGATAGATCCAAACATGGAACTTAATGTAGCTACGAGGGTGGATTTGCTGAATATGGCAGCAGAGATGGGTCGAGGGATGGTCAGAGAACTAGGTACTACTCTTGAATCATGACCTTCCCAGATGAAACCACATATCATTTCAAAACTTGTCCAAAACTTATCTGGAAACGGGGATCCTATCCAACATGTAGAGATTTTTGAATCCACATGTGAAACCTGTGGGCCGGTTAGTGATGTGACCATGATACATGCCTTCTCACAGACCTTGGAAGGAAAATCTCATCAATGGTTCCGAACTCTTCAGCCTGAGGATAAAGTTATCTTCACAAGGCTAAAGAATGTGTTTGTGCCCTTTTTTGTTGTAGTGGTGACAGGTGGAGTCTTGTGACACAATTACATAGTATTAAACAAAAGGAAGAAGAGTCAATGAGGGACTATGTTTCTCGTCTCTTAAGCACTTAAATTCGAGATGCATACTTTGGGAAAGGTTAACTCATGATCAGTTGTTGCCTTGTTTCCAGAGGGGGGTTAGAGACCATAAAATGCATGATTACTTGGTATTAGCCCCGACCTGCTACTCTTGTTCTTTTTATCTCGTAAGGTTTTGAAGGTGAGAGCTTGTGTGTTTTACATTCTAAGGTATTTGGAATTCTAATGCATATAGTGTGTCATGTCCCTCGTCCCCCACCCCCCCACCCCCCCTCTCTCTCTCTCTCTCTCTCTCTCTCTCTCTCTCTCTCTCTAACTATACACTCGGTCATGTTCTAGTAGGTGGTGGTTTCTTTGTGGTTCACAAGGTTGGTATATACTTAGAGAACATTCTTTCCTCCTTCAATTCAAAAGAGGCTAAATCTTAGGTGCCTTAACTTCGTGCCTATGAATGTTAATGTATCACCATTTTTAATGCTTCAAGTCTATCTAAAAATGAATCACTGTAGTGATGATAAAAATTTACAGAAACATGAGTGACATGAACATCACAATAATTCTCTTCCTCAAGCTTGATTAGGACCATTCATGAAAAGATATAGGGGAGAAGAGAGATTGAGCTCTTGCAAGAGCACACACACTCACAAAACCCTAAAAGAGAACACATAAGGTGAGAAGCTGAAAATCTTCTTCTTCTTCACACAACACTCAACACATCATATACAAAGATAAGAGTACACACACGATGAAAAGGTACTCAACCAAATACATACTAGGGTTCTCTATAGTGTGAACCCAACTAAATGAGCTGGTGCTATAACTATGCCAATCTCTCTAAAATGGCTGTCACACAGCCTGTCATCCCACTGGCCGCATATCACCCATGATCTCACCAACCATGCCAGTGGTGTAAGTGTGGGTCCTATCCCCCAGGCGCGGATCATCAGTGTCCACCGCCTCACTAGATGAGCTCGATATCTCAACACTCCCCCTCGAGCTCAACTCTATCTCATGTACACCAAGCAAAGCCCTGAATCTGTGGAGCTTCTCTATACCCAATGCTTTGGTGAAGATGTCAGCGACCTAATCCTGTGTGCTGACATAAACAAGGTCAACGTCTCCTACCAAAACCTTCTCTCTGACAAAATGGTAGTGGACCTCTATATGCTTCGTGCGAGCATGAAAAACTGGGTTCCTAGGGCCAGCTGTATACTACTAATGTTGTCATAGAAAATGACAACTTGTCTATCCACTGATAGACCCAAATCTGCAAGTAGCTTTCTCAACCAAGCTACCTCATATGCTGCCATAGCAGCACCTCTGTACTCAGTCTCTGTAGTACTGGATAGAGGAGCCGTATGCTGCTTCTTGTTGCTCAAAGTCACAGCGACACTCCCCAAAGAAAACATGAAGCCATTAGTAGATCTTCTATCTGAGATACTACTAGCCCAATCAGCATCTGTGTACCCATGTACACATATCTCTGTCCCAATTTCATAAAATAGTCTACAGTGCAAAGTAGACCTCACATACCTCAGTATGCGTCTCAGTGCATCCAAATGCGGCTTCGGAGAGGAACCTACATAAACTGACTCACCAACCCAACAGCATAGCTCAAATCCAGTTTGGTGATTGTCATGTAGATCAAGCTTCCTACTATGCATCTATACATAGTAGGATCCTCCAAAATCTCTCTTGAATCTGCACTCAACTTGCCATTCTAATCCAATGGCACTGAGATAGACTTACAGCATGTCATACCACACTTGGACAACATGTCCAAGCCATACTGTCTCTGCAATAATCCAATACCATGTGGTGACCTAATCACCTCAATGCCCAAGAAATATCTGAGCTCCCCCAGATCCTTCATCTCAAATTTCTGTCTAAGCAAGATCTTTACATCAAAGATCTCGGCATCATGGTCCCCCGTAATGATCAAGTCATCTACATAGATGACAACAAGCACAACCCCTCTATCACTGTGTCTCACATACAGCGAGAAATCTGCATTGGCTACATGAAAGCCAATGGTGACAAGATATTCAGAAATCTTGTTAGACCATGCTCTTGGTCCTTGTTTTAAGCCATACAAGGTCTTCTTCAACTTACAAACATGCCTGGGGTGACTCACATCCTCATAACCAGGTGGCTGCACCATATACACCTCTTCCTGCAAATCCCCATGCAAGAATGCATTCTTTACATCCATTTGATGTAAAGACCATTGCTTTGACGCTGCTATCACAACTCTCACTGTTGCCATCTTGGAAACTGGGCTGAAAGTTTCCTCATAATCAATGCCATATGTCTGCGCATATCCTTTGGTGGTGGCTACCAATCTAGCCTTGTACCTTCTTATGCTTCCATCACTGTTATGTTTTACTTTGTACACCCACTTGCATCCAATGGCTTTCTTGCCTTCAGGCAATTACACTAAATCCCAAGTCTCATTTCCATATAGTGCATCCATCTCCTCATCCATAGCTTTCTCCCAACACACATTTCCAACAGCCTCATCAATGCATGTGGGCTCTACAACCTGTACAACTTTTGCCATGTATGCATAGTGATGTGCCACATAACCATCATAGGTAAACCTCTGCATAGGATTCTTTACTCTCCCAGATCTTCGTAGCTTTGCATTCATGGCTTCCATAGCCTTCTTTACACCAGGTGTTCTTATAGCTGGTATCCCAAGATCCTCATCAAGGCTCATCTGTGAGCCACTAGACTCTCCATCAACATGAGAATGCCCTACAGAAATGTCAGGCATACTAAGGGGCTTAATCACTTTCTCTTTGCCTTTATGTGATGTACTAATCACATTTGCAGGACTGGTATTATGACGCAACGCCTACCACTCCATGGTCTATCAACTGAACCACTAGATGAGGACTTTCCTAGTCCACTCAAAGACTGTGATTGCTGACTTGCATTTTGAGCAATCGTATTTCCACTCACATAAGTCCCAACAGCTTCTTTTTCAGCAGCATACCAGCTGCTCATCTCATAAAAAACAGCATCCTTGCTTACCCTCAACTCACGTGTAGCAGGGTTATAACACCTGTTTTCCTTTTGCTCAAGGGATACCCAATCAACACACATTTTTCAGCTTTTGGATCCAGCTTAGTTCTTAGCTCATCTGTAAGATTCCTCCCCAGCCTCTCAAGACGTCCAGCATCTTCCCCCTGTAATCAATCCCCTCTTCAGAAATATAAAAGATCTTGTCTCTCCTTGTTTTGACATAGAGAGAAAAAATATTCTAGAGAGATAATATTCAGATTTTGAATATTTTTAGATAGAAAAATTTCTCATATTATTAAAATTAGTTCCCCTGAAACAGAAGTTCAAAAAGATTTTCAGAAGGTGCATTAGAAATTAAGTATAATCGATTCAAGAGGCATTATCCTAGGGGTGAAGATTTTTTCGAAATTTCAAATTAAGGTTCCTATGGGCCAATAAGATCAATCCAAATTTAAGGAAGAGATAAATGAAGAAATAAAAGAAAAATCCCCCAAAAATGAGTAAATACTCACATAAGATAAAGAGTTGACTAAGGACAAGGCTAATAGTTAAAAAGGGGAGATATTTAGAAGTAATGATGCATTTTTGACACCTCTGCATGGGGATTTCCCCCTCATGCATGAGGCGCCTACTTCACATGTGCAATTGAGTTTTAAATCTTTAAAAATTGTGGATGTATGGATGTGAATGTGGATGTGGATGTGGACGTATGGATGTAGATACGGATGCGGATGTATGTATGTGGATGTGGATGTAGATACGGATGCGGATGTATGTATGTGGATGTGGATGTCTGAATGAGGATGTGAAAATGGATGTATGTATACGGATGTGGATGTCTGAATGAGGATGTGAAAATGGATGTATGCATGTAGATTTGGATGTATGGATGTGAATGTGGATGTGGATGTGGATGTATGGATGTAGATACGGATGTGGATGTATGAATGAGGATGTGAAAATGGATGTATGCATGTAGATGTGGATGTATGAATGTGGATGTGTATGTATGGATGTGAATGTGGATGTGGATGTGGATGTATGGATGTAGATACGGATGTGGATGTATGTATGTGGATGTGGATGTATGAATGAGGATGTGAAAATGGATGAATGCATGTAGATGTGGATGTATGAATGTGAATGTGGATGTGGATGTGGATGTATGGATGTAGATACGGATGTGGATGTATGTATGTGGATGTGGATGTATAAATGAGGATGTGAAAATGGATGTATGCATGTAGATGTGGATGTATGAATGTGGATGTGTATGTATGAATGTGAATGTGGATGTATGGATGTAGATACGGATGTGGATGTATGTATGTGGATGTGGATGTATGAATGAGGATGTGAAAATGGATGTATGCATGTAGATGTGGATGTATGAATGTGGATGTGAATGTGGATGTGGATGTGGATGTATGGATGTAGATACGGATGTGGATGTATGTATGTGGATGTGGATGTATGAATGAGGATGTGAAAATGGATGTATGCATGTAGATGTGGATGTATGAATGTGAATGTGGATGTGGATGTGGATGTATGGATGTAGATACGGATGTGGATGTATGTATGTGGATGTGGATGTATGAATAATGAGGATATGAAAATGGATGTATGCATGTAGATGTGGATGTATGAATGTGGATGTGTATGTATGAATGTGAATGTGGATGTGGATGTGGATGTGGATGTGGATGTATGGATGTAGATATGGATGTGGATGTATGTATGTGGATGTGGATGTATGAATGAGGATGTGAAAATGGATGTATGCATGTAGATGCGGATGTATGAATGTGAATGTGAATGTGGATGTGGATGTGGATGTATGGATGTAGATACGGATGTGGATGTATGTATATGGATGTGGATGTATGAATGAGGATGTGAAAATGGATGTATGCATGTAGATGTGGATGTATGAATGTGGATGTGTATGTATGAATGTGAATGTGGATGTGGATGTATATGTATGTATGTGGATGTGGATGTATGAATGAGGATGTGAAAATGGATGTATGCATGTAGATGTGGATGTGTATGTATGGATGTGAATGTGGATGTAGATGTGGATGTATGGATGTGGATATGGATATGTATGTATGAATGCGGATATGGGATTGGATGTATGATGTGGATGTACGAACATGGATGTGTATGTAGAATAATGAATGTGAATGTGTATATGAACTAATGTGTCGTCGCGATATGAGTGAATGGATGAGAATGAGTACACATATGAATAGAATGTGGAATAAGTAATGTGGACTGAGGAGGGATAATGTGGAAAGACGAGAGTTCGATATAGAAACTGTATTTTGTGACCTGTTTGTAAATGACTGTTTTATGTCGAGAATGCTGGGGAAGCATTTTGACCGTCTTGTGGATTAAGGTCATGGAGACCTAACTGATAAAGTTGCAACTGCTGACGGAGAGTCAATGGAGGACGTCTCGCGTAGCAAGGTCGACCGAGGTCTTGACCAGCCTTGGTTCGATTTAAATGGTGAGCTTCCGGTACGGTGGATGAGGGACCAAGGAAGTGGCCTATGAGTGAAGCGCTAGGTCACCTGCGAAGGATCCTAGAGGGTGCTGACCATACGGTGCTCGGGCTCTCGGTCACCGAAGATACCCACACGTGCGTCATGGAAGTGCGTCATGGAAGTGCGTTGTGGAAGATATTGGAACAAGGAGTAAGAGTTGTTTTCTGAAACCGGGCATGGATCTGGTTGATTGACCTTGCTGGTCCTCAACGGATGAGTCCATGGCTCTCTTATATGGATCTGTTGATTGATCTTGCTGATCTTCAACAAGGATTCCATCTTGATTTTTATATGTGAAAATATTGCTGGGTACTATGAGCTAGGAACTATTGAAAAGGCCCCTGAGTGAACAGGTGGTGAGCGTTCTGGTTGCCAATAATGCCATAAGTACACCGATGAATGAATGATTGGAAATATGGATTCAACCAAAGATTTCGAGGGTTGTCATCAGTGACATAATGGTTTCATTAAAGGATTGTTTTAAAGTTAGTTGATGCTGAGAAAAAGGCAATTTCATATTGGGTGTGTAAGTGGTGTGACTAGTTTTATGTTTGCATGAACTTCCGGCTAGGGGGCCTGGGAACTCTTTTCCCTGGTACCTGGGACAAAACCTAGTTTTATGTTTGCATGAACTTTCGGCTAGGGGACCTGGGAACTCTTTTCCCTGGTACCCGGGACAAAACCTAACCAAATTCCTAATTGGATCCCATCACTAGTGGTTGGGTGGTTGGCTAACCCATGGGACTGGATGGGGTTAGGCTGGACTGATGGATCCGTAAATCGAGACTCAATTTCTGTTATTACGATATATAAAGTAAATCCCGGATAGTAATTGTTCTATGGATAGGAATCAACAGTTATGCCTCTTGATGGGGGAAAAAGCGTTGATTCCAATGATCCAAGTGCAAGTTTCTTCCTTGATCTGACCGAGTATCTTTATAGGTGTAGTCGGATCAGCTTGATCAGTAATGGTCTTGACTACGTTAGAGTAAAAAGTTATCCTGGTGCAATCGCCCGTGCTTTCCGGGTAAAGGAAGTTTTTCGGGTTCGGTTTTGGAAAAACCGACGGATTAGTCTCTTGTCCGGATATCCATGGATGAGGCCCCGAGTGTGGGACCCTGCCCCGTGCAAGAAGTGCTACTTCTACTGCTAGCACCCCGAATCCATTGCATGGTAGGGACAGGGATCTCACAGTTGGTATCAGAGCAAATTGGCTAATAAAGATCAACTGAGAAGCCAAATATGTCAAAAATTTATCAAGAAGCACAAAAAGGTTGTAATTGTGTGATATAATTCATACAATTTGATATTCAAACTGAAAATTCGTAAATTAGTAATTGGGTCTTCAAATGGAAGTACCGCAATTGTATGGAACCCTGACTTGCTTGAGGCCTAGACATGATGGTATTTACCTTATAGTTCCAAGTATCATGACTACTCGTATATACCGAGGGTATAACTACAGCTCTTTAGCCCGGCAGCATATACAAGTAAATCTAAGACTTGAAATTATAAGCATTAATGCTATCCAGATGATGATTTCGAATGTGGTTGATATGATTTTAAATTCTGTTTGAGAACTGATGAGTTGATTTGGATTCTGAATTGAAAAATGATGATCCCTGAAAATTGGTTGAAATGTAATAAGCTGAGCGAAACCACAATGAGGATGAATGGGACGAGTCCCTGTGATGATATTCATAACTAGAATGATGATAATGATTTCAGCAAATCACTATGAGATTAGTGGATTGTGCTGTCAAATCGCTATTGTTAACACTTCACACAGTAGATCAAGTTAAGGGATGACAAATTGAGAACTTGCTTGACTGAAATTCCCGTGGAGGAATGTTCAGAAAGAAATTTTTCGGTCTAATGGACCATTATCGTGTTAAAGATATGAATGATATGATCTGAATGAATTGTTATTTAATGATGAGTTCTATATAAGGGATATTTTTCCCAGTATTGTGTTGGGTTGACCAGAATATAAGGAACCCCAGACTAAATTGGATCTTAAGAAAAAGAGTTGTCCTCTACTTTGCGAGATAAGGACATCTTGCATTTTTTTAAGTGGGGTAGAATGTAAGATTCCTCCCTCAGCCTTCGAGGTATACAGGAGTAAGAACCTTCCTTTTTGATCTTATAATTATTCCCTCTCTAAAATAAAAGAAAGATTCTGTTTAAAAAAGGAAGACCCTTTCCCCAGAATACTTTCTCAGGAGCCCCACCTGTTTTAAGGATTCAGAACAATGAGTTCAGAAGTGAGAACCGGTGTTTTGGATGCCAAGGTTTTGGTCATCAGTTAAAGGACTGCCCGACTCCTGCCATTTCAAGGGCACAGGGAAGTCAAGAACCCAAAATTCAGAGACCAATCCCTTCATACCAGTCTAATCAGGGTCCATCTCGCCCAAGCCAGGGTAACCCCAGAAGAACTCCAGCTCATCCATCTGCCTCTGTCCAGAATAACCTCAGAACTCCTTTCCAAAACTGGGGCAACCAAAGAGAAAGAATTCCGCCTCAGACTATAGCAGCCAGAGCAGTCGCAATTTCAGATGTAGTAGAAGAGGAAAAAGGACAGATCTATGCTACAATTGAAAACCAAGGGCCTAACCGACAATTCTCAGTCATCCATACTCCAGCAGAGTATCAGGGTAAACCAAGTAATCGAAGATGCACTTCGGTCATGCTATGGCAAGGAACCCAAGAAGTGGCTAAGCTATCTGCACCTAGTCGAGTTTGCCTATAATGCTTCTTATCATAGAAGTATTGGGAATGAGCCCTTTTAAAGCTCTGTATGGACAAGATTGCTTAACTCCATTAACTAGGTCCGACGACCCATTGATTAGGGTCAAGATGTCCAGACAAATGCTTGACGCATGGAGCAGCAGATGCAGGCAATTAATAAAGATATAAAAGCTGCCCAGATCGACAGAAACAGTATGCAAATAAGAAGAGGACAGTCAGAGAATTCAAAGAAGCAGATATGGTCTTCATTCGAGTACGGCCCAAAAGAAGTTCTTTATCTCTTGGGAAGTATAAGAAGTTATCCCCCAGATATTGTGGGCCATATCTGATTTCAAAGAAAGTAGGTGACTTAACCTACGAGCTTCTTCTACCTCCTCATCTCAAAGTTCATAATGTATTTCATGTAAGCCTTCTAAAGAAAAATGTGCCAAGCCCAAATCATGGAAAGACGGTAAAACTTCAGTGGTAAGATACACCGTTGGCTTCTAGGTTACGCTAGTTCCTATTTTATATAAGTCGTAACTCTTACTTGTCGCTCGCAGTAATCTTACTTCCATCGATCTCCTTTCTTTCTAATCTCTTTTATGGCTTGCCAACAGGACTTGGCTTTATCCATGATGATTTCTCACCTTCAAGATGCAAGCGAGTCTGTGAAGAAGGATTTTATAGAACTGTATGAGCGCTTACTTTTCCCTCACTTGGAAACTTCTGTAGCTTAGACCAAATGGCGGACCTATCGAGACATAACTAGGGTAACACCGTGGGGTCAGCATCACTTTTGTAACAATATCCGCTTGGCTATGGTTATTGAAGCTTTGGGTTTGGGTCCCCGATACTATTGCGTGATGAGATCAAGGCATAGTGGGTTTTCTGAGCGGGTCTTCTTACTTGCGTGTTTTCTTCCTCACCAGAAGATATGCCTTTATCCCATTTTTGGCTTGCTTTTTAGAGGTCCTTTTATTAGGTCACCTCATACCAATGAGGTAGGTGCTGCAATAACCGGCCAAATTATTCCCATAGATGAGTTACCTTATACGTGTGCTGCTTGTGAGTGCTGCTTTTGTGACCATATCATGGACGGGCTTATTGAATTGTAAAAAGTTCTTCTATCTTTGCTGTATACATTCCAAGAGTGTATAAAGTTGAAATCTTTGTTCTTGTCTTAAGTCTTGCTTTCTTTGAGACTTTTCTTGGTGGTTACTCTTAATTAAATTTTCTCTTAGTCTCATATTCTTGCATCTTACGGGATTACCCCCAATTAGCGAGATGAGGGTATCTCGCGTTTTTCAAGTGGGAGAGAATGTAAGATTCCTCCCCAGCCTCTCAAGATGTCTAGCATCTTCCCCCTGTAATCAATCCCCTCTTCAGAAATATAAAAGATCTTGTCTCTGCCTTGACATAGAGAGAGAAAATATTCTAGAGAGAGAATATTCAGTTTTTGAATATTTTTAGATAGAAAAATTTCTCATATTATTAAAATAAGTTCCCCTGAAACAGAAGTTCAAAAAGATTTTCAGAAGGTGCATTAGAAATTAAGTATAATCGGTTCAAGAGGCATTATCCTAGGGGTGAAGATTTTTTCGAAATTTCAAATTAAGGTTCCTATGGGCCAATAAGATCAATCCAAATGTAAGGAAGAGATAAAAGAAAAATCTCCCAAAAATGAGTAAATACTCACATAAGATGAAGAGTTGTTGACTAAGGACAAGGCTAATAGTTAAAAAGGGAAGATATTTAGAAGTAATGATGCATTTTTGACACCTCTGCATGGGGATTTCCCCCTCATGAATGAGACTCCTACTTCACATGTGCAATTGAGTTTTAAATCTTCAAAAATTGAGATATTTTTATCTCTCCTCTCTCTTGGATCAACCGAATCAAAACCGAATCAAAAAGGAATCAAACTAGGTCCAAATCTAGTCCAATTTCAACCAAACTGAAATCTGAAAAATTCTAGAAATCAGTTGGTCTTGGTTAGAGCCTCCCTCTCCTATAAAAAGAACATGAGTCCTTTGAAAAAAATAGGAGAATTTTACTATACTAGAATTATGCTGAAATAATACTAATTTTTACTATTCTCTAAAATTCTCTCCAAATTGAAGAAATTGGAGCTTCCCTCTTTCTTCAATCCCCATTGGTGGCTCCATCAACATACTAAACCAATTGATTGGTTGGGGGCCTCTACCGTGAACAAAGAATCATTCAATTTGTGAGATAAATGGTGAATTTTAATCTTTTCTATAATTTCTCAATGTTTCTCTCTTCTCAACCCCTCTCAAGCTTGAGAAGCTTAATTGGAATGGTTTTTGAATGCTATTGAAGTTAATTGATGAATGGTAGTAAAGAATTACATAAATTGATGAATGCTATTGAAGTTAATTGATGAATGATAGTAAAGAATTACATAAATTTCCATTTATGCTTAATTCTAATGGTTTTTATGTAATTTCTCTCTCTCACTCAAGAAATGGTCATAATCATGACCTATTCTCAATCCAAATGAAGCTTTTCATAAAGCTTTTCCTTAATCCAAGATTAATCTATGCTTGAGACCAAATTAATGGCTTTTCTTATGCTTTTAGTTTATGTATTTCATGAATATTGATGATTCAATCCATTATGGGTTAATGATCCAATTAGGGATCATTCTAATCATTCTCTTAATGATAAGCTTTATCTTTTAAAATAATTGAGATTTATCAGTCATAGCAGTAGAGCTATGGTAAAATTTTTGTAAAAATTACACATAAAATAATTTCATTCAAAGCATGAAAAGAGGACTTCCTACCATATTCTAGGAATTATCATCCTAGATTAATTGAAAGAATTTTATTGTAATCATGGAGAAACTGATTTTTATGTTATGCATAATTGATGAATTAAGAAAAAGAGGATTGCTAATAATTAAATTTTATGTTAAAAAGAGTAGTCCCCATCGTACGAGTATTCTTAAAGGGTTAATTTTTATTTTAGGCATAGAAAAATGTATACCAGAAATACTTTATTATAAAAGTGAGATTTTTATCTCATAAATGATTTTATGCATAAATTAGATGCATAAAAGAAATTCTTTATATTAAAAGAATGATTTTTATCATAAATGAATTATATGCATATACCTATGCATAAAGGATATAATTTTTATATTAAAAGTGTGATTTTCATCATAAATGGATTTTATGCATAAATAAGATGCATAAGAGAAATTCTTTTATTCTAAAAGTGTAATTCCTACTAAATTGGATTTATGCATGGATAGATGCATAAAGAATTTAAATTAATCCAAAAAGTGTTATTTTTATTAATTCTTATTTTATGCATAGAAAGATGCATAAAGAATTTTATTTTAATTCAAAAGAGTGATTTTCATCATAAATCATTTTATGCATAAATTAGATGCATAAGAGAAATTCTTTTATTCTAAAAGTGTAGTTTCTACTAAATTAGAATTATGCATAAAAGATTGATTTTTATTTCGAAAGTGTTATTCTCCTTAAAATGGAATTTATGCATGCATAAAGAAATCTTATATCAAATATAAGAATTCTCTTCTATTCTATAAATAGATATTAGGATGTGATAAGATGCGTATGACATGTGATAGGATGAGTTAAGAGTTATATGAGATGTGATAAGAATGAGTATGGGATGAGTTAGGATGTGGATGTATGGATGTGAATGTGGATGTGGATGTGGATGTATGGATGTAGATACGGATGTGGATGTATGTTTGTGGATGTGGATGTATTAATGAGGATGTGAAAATGGATGTATGCATGTAGATGTGGATGTATGGATGTGAATGTGGATGTGGATGTATGGATGTAGATACGGATGTGGATGTATGTATGTCGATGTGGATGTATGAATGAGGATGTGAAAATGGATGTATGCATGTAGATGTGGATGTATGAATGTGGATGTGTATGTATGGATGTGAATGTGGATGTGGATGTGGATGTCGATGTATGGATGTAGATACGGATGTGGATGTATGTATGTGGATGTGGATGTATGAATGAGGATGTGAAAATGGATGTATGCATGTAGATGTGGATGTATGAATGTGAATGTGGATGTGGATGTGGATGTGGATGTATGAATGTGAATGTGGAAGTGGATGTATGGATGTAGATACGGATGTGGATGTATGTATGTGGATGTGGATGTATGAATGAGGATGTGAAAATGGATGTATGCATGTAGATGTGGATGTATGAATGTGGATGTGTATGTATGAATGTGGATGTGGATGTATGGATGTAGATACGGATGTGGATGTATGTATGTGGATGTGGATGTATGAATGAGGATGTGAAAATGGATGTATACATGTAGATGTGGATGTATGAATGTGGATGTGTATGTATGGATGTGAATGTGGATGTGGATGTGGATGTGGATGTGGATGTATGGATGTAGATACGGATGTGGATGTATGTATGTGGATGTGGATGTATGAATGAGGATGTGAAAATGGATGTATGCATGTAGATGTGAATGTGGATGTGGATGTGGAGTATGGATGTAGATACGGATGTGGATGTATATATGTGGATGTGGATGTATGAATGAGGATGTGAAAATGGATGTATGTATGTAGATTTGGATGTATGAATGTGGATGTGTATGTATGGATGTGAATGTGGATGTGGATGTAGATGTATGGATGTAGATACGGATGTGGATGTATGTATGTGGATGTGGATGTATGAATGAGGATGTGAAAATGGATGTATGCATGTAGATGTGGATGTATGAATGTGAATGTGGATGTGGATGTGGATGTATGGATGTAGATACGGATGTGGATGTATGTATGTGGATGTGGATGTATGAATGAGTATGTGAAAATGGATGTATGCATGTAGATGTGGATGTATGAATGTGGATGTGTATGTATGAATGTGGATGTGGATATGGATGTAGATACGGATGTGGATGTATGCATGTGGATGTGGATGTATGAATGAGGATGTGAAAATGGATGTATGCATGTAGATGTGGATGTATGAATGTGGATGTGTATGTATGGATGTGAATGTGGATGTGGATGTGGATGTATGGACGTGGATATGGATGTGTATGTATGGATGCGCATATGGGATTGGATGTATGATGTGGATGTACGAACATGGATGTGTATGTAGAATAATGAATGTGAATGTGTATATGAACTAATGTGTTGTCGATATGAGTGAATGGATGAGAATGAGTACACATATGAATGGAATGTGGACTGAGGAGGGATAATGTGGAAAGACGAGAGTTCGATATAGAAACTGTATTTTGTGACCTGTTTGTAAATGAATGTTTGACATCACTCTAGTTTGTCGTGCACAAACTGCTGTATTTTCTGTAGTAGTACTGTACTACACTCAAATGTCACAACCAGTGACCTCAATGTGCATACATATACCTAATGGCAACTGTTGACCTCCTTGCAGCACACACAATGTCTGCACAACCAATCTGTCTTCCTGCAGTTCTTAAAACAGAGTTCATAGAATCGATGACTTACCCACCGCAGTGCTCAAAATCGCCTGCTTTCTGAAAAACGGAGGTCCTAATGTGCCCGAAACACTATAGATGCCCTATAGCTTTACTCCAAGAAAGCTCCTCAATTAGAGATCGTTTGTGCCAGTGCCTCTCGTAGAGCTCCCGATGACAAGGGTGTAGTCACCAACATAAATAGGGAAGAGTAGATGAAGCTCTTACCCTCGTACCGCTTCCTGTGCTTCTCTTGCTTGCTGCTCAGCCCTTAGCATGAACCAGGCTCTGATACCATGAAAAGATGCAGGGGAGAAGAGAGCTTGAGCTCTTACAAGCACACACACACTCACAAAACCCTAAAAGAGAACACACAAGGTGAGAGGTTGAAAATCTTTTTCTTCTTCACACACAACACTCAACACTCAACACATCATATACAAAGATAAGAGTACACACACTATGAAAAGGTACTCAACCAAATACATACTAGGATTCTCTATAGTGTGAACCCAACTAAATGAGCCGGCACTATAACTATGCCAGTCTCTAGAATGGCTATCACACAGCCTGTCATCCCACTGGCCGCATATCACCCATGATCTCACCAACCATGCCAATGGTGTAAGTGTGGGCCCTATCCCCCAGGAAGATCATCAGTGTCCACCGCCTCACTAGATGAGCTCGATATCTCAACAATTCATACAATCTTTCTTGATTGGAGAAGATGCCATCACAAGAACTCTAAACTACTATAAGAAAAATGGGAATAAAGAGGAAAAAATTGGAAATAGGAAGACTAAGCAGATAGACATAATGTTACATGCTAACATGTCAAACTCACAGTCCCTCTCTTGCATACATACATACATACATACATATATACACATATAAACACACACACACACACACATACCTATATATAGAGATATATTTATACACATACATACACACATATGTATATATACATACATATATGTGTACATAAACTTTGTTTACTTATATACGTATAGATATACATATACATAATTGTTGGGGTTCATCAACACAAACAGAAATACAACAAGCAGAGACAATTTCTCCACAAGAAACATGTTGATTAGGCAAAAAGAGAAATTTAGACACAGCAGGAACTTAATGCACAGACAGAAATTCGACAGAGCAAAGTCACACAAGAGAGATAAACCCTAAAAATCTGCTTCATTTTCCCCCTTTCCATTACATTGCTTCATTCTATTTTTCTACCTTGCCCAAAAACGTTACTCTTTTCCCTGAAACGTTATTCTTGAATAACCGTTACATATCTTAACTTCCAAGATCCCAAGAAATTCATCATACATTCCTACCACCTTATAATTCCGACTTACTATCCGACTTAGCAACATTCAACCTAAGACAACTATGCCCTCAACACATGGCACGTCCCGGTGGTAGATTTCAAAGAAATCTAACTCGGATCCACATATCCCTTGATCAAAGAAATCTAACTCGGATCCACATGTCAGACAAAAGTAAAATCATGCTGCTTCATCAAATAGTCTGGTCCACCTCCTTCATAACATCAGGTTCAGCAACCTGAACATCCTTGTCTGTTGTTGCTGCTACATCCACACTTTGTAATGAAACTGGTTCCTTGAACTGCTTAGCAACCTATATCTGCTCTGCACCATGCATCTCCAAACTAGGCACTTGGTCTGCAACTATCTCAATTGATTCTGCCAGCAAACCTGCAACTTGTGTCTTGAAACTCTGGTTCTTCTCCTGCACTTTCTGCATTGAAGGTGCTCTCTATAAAGTAATCATCATGCTTAGTGGGCATGCAATCCCCAACTTAAAAACTCCGAGCCAGTAAAGTCCGCCGACTAAGCAACTTCCAACACAGCACAATTCAGTCAAACAAACCCTGACAAAAGCTTCATCAAATTTCAAGCTTTGCAACAACTGATCAAAACACGCTGTGCCAACAATTAAGCTTCTTGCCATCATCTCAACTTCCAACACAACTTCCAACATAGCACTACTCTTCAAAGCAAACTTCCTCCTCTGATCTGTCCTCTGATCTGCAGTAAACTCACCTGGAATAATGTCTTCAGTCATAAATGTCAATAATTGGTCATACCAAGAATCCGACACAGCAGCCTCTGAGATTTGCACCTGCTTGCTATAAAAATTCTTTTGAATGCTAAAACATGGATTAGAGAGTGTGGAAAATTGGTTTTGATCCACCTCAACTATCAGAGAATCCCCATTTTGATCCATGGGATCACTTTCAAAGTCATTTTCAGCCATGAGAGTTGGAATAGAATGTTGCAAAGAATCAACATCAAACATGTTAGCTTTGTTTTAATTTGTTTTGCATGAAATTGGAAAATTTTGGCATTCAAGGTGACTACCCTGATCTGAATTTTGCTAATTTTTAGCCCCAACTTGCTGAGATTGAGCATGGCTCATCACTTTCTCATCACCTTGCATCATTAGGTCAAGGAAACTTACAAAAAGGATGGGTTTTGCAACTTACAAATGCAAATTGGCAATCGAATATGAAGCCAATATGCTAGAATTTCCACAACCAGAAGATGTTAAAACATCTTCAGCAACTATGACTTCGCATGTCTCTAGCCACCAAGAAGTTGGAACCCGAAGCAAGCAAGTTGGAAACATGATGGTGGATGAGCTCAGTAATGCCATACTAGAAAAGTTGAAAGTCAAGGAGGGAAGATAAACATCTCGGCATGGGCATAATCACCTTTACCCCCACAAGGAATTGGTGTGGTGCTCTATGTAAATCACACCACCACACTGAGTGTCCACAATTGAGAGCGAGGCCACTCCTCTATTGTGCTCACTATGTAAAATTAGGAAATCATGACACTTCAATGTGTAGATATTCAAGGTTTCAAAATGTTACACAGCTACCAGCACTCAGAGCCCCATTGGCTTTACCGGCACCACCTGTACAAATCACCTATGGTGAGACAACCCAACTCTTCTTACTTGCCTAGGGGAATGTTCCGAGCCAAGACGCTTCACCCTTGCCGCCACCAGTTCTACCGCCAAAACCACCACAGGCTAAGATTAATCAGGTGCTGATTGAAGAGCCGTCAAAAGATGTTGATATGGTGTGGGAAATAGAACTTAGCGGGGAGTATTACGAGGATACGGTGAAAGTTACACCGGAATACTATGTCCTATAGAATAACACACCAGTACCTGTGTTTCAAACCATGGTACAATGGAAGGCCAAGGACATGAACTCGAATTTGAGAAGGGGACCGTTCCAATGCTTTGACTATGGAGGGCCTCATCGAGTAGTCGATTGCCTTAACAAGAATATGAGTCATACACATCAACCACAACAAGTGGCGGTCTTTGTGAGGTCCTTGCCCCCTCCGTGTGGTGCCACTCGGGGCCTCGCTCGCGGATGTCCGGGACGAGAGGCTAGCCCGAGCGGTCCCTCCGAGACTGGGCCCGGAAGACTCCCCTCGCTCAAAAGGCACGAGCGATTCCGCCATGGAAAAAATCTTCTAACGGCGAGGAATTACTCTAATGAGTCAAAGTCTTAACTAGTTAAACTGATCTGACTGAACTTGAAGTCACATAGTCAGATCAAGAAGAGACTTGCACTTGGTCCATGGAATCACTGCTTTTTTCCTCATTTACGAGGTATAGCCGCCGCGCTGATCCCCTCCCACAGAACAAGGTCTTTTCAAGATTTAAACTTATTAACGTAACTAATTGTATCTAGTTGTTTCTCAGGAATCCTCTGATCCAACCATCCGGCCCATGGGTTTTAGCCAACCACCCGACCACTGTATTGGTGGGATTCCTTTATAAAGATTTGGTTGTGTTTTTGCCCGCGTACCGAGGAAAAGAGTTCCCAGGCTCCCTAGCCGGCAATTCATGCAAAAATTAAGGTAGGCATACCACGTACACACCCAATATGAAATTACAATTTATAACAGATTTGACTGGCTTTAAAACAATCCTTCAGTAGAAATCATAGTATTTTTTATCATGATTTTCTAAAATTCCGAGTCCATTGTATTACAATAATATCCTCTGGACTCTCTGTTGAAGACCAGCTAGCCAACCAACGAGATCCAGTATCAAAATTTGGTTCCCAAAAATCTTTCCTTTTAGTCCATCCGAAATCTTCCTTGATGTAGGCATGGGTGTCCTAGCAACCACGAGCCCGTGTATCGCCTGGTCAGAACCCTCTAGAATCGGTGTCCTAGCACTTCACTTTAGGGACCGCTTTGTCCGTCCTCGCCCATCGTACTACCGAAAGAAGCGCACCATGTTAACCGTTACCAAGGCTGGTCAAGCCCTCGGGCAGGCTTTGCTACGAGCGACGTCCCTTGACGACTCCGGACAGCTGTTCAACGAACCTCCTCTTAGAAAAACATAAGCCAAATGCTTCCTCCAGCATTCTGGTGTAAAACAGTCCTTTGAATTAAAAAAAAAATAGATGTTCCAATGTAAGTAAAATTCCAATTTGAAATTGGTTCCAAAAACCCTTTTTCCATAATTCCCAGTTTCATAATGAGGATCCTTGATCTCTCATCAGGGTAATCTACCCATCATTCAGTCTGATTGTCTAACTAGATTCTTGGTGAGTTCGGTAGTTTAGTTCCGATAGTCTATTCTTTGTTTAGAAACTGGAATTGGTTCACGAAGTTTTTACTTGATTCAGATCGAGAGATGGACAAGTAGGTTTATTGTCCGTCCCTCTCGTAGTCTAACCAAATTCATTCAGTTGAGTTCTACAAGGATTCCCTTCAGATAAACATCTAGTTTTGGGTAAATATCCATTTAGTGATTTTACCAATTAAAATATCCAAAGATATTCCTTCTATCACATAATTTCTCAACCTTAATTCATCTTTTGACACTAAAATTTAATTCAAATCCATCTTTTGACACTAAAATTTAATTCAAATCCATCTTTTCTTAATTATCATAAAAATTCTTCTTTTTAACTAAATATCATACCTTTTTTTTAATAAACTTGAAATCCCTCTTTTTCTCATTTTAATGAGTGCAGTCCAATTATCATGGGAATTCCTCATTTACCATAAATTAAATCTATTTAAAATTCTTCTTAAAAATTACATAAAAATATCCATTAATTTCGTTGAGCTAAAAATTCCACTTTTCTCATTTAAATATTTGAATTCTAATATGGTGGGAATTCCCCATTCATCATTTAAACTTATCTATGCAAAAAGATAAATTTAACTAAATTTTCTCTTAAAATTTAAATAAAAATCTCCATTAATTCCTTTACACTAGGAATTACACTTTCCTCATTTAAATATTTGAATTCCAATGTGGTGGGAATTCCTCTTTCATCATTTAAATTTATCTATGCAAAAAGATAAATTTAACTAAAATCCTTGTTTAATTTTTAAATAAAATATACATTATTTTAGCATCCCAATTTTTCTCTTACTTCATTGGAATACATGGATTTCCATTGTCATGGGGATTACTCTTTTATCATAAAAATGGATTACTAGAAATTTCTCTTTTTCCTAATTAACTATTTATGCATAAACATAAAAATCAATTTTTACATGATTATAATGAGAATCATTCAATTAATCTAGGATGATTAATCTTAGAATATGGTAGGAAGTCCTCTTTTCATATTATGAATGAAAATGATTTATGTGTTAATTTTTTAGAAATTTTACCATAGCTCCACTGCTATTACTGATAATTCTCAATAATTTTGAAAACATAAAGTTTAGTAATATCATATGATAAAATAACCATTAATTGGATCAATATCCAATTATGAACTTGTTTCCTAATTTTTTTCATGAATGAAATAGCATAAAAGCATTAAAAAGCTACTTATTTGGCCTCAATTCGACAAGCATAGAAATTACTTTTAGATTAAAGCATTGCTTCATGTGAGAAGCTTCATTTGAATATAGAATAGGTCATAGGAATGACCATTCTTTGGGGGAGAGAGAGAAATGCTTTAAAAAAACATTATAATTTATGCATAAATGAAAATTTATTTGTTTTATCACTATAATTCATTAAAGAACTTCAATTGTATTAAAAAGCCATTCAATTGAATGCTTCTCAAGCTTGGGAGGGGTTGAGAAGAGAGAAACATTTGGGGATTTTTTTTTTAAAAAAAGACCATAAACCACACTTTACCTCCTAGATTGCTTGATTCTTTAATCAAAGTAGAGGCCCCCAACCAATCAATTGGTTTGGTATGTTGATGAAGACTCCAAGGAAGATTGAAGAGAGAGATAAGCTCCAATCTCTTCAATTTGTAGAGGATTTTTAGAGGATAATGGAAAATAAGCTTATCTTAGAGTAATACCGGCATAGTTTAGTTCATAGATGAGAATACAAAAGAATGAAGGTCTATTTATAGGTGAGGGAGGCCACTAACTGAGTCCAACTGAGTTGTAGAATTTTTCCCCATTATGAACACTAAAATGAGATAGTAGAACATAGCTCTGGCCTTCTGATGTTGGACAAGAACAATGGCTGCCACACAACGAGGTGGGGTAGCGGGGCCAGTGAGCAGGCCATAGGCAAGTATTATTGCCTACAGCTTTAGAGAGAGAGAGAGAGAGAGAGAGAGAGAGAGAGAGAGAGAGAGGGGGGGGAGGGGACGTGGGCCACCAAAGGTGGGGGAGGAGGAAAGACGAGGGGAAGAGAACCCTAGATATATAGCTTTAATTAAAAGGCCGTTTTATTAAAATGGTCACACTAGTGAACCTTTTAATCAATAGGACACCCAAGACCTTTTATTTAATAGGGGGACTCTCCAACATCAAAGAGATCATCACATCCCTCATCAATTGAAAGTAAAAACTTCTCAATGTCATCATGCTCATCACAATCATGCATTTGATGCATATGATTATCATCATGAACAAGATACCCACTTTTGGCATCAACATCATCACAAAAATGAAGACAACTATGTATGAAATCATCTTCATCATCATGAACATCAACCTCAACATCAAAAACAACATCAAACACTTCATCAACATGCACATCCACCTTGTCATGATCTGCTGATTTGCATAAAATTTGAACTCTGGGACATTCAGAGTTACTTCTCTAATTTGAAATTTGATGCATTTCAGCCCCATCTTCATGATCTTGGGCATCATTTGAGACCTGCCCTTTACCTTGCAGCACTAGGTGAAGGAAACTTGCAAAAAACATGGAATTCTCAAATTCAAAGTACTCTCTTTGAGAGCTTTGAACTGAAATCTGATTTGATTCCATTTTTGAAAATTCAGAGTTGGAGTTTTGTGATGCAAAAACATTTCTCATGCACATGATTTCATCATCATCTTGGTTGTTGGGATGCGTGTGGTGAAGAATTTCCCCATTTGGTTAAATGCCTGATGTTGGCTTGGGGGTATCTATGGGTTCTTGGTGGCATCTTTGGCTCACTCCCACTTGTACTCCCTTTCCCTCAATCATCGACACTCCCATTGGGTGTCCCCACTCATCATCCTCATCACTTGATTC
This sequence comes from Cibotium barometz, assembly GCF_041138505.1. Lineage (NCBI taxonomy): Eukaryota > Viridiplantae > Streptophyta > Polypodiopsida > Cyatheales > Cibotiaceae > Cibotium > Cibotium barometz. The sequence continues at coordinate 8,308,103 of NC_141104.1, read as the reverse complement.
ACTCTCAAGCTCATCTTCATAACTCTCATGCAATGCTTCACATGCTTTTTGCAATCTAGTTACCCGCTTAAGGCTTGAACAAGTTCTCTTCTTCCTACCCTCATGCTTTTCACAATATACATATGCATCATCAAGAACCTTTTCAAAGGCTTCTAGCTTCTCTCTAGCTCTCTCGATATTCTCACAAGACCCATTTTTGGATGCATATTTGAACTTTGAAATGATTTTGTGAAGTTTGGCGCTCAAACCAACCATGCAAAATTTCATGCATTGATCTCCTCTTGAACATGGCTCACACATGTATGAGCATTCATTTGTTGCATGGTTATGACTCATGCAAATCAAATTAGTATGCAGCATATGATGAATACTATGACTGGTGATGTATCTCTCGTGGTGAGGATGTATGGTATGTGGATTCAGGTGCCTTGAACCACATGAATTCACATGGTGAGTGGTTCAGAGACATGAAAGATCTAGACTCTCCAAGTTTTGTAGAAACGGGCGATGATACAGACCATACTACCATTGCTCACGTTGGGAAAATGCCTCTATGTATGCAAGATGGGAAAATGAAGTATTTGCAGGATGTACTTCATGTGCCTAACATCACAAATAATCTTATCTCTATTAGATAAATGAGAGAACAAGGATTGCAGGTTACGTTTAATCTAGATGACTATTTTTTGGAGGAGCATAAGAAGAATGGTTATCTGATTGCATAGGGTAAAAGAGTGGGTAGAACGGTTATTTGATTGCGCAGGTCACATTTAATCTAGATGGCTATTTTGTGGAGGAGCATAAGAAGAATGGTTATCTGATTGCGTAGGGTAAAAGAGTGGGTAGAATGTTCACTCTTAATGTAGACATGCTTGAGATGAAAGCTACATTATTTGCGCAAGGTGTAGGAGTTGTGGCTCTTTCACACAAATGCATTGGTCATGTGAATGAGCAGTGGTTGAGATGTATGTAGACTTAAGAGTTGGTAACAGGGTTGCCAAAGTTCAAAATTGATGGAATGCATAAAGTCTGTGAGGCATGCCAATTTGGGAAACAAACTAGAAATGTGTTTCCACAAGAGATCCATGTATGTAAGAAACCTCTTGAGGTCATTCATTCAGATGTGTGGGGTCCTAGAAGACTTTATCAATGCATGGGTGTAGATTTTATGTTTTGTTTATTGATGACCATACTAGGAAAGTATAGGTCTTTTTCATGAAAGAGAAGAGTGAGGTGTTCTCTCACTTTAAGCATTTTAGAACTATGGTTGAGAAGGAAACATGTTTGCAAATTAAGTGTCTAAGATCAGATGGAGGGGGAGAATGAGCTTTTAAAAATTTTGAAAATGCATGGAGTTTAGAGGCAATTCTCATGCAAGTATACACCTCAGCAGAATGGGATTGCTAAAAGGAAAAATAGGCACATTGCTAAAGTTACGCATGCATTAATGAGTGAGAAGAATATGCCGCATCATCATTATTGGACTAAAGTGCTGTACATGATGTGACACCTAAAGAAAAGTTCACAGGTAGCAAACTAGATTTGTCACATCTTAAAGTGTTTAGATGTATTGCATATGTGCATATTCGAGATGAGAAACACACAAAGTTGGATCCAAAAGCAGAGAAATCTGTATTGTGGGGTACTTGTTGAGCAAAAGGGGTACAAATGCTATAACCCTACTACACCTTAGGTGAGGGTAAGCAAGGATGTTGTGTTTGATGAGATGAGTAGTTGATACATGGATGTAAAAGATGTTACCGAGGATGATGTAAAAGAGAATGTGGTTGCAAAAAATGCAGGCTAGTATTCACAAGCTTTTTGCGGACCACCAGAGTCCCCTAGCAGTAAGTCTAATGAAAAACCTTGGAGTAGAAGATTGCGGGAGAATGTAGGCTCTGCGAGCTCTTCTAATGTATCATGGAAGGGCAAGGAGAAAGTGGATGAGTCCACCTATATACCTCATTTGTCACCTCAACATGGTTATGTTGTTGGAGACTCTAGCAGCTCACAACAGAGCCTAGATGAGGAGCTTGGCATTCCAACCGTCACAGGAAAACACAGGTTATAGGTAAAGCTCTAGGGAGCGATCTAGGTCCACGCAGGTTTGGACATACTAGAAATCCAGTGCTACAGAGGCTTACTTATGATGGCTATGTAGCTCACCATTATGCATACATGACTAGAGTTGTGCAGGATGTTGAGTCAACATGTTACGAGGAGGCGATTTGTAATGTGCATTAACAAAATGCCATGGATGAGGAAATGGCTGCATTAGATGTAAAACAAACTTGGGATTTGGTTCCATTGCTAGAGGGCAAGCATGCCACTGGCTGTAAGTGGGTGTTTAAGGTAAAGCACAACTAAGATGGAACCATTAGTAGGTATAAGGCAAGGCTAGTTTCCAAAGGTTATGCATAGACTCATGGTATAGATTATGAGGAAACATTCAGTCTTGTCACCAAAATGGCAATTGTGTGAGCTGTCATTGTTGTGGCTACATCAAAAGGTTGGGTGTTACATCAGATAGATGTAAAGAATGCCTTCTCGCATGGTGCATTGCAAGAAGAAGTGTATTTGCAAAAACAGCAGACACCTGGTTATGAGAATTGGATCACCCAAACCATGTATGGACTCTTCGTAAAGACTTGTATGGGCTGAAGCAAGGGCCCAAAGCATGGCATGACAAGATTGCACAATATCTTGTCACGATTGGTTTTTGTATGGTTGATGCTAATCACTCCTTGTATGTGTGCATGAGTGATAAGGGAATTGTTGTCATTACCATATATGTGGATGACTTGATTATGGCGGGGGTGATAGAGAAGAAGAGGTCAAGAATGTAAAGGGTCTCTTCAAGATGAAATTTGACATGAAGGATTTGGGAGAGCTGCATTACTTCTTGGCAATTGAGGTGATCAAAATGCCTGAGGGCATATGGTTATTGCAAAATGACAATATGCTTTTGATATGATGTCAAAGTATGGTATGGTTGATTGTAAGCCGATTTCGATGCCATTAGATGTGAATGGCAAAATGAGTGCAAATGCGGGCTATGTGTTGGAGAATCCCACTATATACAGGAGCTTGATCTACATGATGATCACTAGACTAGATTTGAACTACACAGTTGGGCTTGAGAGCCAATTTATGTAGGTATGGTCAGAAACCTCATTTGGATTGTGTACAGTGCTCATTATGGGATATTTTATGAGGCTGGTGTACCATTGGGGCTATATGGTTATATGGATGCTGATTGAGCAGGTAGTATCTCAGACAAGAGATCTACTAGTGGATTTGTATTCTCGTTTGGGAGTGTTGCTATGAGTGACAAGGAGCAACAAGAAGGAGCCCATAGTTGCATTATCGAGTATTGAGGGAGAGTACAGGGGTGTTGAGTAGCAACATGTGAGGTAGCTTGACTGTACGAGCTACTTTTTGATTTGGGGTTTCATATAGCTAGGAAGGTTGTCATATACTGCAACAACCTTGGCAACATACAATTGGCCAAGAACCCAATGTTCCATGCGAGGACAAAACATATTGAGGTCCACTACCACTTCATTAGGGAGAATGTCTTGGCGAGCGACATTGACTTGTCTACACGCTATGACCAGCTGGACACGGTCATTTATGTCTCACACATGTTACTACCTAACATGCGAGCACATAGTGTAGCTGGCATAAGCTGACATCGAGCTTGAATCTCAACACACTCTTGGTCTTCATGCAACGACAGGCTGGCATACTTTCATGTACACTATCCTTCCACCCCTCTTTGATCTCTCTTTACCCGTACCCATAACCGTATGCGAGGCCCCTTAGCACCCTCCTCTATGCCCAAGATCCAACTCTCTGAGTGGAGACTCTCCCAACAACCCTCTACAGCCAACCTCTCAGGCAAGCCCTTTTTCAGCCAAGCTCCCTACCTACAACCTCCCACCCCTTGTGTTGTGGAGGGGGTGTCCCTACAGCCAACAATCTCCTTATAGCCTCCCACCCCTTGTGTTTTGGAGGCGGTGTCCTAAACTTCTCTCTCTCTCTCTCTCTCTCTCTCTCTCTCTCTCTCTCTCTCTCTCTCTCTCTCTCTCCGTGTGAATAGACTTAAGGGGAGAACCCTTCTCCTCCCTCGAGCCCTCTCCTTTTGTTTCTAGCCAGCCTTACTCCCAGCTTAAGGACACTCTCCTTTCCCCCCCCCATATATAGAGACTTAAGCAAGCACACTTTAGCTCTAAGAGGTGGTTTCCATGGGAGATTCTTTTGCTCATAAAGTGAGCAAACAGACTCCAAATTGCAATCCATCTGGCATGTTGTGTTCACGATTGTGCGAGCTCTACAAGAGAGAGGAAAGTATGGTTCCTCCTCGAAGATGCCAAAATGTTACCTCGGGAAGCGTGCACGATAATGACACAAGAGGGAATGCTCCGAACACGGCCCCAGCTCTTCCCTTAAGAGTCCCTCATGGAGGGAATGGCCAACCGAGCGGCGATGTTAGTGAGGCCTGGAGTCGCAGCCCAAGGTATCCCTCCTACCATTGGGAAGTTGGAACTCACCGTTTGGTCAGAGTTATGGATGTTTTTACCTAATTTTGTGGGACTAGGCTAGTATGGTGAATAAGCCCACCCTAGCACGTAGACATCCCTCCAAGGAGCGGGAGGATCAAGCGACAAAGCCTAAGAGGGAGATAGGCCGGCTAACTAATGCGATGAGGTGTATGGTCCCGTAGTAGGGATTACCTAGTCTATGGAGAGTGGAAGGCCAAATTCTAGATTATCGATGGAATAAAATAAGGAATAAGAGAGCTTGGATGTAGCTAGTATTATTGTATCATTGTTTTAAGTTAAGTGGTTGTTTTAATAAACACCGTGTAAGATCCCTAATTAATAAACTTGTCTATATATGTCACACATAGTGGTAGGATTAATTAGAAAACAAAATGATAGGTGAGTTGGGTGGAAAGTGGGAGAGTGGATTGCCCTGATGGCACATTTTAGATTCTCTCATCCGTTTCTCCTATCCAAGTTTGTGCTTCTTCTTGAATCTGTTGTGTTTCTTCTTCTTCTTCCAACTTGTCTTCTTGGTCTTCTCATCCTCAAGTCCACTTTTGTATATACAGAGCTTATGTGAGTAAGCTCGACCAAGTTCTCTTGATCTTCTTACTATGGTAGCTCGCCACCAACAAGTAGGCTCTCACTGTCCCCATCCACCCTTCTTGCATGGATGGTTCATTGTTTCGCACTTGGGATTGGAATTGCTCTTTTGCTTCTCGAGTGAGGCTTTCATTTTCTAGGGACTTCAATATTTGCACCATCCTTGGGGAAACTTGATGCTTTGATTTCCAACTCTACTGTTTACAACAATTTGTTTATATGTTACATGAGTTCTCGGCTTCTTTTATCCCATTGTGCTACACAATATCCTTAGTTATTTTAAGTGCAAATTCTATAAATTCCTTGTCCTTCCTACTCCTCACTCTCTACAACCATGATCTAAACTCTTCCACATACAACTCAATTGATTTCTTTAGGGTTATGGCTCCTCTTCTCTAGTCTTTTAACCCTTATACGATCGAGCTACAATTAGCTAGTATACTTTAGCATCATCAATTGGTTTGTGCCTCTGGGGATGGATACTAGAGAGAACATAGAAGAAATAAGAAGAGACATCATCCTGAGGCCTGAGCGCATAGAGTGCTTATTGTGATGGTGGTAAGTGATTGATCATTTTTTCCAAGACCTCGTTTTCTTACAAGATTAAATCTTTTAGCTTGCACATTACCATATTGTCTTCTAGTTTTATTCTATTTTATAGATCTCTTTTTTATTTTTTTATGTAACCCGAATTTTCCTTCTTTGGTACATTCCAACAAATCTCTCTCACAACTCTTTAACTTCATCGGTTAAGTCTCGTGACCCAAGTAGTAGTTCCATGCTCCTCTTGACTAACCTAAAATCTAATATGGTTGCAAGTGTCAACAAAGGGAGATTTGTCATTCCTCTGCTATTCATTGAATCTAGAAGCTAAAGGAATCTCAGATGCTTGTATGGCACATACAACAATGGTACCAAGTAGGCTACCTGTGTCATTGGCCATCCTTGCTTGATTTTTGAAAACTTCTCTATAGCTTCTCTTCTTTTGTCATCTCTTCAAAGTGGGGGGATTTTTTTTTTGGGAGCTTTTTTTGCCGAGCTTTTTGGAGCAATGAACAAGTAGTCTGAGCTTTGCAAAGGACCAAGAACTTACTATGAGCTTTGTAAAAGGACCAAGAACACACAAACCAACCCTCATCAGCCACAAACCAACCCTCATCAGCAGTACCCAACCATAAACAAACCAACAAAACTAAGTGTGGCACGTATCAATGATGAAGAAACTTGATTCCATGAGGGACACCCATCCGTATCTACATCAACAACCTGTAAACCTATAGGAAAGTCAGCCCATACGAGGCGAGCCACTGTATCTGAGGGAGCACCTCTATGAGATAGAGCCTTGGGAATCTTCATCAAGAATTCTTCCACACTACATAAAAGATTTATGATGTTTGGTTTTGGTAAGTATAACTTGGAGAACTAATTATATGGTGAAATTATTCTTTTTACCTATCTGAGTCCTCTGAAAGAGTGTGGACGTCTACTAGCAATATGTGTGAAAAACATCTCTCATCACCTGCAAGTAAACAAGACAAAAAATGAGATGCATTTCGAAAGCACACACTTCTCAAAATAAATTTGCGATGGAAAGTACTCTTATTAGTCATGTCCATGATGTCACGTTGGCCTGACACCTCCCCCTCTTGAAGATGCTCTAGAGGGTCTCTCTCCATTTGTGGGGCCTCCCTCTTGAACATCATGCATAATTTCAAGACGTCTCTTTGTTCACCTCTCACATTGCACTTGAGAAGATGTAGATGTATGCTCTTGGTGTGATTGTGGCACTCGTGACAGTGGTGTGGATGGCTTTGGGGCCACGTGCAAGGATCCAACTACTGGAGACTGGGTCAAGTTTGTTGGCTGTGGGGAAGGTATTCTAGAGTCTTCTTGAGTTGGGGGCTCGCTTTCAAGCTCAGATTGGTAATTCTTAAATTCTTCAAGAAATAGATCAAGATAATTTTTTCTCGCTTTATCTTTTTTTTCTTGACCGGCTTCAGTATTTTGATGATACAACGCTCATTGTTGACCACATTGACGACATTGACGTCGCAATAGATGTGCGCCTTGAGGAAGTCGGGGCGGCGGGGCGACTTGCCGATCCTGTGAGCCATGGAGGCAGAAACGGAAGCGGAGACCGAGGCGGAGGCGGAGGTGACCAGAAGACTAACGCCACAGGTGTAGAAAACCGCCACACAGAATGCCTATTGTAAGTGTGGGCAAGAGTTGAAGACGTTGGGCGGCGGAGGAGGGCAGTCTGAGAGGACAGCTGATGAAACAGGAAGGTTGTGCAGACTCCAGAGGCGTTGCTCTGCCGGGTGCCTGGATTGGCTGAAGCAACGCAGGGCAAGGGGTGCTTACCTTCTTGGCCCAAGCTCGGAACTGGAGGAGAAGATCTAGATTTTGTCTTCCTTTTCTCTCTCTGGTCTCGGTCTCTCTCTCTTTTTCTCTCTTATTCAAACTCAATGAATAAATAGGGTCCATAGATAGTTACATATTATTTTGAATAAATTAATATAAAAAGATACATATTTAACTTAGGATTTTTATATATATTTGTATATTTTTTATAAAAAAAATTTATCATGACCATTCTCAATCGTGATTGCTCCACCTTGTTTTATCATTTCAGCCGCCTTACCTGACAATGATTGATTCGGCCTAGATACCTGATCTTCTATTTTTGTTTTATAAAGTCCACCTATTTCTTAGTTTTTTTATTTTCATTTCACATTTTCATCTCTCTTGGAATTATGATTCTTTTTTTTGTTGAGATTTTTACTTCTTGTATGTCCACTATCTAAAAAGAACAAGGGATTGGGTCGTGCTGTGTTAGGTCTACTCTTCTCGCTATGTGTCTGCATCTGGCAAACTAAGAGTGCATATTAGAGACTGAATGGAGGACATCAAAGTTGGAATTTGCAGTGATTACTATTGAAAAAGAGTCTTATCATAATTAGCCTAGAATGATGCATTAACATTTGTACTTTTCGAGCCATTATGTACATATGTAATGCTTCTTGTTTGGGAAGAATGTTAAGCTAGCATGCTTAGGTAGGCTTGCCTAATTAGTTTTTCTTCAAGGATCTGCAAGGGTCCTTTTGAAATAAAAGTTTGGGTTTTTCTTTTTTTTTGGGGGGGGGGGAGGGTGTGGCGGCTCTTATTTTAGCATGTGAGAAGCACATGTTACCAAGCTGACATCTTTCATATATTCGTTCATCTACCTCAAGAGTAGGGCTAAGGAGTGCAAATGCTTCTAAGGCTTGTCATCTGCGAGTCTTGGCTCAATGGTTGGACAAAAAGTTTGGTAAGTTGGAAAGAAGCCTCCTTTGGAAGCTATTGGGTACTTCTAACAAAAAGTGACAATCTTGGGGTTCATGATTGAGATGCTGTTATTCAAGTTTGTAAAAGGTGACACTAACCCACTAACCCCCATGGTAGGAGCTTGTAAAAGATACGGAATGAATGCAGGTTTGGATGGAGGTGGATCCTCAACTCTCAAGGCTCTAAGTTGGTGGGTATTACACTCAAGCTGGATGAGTTGAGCATATGTATCATTGTGTTGCTCATGTGGGAAGTGGTGAGCAAAAGCGTTGAAGTCTAAGTCTACCTAAATGAGGGTGGAGAAGAGGAGTAAGGCCATTATTTTTGAATTTTGAGCAACGTTTCCTCTCCAAAAAAATCCACTTGCACAAGGTGGGCAACTACTTAGACGTCGTTCTGACTCTGAGCTATTATCGCTACTATCTCGAGTACCCTTAGGCTATTTTGCATCGTATATTTTTATCCTGCATTGGATGTTTATGCATACAGAGTGTCCTCGTATTGGATACTTCTATTAGGAACTCTTATTAGACACCTTGAGCATATGAATGACCACACCTAGGGCAAAATAGCATGGACGGCTCAATAACGTCAGCAATTTTGAGCTACAACTTAGAGCAAGAAGGGGAGACTGGTCTCAAAACCATATTTTTTGTTTACCGACCATTCAAAATAGGAAGGAGGGGAGAGAATCCATGTCTCAAGTTCTTTCACGAGAAGGAAATTTTTGAAAAACGTCCAAAACAGCTTACATACAACATTGTCGTAAGCCTACATCAGGACCTACCAAACTACTACATTCTCCGTTTGTAATCAAATCAGAAGGGGGGAAAAGAAGCAAGCTTCTAGAGCTGGTCATACCTCAAATGTCAAACATAGTGGTCAAACATCGAAAATAGTGAAAATGGGCCAATTTTTACCTATCTAGGACCATTTTTGGCTCAAAAGTGGCCGTTTCAAAGTGAGGACTTGGTTAAGCTTGTAAATTGCCTGTTGGGGACTATTTTAGCACCAAATGGGACTGTTTCGAAGCCAGCGCATGAACACGTTCTCTAGTAGCCTTGATGGCTTTTCAAGATTTCCATCGGCGAGTTGAAGAACCATGCACGTTCTTCTGATTGTCAGCTTCCCCCATGTTTCCCATATTTCTCTCATAGAGCAATACTAATACCCACACCACTATCTAGGATAGCAATGGATATTATCTTTCATTGCTCTATGGGAAATGTTGTGTTGCCTTGATCTTCTTCCATGTACTTGCCCACTTTATTGAGTGGCACTGGTGTACATTCTACAAAATCCGGATTTGCAGCCTTAGCGGATAGCAGATCAAATAGCTCTGTAATGCTACTTACATAACCTTGACCCTTCAATTGAAGAGCTACTTCATCCCATAATTTGAGTCTTACCTTTAGCAAATCTAACAGCGGTAATTTGCAAGTCATTGGTGCTGATAGGAATGCATGAAGATTTAGGGTGTCCTTTTCTTTTGGAATTAATTTGCCCATTGAAGGCACATGCAAAATTTTAGACTCTTTTTCATACTCTCCCATGTATGATGGGAGTGTTCGGAGCGTGAGCTTGCTAGGCATTGAAGCCATGGTTTGTGAATCCTCTACCAATGATGCGAAGTTGAATTCACCACTTTATTGGCTAGTAAAATCCACGATCAAGAATGGTGGTGATCGGCATGAAGAGTTGGTTTCCCCTACGTGTATCATTCCACATCTGGTTTGCCAACACTTCCTTGAATTTTGGAATCTCATCACTGAAATCTGTTGTGGTCAAGGGAGCATGAAATGGTTCATCCTGATTCTCGTCAAATCACTTGTGAAGGAGGAGCAACTTGCTCACTACCTTTTTCCATGCTTGGGGCTCCTTCAAAAATCATGTCTAGACTAGGATTTTGGGCCACTGGTCTCCTTACAAAAGTTGGAGGAGGTCCTTCCAAGAGCATTTGAGTATCTCTAATAATTTATTGAGGGATAGCCAAATTGATTTTCTCTTCTTGAGGGTTTGGATACTCTTGTAACTTTTTAGGTAGATCCACTTGAGCTGCTAGTCTACCTTTGTAGGCTTGGATCATCGTGTCCAAGGGCTCATTGATTTTTTCAACCAAAACCGATCCTCTTGAGCTTTCATCTAACACTGTTACTCTTTCCAATACCTCATTCTCTTGTGGCCTATCTTCTCCTGATTTCAAAACATCATTACTAATAAGTTCCGCTGGAGGTCTAGAACTCTTCATTGATTTTTTGGACTTGGATCTTCTATTCCTTGGTCTTTTGCATCTTTTATTACGAGCATCTATCTTCTTGGATTTACTCTCTATAGCTCCTAATCTTTCCTCCCGCTCCTTGGCGTTCTTCGCTTGTGCTCTTGTCACAACTCTCAGTGAGACTACCTTTGGAGATCAACTTCATTTTCAGAATATTGAGGTGATGGAATCACTTTGACATAGAACTCATAGTAATCTTCATCTTTGCCTTACCATCCCCAATTTTCATTGGATAATCTTGGATAATCTTTGAAAAAATGGGTTATCCCACAATCCCGACATTGCCTCGGGTGGAAATTGGTCGTTTACCTCTCTACTTGGTCTAGCAGGCTGTATCCTGAAAGGGAAGTCCCTTACCCAATGGTCACCATTACATTCAAAACATGGACTATAGTTTGCACATGATATCTCCTTTGCTACTGTGGATTACCACGATCATTCTTGTTGCCATATACATGATTGGATTGACTTCTAAACTTGCATAACTTGGTGAATCGAGCTGGTAAGTGGGTCCCTCATATTGCAAATCAATCAATGGAGGCTCTTCCTCATGTAGGAAGGCTCGACACTCACTATCTCTATTCATGTTTCATAGTCCTCTACTCCTATGTATCTAAAAGTAGTGGTTTTGGGCATAGACGGTTGCACCCCTAGCACCGATCGTGCTTATTCTTGTCCTCCAAATTGATTTGACACTAGAGCTCTTTTCGCATTCCCACTTTGTGGTCTTTGTTGTTGTAGCGGCATTCCATAAGCTTGCTCCTGAGGCATTCTTGCCATACGATTGCAATCTTTCATCATATGTGCATAGTTCCATCTGCAGAAATCACACCACATTCTTGTAGGCAGATTTCTTACCGTGAATTAGGCGCCTCATTGAAGGCCCTCCTTTTCCTTACTGATGTGTCAAAAATGGAATCATTACACACAAAATATCTCATATTTTTATATTATTCATAGTTTCTTACTATTAAACCTTGTACATTTTCAACTCTTCATCTTATGTGAGCATTGAAGGGACTCACCTTCCTTACATAGGTGTCAAAATGGAATCATTATACCCAAAATATCTCATATTTTTAATATTGCTCATAGTTTCTTACTAATAAACCTTGTACATAGTCAACTCTTCATCTTATGTGAGCATTTACTCATTTTTGGGTATCTTCTTTTACAAAATTGGATTTATCTCCTCCCTACACATGGATTGATCCAATTGGCCCATAGGAACCTTAATTGGACCATAATCTAAATTTTTTGAAAAATCTAGACCCTTAGGCTAAGGTCCTTTATACCCATTTCCAATTAATTCCAATTGTACATTGGAAAGTTCTTTTTGAATTTCTGTTTCAGGGGAATTCATCTTAATTATATGAGATATTTTTCTATCCAGAAATATTCAAAATTTGAATATTCTCTCTCTAGAATATTTTCTCTCTCTATGCCAAAATAGTCAGAGACAAGATCTCTTATATTTCTGAAGAGGGAATTGATTACAGGGGAATATGCTGGACATTTTGAGAGGCTGGGGAGGAATCTTACAGTATCTCTATCCTTGAAAAACGTGAGATGTCCTCATCTCGCAAACTTGGGATAATTTCGCAAGATGCATGAACATGAGACTTAGAGAAAAATTTAATTAGATTAACCACCAATTAAAAAAATCTCAAGAGAGTAAGGGTCAAGACAAGAACAAGATTTAAACTTTATTCATTCTTGGAACATATACAGTAAAGATAGAAGAACTCTTTACACTTCCATAAGCCCGTCCATCATATGATCACAAAAGCAGCACTCACAAGCTGCGCACGTATAAGGTAACTCATCTATGGGAATAATTCTGTTGGTTATTGCCGCACCTATCTCAGTGGTATGAGGTGATCTAACAAAAGGATCTCTGAGAGGCAAGCCAAAAACGGGGTAAAGGCATATCTTCTGATGAGGAAGAAAACACGCCAGTAAGAAGACCCGCTCAGAAAACCCAAGATGTCTTGATCTCATGACGCAGTAGTATCGGGGACCCAAATCCAAGGCTTCAATAACCATGGCCAAGCGGACATTGTTACGAAAGTGCTGCTGACCCCAGGGTGTTATCCTAGTTATGTCTTGATAGGTCCGCCATTTGGTCTGAGCTACAGAAGTTCCCAAGTGAGGAAAAAGTGAGCGCTCATACTGTTCTATAAAATCCTTCTTCACAGACTCGCTTGTGTCTTGAAGGTGAGAAATCATCACGGATAAAACTAATTCCTGTTGCCAAGCCATGAAGGAGATTAAGAAGAAGGGGGATCGATGGAAGTAAGATTACTGTGAGCGATACGTAAAAGTTACGACTTATATAAAGGAAGGAGTTAGCGTAACTTAGAAGCCAACGGTATCTTGCCAACTGAAGTTTTACCGTCTTTCCATGATTTGGGTTTGGCACATTTTTCTATAGAAGGTATTAAGAACTTTGAGATGAGGAGATAAAAGAAGTTCGTAGGCTAAGTCACTTACTTTCTTTGGTCCACAATATCTGGGGGATAACTACTTATACTCCCCTAGAGATAAAGAAATTCTTTTGGTCAGTATTCAAATGAAGACTATAACTGCTTCTTTGAATTCTCTGACTGTCCTCTTCTTATCTGAATATTGTCTCTGTCGATCCTGGGCAGCATTTATATCTTTATGAATTGCCTGCATCTGTTGCTCTAAGTCGCCAAGCATTTGACTGGTCATCTCGACCCTAATCAATGGGTCGGACCTAGTTAATGGAGTTAAGCAATCTTGTTCGAGATGGACCCTGATTAGATTGGTATGAAGGGATTGGTCTCTGAAGGGATTGGTCTCTGAATTTGGGTTCTAGACTTCTCTGTGCCCTTTTCATGGTAGGAGTCGGGTAGTCTTTTAACTGATGGTCAAAACCTTGGCATCCAAAACACTGGTTCTCACTTCTGAACTCATCGTTCTGAATCTTTAAAACAGGTGGGCTCCTGAGAAGGTATTCTGGGTAAAGTGTCTTTCCTTTTTAAACAGAATCTTTCTTTTATTTAGAGAGGGAATAATTATAAGATCAGAAAAGGAGATTCTTACTCCTATATACCTCGAAGTTTGGGGGGAGGAATCTTACAAACTTCTACCCCACTTAAAAAGGTGCGAGATGTCCTCATCTCGCAAAGTAGAGGACAACTCTTTTTCTTAAGATCCAACCATTTCCAATTAATTCCAATTGCAAATTGGAAAGTTCTTTTTGAATTTCTGTTTCAGGGGAATTCATCTTAATTATATGAGATATTTTTCTATCCAAAAATATTCAAAATCTGAATATTCTCTCTCTAGAATATTTTCTCTCTCTATGCCAAAATAGTCAGAGACAAGATCTCTTATATTTCTGAAGAGAGAATTGATTACAGGGGAATATGCTAGACATTTTGAGAGGCTGGGGAGGAATCTTATAGTATCTCTATCCTTGTAAATCTCTCTGTCTCTCTCATCAGTTAGAGTGATGTGGTCTCTTGGGATTATTCCAAATGGCTTAGGAAGATTTTTCTCGCTCCCGGGACTCAGAGAGAACTAAAAGAGATTCGCCTGCATACTCGATGAGACGACCTAGGCCCCCTTTGCCACCCCATCGTGTAGCAAAGTTTGAGTCTGGGCAGTCCAATGATGCCGAGAGGTGGTGCTTGCACAAGCCAATCCACGCATAATGGAAATTGAGGAGGATGCCGGCCAAGAAGAGGTTCCAACGGTCCCCATAGTAGGTTGCCAATGCTTTTGCCTCGGCTACCAGCAATGGGATGGCCATCCCTCTTCCTGTAGTCACTTTTTCTATGGCTCCGTCACGTCACGTAAGTGCCGTAATCAAACTGAGTAATTTTCCCTGACATAATTTTTAATTAATGCCCAAAAACTACAACATCTTCATGCATGCATGAAATAAGGATAAAAACGAATTGTTTGCAATTTATTTAGAAACCATTGTGTGATTGCATGTATGCGTGAATGGTCAAATCCTTCAAGACGATACTGGTGATGGTTTTTATTTTTCATAATTAACTAAGGATGTATTGGGGCATGCCTTGGGGTAACTAGTGATGGGTAGGACGTTGGGGTAACTGGGGATAATCCTTGTCCTCAAGGTAACAAACTTTAGGTCTGGGGATCAACCAGTTTTGGGTAACTGCTTAGGAGTTTGGCCCAATCCAACTCCAAGCACGGTGGGTCCTTTCAAGCGAAGTAAATGTAAGATTTTAGGAACCTACCTAGCATTTGTGAGTGAGGTGAGAGGACACTAACACCTCACTAGTAGGATTCCAAGGCTATGGCTACATTATTGTCTAGATCGTAGAACTCGGTGTGCCAAGGGTACTTGGCTTGAGTAGTTGAGGGATGATGTTGTAATTTTCAAAGCTAAATTTTAAGTACTTTTGTTGTTATTGTTGTTGGTATCTGATGTACGATAAAAGTACCTTTTTTAAAAGTTGTTACACTATCATTAAGGGCCAAAGGAAAACCGTGCTAATAAAAAAGGTATAAGAAGGAACTTTGTGTTGTACCCATGCATCCGTGCCACCATATGGTAGTTGCTAGACAACAACCATCGCGTACCTTTCTCTAAGGAAAGCGGGTGGCTGGGTGGACTCGATCATTTGGGTGCTTTTCTTTGTTTATGAATGAGAGACTCGGTTAGGTAGAATCCTACAATTGGGGGTCATTTTGTACATCCTCACGTCCTGAGGGGCCAAGGATAAGACGAACCTCCCCCGAGATAGATCATAGGGTAAACTATCAATAGGTATACTCCCTCGGTACTTGATAAGGGTACGAGGTGCTATCTTACAGTTGAAAATCTTTTGTTGTGTGATTTGCATAGTGTGCATATTTGAGATGGCTCAATCAGACAAGGATATCTTTGGACTGCTTACTCAGAGGAAGATAAACTTGATGGTACTTATTACTCTCTGTGGAGTTTCATGGTGAAGAACATACTTGTTGCAAAAGGATTATGGCTCAATCAGACAAGGATATCTTTAGACTGCATACTCAGAGGAAGATAAACTTGATGGTACTTATTACTCTCTGTGGAGTTTCATGGTGAAGAACATATTTGAGATGGCTCAATCAGACAAGGATATCTTTGGACTGCTTACTCAGAGGAAGATAAACTTGATGGTACTTATTACTCTCTGTGGAGTTTCATGGTGAAGAACATACTTGTTGCAAAAGGATTATGGGATTATGTTTTAAGGGATGAGATACATCCTATGAATGTTTCTTCCACTACACCTTCCCGTGCAAAAGGGGGAGTGCACAAGTACAACCTATTGTAGCACTTGGAGGACCATCAACACCTACTCCAAAATAGAAAATGTGGGATACTAAAGATGCACAAGCTATGTCGGTAATTGCGTTAACCATTAAGCACTAAATTACACCACACATTAGGTCTTGTAAGACATCCAAGCGTATATGGTGTATGTGCCAGGGATAAAGAAGGACTTGCTTTCTATTTTCTCTATTTCCACGAGTGGTTTGAATGTAAGTTTTGAGGATGACAAGTGCATTGTCAGAGATTGTGAAGGAGGTAACACTCTTATTACTACAGGTACCTTGAATAATGATTTGTATGTTTTGGATCAATTTGAGAAGAAAGATAAGGCATGTATTACTAATGTAACTCAAACTATGCAAGATGCTGAGTTGCGGCATGCTAGATTTGGGCATGTAAACTATAAGAGCTTATTGTTATTACAAAGGCATGGTATAGTGCATGTATGTGAAAGTTGTGTATTGGGCAAGATGCATAGATATGCATTTCCTAAGAATGGTTTAGTTAGAGCTGTTCGTAAATTGCATGTTGTACTTAGTGATGTCTGCGGTCTAATGTGTATACCATCTCTTGTTGGAGATAGCAGATATTTTGTGAATTTCATTAATGGTTGTTCCAAGTTTACATGGGTTTGTCCGATAAAGCAAAAGTCAGAAGTGTTTTTGTATTTTTAGCAATTTATTACAAGGGCTAAGAATGGAACATGACACAAAGTTGAAACTCTCCATACAGATCGAGGAGGGGAATATATGTCTAATGTATTTAAAGCATACTTGTCAGAGAAAGACATTAAGCACCAATGCACAATGCCTTATACACCACAATAGAATGGTGTTGCGAAAAGGGAAAATGGGTCACTCATGGAGATGGTTAGATGTATGTTGAAGGCAAAGGGCTTCCCTTATAAGTTTTGCATGGAGGTAATTACACGTAAAACACATGTTTTGAACATGAAAGATCCCTGTCCCCTCCGTGCAACGAATTCGGGGGTGCTAGCAGCAGAAGTAGCACTTCTTGTGTAGGGGGCACAGCCTCTCACTCGGAGCCTCGTCCACAGATATCTCGACAAGAGACTAATCCCTCGGTTCTTCCAAAACCGAACTCGGAAAAACTTCCCTTGCCTAGCAGACATAGGCGATTCCTCTAGGATATTTTATTCTAACGTAGTCAAGGTCATCACTAACCAAAGTAATCCGACCGAACAACCCGTAAGTCTCATGGTCAGATCAAGGAAGAGACTTGCACTTGGATCATAGAGTCCAATGTTTTTTTCCTCATCAAGAGGCACACCCATTGATTCTTTTCCATAGAACAAGGGTTATCTAGGATTTACTTCAACTATCGTAACTTAACAGAATTGAGTCTCATTTTAGGGATCCATTAGTCCAGCCTAACCCCATCCAATCCCATGGGTTAGCCAACCGCCCAACCACTGTAGTGATAGGATCCATTTAGAAATTTGGTTATGTTTTGCCCCAGGTACCCGGAAAAGAGTTCCCAGGCCCCCTAGCCAGTGCTTCAAGCAAACTTCAAGATAGTCATACCACTTACACACCCAATATGAAATTGCCCATTTCACAAATTCAGCTGTCTTAAAACAATCTTTTAATGAAACCATAGTATCACTGATCATTATCCTCCAAAATATCCAACGTGAATTCTAATTTCTAATCATTCCTTCATCGGTGTACCTATGGCATCATTGGCAACGAGAACGCTCACCACCTGTTCACTCAGGGGCCTTTTTAATAGTTCCTAGCTCATAGTACTCTGCAATATGATCACATAAGAAAATCCAGGTGGACTCTCTGTTGACGATCAGCAAGATCAACCAACAGATCCATATAAAAGAGCCATGGACTCATCTGTTGAGGACCAGCAAGGACAATCAACCAGATCTATGCCCGAGTTCAGAAAACAACTCTAACACCTTGTTCCATTTTTCTTCCCCGACGCACGCGTGGGTATCTTCGACAACCCAGAGCTCGAGCACCGTGTGGTCAGCACCCTCTAGGCTCCTTCATAAGTCACCTAGCACTTCACTCATAGGCCGCTTCCTTGGTCCCTCATCCACCGTACCAGAAGCTCACCATTTAAATCGAACCGAGGCTGGTTAAGACCTCAGCCGACCTTGCTACTACACGAGACGTCCTCCATTGACTCTCCGTCAGCTGTTGCAACTTTATCACTTAGGTCTCCACGACCTCATTCACAAGATGGTCAAAATGTTTCCCCAACATTCTTGACATAAAACAATCATTTAAAAACAGGTTTCATAAGTACAGTTTCTAACGAACTCTCATCTTTCCACATTGTTCCACATCATTTCTCGTTATTCCACATTCTTCTACATCAATTCACATTGCTTATTCCACATCCAGTCATATGTATTCCCATCGTCCTTCATCCAATCACATCATATTACATCTCATCACATCTATCCACATCTATCCTCATCACATCACATCACAACATATCCACATTGCATCTCATCCATTCATATCACATCACATCCATCTACATTCATTTAGATCCACATCACATCCACATATCATCACATCACGTTCACATCTATTTACATTACTTCACATCCATTCACATCTACCCAAGTCCATATCACATCACATTTCATTTATCCACATTATATCTCATCCATTCATATCTAACCAGATCCACATCACACCACATCCATTCACATCACATTCACATCTCACCTCATCCACTCATATCTCATCACATCCATTCACATCCATCACACCCATTCACATCCCACATTCATTCACATGCATATCTATCACATCACATCTCATTCTCATCCATTTACATCACATCACATCCTTTCACATATCATCACATCTCATTCTCATCCATTTACATCACATCACATCCTTTCACATATCATTACATCTTATTCACATCTCATCACGTCCACATCCACATCCACATCCATTTACATCACATCAAATCTCATCCACATCTCATCACATCCACATCCACATCCATTTACATCACATCACATCTCATCACATCCACATCCACATCCATTTACATCACATCACATCACATCTCATCCACATATCACATCACATCTCATCACATCCACATCCACATCCACATCCATTTACATCTCATCACATCCCCATCCACATCCATTTACATCACATCACATCTCATCACATCCCCATCCACATCCACATCCATTTACATCACATCACATCTCATCCACATCTCATCACATCCACATCCACATCCATTTACATCACATCACATCTCATCCACATCTCATCACATCCACATCCACATCCATTTACATCACATCACATCACATCTCATCCACATCTCATCACATCCACATCCACATCCACATCCACTTATATCACATCACATCTCATCCACATCCACATCCGCATCCACTTATATCACATCACATCTCATCCACATCTCATCACATCCACATCCACATCCACATTGCATTCACATTTAGTACCGTTTTCTACTTTTGATACTGATAGGTCTTTTCTAAGTTTTTGCCAATTGCTTGGCCTAGTTAAAGGTACTTTTTCTCGATGGATATTTTCACATTCTTTGTCAAAATTCTCAAGTGAAATATATTCAATATTCTTCTTTTGAGTAAAAGATTCATGGGATTTACAAAAATCAATTCTACCCATATTTCCCAATAAAATTAACAATGCTCAAAATTCCACTTTTGATAAATGCTCATGATTTGAATTATGCCAAAAATCCCCCTTTTACCATTTAATTACTTGGATCTCAAATATCACGGTAATTCCTCTTTTTGCATAAAAATAAATTTACCAAAAATTTCTCATTTTGCATAAAAATAATTTTACCAAAAATTCCTCTTTTTGCATAACAATAAATTTACCAAAAATTCCTCATTTTGCATAAAAATAAATTCACCAAAAATTCCTCTTTTACCATTTAATTACTTGGATCTCAAATATCATGGAAATTCCTCTTTTTGTATAAAAATAAATTTACCAAAATTTACTCTTTTCTCATAATCAATTAATTATGCATAATTGCAAAAAATTTATTTCTCATTATTTTTGCATAGGATGTCCAATCCTAGAATATGGTAGGAAGTCCTCTTTTAGCATTATGCATAAAAATAAGATATGTATTATTTTCTAGAAATTTTACCGCCATAGCTTTGCTGCTATTACTGATAATTCTCAAAAAATAAATAAAAAATTAAAGAATAAAAGTTTGTAATGAAAATATTATAGTAGTTCCTCTTTTATGCTTAAAATCAAACTATGAATTTAAATCATAATTTTAACTAGAATCATAAACTTAATTACGATTATCCCACTAGATTAAGCTCATTCCATTATTTCTATTTTCCCAAATTGATAAGATAATCTATTTCTCATTTAGAATCAATCAAAGTAGTTTTTAACTACTTATAAATAATCTAAAAGAAATAACCATTATTTTGTTAACACAAAATCATAAAAATGTCATTTTCTTAATCTCTAGCTTAACAAGCCTAGAGTTTAGCTTAACAAGCCTAGAGTTTAGCTTTGAATTAAGAGACTATCATTGAGAAGCATCCTTTTTCAAGGGATTTACCCATAAAGATGGCAATTCTTTTAGAGAGAGAGATTTACTTAAAGAAAGCATAACAAATAAGCATAAAGATTAACTTTCTCTTAATTAAGCATTAAGAATTTAAGGGAAAGCTTGATTTGAATTAAAACAATTATTTAGAAAGCTTCTCAAGCTTGAGAGGAGTTGAGAAGAAGAAAGTCATTGAGATAAATCAGAAAAAAACATAAAAATTGATTTTACCTCCAAGTTTGGCTTGATTTTCTATTAACATTGAAGCCCCTGACCAATCAACTGGTCCATCAAGAGGAGAAGAGTAACTCCAAGTGTTGTTGTAGAGAGAGAGAGAGCTCCAAGCTCCCAAGAGAGAGGAAAATTTAAAGGATAATAGAAAATATGATTATTTTAATGTAATACTAGCATGGTATAGCTCCAATATTTTTTTACAAAAGACTGAGGGTCTATTTATAGGTGAGGGAGGCCACTAACCAATTCGAGCTGGGTTCTAGAATTTTCCAAGTTCAGTCTGACTCAATTTGGATCAATTTGGCTCCCTTTTTTATTTGGTTTGATCCAAGAGAGAGGAGAGATTAAAATATCACAATTTTGTTGAATTAAAAACCCTTCCAAACATGTGAAATAGGCGCCTACCTCAAGAGACCCCCTCTCCTTACCAAGGTGTCAAAAATGCATCATTATTCTAAAATATCTCATTTTTTTTTAGTAATATCTCATAATTTTTAACTAATAAACTTTGTACTCAGTCAACTCTTCATCTTATATGAGCATTTACTCATTTTTGGGTATTTTCTTATATTCTTTGGATTTGTCTCACCCCAACACTTGGATTAATCCAATTGGCCCATTGGAACCTTAATTGGACCATAATCCAGAAATTTCTGAAAATGTAGACCCTTAGGCTAAGGTCCCTTATACTATTTTCAATTAATTCCTAATGCACATTAGAAAGTTTATTTTAAACATCTGTTTCAGGGGAATCCATTTTAGACACTAGGAGGATTTTTATATCCAAAGATATCTCAATTTTGGAGTATCTCTCTCTAGGCCAAAACAAGGTAAAACAAGATCTTTCTTCTATTTTAGAAAGGGGAATAATTACAAGAACAGAAGAGGAGGTTCTTATACCTTTACTCCTCAAAAGCTAGAGGGAGGAATCTTACATCCTACCCCACTTTAAAAACACAAGATGTCCTTTTTTTTTCGAGAAAAGATCCTTTCATTAGTTATAAAAAAACGCCCGTAGCTGAAAAGTACAAGTATCAGTACAAAGAACTGAGGGGCTATATCATACAATAGGAGGGGGGAAAAGCCAAACAGGTGGCCTGTAGTGCCAATGGGGGGACCCCGCGTGTAGGGTATAGAAGGGGCCTCTGCGCGCCAGGTGGTGTGGAAGGCCTGGCGCGCCGCAAGATCGCCTCATCCCCGAGTCACCCCGGATGCGCTTATACTGTCCTCGCAAGGTGTGGATCAACACCTGTCAAATCCCCCGAACAGTCTCTGCTGGTGGCTCCAGTCTCCCCTCAAAGGCCCTGAAACACCGGGCCCTCCTCCAGGTGAACTAGATGGTGAGGCTGCTGAGGAGCTCCCATCGTAGATCCCTCTCTTGTGTCTAGCTGGCGGACGAGAAATTCGGTGAAGGAACAAGGCGAGGCTGGCCCCTAATGAATCTGATGGCCTGGCTGTCCTGCTCTGTCTCATAGCCCATAGTAGCAGGCCCTGACGAAGTCGACCAAGCAGCGGCACCCCACGTATACATACCCTCTGGAGAGAGAGGGTCCAGAATACGTAGCATCCGCAGCCAAATCTGCTGCGCCTGAGGGCAGTCCCATAGGCAATGTCTCTGTGTCTCCATAGGGTGGCCGCATCGGACGCAGGCCGTCGGAAGACCGCTGTAGACAAAGCTAGGTGCCAACTGCTGAGCCCCTATGGTGGTGGGCGACCAGCCACTGGAAAGTCGAGATCTTGCGGGCCTGTCGACTAGCCCAGAGCCGGGCCCAAAAATCCTCCAGGAAGTCCTGTGAGAGTCCTTGTAGCCGCCGCCAGTGCCTCGCTGTTGCAGCTGGAGAGACCATCCTCCTCGCCGTCAAAATATGCCGCCCCAACCGAACAATATACTGAAAAAAGGTAATCTCTGTGGCCTCAAGGGATGCATAAGGATCATGCCACTCGTACTCACCAGGGTCCCACTGGGCCGGGCCAAGGGGCGCACTGCATATGCCCATCTGCGCCAATCCGGGAGCACATCTGTAGGGTCTGGGTCAATATGCCACTTCCGAGAAGCGGCAGCCACTACCCGTATCCTCTGAAAGGTGCACTCTGTAACCAAAGGCAACTCCACCTCCACTCTCTGAAGTGTGCCCTCATCCTGAATCTCATAGTAGAGGCATCTGCCATCCTCAGTGCAAGCTCTGACAGTAATCAGGATCTCCAACTGTGTAAAGGCTCCCATCCACCGTGGGGCCACTAGCTTGATAGGCATGAACCACTCCTCTGTGAGTGCCTCTTGAATGTCATCCCTCATAATCAACCCCCCTCTGAAGTGACTCAGCCTCTCCACCTGGATCTCCTCTGGGAGACTGCAGAAGGCCTGCCAGTCTCCAAAGCTACGTGCTGGGCCTGCCGTCGCGAAAGGTCCCCAGGCTAGACGAGGCTGAGAACCCAGCATATGACCCTGCTCTGTGTGAACCGTTGGGCTCCAGATGAGAGACTGTTTGGCCCGCTCCTCAACACAAGAAGGAGGTCGCTGAGAGAGCCCCGGTCTCAGCAACTCCCAAGCTCTCAGGATGCTCAAGGCAAATCTATCCTCCCATCCTCTACTGAGGCATGTCCTCCTCATCTCTATGAAGATCCATCGAATCTCTGGTGCCCAAGTGCCCCCTACTGGGGGAGCCCGAGCCTGCAGCCGCTGCAAGAGAAGCTCTTTCCAAGGCTGAGCGCCTGGAAGCAGTCCCCGAACAATAAGCTTCCCCAATAAGGCTCTATTGTGATCGACTGGATCTATAATGCCCAAGCCTCCGTGAGCCAGCGGAAGTGTAATAACTGCCCATGTAACCTTTGCCCGAGCTGGCTGACCGTCCCGCCCAGACCAAAGAAAGTTCCTGATCAGTCTCTGTACACCTGGCTGATGCAAGAGCTCGAGAAGATCCAGCAAGACGTAATGTACCACATGGTCGCTAACAGCACCTGATTTGCCACCACCACCCTACCAGCCAAGGATAGTCGAGCTGTACTCCAATACCAAAGCTGTACTCCAATACCAAAGCTTCTTTCGGATGCTCAAAAGAAGCAAGGCAATCTGCTGCTCAGGTGACAAATCTAGTCCAATCTGGCATCCCAAATACCGCACTGCTGTGCCAGGAGGAATCCATCTAAAGCCGGGGTTCGGTCTCCATGCCGGAGTGGGAGCGCTACTGATCCAAAAGGCCACTGTCTTGCGCCAATTGATCAATGCTCCCGAAGCTGCACTAAAAACCTGGAGTGACTGCTCTGCCCGAAGAAGATTGGCCTCCTGGCCATGCAAAAATAATCCCGTGTCATCTCAGCAAACTCAGCATCGAGCAGGTCCTCCCCCCGGACTGGGAGCTGGAGTCCTCTCAAACCAACCTCCTCTGCCGTCAAATACATGCTCATAGCCTCCGCAAAGAAGAGAAAAAGAAAAGGGGCGAGGGGACACCCCTGACGGACTAATCTGGTCAGCTCAAAACTCGGCCCCTGTCCTCCTGCAATCAACACCTGGCTATGAGCTGTGGAATACAGAGCCGCCACCCCTTTAATCCAACCTGGCTCAAAGCCAAGGTGAAGCATAGTGCCTCTAAGAAACCCCAATCGACTCTATCGTATGCCTTCTCAAAATCGAGAAGCATCACGACCAAGTCCTCACCAAGAAATCTAGCTCGGGCCGTTGCCTCCCAGAAGGTAAAAATGTTATCAAGGATACTATGCTCCTTAACGAATCCTGTCTGGGTAGCATGAATCAACTCCCCCAGGAAGGGCTGGATCCTCAAACTCAAGGCCTTTGCTAAGACCTTGTAGACAGTATTGAGGATCGTAACAGGTCTCCAATGCCGAATATCATCTGATACTCCCTCCCCCTTGGGGATAAGAAAGATCAAGCCCTCTAAAAAGCTCTGTGGCATCACCCCAGTGTCCAAAACATACTGAAAGCCCCTGCAGAGGCCTGGCCCCAAAAGGTCCCAATAGCGCATAAAAAAGGCCGTCCTCCCCTAGGCAACTATGGCGCGGCAGGACCCTCAAGGCCTCAGCAAGCTCAACCTCTGAAAGAGGCGCACCAAGAACTGTATGCATACAATCTGTGACCCTCCTCTGCACGTGGGCCCACACAGTCTGTCTGCAAGCATCCCAAGCCTCAGGCTGGCTCCGCTGAAAGCAGGTCTCTATAGAACCCAGTGGCAATGTCTCTGATCTCCCTGGGCTCAATAGCTACTGATCCGTCCGGCCTCCCAAGCTGACAGACTCCTGCTCGAGCATGGCGGGGTCTAGTAATCTCAAAAAACTCCCCAGTCACTCTATCACCAAGCTGCGTCCCCACTGAGAGGCCTGGCGACGATAGTAAAACTCATGTCTTTGCTCCTCTGCCTCTCTAACCTCTTGGCGTGCCTGGCTCAGCTGGGACGCCACCCACTCACATGCAGGTTGCTGCTCCTGAAGGTGCTGAAGCGAAGCAAGGCTGCGTCTCAGCCGATGCTCCTGCTCGCGAATCTCTCCCAGCCGTGTCAAAGCTGCAGCGTGCAGAAAAGAGCTAAGCTTGATGAGTCCCTGTGCACACTGGCCTGCTGCATCCTGGTCAGAGCACTGACTATCATGCCAGATCCTCTCATTGTCCTCAGCGAGACTAGGATATGTAAGTACCCTCTCTGGGATCCTCAACTGCAAGCTGGGCTCCCGTGTCCTGTCCTCAAGTGTCAAAATAACTGGCGCATGATCTGAAAATGAGGTGCTAGCGAGAATGCCAATGGAGCCCCCTCGCTCCCCTAACCAGTCGCCCACATAAAAGCGATTAATCCGTGATAGATTAGTCCCTCCCTGCTGGCAATCCGACCGAGAGAAACTAAGACTGTCTTGAGAGCGGGAGAAGGCCCCATGCTGCCATGCATCAGTGATCCTCAGTGACATGCAAAATCGCTCCCAAGCTGCAAGCTCCGTGCCGTGCACTGTAACATGACTGCCTCCCACCCTATCGGCCGGGTCCTCAAGCATGTTGAAGTCTCCCCCGACACACCAATGTGCGGCCTCTGGCAATGCATCTGTATAACCTGGGTCCAGAACTCTACTTTGGCACTAGCATGGTTGGGCGCATAGACGTTGAGCATGCCCAATAGCTCATCATGCATCCTCAGAATGACATACTGTGCTCTACCAGGCACAATGATCCCTCGATCCACAATGGCTTGCCGCCATACATCTGCAATGACCATGCATACTCCTCCCTGTCCACCCAAAGGACCAAACCCTGCAGACCACAAAAGGTGTCCCATCTACCAGGCATCACCGAACCATATCTCCGGATCCTGCTCTCACCCAAGTGGTGCTCCTGCATCATCAAAATATCAATGCTGCCACCAACCAGGCATCTCTAAAGCTCCTGCCTCAAGCAACCACGATAGCATATATAATGTGCTCTGCCAAGGCCCTTCCGCCACCACAAGGCCTTGTACATTCCATGAGATGATCCTCATGGATGACCTGCTGAGGTGGATGCTGTTTCAGCCGTACGGCGGGCCTTCGCAAGCAGCTTGGATGGAGAGAGTAGTCCCCATCTGAGCGGCTACGAATCTGCCCACCCAGTGTACTGCAAGAATCACGGATCAGGCGCCAGTGGTGGCTGTGTCCCATGGCGACTACCTCCTTCTCAGACAGAGCAACCTCATGTATACATACATGTCCAGGGTCGCGTGCTAAGTCTGCCACTATGCGAACGACCAAATGGCAAATCCCTGAGGCATCCACACTCTCGGGATCCAAGAAAAAATGAGCCAACTCCCATAGTCAGCCTATCACATCTATCACCTCCAGATCGCTCACATGGTGAGAAAACTCAACTACCTAAGTCTTCAAAGTGCTAAGAGCGAGCTCCAGAGCCCACTCCCGGTCGCATGGGCCACAGAGAGGGAATGAGAAGGCCACCACTGAATCAAGTGCCTCCTCCCCGCAGGCCGGAGGAATCACTACATGAACTCTGATGGGTGTTGGCTCATGGGGGCCCTCTGCTCCAAAAAGCCATGTGAAGGAGTAATCAAAAGCCTCTGAGCGCTGTCTAGTGCCGAGGTGACTCAGCCGACTGCGAATAGATGATATCCATGAAGCCCGAATCAGCATGGTAAGTCTCCTCTACGGTGCTCGAGCAAGGTCGGTGCTCAGAGCCCTCCAGACTACAGGTGACTGCCAGGGAATTGCCAGGGCCTCCCGGGAGCTGAGGCGGGCGGGGGGGGGAGGAAGGGGGGCAAGGGGGGTGGAGAAGGAGCTGCTGCCGAAACCGGAGCAGGGAGGACGGGAGGAGGCAAAGGTGGAAGCGAGGCGATAGGGGGGGACGGGGGTGGGGGGGTGAAGGAGGGGGTGCTGGCATCTCCTGGTCCTCAGTCATCTGCAGGGGTCTCCTCCTGGAGGGAAGCAAAGATGTTCCTCACGGGAACCTAGTGATGCCGAGACTGTGGCTGCTGCAACGGTCTCTGGGCGTGCTGCTGTGGTTGTCTCCCTCGACGGCGCCCCTGTCCAGGCTGTCGCTCCGAGGTCTCTGTGGCTTGAGCAGGTGTCCCGGAGGCTGGCTGCCGAGCCGCATCTATGGGCGGGCCATCAGGGGCCTGCTGCTGTGGGTGAAGGTCGGGGTCTCCTGTGAGGGCAAGCCTTGGCCAGATAACCGCCGACTGGTTCGGGAGCCCCGAGAACTCCACTTTTTGATCAATCCATCCTAGGTAGCTGAATGACCTTCGGAAGGGAGGAGATGTCAGACACCAAAACTCTGACCGAAGGTAGCCCAGCTGCTCTGGCCACCAGTGAAGCTGCTGTGGGGCCAGTCTCTAGCACCAAACCCACCAATGCTCCTAGCCTAGAAAGGAGCGGAAGGTACTCCCGGCGGAGTCCAGGGAAGCAAACTGTAACATGGAAAAGGCGCTCTCCTTGCTCGGCTGCTGCTGGGTCAAAACCATGCTGCCAAGGTCTGAAGAAAGCCCGAGGACCCCTGATGTCAAGGGGACTCATGGCTAGGACCTTGGCCACGCTTTGGGCTGTCTCGAACTCGATCTCGTAATGTCCACGGCCCAGTAGCTGAACGTCCAGGATCTTGCCCACATCTGCAAGAAGGCGGGCCTGGAGAAGATCCCGGATCTCCCCTCTGCTGGGGCGAGTGGTGACTATACGGCAGAAAACACAAGATGTCCTCATCTCGCAGCTGGAGGATAAACTCTTTCACCTTAAGATCCAACTGATTCTCAGGTTCCTTATAGTCTGGTCAACCCATGCAGAATCCTAGGATAAAGATCCCTTTTACAAGAAGAACACACAGAACTCATTATCGGAGTACAATTCATTCAGAACATATCATTCATGTCCTTAACACAATAATGGTCCATCAGACCAAAAATTTCATTTGAACATTCCTCCATGAGAATTTCAGTTATACAGGTTCTTAATTTGTCATCCCTTATTTAGATCCACTGGGTCAAAGGTCAAACAGCAGTAATCTGTTCAACACAATCCACTAATCTCATAGTGATTTGCTGAAGTTATAATCGTCATTCCAGTTACTAACATCATCACTAGGACTCGTCCCATTCATCCTCATTGTGGCTTTGTTCAACTTATCTTCTTTCAACCAGAATTCAGAAATTATCATCTTCTTTCAATTAGAATCCAAATAAACTCATTGATTCTCAACTAGAATTCTAAAATCATATCAACCAGCATTCGAATTCATCCTCTCGATAGCATTTTTCCTTATAACTTCAAGTTCTTAGATTTACTCATATATATTGTCAGTAAAGAGCTGCAGTTATACCCATGGTATATACGGGTAGTCAATCATGATCCTTGGAGTTATAAGGTAAACACCATCATATCTAGGCCTTAAACAAGTCAGGGACTCCACACAATTGCGGTACTTCCATCTGAAGACCCAATTTCTAATTTATGAATCTTTATTTTGAATATCAATTTGTATGAATTTTATTACAAAATTACAATCTTTTATTGGTACTTCATAAAGTTTTGACATTTCTTCTTTCTCGGTTGATCCACTTTAGCTGATTTCGCTCTGATACCGTAGCTAAAAGATTCCTACCCCCTTCGTGCAACGAATTCAGGGGTGCTAGCAGGCAGAAGTAGCACTTCTTGCACACTAGGGTAGAGCCTCACTCGGGGCCTCGCCCATGGATATCTGGACAAGAGACTAATCCCTCAATTCTTCCAAAACCGAACCCAAAAAAACTTCCCTCACCCACCAGCAGACATAGGTGATTCCTCTAGGATATTTTATTCTAACGTAGTTAAGGTCATCACCAACCAAATTGATCCAACCTAACCCATAAGTCTTGTGGTCAGATCAAGGAAGAGACCTGCACTTGGATCATAGAGTCCAACGCTTGTCCATTTAGAAATTTGGTTATGTTTTGCCACGGGTACCACGGAAAAGAGTTCCCAAGCCCCCTAGTCAGTCAGCGCTTCAAGCAAACTTTAAGATAGTTACACCACTTACACACCCAATATGAAATTGCTCGTTTCACAGATTCAGCTGTCTTAAAACAATATTTTAATAAAACCATAGTATCATTGATCATAATTCTCCAAAATATCTATCTTGAATTCTAATTTCTAATCATTCCTTCAGCGGTGTACCTATGACATCATTGGCAACCAGAACGCTCACCACCTGTTCACTCAGGGGCCTTTCAATAGTTCCTAGCTCATAGTACTCGGCAATATGATCACATATAAGAAAATCCAAATGGACTCTCCATTGAAGATCAGCAAGATAAACCAATAGATCCATATAAAAGAGCCATGGACTTATCCGTTGAGGACTAGCAAGGACAATCACTTAGATCCATGCCCGAGTTTAGAAAACAACTCTAATGCACATTAGAAAATATGATTATTTTAATGTAATACTGGCATGGTATAGCTCCAATATTTTTTTGCAAAAGACTAAGGGTCTATTTATAGGTGAGAGAGGCCACTAACCAAGTCCAACTGGGTTCTAGAATTTTCCAAGTTCAGTTTGACTCAATTTGGACCAAATTGGACCAATTTGGCTCCCTTTTTGATTTGGTTTGATCCAAGAGAGAGGAGAGATAAAAATACCACAATTTTGTTGAATAAAAAACCCTTCTACACATTTGAAATAGGTGCCTACCTCAAGAGACCCCCTCTCCTTACCAAGGTATCAAAAATGCATCATTATTCTAAAATATCTCATTTTTTAGTAATATCTCATAATTTTTAACTAATAAACTTTGTACTCAGTCAACTCTTCATCTTATGTGAGCATTTACTCATTTTTGGGTATTTTCTTTTATTCTTTGGATTTATCTCATCCCATCTATTGGAACCTTAATTGAACCATAATCCAAAAATTTCTGAAAATGTAGACCCTTAGGCTAAGGTCCCTTATACTATTTTCAATTAATTAGAAAGTCATTTTGAACTTCTCTTTCAGTGGAATCCATTTTAGACACTAGGAGGATTTTTACATCCAAAGATATCTCAATTTCGGAGTATCTCTCTCTAGACATTTTCTCTCTCTAGGCCAAAACAGGGTAAAACAAGATCTTTCTTCTATTTCAAAATTGCTTGGCCTAGGTAAAGGTTCTTTTTCTCAAGACAGCTATTTCATATTCTTTCTCAAATTCCTCAAGTGAAATATGTTCAATATTCTTCTTTTGAATAAAAGAATTCATGGGATTTACAAAAATCAATTCTACCCATATTTTTCCAATAATGCTCAAAATCCCACTTTTGATAAATACCCATAATTTGAATTATGCTAAAAATTTATCTTTTCTCCATTTAATTTCTTGGATCTCAAATATCATGGGAATTCCTCTTTTTACATTTAATTGATTGAATTCTAAATGTCATGGGAATTCCTCTTTTATCATAAAATAAATATATCTAAAAATTTTCTTTTCTTTAATAAAATATCCATTAATTCAATATGCTAACAATTCCACTTTTCCCATTTAAATGATTGAATTCCAAATGTCATGGGAATTCCCCTTTTATCATTTAAATATTTCTCATGCATAAAATAAATTTATCTAAAATTCCTCTTTGAATTTTAATAAAAATATCCATTAATTCAATATGCTAAGAATTCCACATTTTCCATTTAAATGATTGAATTCTAAATGTCATGGGAATTCCTCTTTTATCATTTAAATAAAATTACCATAATTTTCTCTTTTCTTAATTATTTAATTATGCATAAACCTTAAAAATTAGTTTTCCATTGAATGTGATGAAAATCATTCTTTTAGCATAGGATGACCAATCCTAGAATATGGTGGGAAGTCCTCTTTTCACGTTATGCATAAGAATGAATTATGTATCAATTTCTTAAATTTTTTACCATAGCTTCGCTGCTATTACTGATAATTTTTAATATTTTTTAAAAGAATAAACTTAGTAATACAGTTATGATAGTATAACTATCTTCTAAACTTAAATCCAATTTATGGATTTAAATCATAAGATTGTCATAATTTTAGAAGTATAAAAGTATAAAAAGCCACTTTCTTAACCTCTAGCTTCACAAGCCTAGAGTTTGATTTGTGAATTGAGAATTTTCAATGAGAAGCATCATTTGAATAGAGAATTGGTCATAGGAATGACCATTCTTTTGGGGAGAGAGATATAAACATAAAAAGCATCCTAATTAAGCATAAATGTAAACTTTTCTTAATTATTCATTACAACTCTTAAGAAAAGCTTGATTTGCAATATAAACTATTAATTTAGAAACTTCTCAAGCTTGAGAGGGGTTGAGAAGTGAAAACATTGAGAATAGTAGAGAAAAACCATAAAATTATACTTTACCTCTTGTTTTTTCTTGCTTCTCTATCTTAGAAGGATCCCCCAACCCATCAAATGGTTAGTGTGCTAACAAGAGGAAAGCTCCAAGGATGGTTGAAGAGAGAGAGAGAGAGAGAGAGAGAGAGAGAGAGAGAGAGAGAGAAACTCCACTCGATCTCTCCAAAAGTAGAGGATTTTTAAGGGATAATAAAAAATATCATTATTTTAATGTAATACTGGCATGGTATAGTGCACAGATGAGAATACAAAAAAATAAGGGTCTTGTTATAGGTGAGGGAGGCCACTAATTGAGTCCAACTAAGTTCTAGAATTTTCCAGCTTCAGTTTGACTGAATTTGGACAAGATTTGGATCAATTTGGCTCCCTTTTTTTATTTGGTTTGATCCAGGCGTGAGAGGAGAGATAAAAATATCTTAATATTTTTTATTTAAAAACTCATTCACATGTGTGAAATAGGCACCTCCTTAAAGTCTCCCCCCTTCCTTACCAAGGTGTCAAAAATGTATCATTATACCAAAATATCTCATTTTTTTAGTAATATCTCATAGTTTTTAACTAATAAACCTTGTACTTAGTCAACTCTTCATCTTACGTGAGCATTTACTCATTTTTGGGTGTTTTCTTTTATTCTTTGGATTTATCTCATCCCCACACTTGGATTAATTCAATTGGTCTTCCATAGGAACCTTAATTGGACCATAATCCAAAATTTTCAAAAAATCTTGACCCTTAGGCTAAGGTCCTTTATACACATTTTCAATTAATTCCAAATGCACATTGGAAAGTTCTTTTTGAATTTTTGTTTCAGGGGAAACCATTTTAGACACTAGGAGGATTTTTATATCCAAAAATATCTCAATTTTGGATTACGTCACTCTAGACATTTTCTCTCTCTAGGCCAAAAGAGGGTAAAACAAGATCTTTCTTTTATTTCAAAGAGGGGAATAATTTCAAAAACAGAAGGGGAGGTTCTTACACCTTTACACCTCAAAAGTTGGAGGGAGGAATCTTACAAAAACAAAAGATATGGATGTTCAGACATGGATCCTGAAGGAGACTATATCTCACATCCATATGAACTAAGGGCATATGAAACTTAGTTTGGATCCTAGCTAAAAGAGAAAATTCTAGGGCATACAAGGAATGAATTGTTCCATAGGATCTTACTAGTGCACATGGCTATTATGAAGGACAATTAGAACTGTGTTTGCCAAAGGCCTTATACAATGCCAAACACGTACCCTCACAAGAAGATAAGCCCCAACAGTCAAAGCCTAAGACGGAATGGAGGCAAACAAAAGATACTTCAAGAAAATGCATAAACCCTCTTTCTCATCAATCTTTATTGGTCAAACAAGAACAAAAGTGGGACCGAAATAAATTTTGTGTTAAAGAAACCAAAACCTCTTCAAAACAAAATCCAAAAAGAACCAACAATGGGTACCCAAGAAATGTTTTACATGCACCAATAGCCAAGAATATAGCCAAAGAGGATGAGCCACTACAAATAGTTCCTACACAGTTCTTCAAGATCATCAATCCAATTTTTGAGCTACACCCAATTCTAGATATGGATCAAGAGGTGGAGGAAATACTTTTCTAGTTGGGGAATCTATTGAATTTCAGGCCACAACAAAAAGAGTTACTAAAGAGGAAATTGTAATGCCAATTGCAACTAACCACCTCACTGTAAAAAAGGGGGGAGTCCAATGTGACAAATCTCTATCAAGACGGTGTCCTAAACAAGGTATGATATTTTCTATATTTATGTACTCCAAGCTGCAAACCAGAGAGTTCAATTCGCCACTAATGAAAAAGTGTTGGAGGGCATATTAGTCAAGAGTCAGGCATCCCAAAGTCAAAACGGACTTTGGTATTAGTCCTAGTGCTTCAAGTCTAATTAACTTTGTGATTAGAGTTGTAGCTACTAGTGCTTAAGTTGGAGAGTTGAACTAAGTGTGTGTGTCACTCATGCTGCATGTTGGATGAGGTGAGTATAAGAGCCAAAGTTTAAGTCTATTTATGAATTGATGGAGATAGGAATTTACATAGATCACAATCCATTGAGGTGAAAATTGTGGTATCCTCTCCTACAAATGCAACTTAAGTGATTGTTGACAACTATTTTGACGCTCTTAAGTATTAATGTGGATACAACTCATTGCTTAAGTAGCCATAGACTTATCTCACACAACATATCATTTGAAATGCATTGATCTATGAAATGCTTACTAGGATGTCCCACATTTGGACACTATGCATTAGGAACTCTTTGCTAATTCACCCTTACATTGCACAACAAGGACATACACTTTGTTGTTAAAGAGCAACTAATGAACCAAATCAATTCACAAAGGGCACTTCATGCTCAAGAAGACCAACAACTTCACAAGGCGCTCTTAAAAACTATGCTTAAGAGAGTAAACCTCAATAATGAAAACCCTTTTAGGAGTGTTGGGAGCTATTGGTGTGTTTGGCAAAGAATCAATGGGATGCAGAACGGGAAGGAGAATATGCTATGGGAGCATCAGTGGGTTACTTTTTGAAGTTTAAATCTCTTCAACGGAAGCCCAATGTACATAAAATCCTATACATTTTCTATTTTTGTGGGCTCAAATGGAGTTCCAATTTGTAAATTAACCCTCTTTTTGTATCAAGTGTCCAGGTAGACTAGTGTGGCTAGCTTTGTAAAAAATCTATAAAAGCAACTTATGTAAAGAGAGAGGGGTAGCTTGGAGCTTAGTTGTTAATTTGTGAGCTTATGTGAATTATCTATTTATATTTCTTGGCAAAGAGCACTCTAGAGCTCCATAGCTATTCTCCCATCTCCTCCTTCACCATTGCACTTCTTTTGGCTCAAGCTACGTTATGTTTGAAGACCTTAATGAAATGAAATCTCTCATTTCTCTTATTATTGTTGAAGTCTTCACTTTCCTTAAGCATTGTTGAAGGTGTATTAACTTCATTGTTTGTATGCTACTGTGTGTGTGGGCAATGAACCTTCTTCTATGCTCTTCTCTCCTTCTTGTGCATGCTTGGTTTTGAATATGGATTGTGGGTAGTATGAGTGAATCATTGAATGGTTTTCTTGCATTAATCTTGTGTTTGCCTGCATGTGGGAAGTTGAAAGTGTGCTTGACTCTCTCATGAGTGTGGGTAGGAGTAGTCAATGCTTGTGGGACAGCATTTTTTCTCTTAGCATTCATTGAATGGTGGGTTGATGCATGCTTAAGGGAATAGTAGCTCGTGGATGCAAATCCAAGGCTTAAGTTGAATAGGAATCTATTGGGCAATATAAAAATTGAGGAAGAAGCATTATCATGCATTTTGGTTGATTCCATAACAAAATCTATCCAAATCACTTGGAAAAGCTATGGAACTTGCATTTTCTGCTGTGGTGCCACTTCTCCAAGCATGAGAACACTTTTTGGGAGAAGCTGGTTCTATAGAATCCAAGTCAGCTGAGGCTCATACTTGCACAGCTTGTTGGGGATACCTTGTTGGGGCCTGTGTGTAAGGTGTATCTCATTTGGACAATTTTTGTTGTTGTGGTACCACTTCTCAAGCACAACACAAGAACACTTTCTGAGAGAAGCCGGTTCTGCAGAATCCAAGTCAATTGAGTCTCATACTTGCATAGCCTGTGGGGGATACCTTGTTGGGTGGGGGATACCTTGTTGGGGCCTGTGTGTAAGGTGCATCTCAGTTGGACAAGTTTTGTGGCTCCTACATCACTGTGTGGCTGTGGAACTGGCTTCTTCTAGATGTTGATTCCAAAGGCCTCAGGTAATCAAAATCTTTATTTAAACACATGCATGCTCTACTAAGTGCAAGCTACCATCCTATGAAGTCAGATCTAAATTTGGACCCCTGTAGAAGAAGCCAGTTCCACAAAAGAAGTCGGATCTACAAGATATTGACTATTTTAGGGAGCTGACTTGATAGATATTGACTGTTTTAGGGAGCTGACTTGACAGATATGTTCCATATGGTCCATACCACCCACACCCAAATGTGCATCCAAAAATACCTTCATTTTACCTTTCAAACCTCCATTAACATAATAACAAACTAAATCTGTAAGCAACCAACTATATGTGACAAATACGTAAAGAACTTAAAAAGTTAAGACAAAGGTTGCTCATCACATTGCATGCAAAAAGATATATTAAGACTTTAAGAATTTGAGATTCAGAAGGCATCTTGGTGTTGACCTTGGATCCGAAACCACTTCATGAGTGCCAACTTAAGGGAGTGGTACGCAATTAGTTGCAAATCGAGAAAGTATTTTGCGAGGAATTATCCACCGATTTGTTTTTCGATACTATATTGCTAACAGATAGTGAAATGTCTATGGAACAAGACATGTCGCAAGATATGCATGCACGAACAATGTCACATAATCCATAGAAACAACCCATAAATCCATTTGAAACCTCAGCACATGAATTGGATTATGATGTAAAATTAAGGTTTGTGAAGACTAATCCTTATAGAGCACACATTTTTTGAGATCCTATGGGCATGTATCTTGTAAAGACGGTAGATCATCCAACAAGACTTTACATGCTCATTTGTATGAAAAAAAACACGTGAGTGCTGTCTGGATGCTATGGATTACGATGATAACTCTAACATGTCCAGTGTGTCAAGTAAAGGGAGTCAGCGAGAGGATAGAAAAGCCACAAGAAAGACTTGTGAGTCTGAGATGTGACATCCATGAAAACTACTATCCCTGAAGAGATAGTTGATCTTGCACTAAAATAGATGGGACAATTCTATCGTCCACCCTTTCAACAACAAGTTAGCTTAACTGACCTAAAAATGGTCAAAAATTAACCAAACTGATTTGGAAAATTCTAGAATCAGTTTGTTTGGTTAGGAGCTCAATTTTTCCTATAAATAGAAGCCTCCCCCTTGTTGAAAAAAAAATAGTGTTTATGCATTGTTACTCTACTCCACCTAAGCCAAGAACTGTGAATTCATTAATAATTCACTAGTTTTTGGCACTTCCCTCTTTCTTCAATCCCCATTGGTGGCTCCATCAACATACTAAACCAATTGATTGGTTGGGGACCTCTACCGTGAACAAAGAATCAAGCAAATTGTAAGGTAAATGGTGAATTTTGAGATCTTTTCTATATTTTCTCAATGCTTCTCTCTTCTCAACCCCTCTCAAGCTTGAGAAGCTTAATTTGAATGGTTTTTGAATGCTATTGAGGTTAATTGATTAATGATAGTTAAGAATTACATAAAATTGATGAATGCTATTGAAGTTAATTGATTAATGATAGTTAAGAATTACATAAATTTTCATTTATGCTTAATTCAAATGGTTTTTATGTAAATGCTCTCTCTCACTCAAGAAATGGTCATACTCATGACCCATTCTCAATCCAAATGAAGCTTTTCATAAAGCTTTTTCTTAATATCAAAAGTGTTACTTTTATCATTTTTATTTTCATGTATAGAAGTATGCATAATGGATAAATTTTTATATCAAAAGTGTTACTTTTATCATTTTTATTTTCATGCATAGAAGTATGCATAATGGATAAATTTTTATATCAAAAGTGTTACTTTTATTATTTTTATTTTCATGCATAGAAGTATGCATATTGGATAAATTTTTATATCAAAAGTGTTACTTTTAGCATATTGAATTTCATGCATAGGGGTATGAAAAAAAATGATTATTTTATTATAAAACTGTAAAGAAAAAATAATTATTTTATTATAAAAATGTTATTTTTATCATATTGAATTTTGTGCATAGAGGTGAAAAAAATATATATTATTTTATTATAAAAATGTTTTTTTAATGATTATTTTATTATAAAAGTGTTACTTTTATCACATTTGAATTTCTTGCATAGAGGTATGCATAAAAGAAGATTATTATATTGTAAAAATGTTACTTTTATCATAATTGGATTTCATGCATAGAGTTATGCATAAAAGATATTTTTATACTAAAAGTGTGATTTTCATCATAAATAGATTTTATGCATAAATTAGATGCATAAGAGAAATTCTTTTATTCTAAAAGTGTAATTCCTACTAAATTGAATTTATGCATAAGAAGATGCATAAAAGATTGATTTTAATTCAAAAGTGTCATTATCATCTAAATTGAATTTATGCATAAGAAGATGCATAAAAGATTGATTTTAATTCAAAAGTGTCATTCTCATCTAAAATGAATTTATGCATAGGAAGATGCATAAAAGATTGAATTTTAATTCAAAGTATCATTCTCATTTAAAATGAATTTATGCATAGGAAGATGCATAAAAGATTGATTTTTATTTCAAAAGTGTTAGTCTCCTTAAATGGAATCTATGCATAATTAGATGCGTAAAGAAATTTTATATCAAATATAAGAATTCCCTTATATTCTATAAATAGATATGGGAAGGGATAGGATGTGATAAGAGATGTATGAGATGTGATAAGATGTATATGAGAAGAGTTAGGATGTGATAAGATGAGTTAGGATGTGATAAGATGAGTTAAGATGTGATAAGAGACCTATGGGATGAGTTAGGATGTGATAAGATGAGTTAAGATGTGATAAGAGACCTATGGGATGAGTTAGGATGTGATAAGATGAGTTAAGATGTGATAAGATGTGTATGGGATGAGGTAAGAAGTGTATGTGATAAGATAAGATGTATATGAGATGAGTTAGGATGAGATAAGATGAGTTAGGATGTGATAAGAGGTGTATGAGATGTGATAAGAGGTGTATGAGATGTGATAAGATGTGATAAGATGCATATGAAATGAGTTAGGATGTGATAAGATGAGTTAAGATGTGATAAGATGTGTATTGGATGAGATAAGAAGTATATGAGATGAGATAAGATGTATATGGGTTGTGATAGGGTGAAAATAGATGTGATGTAAAAGAATAGATGTGAAGGCGTATGAGGCTATATGAATGGAAATCTGGAAATGGATGAATGTATGTAGATGTAAGAATGTGAAAACGGATGTATACATGTAGATGTAGATGTATGGATGTGAATGTGATTATGGATGTGGATGTATGCATGGAGATATGGATGTATGGTTATGTATGTGGATGTGGATGTATGAATGAGGATGTGAAAATGGATGTATGCATGGATGTGTATGTAGAATAATGAACGTGAATGTGTATGGAAAATAATGTGTCGTCGATATGAGTAAATGGATGAAAATGAATACACATTGAATGGAATGTGGATTAAGTAAAGTGGATTGAGGAGGGATAATGTAGAAAGACGAGAATTCGATATAGAAACTGTATTTTATGACTGTTTGTAAATGACTGTTTTATGTCAAGAATGCTGGGGAAGCATTTTGACCGTCTTGTGGATTAAGGTCATGGAGACCTAACTGATAAAGTTGCAACTGCTGACGGAGAGTCAATGGAGGACGTCTCGCGTAGCAAGGTCGGCCCGAGGTCTTGACCAGCCTCGGTTCGATTTAAATGGTGAGCTTCGGGTACGGTGGATTAGGGACCAAGGAAGCGGCCTATGAATGAAGCGCTAGGTCACCTGCTGCGAAGGATCCTAGAGGGTGCTGACCATACGGTGCTCGGGCTCTGGGTCGTCGAAGATACCCACACGTGCGTCGTGGAAGATATTGGAATAAGGAATAAGAGTTGTTTTCTGAAACCGGGCATGGATCTGGTTGATTGACCTTGCTGGTCCTCAACGGATGAGTCCATGGCTCTTTTATATGGATCTGTGGGTTGATCTTGCTGATCTTCCACGGGGATTCCATTCTATTATATGAATATATTGCCGGTTACTATGAGCTAGGAACTATGGAAAAGGCCCCTGAGTGAACAGGTGGTGAGCGTTCTGGTTACCAATGATGCCATAAGTATACCGATGAATCAATGACTAGAAATAAGGATTCAACCAGAAACTATGAGTATTGTCATCAATGATATAATGGTTTCATTAAAGGATTGTTTTAAAGTTAGCTGATGCTAAGAAAAAGGCAATTTCATATTGCGTGTGTAAGTGGTGTGACTAGTTTTATGTTTGCATGAACTTCCGGCTAGGGAGCCAAAGAACTCTTTTCCTTAGTACCCGGGACAAAACCTAACCAAATTCCTAATTGGATTCCATCACTACAGTGGTTGGGAGGTTGGCTAACCCATGGGACTGGATGGGGTTAGGCTGGACTGATGGATTCGTAAATCGAGATTTAATTTCTATTCTGACGATAGATGAAGTAAATCCCAGATAGTAATTGTTCTATGGATAGGAATCAACGGCTGTGCCTCTTGATGGGGAAAAAAGCGTTGATCCCAATGATCCAAGTGCAAGTTTCTTCCTTGATCTGACCAAGTACCGTTAGAGGTGCAGTCGGATCAGTTTGATCAATAATGATTTTGACTACGTTAGAGTAAAGAGTTATCCTGGTGAAATCGCCCGTGCTTTCCGGGTAAAGGAAGTCTTTCCGATTTCGGTTTTGGATAAACCGACGAATTAGTCTCTTGTCCGGATATCCGTGGGCGAGGCCCGAGTGTGAGACCCCTGCCCCGCGCGCACGATGTGCTACTTCTGCTGCTAGTACCCCGAATCCGTTGCGCGTTTGGAGACCGGGATCTTACAGATACGGTGACAGAGATAGAAAGAGATAGAGAAGGGATAGAGAGAGAGAGATAGAGAGATTGAGAGAGATAGAGAAGGGATAGAGAGAGTTAGTTATAGAGAGAGGTTGAGAGAGAGTCAGAGATAGAGAGAGATTGAGAGAGATAGATTGAGAGATAGAGAAGGGATAGAGAGAGAAAGAGATAGAGAGAGAGAAAGAGATAGAGAGGGAGAGGGAGAGAGATAGAGAATGTGAGTGTATATAAGCAGCACGACAGGAGGAATGGTATAGGAAAGGGAGTGACAACAGGTATATGTGTGTGTATTATGTAGCTCACAGCAAGGAGGGAGAGTAGGGGAGGGAGTGAGAGAGTGTGTGTGTGTGTTATTGTGTGTGTGTTATGCAGCATGGAGGGAGGGAGAGTAGGGAAGGGGTATTGTGTACCAGAGGGGAGGGGATGTTTAAATAGGGGAAGGAGGGAATTGAGAGAGAGAGAGCGAGAGAGAGAGAGAGAGAGAGAGAGAGAGAGAGAGAGAGAGAGAGAGACTCTGCGTGTGGGCCAGCAGCCCACTGACCAAGGGAGGTGGAGAGGCTTCAGAAACACAAGGGAGGTGGAGAGGCTTCAGAAACACAAGGAGAGAGGGAAAGAAGGCCCGTAGGCTATAGGCAAGAGGGAGAGTGACAGAGAGAGAGAGAGAGAAAAGCCTTGTGGGCTGCTCATCCATGCGAGGAGGAAAGAGGGGGGGGAGATGGATGGATAAGGGGGGGGCTGCCACTTGGGCCAGCGCCTTAGGAGGGGGTTGTCACGGTGGCTTTGACCACCTCCCCATTCCTTTTTAAAAAAAACTTCCCCTCTCAAATTAGAGGGGGGTTCATGCGCAAAGGCCTTTTGGGCGAAGGGTTATAAGGTGTACGTACTTTGCTAGGCTATTTTGCCAATGGAATTGTGAGGTGTACTTGCCTTGTACTTGCCTAGTACTATGAAAGGAGACGTGTTCAAGTGGACATAGTTACAGTTATTTTGATGAGCTTAGGTGATTGTTTATGGTAGAGTCAAATGGCAAGTTTGGTCAAAACTAGAACAAATTTTTACAGCACTTATTTATAAGTTCCCCTTCAATTTATAGTGTGAGCGGAATTCTCCCATCCTTCCCTCCTTAAAGAAATTGAGATGTCCTCATCTTGAAAATAGTTGCAAAAAATCTTGATACAAAATTTGTTCATCTTCCCATGTGGCATCGCAACTAGGGAAGCTTTGCCACTATACAAGGTGCTCCCTAAAAATTATGTTCCTTAAGTTTCTCTCACAGCGAGTACTAAGGATCTTCTTACGTTTGATTTCTCAGTTCCTCCCCTGAGATGGCATAACAATTTGATGATCGTCTAATTTATGGTCGGGTCTAGGTACATAGGCTTTAAAAAGACTTACATGAAATACATAGGACATCTCTCATTTTTTAAGTGGGGTAGGATGTAAGATTCATCTCTCCAGCTTTTGAGATGTAAAGATATAAGAACCTTCCCTTCAGTCTCTTGTAATCATTCCCCCCCTTCTGAATGAATGTAAGATTCCTCCTCAGTCTCTAAAAGATGTATAAGTTCTCCTCTCAGTCCCCTATAATCATCCCCTATTTCAGCATGCAAGAAAACATTGTTTTCCTTTGTTTTGGGCCTAGAGAGAGAAAATATTCTAGAGAGAGATAATATAGTTTTGATATATTTTTGGATATAAAGTTATCCCTTTTATTTATGATGAATTCCCCTGAAACAGAAGTTTAAAAAGAGTTTTCTAATATACATTAAAAATTAATTGAATATGTGTATTAGACACCTTAGCCTAAGGGTACCCATTTTCAGGAAATTATGGATTAAGGTCCAAAGAGTGTTCAAAAGGGCCAATGGGGTTAATCCAAGTATTTGAATAAGAAAAATGCAAGAATAAAAGAAAATTCCCCAAAAAGGAGTAAATTTTCACTTAAGATGAAGAGTTGACTAGTACAGGCACTTAATAGTAAAAAAATGAGGATTTATTAGAAAACAAAATGGAATTTTGACACCTCACACGAGTGAGTGGAGCTCATGAAGGAGGCACCTAGAATCCTCGTGATTACCCCAAAATTTTAAATAAAAATGAGATATTTCATCTCTCCTCTCACCTCTTTCAAACTAGATCAAAAAAGTGGGCCTGACTAGTCCAAAACTTGTCCAAATTGGATCAAACTGAAGCTAGAAGCCTCTAGATTTTAGTTGGACTTGGTTTGTGGCCTCCCTCACCTATAAATAGACCCCCATTCCTTTGTATTTTCATCTTAGAGTAACTCTATGCTAGTGTAATTTTTAGTTTAATGTATTTCTATTATCCCTCTACCTTGCCTCTCCATTGTGAAGCTTGGTGCTTCACTAAACTTCTTCTTCTCTTGAAGATTACCCTTTCCCCTTGGTGTCCAAGCCTCTTCCTTGAAGGCTACACATATTTTGCAAGGTAACCAATCAAGCAAACCAAGGGTAAGGCTAAACAATCAAGTTTATGCTCTCTTTTTTTTGTTAATCTTCTTCCTAACCTCCCTCATG
Organism: Cibotium barometz; assembly: GCF_041138505.1. Lineage (NCBI taxonomy): Eukaryota > Viridiplantae > Streptophyta > Polypodiopsida > Cyatheales > Cibotiaceae > Cibotium > Cibotium barometz. The sequence goes on along the minus strand of NC_141104.1, from coordinate 8,265,241 downwards.
CTTGGGAAGCACTTTATTTTGTGGTTTTCCTCTTAAAACCATGCTTTTCTTGATTTATGATGAATTAAAGTTTATGTTTAAGCTTAGGTTTATGCATAAACTAATTTTTATGTTAAAAGTGTAATTTTGAACATTATCATTTCATAGAAAATGTGGGAAAGTTATGGCAAAATTTTATTATTAGAAAATGAAGGTTTATGCATAATAAATTTTATTCCAAAAGTGTAATTTTAACCATTCTCATTTCATAAAAAACGCGGGGAAACTATGGCAAAATGTATCATTAGAAAATGAAGGTTTATTTATAATTAATTTTTATGCTAAAAGTGGAATTTTAAGCATTCTCATTTCATAGAAAATATGGAAAAGTTATTGTAAGATTCCTCCCCCAACCCCTCATGATGTCCAAATTCTCCCCCTATAATCAAATCCCTCTTCAAAAATACAAAAGATCTTGTTTATACCTGTTTTGGCCTAGAGAGAGAAAATCTTCTAGAGAGAGGTGATTCAATTATTAAATATTTTTGGATGGAAAAATATCTCTTCATATTTAAATAAGTTCCCTCGAAACAGAAGTTCAAAAAGATTTTCACAAGGTGCATTCGAAATAAATTATAATCTGTTCAAAAGGCCTTATCCTAGGGATCCAAATTTCTTTAAAATTTTAAATTAAGGTTTCTATGGACCAATAAGATTCATCCAAATTTAGGGAGGAGATAAATGGAAGAATAAAAGGAAAATCCCCCAAAAATGAGTAAATACTCACATAAGATGAAGAGTTGACTAAGGACAAGGTTAATAGTTAAAAAAGAGAGATATTTAGAAGAAATGATGCATTTTTGACACCTCAGTATGGGGGAATTTCCCCCATGAAGAAGGCACCTATTTCACATGTGTGGGAGAGTTTTAAACTCCCAAATAATGAGATATTTTTATCTCTCCTCTCTCCTCTTGTTTCAACTAGATCCAAAAAGTGAGCTAAACTGATCTAAAAATGGTCAAAATTTGACCAAACTGATCTAGAAAATTCTAGAATCAGCTTGCTTGGTTAGAGGCTCACTTTTTCCTATAAATAGAAGCCTTCCCCTTTGTTGAAGCTTAATAATGTTTTTTGCACTGCTACTCTACTTCTCCCCAGAGCCAAAAATTGTGAATTTACTCATAATTCATTAGTTTTTTACCTTTCCCTCTTCTAAAGATTGGTGGCCACTCTTGTTTCAAACAAGAGTAGATCCCTCAAACCATCAAGCCAAAGGAAAGCTCTCAAATTCTCCTTGTAAGTTGGAGATTCTTCTCTTTTCTATTTCATTTTATGGTTTTTATGATTTCTCTAAAATGATTATGATGTTATGCCTCATTGAAAAAAGGCAATCCCCTCTCTTCTTTAGTAAATCCAACCATTCTTTATCCTAGATGAATGATTATTGGATAAAATCAAGTTTTTTATAATGTTTCTCTTAAATAAGTAGAAAATGTTTACATTAGAATGATTTAAATACTCTTGGTGAAATCCTAATCAATTTTAGAGAGTTAAAATTTGAAAAATGGTCAGTCATACAAAGGAGGTTATGGCAAAATTTTCTAAAATTGTATAAAATAAGTTTTACTTTTTTTTAATTCAAAAAGAGTAATTCCCATCGTATATGTATTCTTAAAGTGTGCATGGAAAGATGCATAAAGAATTTATTTTAATCCAAAAGTGTTATTCTCATCAATTTTGATTTTATGCATAGAAAGATGCATAAAGAAATCTATTTTTATTTCAAAAGAGTTATTTTCATCAATTTTGATTTTATACATAGAATGATGCATAAAGAAATCTATTTTATTTCAAAAGAGTTATTTTCATCAATTTTGATTTTATACATAGAATGATGCATAAAGAAGTCTATTTTTATTTCAAAAGAGTTATTTTCATCAATTTTGATTTTATACATAGAATGATGCATAAAGAAATCTATTTTTATTTCAAAAGAGTTATTTTCATCAATTTTGATTTTATACATAGAATGATGCATAAAGAAATCTATTTTTAGTTCAAAAGAGTTATTTTCACCAGTTTTGATTTTATGCATAGGAAGATGCATAAAAGATTGATTTTTAATTCAAAAGTGTCATTCTCATTTAAATTGAATTTATGCATAGGAAGATGCATAAAAGATTTATTTTTAATTCGAAAGTGTTATTTTTCTTAAAATTGAATTTATGCCTAAATAGATGCATAAAAGGATTTTTATTAAAGTGTTATTCTTACTAAAGTTATCTTTATGCCTAATTAGATGCGTAAAGAACCTTTATATCAAAAAAATTAGAATCCTCTTACATTCTATAAATAGATGTGGATGTGGATGTATGAATGTAGATGTGGAAATGGATGTGTGGATGTATGAATGTAGATGTGGATGTGGATGTATGAATGTGAATGTGAATGTGGATGTGGATGTGGATGTGGATGTATGAATGTGAATGGGGATGTGGATGTGGATGTATGAATGTGAATGGGGATGTGGATGTATGAATGTAGATGTGGATATGGATGTATGAATATGGATGTGAAAATGGATGTATGGATGTGGATGTGGATGTGGATGTGAAAATGGATGTATGGATGTGGATGTGGATGTGGATGTACGAATGTGGATGTGGATGTATGGATGTGGATATGGATATGTATGTATGAATGCGGATGTGGATGTGGATGTGGATGTGGATGTGGATGTGGATGTATGAATGTGGATGTGGATGCGGATGTGGATGTGGATGTATGAATGTGGATGTGAAAATGTATATGTGGATGTATGAATGTAGTTGTGGATGTGGATGTATGAATGTAGATGTGGATGTGGATGTATGAATGTGAATGTGGATGTGGATGTATGAATGTGGATGTGGATATGGATGTATGAATGTGGATGTGAAAATGATATATGGATGTGAATGTGGATGTGGAAATGGATATATGGATGTGGATGTGGATGTATGAATGTGGATGTGGATGTATGGATGTGGATATGGATATATATGTATGAATGCGGATGTGGAAGTGGATGTATGGATGTGGATGTACGAATGTGGATGTGTATGTGGAATAATGAATGCGAATGTGTATGTGAAATGATGTGACATCGATATGATGTGTATGTGGAATAATGAATGCGAATGTATATGTGAAATGATGTGACATCGATATGAGTGAATGGATGAGATATGTGATGACATGTGAATTGGGATGTGAATAAATGATATGTGATGTGAATGAATCTGATGTGATGAGATGGAAAATGAATCTGACGTGATGAGATGGAAAATGATGTGATTGGATGAGAATGAGTACACATATGAATGGAATGTGGAATAAGTAATGTGGACTGATGAGGGATAATGTGGAAAGACGAGAGTTCATTATAGAAACTGTATTTGTGACCTCTTTGTTGTAAATGATTGTTTTATGTCAAGAATGCTGGGGAAGCATTTTGACCGTCTTGTGATTAAGGTCGTGAAGACCTAACTGATAAAGTTGCAACAGCTAATGGAGAGTCAACGGAGGAGGGGTGGATGATGATGAGGATATAGTAGCAAGGTTGGCATTAAGGAATGGGGGAGGCATGGCCGATATTGAGGGGGGTAAATCTATAAGGGCGGTGGCCGATATTGAGGGGGGTAAATCTATAAGGGCGGTGGGCAAGCCCAAGTTCAGTGTTAAGGTGGGAGGTGAGGGGGGTGTTGGTGAGGGAGGTGGAGTGGGGAGATGGATGGGTGTAGAGGATTGTGAGGGGACAAGTAGGAGGGTTGAGGTGCCACGAGGGGGTGGGGGTGTTTGTGTGCTTGTGCTTGGGTGAGAGGGGATGGGGGATGGGGGGTGGGAAGATGAGGGTGGTGGTGGTTAAGGGAATTGGGCTCCTGGGGCTCCATCTCCGCCATCCATTGTGGTCTTTGTGGTTGTCATCATCTGAGTATTCTCGGCCGTGTGCTTAGAAGAAGACCTTGGCCTCCACAGCATCCTAGGGGGTAAACTCCATTGGATACGCCACATGTGAGTTATCAAATTGCATGTTGCCCCCGTGGCTTGTATGACCTCCATCTAGATATGACATCTTCAATAAGGAATCAGGAGGCCAGCTGTTAATCCAATTCTAGGATTAACAAGATCTACTACCATTATCTTACATCAAGGAGTCACGATAGATACACCAAAGGGTCATACATTCATGATATGAAGCAATAGTGTCCAAAGCTACAACTTGGATGGGCACCCGTAATGTTGTGACGGAGTATTTATGGCGATTCCCACTTCAAGAGTGTATGGTAGCAAGATAGGATGAAGTCCTAAGTGATGTACTTCATCGATATAGTATGAGAGTAGTCATTGTAATAGCATTATGAGCCTAAAGTGCCCGACCGACCATAGTTTAAGTGAGTGTGAACACTTATGGCCATGTATATAAGTGAATTTCTCTCATAATACAACATACTCTCCCATTGTGCAATTGAGTCTTGATCTTGCTAATCCTTGCTAATCTCTCTCCCTAATGCATGTGTGTGAGTGAAGTGAGGTGAAAGGAGGGATGAGGACCCGTAGTGCAATGTGGCAGTGTGAGAACACTCGTAGGGAGACACGGTGGAATTGCTTCTCAAGGAGTTATAGAGCTTGGAGACCTCAAGGGTTACGAGCTTGGCCATTGGAAAGATTCACAAAGACAGTTGCGGTTCACCAGGTAATCTCTTTTTGGATGTGTTTCAAGGAGGGTTAGGGTGAGCCATAACATTTTGGTGCCGCTCCGGGGAGCTATCCCTTGGATTTTTCCATTGTTTTGCCTCTAATCTACGCATAACCTATTGCCCATTATCTTGATTAATGGTTTTCCATGAAAAAGATGTGGCATTGATAGTGATTTGTGTGAGATTTGGTGTAGAATAGCTCTCTTTTTTTTTAAGAATGCTTTTTGCTTAATTTTTAGATTAATTTATGTTTTTGTTGTTGTTTTTGTGGTTTTTCATGTTCTTAGGGCTTGCACATAGTTTGTATTAGGCTTAGTTTGCATCCATTGCATCAAACAATGTAAGAGAATGCATTTCTTAGTGAATGTTAGCTCTCTTTTGATCTAAGATCATTAATTCTAGTTTAATTGTGTGTTTTTTGTTGAAATTGTTTGGATCATTAAGAGTAGCTTAATCTTTCAAAAAATTTCTTAAAACCATCAAAAAATCCTTGAATTTGACTAGTTTTTTTTAATGGACTAGTTTTGTCATTAAGGGTGATTAATCTTGTTCAAGAGACCAAAAATTTAGAAAATGTGTTAATTGGGGTCTACATTGATCATATGAGTAGTCGAAATTGAGGTTTTTGAGTGTTTTGAGAGTATCTAGATACATCAAAACACCTAATCACATCAATTTTTTGATCAATTGGAGAAATTTGACTCTCTTTGCTTAATTTTATCTTAAAGAGGAGACTATAATTAAGAATCTAATTAATCTCCTAAGTTAGATTAATTTACACAATTGCTGATGCACAAAGATTATTTTTTCTTTGCTCTATCCAATGATGTGCTCAATTGTGTGAATTAATTAGGATTAATGGTTAATTAGAGTCCTTGCTTAGTGTAAAAGAGGGAAAGAATAGTGAAAGGATTAATCTTAGATTAATCTTTAATCACTTTTTTACATAACTCATTAAGGCTAATGAGCATTCAATGAGTAGATGTCAAAATTGTCCATTTTTTTGGGGGTCATTTATGAAGGGTATGGGTATTTTTTTATTCCCACTTACTTTTTTTGGAAAATACCCATACCCTTTTCATTTTAAATTCAAAAATATTCTCCCCCAAAAAGAAAAATTTGTATTCCCCACTAGACTCCAAAAAAAAAACATGAAAGACCAGGCCGTGAAAAGGTCCGACGTGAATAGCTCGGACGTGAACGGCTTGGCATGTGAACGGCTTGGGACATGAATGGCTTGGACGTGAATGGCTTCGCACGTGAATAGCTTGGACGTGAACAGCTGGGCACGTGAACGGCTGGGCAGGCGAACAGCTTAGACATGAATGGCTGGGAGACGTGAACGGCTTGGACGTGAATGGCTGGGCACGTGAACGGCTGGGACGTGAACGGCTTGGGGCACATGAACGGCTTAGCCCATGAAAAGGTCCAAAAAAATGAAAAAAAGAACTATGAAAACCACCCCTGTTTGGAGGCCCATATCTCCTAAACCGTATATCCGATGAAGGCGCTCTATGGCTCATCGAAAAGCTAACATCAAGTCCTTTGACTTTGGATTCAATCAGCTGAAGTCAAAATCGATCATTTTGGCCTCCAACCAGCAGCCTCGAAATTCGACCCGGAAATCGAGGCAAAAAACAGCCCAAAAACCACGAAAAATCGTTTAAAAAATAGCGTGAAAACGACGACGAGCCATACGCTACTTTTTGAGGGTCTAGACGACAAAATCACGGACGACTCAGGGAAGCAAAGTTGTAGTACTCCAAAAATACTACAACTCCCTCATATACAGAGTTCTTCAAAATTCTTTTTAGAACACCCTCAAAAACATCTACAAAAACAAGAAAAAAAATCTCGAGAAAACTTTTTATCTTGAGACAGTGATGGAAAATAGGTTTTAGGACCTCCTCTTCCATGTGGGAAGTTCCTAGCATACGCTTTTTCCAAAAAAAATACTACTCAGAGGTCATTCATATGCATATTAGCGCCTAAGCTAATTAGGGCAAACGGACACCGGTTTGATCCAACGAAGAGTACACCAAGCCTCTTGAGGCTGTAATGGGTTGTGGGAAAGTATAAAAAGCAAAAAATAAAAACAAACAAAAAAATAAAAACAAAAAAAATATAATTACTCATTAAGGAGCATTTAGGCACTCGGACATGGCCACGATAGAGGGAGTGCTAGTGATCACACAAGGACTAAACCCAATGGCTGTCATCTTCGAGCCATTGAGATCTATGCCACCAATTCACCTCCCCATGCCATTTGCCATGCCTATAACAGCATGTCATCGGGTTTTACACCCCCTATGACTTCAATCCCACCGGGCTTTGGTCCTTTGTCTAACATTCCCACAAGTCTTATAAGTACCAACCCTTTCCTAGATTCCCACACCTTGGACATACTAACTAGTCTAGGAAGGGGGGTGACCCAAGGACTCACTAAGGCTCTTCCAACAAGAGCACTCACATACAGCCTCAATGATTCATACTACCGTACAAATTTCTAAAATTATGGGTAAATATGACGAAACAACAAACCCTATTCAATTCGTTCAAATATTTAAACAGAGATGTGAAGCCTTTGGAAATCCCAATTGCCCCACTAAGGTACATGCGTTGGAACTTATGCTTAGAGGGAAAAACTAGTCGATGGTTCATTGCATTGATGCCCGGCGATCAAGACCAACTTCAAAACCTTGAAATCAGCCTTTATACATGGCTTTTCCAGACAAGGTGATCGGTGGAGTGCAGCATTAGAACTCTATTCAATTAAGTGTCAACTAAATAAATCCATTAGAGATTTTATCCTTTGGATAAAACCCTTGGACTCACGTTGTGAGTCATGGGAAAAATTAAACGATGTTGAGGAGATATTTCATGATGGACTTAAAGAATAACAGCTTACACAACTTGATCATTGTATCCAATCCAAAAACATTCGATTAATGTTGCAAAGAAGCAATACGTTTAGATGACAACATGCTAGAAGATGAGCATACTACGAGGTGTTTCTCATCTAAACCAAGTGAAACAATGGCAAAAGAAAGATCGATTTTGGAATTAACATTCCTCAAATTTTATGTAGCCTTGCTTAAAACATTACAACAAACATCCCTAAGACAGGATGAAAACCTTCAAAATCATACATCCTCAATGCCTCTAAAAGTGAGGAGTGAAATGCCTTGTGTTGAATGCAATCACTACAACCATCCCAATCCTCATTGTGTAGTGCATACAAGGCACCTATTTTTCTATACTGCATATATTGTAAAACCTTTGACCATGATACTAAAAAGTGTCCCACTTCATCCAAAATGGACTCAAAACCTCCATCTCACATGCACCAAACAGAAACAGTCCAAAGGGTAGAAACTGCTCAGGAAGCAGTTAATCGGACACTTCAGTGTTTCTATTGTCGTGGACCTCATAAGGTGGCAGACTGCACAGTTTGGAATACTTCCATGCCCATAGTCACTGACACCTTGCGAGCGACCTGTGTGAACGATGTGGCATTGATCACATGTTCCAAGATTTCCCAAGATGAGTTGCTTCAATGCAACTTGTCTCACAAAATATAACTCTTAACATCTTAAGTGTACAAAATGGAAAATTGTCCACAGTACCCTTGAATGTGCTTACACGCTTTATAAGCCAAGGCATAAGAAAAATTCAAAAGGAAAGCAAAAGATAATACCTCAACATGGGTAGAAGAACATGCTTTAAAACAGAACCTAAAAGAGAAAACAAAACCTTCTAAACCAAAGAAAGACAAGGGACTAAAAACTATCAAAACCAAGGTCGAATTAAAAGATAGGGAAAAGGAGTCTATATAGGACATAAACCCAAAAGGGAACATAAACACCAAAGAGCCAAAAGCTATACAAGATGGAGAAGCATCAACATCAAAGACCACCACACAAATCTCAACACCCATAAGAAACCTTACAAGAGCTGGAACTTCCAACATATCTTATTGAAAAGATCCCTAGAATTTTGGTGGGATTGGAAATTTCAAATAAAATCACCACAGCTCAAGCACAACTTTATCCAACACGAGAACACAATCTCATGACCCTCGAGCTATGTGATTTGTTAGGTCAACCAACACTCACGGCACATCCTGAAAGGATTACCTTTACACAAGACTTGAACATGCCATGTGTATGGGGTACTTTGATTGAAACTAACCTCCTCACTTGCAAGTTTTTTGACCAGAACGCTCACCACCTGTTCACTCAGGGGCCTTTTCTATAGTTCCTAGCTCATAGTAACCAGCAATATATTCACATAACAAAATGGAATCTCTAAGGAAGATCAGCAAGATCAACCAACTCATCCATATAAAAGGGTCATGGATTCATCCGTTGAGGACCAGCAAGGTCAATCAACCAGATCCACACCCGAATTCAGAAAACAACTCTTACTCCTTGTTCCAATATCTTCCCCGACGTACTTGTGGGTATCTTTGGTGACCCAGAGCTTGAGCACCGTATGGTCAGCACCCTCTAGGATCCTTCGCAGGTCACCTAGCGCTTCACTCATAGGCCGCTTTCTTGGTCCCTCATCCACTATACCGGAAGCTCACCATTTTAATCAAATCAAGGCTGGTCAAGACCTCGGCCGCAACCTTGCTACGCGAGACGTCCTCCATTGACTCTCCGTCACAACAGTTGCAACTTTAACAGATAGATCTCCACGACCTCATTCACAAGACGGTCAAAATGCTTCCTCAACATTCTTGACATAAAACAGTCATTTACAAAAAGGTCACAAATACAGTTTCTATAATGAATTCTCGTCTTTCCACATTATCCCTCATCAGTCCACATTACTTATTCCACATTCCATTCATATGTGTGCTCATTCTCAATCACATCATTTTTCATCTCATCACATCATATTCATTCACATGACATATCATTTATTCACATCCTAATTCACATGCCATCACATCTCATCCATTCACTCATATCGACGTCACATCATTTCACATACACATTCGCATTCATTATTCCACATACACATCCACATTCGTACATCCATATCCATACATCCACTTCCACATCCACATTCATATATACATATCCATATCCACATCCATACATCCACTTCCGAATTCATACATCCACATCCATACATCCATTTCCACTTCCACATCCACATCCACATCCATACATCCATTTTCACATCCACATTCATACATCCACACATCCACATTCGCATTCATTATTCCACATACACATCCACATTCGTACATCCACATCCATACATCCACTTCCACATCCACATTCATACATACATATCCATATCCACATCCATACATCCACTTCCGCATTCATACATCCACATCCATACATCCATTTTCACTTCCATATCCACATCCACATCCATACATCCACATCCACATCCACATCCATACATCCATTTTCACATCCACATTCATACATCCACATCCATACATCCATTTCCACATCCACATTCACATTCATACATCCACACATCCACATTCACATTCATACATCCATATCCACATTCCACATTCATACATCCATTTCCACATCCACATCCACATTCACATTCATACATCCATATCCACATCCACATTCACACATCCACATCCACATCCCCATTCACATTCATACATCCACATCCACATTCACATTCATACATCAAACCACATCATCTATTCATCCATCTACATCAATCCACATCCACATTCACATTCATACATCCATTTTCACATCCACATCCACATTCATACATCCACATCCACATTCACATTCATACATCAAACCACATCATCTATTCATCCATCTACATCAATCCACATCATAAAATAAACTTATTTCACACAATTTTAGAAAATTTTACTGTAACCTCCTTTGTATGGCTGACCATTTTTCAATTTTTAACTCTCTAAAATCAACTAGAATTTCACCAAGAGTATTTAAATCATTCTAATGTAAACGATTTCTACTTTTTTAAGAAAAACATTATGAAAAACTTGATTCTATCCATTAATCATTCATCTAGGATAAAGAATGGTTGGATTTACTAAAGAAGAGAGGGGAATGCCTTTTTTCAATGAGGCATAACATCATAATCATTTTAGAGAAGACAAAAATCATAAAAAACCATTAAAATTAAGCATAAATGGAAATTTATGTATTTCCTTACTACCATTCATCAATTAACTTCAATAGCATTAAAAAGCCATTACAATTAAGCTCCTCAAGCTTGAGAGGGGTTGAGAAGAGAGAAACATTGAGAAATTATGGAAAGAGGTCAAAATTCACACTTTATCTTACAAATTGCTTGATTCTTTAATCATGGTAGAGGCCCCCAACCAATCAATTGGGTTGGTGTGTTGATGGAGCCACCAATGGAGATTGAAGAAGGAGGGAAGCTCCAATTTCTTCAATTTGGAGAGAATTTTAGAGAATAGTAAAAATTATCATTAATTCTGGCATAGTATGATTCTCCTATTTTGTTACAAAGGACTCAGGTTCTATTTATAGGAGAGGGAGGCTCTAACCAAGACCAACTGATTTTTAGAATTTTTCAGATTCAGTTTGGTTGAATTTGTATTAGATTTAGACCTAGTTTGGTTTCTTTTTTATTCGTTTTGATTCGCTTTGATCCAAGAGAGAGGAGAGATAAAAATATCACATTATTTTTGAGTTTAAAACTCATTTAAGCATGTGAAGTAGGTGCCTCCTTGAAGGGACCCCCCTTCCTTACACATGTGTCAAAATGGAATCATTATACCCAAAATATCTCATTTTTTTAGTGATACTCATAGTTTTTTTACTAATAACCCTTGTACATAGTCAACTCTTCATCTTATGTGAGCATTTACTCATTTTTGGGTATTTTTCTTTTACAAATTGGATTTATCTCCTCCCCACACATGGATTGATCTTATTGGCCCATAGGAACCTTAATTTAAAATTTCGAAAAAATCTTGACCCTCAGGATAAGGCCTCTTGAACAGATTATACTTGATTTCTAATGCACCTTCTGAAAATCTTTTTGAACTTCTATTTCGAGGAAACTTATTTTAATAAGAAGAGATATTTTTTCATCCAAAAATATTTAAAAATTGAATTACCACTCTCTAGAAGATTTTCTCTCTCTAGGCCAAAACTGGTAGAAATAAGATCTTTTATATTTCTGAAGAGGGATTTGACTACAGGGGAAGATACTGGACATCCTGAGAGGCTGGGGAGGAATCTTACAGTGAGCGCACGGTTGTTGCTTGCAAATCATGACCTAGATGACCCATTAAATAAATAAATAAAAACTTCGAGGTCAAAACCTGCAAATTCACAGAATTCCATCTCATGGAATTACAATTCATGGAGTTCCATCTCACAACCTAAGAACCTGCACTTTCACGTTTAAGCCCCATCACGAGGATTAAGCCATATCCCACAATAGCCATACATATTTGTTAAGCTTATTGCTTACTATTCTTTTGGCTAAATTAATGTAGTAGCTTCTCCATGAGTATATATCCATACTCATGCACTCGAGAACATTTACACCAATGCCTCACCATCGATAACTTCCAGGTACATCTCTAGATGGGGGGCCATGGTGGGCAAAAGCCTCGTCAATGGTACAACCCATCGCCTGGAATTTTCCTTCAAATTACAAACCTCTCCAAATGACGCCACAATCTTCACAACTCAATAATCTTCAATCCTTGGTGAAGATAGCTATATTTGCCTCACAAGTCGACGTAATTCTTTCAATCCTCACCAACAAGTGGCTAGTTCAACACATAGCAGTTCAATAAGAGTCTATATGACTCAACTCTTGTACTTCATATAAATTTGCTTCATAAGAGCACTTAAATATGCATAAAAACATAAAAATCACATGGACAGAAGAAGACAGGACCAGGTCCTACTACTCAACAACATTTGACAAGAATCCTGCCACACAAAGGGACATCATCACAAGCCAATTACTTCAAATGATGAATGTCGTTTCAATGAATCAAATGAGGAACTGAGAATCACCATCTCATTCTAATGATTAAGTCTATGTTCCTCCGGATCCTTCTCTCTCTTCTCTCCCATTATTAACATCTCTTAGTGTCCCCACTTAGAAAAAAAAACACATGTAACCTTGCCGATGATTGTCAAAAACAAAGTGACCCAAAAATTAAAAAAATAATAATAAAAGGGGCTCACACAAATATAAAAATGCAATCGTTCACAAAAACCCCCACCCCGTTAGGAATTCCCAATACACCACTATTCTCTTCATTCATTAATTAACTAGCTTTTCTTATTCCTTCCGGAGGAACAAAGACCATTGAACGTCATTCAACATCAAAGCCATCGACAAAGCTTGTTCATTCTCCCCACACAAAGGTCTTCAACACACGCGATCATGCAGACGTGATCGTCATTAGGAAGGGGGGGAATGTTAATCCAATTCTAGGATTAACAAGAGCTACCACCATTATCTTACATCAAGGAGCCATGGTAGATACACCAAAGGGTCATACATTCATGATATGAAGTAATAGTGTCCAAAGCTACAACTTGGACGGGCGCCCATAATGGTGTGACAAAGTATTTATGGCGATTCCCACTTCAAGTGTGTGTGGTAGCAAGATAGGATGAAGTCCTAAGTGGCAGCAAGATAGGATGAAGTCCTAAGTGATGTACTTATTGAATTGGTAGAGCTTGAGAGTTTGACATCCCTTGAGGTTTCATTCCCACGTTCAATGTGCTTTCATGCTCTAGACAGCAAGTCTAGATGGGTTGTACTCCTTGGTGAAGACAATGCTTATTGTGAAGCTACAACTTCCTTGAACAACACATCTATAAGCTTATCTTCCCAATCCATTCTACTAGCTTGAATTGTCTTTGTTAAATTTCCACATAAATTTTTGTTCATGCTCTTTGCCTCACCATGTTGGCTTGTGGATAGTAAAGTGATGACTTCTTGTGAACTATTAAGAAGCCTTTCATAAGACTATCAATTAGCTCATTGAAAAAATGTGACCTGTGGCCACTCACTATCTCTAAAGGGAATCCAAATCTAGAAATGGCATGCTTATATAGCAATTTAGCAGCCTTCCTGCTGGTAAGCCCTAGCTTCTACCCATTTTATGAAATAATCTGTTGCAATATAATTTAGTAGGCCTGGTTTTATGTGTGGCAGGAATAATGAGTCCTATAAAAATTTAATTCCCCATTTTTTGAAAGGCTTTTAGACTATAATTGGGGTGAGGGACATCCGGTCCTTCTGCTATGTGGTATTTCTAATCATTAACACTTATCATCGTAACCTTTGACAAATTTATACCACATCACCATAATGTTGGCCACACCATAGTCTTGGTTGATAGTCGTACTTGTTGATCCTACTTGGAGAACCTTCAATGCCAACACTTCTCCATCGAAGTGTCCTCTTGTGATCCCAAAGTGTGCATCCTCTTATACTTATATAAATTTGTCCTCAAGGACACACCTTGGTAAAATATCATCCTTACGTAGCTTATATAGTTGTCTCACTATTAATTGATATGGTGCTACTAGCTTATATAGTTGTCTCACTATTAATTGATATGGTGCTGCTAGCTTATATAGTTGTCTCACTATTAATTGATATGGTGTGCTACTAGCTTATATAGTTGTCTCACTATTAATTGATATGGTGCTGCTAGCTTATATAGTTGTCTCACTATTAATTGATATGGTGCTGCTAGCTTATATAGTTGTCTCACTATTAATTGATATGGTGCTGCTAGCTTATATAGTTATCTCACCTATTAATTAATATGGTGCTACTAGCTTGAGAAGTCGTCACATCTTATCTTTGTTCAATGGTGGTGGTTAGCCCTGTGGAAAACCATATGCAAGGTATCGAGATATTTCATCACACCCCAATTAGGCACTATGTCTATTTTGAACAAGCCCGTATCCATAGGAGATCATCATTGATTTTAGTTGGCAAGCTCATAGTGACTATAAAGTCAAACTCTAAGAGTAGGAGCAACCATCATGTTAACTGTCCCATGAGTGCAAGCCTTATTGTTGACAATATATAACCATGCCTAATGGTCCACAAAGAAGATAACTTTATTGCCCAAAAGTTATTATATGTACTTTTTGACCCTATATACCATGGCCAACTCTTCTCTTTCTATGGTTGTGTAGTTCATTTTAGCTTCATTGAGTTACCTATTGTGGCAAAATAAAAATGGTAGTCCAACTTGTGCTCCCTTGGCTATGCGATTACACACCCAATAGAAATTTTAATGCATCAATATGCACATGGAAGATTTTGTCCCAATTTGGGGTCTTAGGATAGGTACATTTGCCAAGGCCTTCTTTAGCTCATCATATGCTTGTTGAAATTCCTTGCTCTCTTCAAAGACTGCAATCCCAATTCGCGGTCTTAGGATAGGTGCATTTGCCACCCAAGGCCTTCTTTAGTCCATCATATGCTTGCTGAAATTTCTTAGTCCATTCAAAGACTATTTATAGTGTATATAATGATCATGTAATCTCTATATAAAATAAAATAAATCTTTTATAAAACTTGACATGTCCCATCAATCTTTGCACTTCCTTGAAATTAGCATGTGCAGGTAATTCCAAAATCAATTTGACTTTGCTTTCATCCATGGTGGAGATACCATTTTTAAACATAATGTGTCCCAGTATAACACCATGACTTACCCAAAATTAGCACTTTAATAGATTTAAAGATGTTTGATATAATCAATACCTTTGAAATATCTTTCTTAAGAAAGCTAGTTGGTCTTTGTCAATCAAAACTTCCAACCATTTTTGTAAATAGACTCTGAAAGCTATACACATGTGCCACTCAATGTTGTGAGAGAATTGGTAGTCCAAAGGGAAGAACCCGATAGCAATGCGGCCTTTTGCTAATCCTTGGGAATGATGGACACTTGGTTATAGCCATAGAAACCATCCAAGAAGTTGTAGGCTTCTTCACCGATGACCCTCTCTAAAACATGATCAGTATATGGTATGAGGTAATGATCTTTTCACATGACCATGTTGACTTTTTCCAAGTCCACACACACATGTAGCTTTCCATTTTTCATTGTCACAAAATGTCAATGGGTGATACCCAATCAGTGTGCTTGGTTTCATAAGTACATCCCACAACAATAATCTTGACAATCTCTTCTTACATAATGGTGGAATATTTATGATTCATGCTGATAAGGTTTTTGCCTTATTAGTCTGTATCCTTCTATGATAGGGATTGTGTGCTATACCACTTTAGGCAATAGTCCCTTTATATCCATGATACAAATTAGGCAAAGCAATCCTTAAATTCTCTTAGCAGGTCTACTAATTCCTTTTCTACATTAGGTGTTAAATCCTTAGTAATGAACGTTGGTTTGGGCTCCTCCCCAGGTTTGATTAAGTCTACCTCCTTAACTTCAGCAGGTCTATCATATGACATACCTTCCTGCCCTTCCTCATCGTGTTTGGGCTCTAAGGAAAAAATGTTCATTCACCCATTGTATATGATTTATAATGCCAGGAATAAGTCTTAAATCCTTTCCATCATCTTCTTTTATATGATTTGTAATGCTCAAGAAGTGGTCTTAAATCCATTACATCATCTTGTTTTGCCTCGATTTGGGCCAAAATCCTCTTAGCCTCCCACTCTACTTGTACACCAAGGCTTTGTTTTTCTGATACCTTTCTGATCTAAAAGTCATGGTTTAAATTTTTTTGACATGTTGCCAGTAGTGGTCCATAGGCTATGCTGCCAGTAGTGGGGTGTGTGTGTGTGTGTGTGTGTGTGTGTGTGTGTGTGTGTGTGTTTTCTTGCAATAACAAGGAGCTCAAGCTCACCTGAATTCTTCTCAAATAGTCAAACTAGTTTTGGTAGTCCTTCAAAAAAATGAAGTCTTGTTTTCTAGTGTCTGAGTCATGCCAACCAAATGGAGTCTTTCTTTCCTCAAGTTGGGATAATTCTAACATGTTATCCTCAAATTTAATAGCCAATCTACAACATGCAACCAATGTGGCTAGTTTTGACAAAAACAGATAGTCATGCATTCTAGGGTCTCGTACTCCCTTTCAAAAACACAGTAAAATAAATGTTTATTGGTGCAAAGCTCTCCCAAAACTTACATTGAGATTTCAAATGTTTAATATGAGAGACATAACCTCTCATCATTGTCAATGCATGCTTCTTGTTACTTAATGTTGTAGAGTTGTGGCACTGGGCTCCACTTGTCTAACGGCTTTCTAGTAAAGCTTAGTAGAATAACATTCTTATGCTAAGTAAAATTGACCTTATCCTCCAACTTAAGCATCCAATACCATTTCTACCTAGTGTGAGGAAAATTGAATAGATCTTTATGATCTCATTGATGCGTCAACAAGTTTTTCAAATGGACTCAATAAAGGTTTCCACGTGTTTGATGGGATCCCCATCTTCATTGAAGATTTGCATTAGTTTTGATATGTGGTACAACTTCATGGGATTTTTCCTTGGGGTATGAACTTGAGAAGCCCCCAATTCCCTTGCCACCTCCTACCTATTTCAGCGACTATTCTAGTTGTCATCTTTAACAAATCAACTGAGATAGCTATGATTAAGAATGGATTTGGCTCATAGGTTGGTTTTGTGGAGACATGCTCTCTCCCTCTCCCTCTTCCTCTACCCCTTTTAAGATTAGGAAAAAAAATTATGGTTTTTCACGTCAATATTTTTTAAGGATAAGAGGATAAGGTTTTATATTTTATATGTATATGCCCTCTCCTTCTTCATATCCCCCTTTTGAGATTAGGCAGAACAACTTTTCTTTTTCACGTCAGTATTTTTAAGGATAAGAGAATAAGGTTTTATATTTTATATGTATATGCCCTCTCCTTCTTCATCTCCCCCTTTTGAGATTAGGCAAAAAAACTTTTGTTTTTCACGTCAATATTTCTTAAGGATAAGAGGATAAGGTTTTACATTTTAGGCAATGCAGTCTCACAAATTAAGGCATGGTTTTGGGGATTTTTGTGGATGTAAATTTCTCAAGCTTTTCATAATCATGAACAACTCGTAGGTGTGAAAAACAAGTAACTGAATTTTAACTTAATTTTGAAGGTCCAAATCTTGTTTTTACCTGCTCTCACAAGGTATAGCTTAAGCCTACTTACTATAGCTAAGCAATGAAATTTTTAGCAAAGCTCAAACAACAATATTTTTATGCTTTTATGCAGAATGTTGCAAAACTCAAAAAAATCAAACAAAAAGTGATTTGAATGCTTCCCTCTAGGTTCCCCAAGTGATCACACCAATGTTTCCACCAAAACCAGCAAAAACCTAGACATCTACCACACTTTTCTTCACTTTACAACAACCTTATCCATTCACAACTGAACTCAAAACCTCAACAGAGATGAAAATAAAGATTGTTAATATGCAAGAAATAAATAGAGTACTCGAAGGATATGGAAGAAGTAAGATTAGTTCCTTGACACTGGCACCAAGAATGTTATGACCTATCTTTACTCTCTTCCAAGAACTCTTCCATTCAAGCAAGCAATGAAACAAGCGATAATTTTCATAGAATTCTTACCTTAATTTTGACCCATGATCTCTTTAACCTCTAAACACCACCAATGGGTTTCTAGCTCCAATCTCCTAAATCCCTCACTTATTGTCACCACCAAGAAGGAAGCTAGTTGCACTTCCTTACAAGGACTCACCTCTCTCACTCTCCACACTCTCTCACACAGAGCATAAGAGGCACATGTGTAAGAAGCTATGTGCTAGAAGTTACAAACATATCCTCTAAATTCTCTCTCTCTCTCTCTCTCTCTCTCTCTCTCTCTCTCTCTCTCTCTCTCTCCACACATACATAAGAGCAAAGAGCAAGAAGATAACTTGTGTTATTATATTATGTGACATTCACTTATATACAATTGGCCCTTATTCACACTTGGGCACACAAACTTAAACCGTAAACTTACTAAGGGGGATTTTGTTATTATATTATGAGACATTCACTTATATAAAATTGGCCCCTATTCACACTTGGGCACACAAACTTAAACCGTAAACTTACTAAGCTTGGTAATTTGCTAGTTTTTCTCATAATATTTACAATGTTTATAGTGCCTTTATGTGACACTTATTGTGCTACTCCCATTTACACTAGGGAAAGTTTTTGTTAAGCCGAAAATGGGCTTAATACCTTAATCAAGTGGTTATACAAAAAAGAGCTCGGGGTGTTCACCTAAAAATATGTAAGTATAGCACATGAGTTCCGCTTTGGTAGTAGGATGATAGAGAGGATAACCCTTACTCTCCGAGTTGTATCCCACAAAATACATTTAACAACCTTATCGTCAAGCTTGCTTCAAATTTACTCAGGAACAAGTTTGTAAGCAAGACAACCAAAATGCGTAAGTGAGCCACAAAGGGCTATCTGCCATTCCAAGCTTCAAAAGACATAATTGTATGCAAAGCCTTTGTAGGACACCTGTTTAAAACATATGTTGCACACATGACTGTTTCTAGCCAGAAACCATGAGGTAATTCTTAACTTTTAACCACACAACGTGCCATCTCCATGAGAGACCTATTTTTGCATTTAGCTACACCATTTTGCTAAGGTGTATAGTTGGGACAAGGTGTATGGATTGACTTTGTACCTAAAGAAATGAGGACTTTAGACTATCAAATGCTTAATCAAATTATGTAACTATATTCCCAACTTTGCATGTGATGTTCCAACAAAAAAACTTGAACGAAAATTCCTTCGTTTTAGTAAGGAGAGATTGGCCATTAAAGATAAACAAATGCCTACTTTTTTACTATTTACATGGTGCCTGAGTGGACAAAACTGGGCACCTTGATCCTGCAACCACCCATATCTACCTCAGAATGCTCAACATTTTGTGTTCCCTTACCGCTTCTTGGGTGCTTTCTTCCTACACCACTTGGCTTCTTTGTCCTGAATTTGACTTTCAAAATCACTTTCCTATAAAGAGCTTTGTGCTTCTTGGTACTCCTCATCATCCTCTGAGGTTTTGTCAAGGTTTAACATGTTGCTCTGTAAACATAAACAAGAAGAAGGCATTAAGGTAATCTAGTAAAAGAAAACCACCAAGACAACTAAGAAAGAGATTGCAAGAGTAGCCATGAAAACAACCTAAACATGTAGTTGTGTGAGTGTTGACATTGAGGGCTTTTTCAGCTCTCTCACACTAGCTTCAACTAACTAGTACTACAAGAAGGCAAGATGAGATCAGGTATAGAAGGCACCATCCCAAAACACCAAACAAACAAACATAAAAATTGAAGGTCTTAGCTTTCCTCTCTTCAGCTCAGTGGAATTTTCTTAAATGTAACTCTAGACAACTCTTGATCCTATCATCTCTTGATTCGGATACTTAAACCCTGTCAGCTTGAATCAGTTGGCCCACCAAAGTGTCCTCCTAGGTCAGCCCCTTGACTCTAAATAAGTATGATCTTTTGTCCTAACTCCACAACTGATCTCCTCTAATCACCTGTGCTGATCTAAACTAACCATAGCTAACTCTCAGCCCGGCCTGCAAGGATAGCTGACTGTATCTGATTCAACTAACTACATCTGACCTCTGTTGGATTCCTGTCCTTCAAAATCTCAAATTTTTCTTTGGAGATTACAATCCTCAAGACCCTTTCTCATGAGCCTTACTAATCATGTTAGCACCCTTCTGACTACTTGGCTAACTCCTATCTGACTTAATCCTAACACAGTTTGGTTATTCCACGTGTGTCATCAAGAACAGCTTCTTTTATTGATCATGTCAGCACCCTTCTGATTACTTGCTAACTCCTATCTAACTTAATCCTGACACAGTCTAGTTCTTCCGTGTTCATCATTAAGAACAATTTCTCTTAAAGAAGGCACATGGCCTTTTGATGCTTTCCCATTTGTCTATGCTCGCTTTCCCGGTCCACACAAAGGTGTAAAGCTTCACATTGGTACGAGGTCCTAGAAACCATCTAATGAACAAAAAGGGTTTCAAAAAAAAACTACATCAACGTGTTCTCTTAAGTGTCTTCTAGAATACAAAAAAAGTTATATTAGCTCATAAAGAGAGGTCGTAGTGGTATCTCAACCTCAGGGCCAAAAAAATTTGAATCTTGAGCAAGAAGCTGGTGGAGAAGAACTAGAAGGACAACAACAAAGAGAAGAAAGGGTTGAAATCAGTACTTTGAGAGGAGCTAGAAGATATACCATGGCTTTGAAGTACCCAAAATTTAGAGGTTAGAGCGATGAAGATCTAGATACACATGTGTTCTCCTTTGAAACCACTTTCTTAGCTATCAGAGCTCTATTACCACAAAAAGATAGAGTTCTTTGCCACAACACTAGGAGGAAATGCAACAAGCTGGTTTTTTGCACAGTATGGTATAGATTATTTCAAGACTTTTGAATACTAAAGGATGCCTGCCTCTGAAGAGATTCTGAAAGGACAGGACAATCATCCACATGATGGATAAATTGAAGAGGGTAAGTCAAAAAAAGCTACCAATAAGAGAGGACTATGTCTCAAAATTCAGGGCCTTGCTACTATAATAAGGTTAGATGAACCTAACCGTCTAGCAGAGCCACTTTGAATCAATGGTTTGTGAGAGGACTAAGGTCAACACTCTGATCAACAATGGCATCCACACATCTAGAAACACTTACATTTGAACAAGTGCAGTAGCAACTATCAGGGCAAAGATAATATTGAAGAAAGAATCTAAGAAGAAGAAGAAGAGAGTCTGAAAACACAAAGGAAAGGAGAAATCTTCCTTAGAGTCGATCAGGAGAGGATCCTTCAAGTGGAGACACTAGCTTGGATTTAGAAATCGACCTATGAAGAATGGAAACCTTGGAAGAAGAAAGGCAATGGATGTTCAAGAGCCACCCTAGCCAAGATGATTGAAGGACACACACAGGAATCAATAGTTTTGGATTAAGAATGCATGTCTGGTGCACAAAGTGTAATAACTAAGGTCCTACCAAGGAAGAATGCAAGTTTCCCTTTTAGCAATGTGCCATTTGTGATAGGACAAATCACACCATGGATAAATGCTACTACATCACATGAAACAAGAATCCAAGCTAAAAGGTGACCATTATTGGATGCGACAAGTGACAGAAACACCTTAGAATGCACGACAACACCAACAAGGAGGAAATGGTAGAGTCAGACCAAGAGGAGCAAGATTAACCTGTCATTACTCTAATGCACTTAGACACAGAAGGGTTGGCTATCTAGTTTGGTAGAGATACCAACATGAACTTTAAGCCACAAGACAACAAGGTGATGCAACCCAAGGAGGACAAGCACTTGCAATAGTAAACATGGTAAGAATTGAGACCTTACCTAGGAAATTGCATGGGGAGGTGATGGCCGTGACCATGTCACACCATAGCCATGACTAGGTCACATGATTGAATACCTGAAGTGCGAAGAGACGAACTAAAATAGGAATGTTGAAGCTTGAAGATTGGATGGGGCAACATAGAATATGGGACCAGGTCACCAAGCTGGTAAAAGAAACCCATGGAGTGATCCGAACTATGTAAGAAAGATCGTGCCACTCGGACCCAACTAGAAACAATTTGAAGCAAGATTTCTTAGATGAAGTAAGAAAGGAAATAATTTCCAATAAGAAAATCGTTAGCATGGAGGAAACTCTTGATAAAGAACAAATGTTGGAGTGCTAAAAAGTGAGAGGGGCAATGAACCCATCAAATTAGATATGCTAGAACATAACCAGCAAGAAAGATAGAGAAGCACCACACCAATCACAGAGCATGATGGAATCAACAAGCCTGGACAAGAGCACGAAGGAAGCAAGAAGAGTCTAATAGGATATGATCTATGGGAGGGGACCTCAACAAGATGAAACTAAACATTACATTAGACTAATTTCTATCACTTGTACCAAACTATAGGCAAAAGATTATCTAGACTAAACATCATACTAGACCAATTCCTGTCACTTGTACCAAACTGCAAGTAGAATGCTACTCCAGAAAAATTGGTGCCTCAGGACAAGTTGGCAACAATGCCAATAATGGAGCTAAAAACCACAATAACAAACTACACTAGTGTGGAAAGGGTGGTAGATTGTGACACATCAATTTCAAAAGTTATGGTCAAGTTGAGAGGATAAACCATACAACATGTCATTCTGGATGGAGGATCCGGAGTGAATATACTGTCAAAAAGCTTAGCCATAAGAATGGGCATAACTACAATATAGCTAACCCCATTCCAAGTAAAGATGATAGATCATCAAAGGAGAGTCCAACCACCAATGGTGGGAATAGTGAGAGAAGAAGAAATAGAAATAGCATTATGTGCGTTCCCTGTGGTATTCATGGTGCTCAAATGACAGAAATATCAAGAGCTTACCCAATAGTATTAGGAAGACCCTAGCTGAGGAGTGGAAAAATTAAGCATACCTAGGAAACATACTAGATCACCATCTGAAAAGGAAAAAAGAAGATAAGGGTCTATGTCAAAGCCAATGATAGAATGGACCCAACAACTAGACCTCACCATGCTGAAGGATTAAACTACATGGAAGATGTGGAGGATGATAAAGAAGAGTAGATGCTGAGAGAAAATCTAGACTTATCACAATTTGAGATAA
Source organism: Cibotium barometz (assembly GCF_041138505.1). Taxonomy (NCBI): domain Eukaryota; kingdom Viridiplantae; phylum Streptophyta; class Polypodiopsida; order Cyatheales; family Cibotiaceae; genus Cibotium; species Cibotium barometz. Next base: position 8,241,856 of record NC_141104.1, on the reverse strand, counting down.
AGGTGGAAAGGATTATTGAAAGATATGGTTCGGAGGTGTTGACATTCTAGGATGTGGATCAAGAAAAGGAAAGTAGCATGAGAATATAATTTCAAGAAGAAAGGCCTAATGATCTACTACTAATACCATAGGAAGTAGAAGCTAGGATGGTAGTCTTGAAAGAAGAAAAGGAAGGTAAGAAGCACCAATTGAGAGTTTAGGAAGATGAAGTGATTATTGAAATCAATCTAGGTGATGAGTATAGGCCCAAGATTGGCTTGACTGTAAGGGTAAGTGAAAAGCTCAGATAGGAACTGAAAGAATATGAACCAACACAACTAATTACAACATACAAGGATGTATTTGCATAGGACTACACACATATGAAGGGCATTGATCCAAGATTCTATACCTCAAAGAAGACATAGTTCCTATTAAGAAAAATAGGTGCAAATGAACCCAAACTATGCAAGATAAGTGAAGGAAGAAATGGATAAATGAACCCAAACTATGCAAGATAAGTGAAGGAAGAAATGGATAAATTGCTAAAGGTAGGGTTTAATTACCCCATTGATAAGTGGGAAGAAATGGATAAATTGCTAAAGGTAGGGTTTAATTACCCCATTGATAAGTGGGAAGTCGAGAGTCTATATTGATTACTAAAAACTAATTACACCAACAAATGCAGATCCCTCCATTTATAGACTCACTCCTAGATAGTAGGGCATGAGATGTACTCCTTCCTAGACAAGTTTAGTGGGTATAATCAGGTTTGGATGGCTCCAAAGGATACCAAGGAAAAAACTGCATTCAAAATGGGGGCACAAGTGCGGTGCAATATTTTCATGAAGGTGTGACTCTTGGTTGAAGAAGGCCTTGGTCTCATCTCCATAAGCCGGACTGCCAACATCAAGGCGATATCACATTGATCCAGTCCCCGATGGGAATTCACAAATAAATGTGATGACTTTTGGCCTCAAGAATGCACGTGGAGAAACTTTCCAACGGATGGTGCAAAAAATCTTTGATGAATACCTCACCACATTCATGAGGGTGTTTGTTGATGATTTTAGTGTGTTTGGAAAAAAGACTAAGCATTTGCATCACCTAATGTTGTGTTTGAAAAAGTGTAAGAGAGAAAGATTGAGCCTGAATCTAACAAATGTGCATTTGCACCTTGTTGGGCCATGTGGTGTCAGTAAATGGTGTGGTAGTAGACTCGGCCAAAGTGGAGCTAATCATGAAGCTACAAGCACTAGACTATCTAGAATGTTTGGGCCAAATCAAGTGGGAGGATGCCAAAGAAGGATTCCAAAACCTGAAGACCATGCTAGCATCTACACCCATCCTATAACAACCCCCTGAAGACCATTCCAAAACTTGAAGACCATGCTGACATCTACACCCATCCTGCAACAACCCTTAACCTTTCATGTATTTATGGATACATCTGATGTGGCCACCATTAGAAGTGCATTGGTGTAGGAAGTACAAAAAGGTTAGTTCTAGCTAGTGTATTATGCAAGCATAAGATTGGCAAAAGTAGAGAGGAACTACTCCACCACGGAGAAAGAAGCATTGGGGATCATTTACTCCATTAAGAAGTTCAAGCATTACCTGTTATGGGTATGCTATTTGAACTTCATGCGGATCACACAACACTTTTGTACCTAGTGTAAAACAAGCTAGAATTGACAAGGAAATTGGCTAGGTGGATGCTATTGTTGTAGGAATTCACATTCATCATCAAGCACATGCCAGGCAAAGATGATGTGGTGGTGGCCGACTTCCTATCTGGATTAGAATATGGAGAAGCCCCTTTGTGGGGGAGTAGAAGATGATTTTTCAATGCACATCTATTTTTGATAGATCAAGAAAAGAGTAACTGGTATGATGGGATGATATAATTCCTCAGAGATCTCTCTTTTCTAAAAAGCATAGATAGAGATCACATGAAAAAGCTGATCTTAAGAAGCAAGTCATTCATGAGTATAGAAGCATGGAAACTATACAAAATGGGCATAGATAAAATATTGGGAAGATGTGTCCCAAACCATGAACACAACAAGCAGTCTTGGCAGAAGCACATTAGGATATAAGTGGAGGTTAATTCTCCAAAGACATAATAGGAAAGAAATTATTCCAATTTGAACTATGCCCACTGTCCTTAAGGATGCCCACACATTTGCAAAGGAATGTGATATGTGCTAGAGAATAGGATAGCCCAATGCAGCAAGACAAGATGCCTCATCAACCCCCCATATTACCTCTAGAACCATTCCAGAAGTGGGGCTTAGACTTTGCAGAAACATTCAAACTTGTAGCCTAGAAAACATGAATAAATACATATTTGTAGCAACAGATTATTGCACCAAACGGGTGGAGGAAAAGGCAAAGGTAGATTTAATTACCAAGTTCTTGTATGAGGTCATCATGATAAGATTTGGATGTCCAATTAAGTTGGTAAACAGAGGCAATGACCAGCTAGGTGGCAACGTTAACGAGGCTCGAAGTCGGCCCAAGGTATCCTTCCTACCATTGGAAAGTTGAAACTCACCCGTTTGGCGAGAGTTATGGATGTTGCCTAGTTTTGCGAGCCCAAGCTAGTGTGGTGAATAAGCCCACCCTAGCACGTAGACATCCCTCCGAGGAGCAGGAGGATCAAGCGACGGAGCGTTAGAGGGCGACACACTAGCTTGAGTTCTCACTGTCTACCAACGACAAGGTGTATGGTCTGTAGGGATTGCCTAGTCTATGGAGACTAGAAGGCCAAATTCTAGATTATTGGTAGAATAAAACATGGAATAAGAGAGCCTAAATCTAGCTATAGTTGGATTTGAACCTTTGTAATTATTACTTTTTTATTAATTCCTTTGTTTTCTAGTATTGGTGTATCCTTTTTAAAAGTTAAGTGGTTGTTTTAATGAACACCATGTAAGATCCCTAATTAATGAACTTGTTTATATATGTCACGCACTATGGTAGGATTAATTAGAAAACCAAATGACTGGTGAGTTGGGTGAAAAGTGGGAGGGTGGATTGACCTGGACGACACCATCTTATGGACGGGTGGACTCGATTAGTCAGGTAGCTTTCCAAAAAAATCTAATCAATCACACTATGCTAGGTAAATAAGTCTCTGGGAAACTCTATACTAGAGGACTAGGTCAGCGATCGTGCCTCGCATAGATGGGGAAAAAGGCGTTGCTTCTAGGAATCAGGCATAGAGGTTACCCAAGCTAGGTGGATCATTGTATGGGTGATTTGATTTTTAGAACCATTTAGAAGACCACACTCCCCCTACAAGATAGAGCTAGGTCTTACCTAGTAGTCGTATCCTCATATCTCTACACGGTCAGGGTGTCGATGACTAGGAAATTCTTTTAAAGGCTTAGTAGACTATCTTAAGGATTGCCCTTTTTAGGTTGGGGACCTTACAATTCGTATCAGAGCATAGTTTTAGTTCCTAGGATTTGTTATTTAGGATTGTTTTGAAGTATATGTTTTACCTCAATTACATGTTGCTGGATAAAATACCTTACTAGTATAGCTTGATTAGGTGTGAATGAATGATTGTTGGAGGAGGAAGAGTCTTACTCCAGATTCCTAGTCTTCCAATGCATCTTTGATAAAGCTAGTTGTTCCTTGAATTTTGAATTCCACGATACAATGATGAAAATACTTGAGAAGTTGTCCCTCCCTCATCCCTCTCGTATCCAAAGAGGCTGGGGCAGAGACCACTTTTGGAATCGTGGACTAAGGTACTTCATCGCCCGAGTAAACCAAATTGGGAATCTCACCATTGATTTGAAGCGGGTTTGTTGGATCGAGAAGCTGAAGATAGTCTGCTAATTCTGGCTCATGGTGGGTGCCCCTAGGCTTGACAGTTTCATGACCATAGAAGGGAACATATACCACATAACCATTTGGTGTATGACCAAGTAATGCAAGTCTTACCTGCCAACCGAGTAGCTATTCTGGAATGCAATACAATCCATATTCTACCTCTCGTGCTATCAATTTCCATAACCTAGAAACTACAACGGAACCCCCATATTTCACCTATGTGGACCACTCGAGTCTTATGCCCTAGTTAAGCCTAGAAGTCTCCTTTATGATAAATTAGACTAAATATATTAGCCTCAAATCCTTGTAATCAACCTTGTCCTTGTAAATATTTGAATTGAGTAATAAAATTATTTCAAGGTTTTACTTTTATATCATGAGTATAGTGTAAAGTATAAGTCTCATGATCCTAAATTTAATCTTGCAACAATGATGGCCAGGACGATCAATCTTCTCCCCCCAATGCGCTATACATGTCTACACCCAGGAGAAGAAGCTTCTACTTAACAAATGCAATCTCCCTCCTTTAAAGGGGAAGGTTCAAAAATTGAGAAGGATGCTGAGGTATAAATTGAAGCAATGGAAGATTACTTTTGAGTCGCCAGTGTTAACCACTCCGGTTAACATTATTTTCCAAGTGTGGATATACTTCTTGTAACTTATCTTTTTGTAACGGCGCAAACTGAATGATAAAAGAGATATGGGAATGCCGGTCATAGGTAAGAGATGTACATAGAGCTAGAAAGCTAGTTTTGGGCCCCCAAGTGTAAATGGGTAGCCGGCCATTGTAAAATGAGAGCTCTTGTATATAAGACATTTTATAGAATATGAAAAGGGACCATCCCATTAGTCTCAATTGAGTTTCTCTCTCTCTCTCTCTCTCACTCTCTTGAGCTTGTAGATGCTTATTAGTACTGTTGATGCTTGCATGCTTGATTGTTGTTGTGTATGCATGTTAGGGATGGTGTTGATCTAGCTTCTCCTCTCGTTGAAACATCTGGAGTTTCTATGAGTTTTTACGAAAAAAAATTTATATTATTCAAGTTTTTAAAAGTTATTGGTATGTTTCTTTGTTTTTCGCATGGAATATTTAGAGTGATTTTTAAATGGTTAGAATTGTTGGAAACATTCAATTTTTCTTTAAAAGTCACCTTTTTGGACAATCAAATATAAATCTTTCTTTAAGATACTTTTTTTCTCTCTAAACTGAGTGATGTTTTTCATCTTGCTTAAATATTTTTTGTGTTTCTTTTGCAGCCTTCAGAAACAGTGTCTACTCCCACAAGTGCTACCCACCTTAGCAAGAAGAAAAAACCTCCAAGTGACCCAGTTCTTTGGGAGTGCAAGAAAGTGTACATGGGGGCATCTCTCACGTTCTTTAGGGGCTCCTGTGAGTTTGCACTTTCAAAGTCCAAGAATAAAAGTGATAATAGGTCATTAAGAACCAATGAGACAATTACTTGTAGCTCACCAATTTCCAAGAGATCCTACGAGAAGAGAGGCACAAGAAAGTAGGGAGATTTCATCTAAAAGGAAAAGTTTGTGAAAGGGGCTTGGAGTAATGCTCATGCAAAGGAGAGACTAGATTTTTAGAATGGGGACACTTGCTCAAAATTGATGGATTGTGAAAAACACTACCCTGTTCCTTCAGGTGGCAAAGAAGAAGGGTTCCTTTGATGAAACCACATTATTTTGTTTATGTCAATGCATTAAAGAAATTAAAGAAGAACCACAAATCAAATTTTTGTTCTTGTGAAAGGAGAAGACAACAAGGAAAACACATTTGTCCTTAGTTCAAAAAAGACTTCAAAAGTTCTTTTATTAACCCATAAAAAACAAGGTTTGTAGTCCAAGATGCCATTAAAGCATATCTCTATCACAACTATACCAAGAAAGAGATCATGTCTATAGATGTTGAAGAATCATATGCATCAATCCAATGCTAAAGAATAGGCCATTGCCCATGCCTAAGGTTAGCATACAAGAGCCTTATCACCTCAAGAAGCCCTCAACAAATTGCGAGGGTATTAAAGCCCACCCTCCCCACTTACATGTAGGTCAATTCCAACGATCAAAATTTTTGCTACACCCAATAGTATCTTGTCTATTAGTGCACCTACCAATGAAATGATTCCCTTCAATCATTAAGCTATACACAAAACTACCCCTATGTTGCCTTCCATTCAACAGTCGTTGAATATGCAACTCAATACAATCAGAGAAGATCCTTGCACCCCATGAAATGAGAAAAGGGGTGAGCACGCTACGCCAAGTGCATTTGTTTCTTTTTTTGGGAGGGGGGGCCACCAAATCCTGTTATAACTACCCTTGTAACTACCACCAAGTCATGTTGTGACTACCCTTGGTGTGAATTATCATAGGGATTCTATTGGTGTAAATTATCATAGGGGTTCTATTAATGTGCAAGTCTAATATTGTCGCCTTAGATCTCTATTACAACTGTTGTTGCCAACCATGATCATCAACTTCAACTCACCATCATGGTGGGGATTCAATGTGTTAACGTGCTCAAAGTCAAATCTCCCACCTTCGCTTCTCGCATAACCACCACAAGATAATGAGTGCAAGGGAGGAAGAACAAGCTCACCTCTTGACTCTTATGGATACCTTGAAGAGCTCAAGCTCTCTGCTATATGCTTTTTATGTAAGGCAACACAAACTTAGGCACGTGGAACTCAGATGTGCTAGGTATGCAAGTGAAATCAACCAATAAAGGGACAAAGCCGTACTATGAGAGCTTCTTGATGGAGAAAACTATAAGGCTAAGAGATGTAATCCCTCCCATAAGTTTCAAGGTTGTCCCAACTATCTTAATGACCGATGATAAAGAAAAGCTCATAGGATGGTTGAAAACCTTGGCTACGAAGAAATTTGCTAATGCGATGATACCACGCTCGAGGGGCTTGCTTAAGCCCGCAAAGAGCTTTATGCAAAGCAGAAGACTTTATCGTCATGCTCGGGGAGCGGGAAGCCTGGAGGTTGGTCAGCATAGACTTCCTCCTTGAGAATTCCATTTAGGAAGGCACTCTTGACATCCATCTGATAGATTGGCCAACTGTGGTATGTTGCCAGATTGAGTAAGAGACGGATGATAGTCATTCGAGCTGCAAGTGCAAAGGTCTCATCGAAGTCAATGCCTTGCGAAAGCCTTGCACTACAAGCTAGGCTTTGTACTTGTCCAAGGTACCATTGACCTTAAATTTGGTGTGGAATTGGTTTCAATGACCACCTTATGACGAGGGCAATCCACAAGGGACCACGTGCCATTACGATCAATACTTTCAAGTTCTTGTTCCATAGCCTATTTCCAGGCAGGTTGTTTGATTGCCTCTTTCCACGATGTTGGTTCATCATGCACCACATAGTCTGCTGAAATAGAGAGGTAAATGAGGCACAAGGATTGAGCCTAGTGGACTGACGAGGACCGTTCAAGGAGGTATCGCTGGGAAGCATGCCTGAATCCCGTATGATCTGTTGGTACTAGCGGGGTAAAGGGTCCCTAGGGTCCCAAAACAGCCCATCTCTCAGCCACAGTTTGCAGCCTTCATACAGCCCCTTGGAAGAGTGCATTGGCCTTAAGATTGGACATCATTGGTGCTTCTATAGCCGTGTACGGTTCAGCCGGACTCTTGGTCTTTTGAAGGTCTTGTGTTTGGCTTATCTATCAGTCCCAAGTCAGTCATTCTCTTCAAAGTAATAAAGCAAATACTCCTAGCAATAGGAGGGAGCCCTTCAGTGGGTAATTTGAGACCCAATAAGGTGTACACATCTCTCTCTCTCTCATCTCTTAAATTGTGAAGTGATAAAGCGAATTGCTAAAGACTCGCGAAACTCAAGATAAAGGTGGTGTGAGACTGTGTGAGACAGTATTCTACATCTACGCATAATTCCGCTACATGTTACATCTTCCCTGAGAGAATGATCCAAACCAAAGTCCAAGCTGTCCGCTAAACTGCGCAGCAGGGCTCTCCAAATAAGGCTGGATACCAGGGTCCAATACTGGCACAGTGGCTGTAGGCATGTATCCCCCTCTAGAAGCGACGTCTGATAAGCTCGGAGAGGAAATTGTGATGCCAAAGGTGTAGAGGGTGAGTAGGTGAAGATAGGTTGGTCGACTCCCAGTGTAGGACCTCGAATGGGGCTCTCCAACGAGTAAGAAGTCCCATCCTCCATGTGGTCTCGATCTGAGTAAGAAAAATCAACTTCTGGTGACAAAGGTTGGTCCTCCGGAATCTTGGGTAGTCGATCCATGCTTTGTGCTCTCAAGGTCTTCAATCCCTTTGCTCACGATAGCTCTGATACCATGTGAGGGCAAAAGAATGAAAGGACCAGATGTGCGAGAGATCAGAGCAAATCAACACAGTATGAAATGGATGAATGAGTATATGTATAATGGTGAATGTAATTCAGTACAAGAGTGAGGCACAGATGAAATGACTCTGAGTAGTAGACCGGCAATGAAGTAAAGACAAAGTCTAAGCAAGAGGCTCGGTCGGTGACAAAGGCTCACTTCCAAGACAGCAGTGGCACTCCGAGTGATGTCAAGGGCTGCGAACGCAGGACTGCACAAGAGCAGTGTGATGAGCAGGGATCCCAAAGAAGGCTGCCAAAACACAGATATGCGTGAGGGCAGGGTGCTGCTGTCGATGGTGAAGCAAGGTGCTGCACACAGGGCAGGCTGGGAACAGGGCCATGCTGAACTGGTGAAACAGAGCGCCGATGTTGTATGCGTTGACCACCGGGCTGCTGCTGTTGTGTGCTGCACACGTGGTATAGCCGATGATGAGCAGAATGATAATTACGTTGGTAGACGGGCTGCTGCTGTGTGCAGGGGGTAGAGGCTGCTTGATGATGATAACTGATGTGATGGCTGCTGCTGAACGCAGGTGGTGGAGCGCTGATCATATGCATCATAGGAGGGGGCTACGCACGAGCTTTATATGGCGCTGACCCCGCCCCCGCCCCCCCCCCCTCTCCCTGCCGACCAGGTCGGCTGGCCCTGTCGGCCAGCCTGGCCGACTAGATAAAAAACATTTTAGGCCTTTTAATGAGGTCTTTAAAAGAAGGCCTTTTGGGCCCAGCTGTCGCACATACCATGCTTCCCACAGTCATGCCAACAAAGGTGATGGATTCTAGCATTGCAACATCTGCAAGAAAAAATGCAATTGAGGGAGTCCTCAAGACACAGCCCTTGAGAGCGAGGAATGATAGCATTGATTGACCAAGCATCATGTGGCAAGCTGCACCCAAGAGGCCACATTGACATGCAACAAGTACACTAGAGCATTGCATGCAAGGCATTGCATTGCCAATGCACATGTACATGCACACGCGATAGCAAACAAGGAGGGTCAGGTTTAGAACAAGGGAAGAACACTAGTGCCAGTTTTGCAAACAAAAGATTTGATCCTCACAATGGTAGCACATACCTAGAGAGCATCCTTGCACTGTTTGCAGCTACCAAATCTTTGGATGGTTGATTTTTAACAGCAAGTGTAAAGATCTTTTTCAGACGGGAGTGAGATTTCCAAAAAGCAAGGTTCTACAAAAATTTTGAGACATGCTAACCCTATGAATGTTTTAACCTTTTAGCATGTTTCTTAAGATGATAATATGTTATTACCTAGCCCTTTCCATAATTAACCTGAAGTAAATTCCTCTGGACGTACACAGTGGCATCCCATCGTTGTTTGTGTTATTTTGACACACTGCCATGAGTCAGCTTATAATGATTCATAAATTTTCACTGGTTTAAATTAAGCCTACTGTCATAGTGAGGCTCCTTACACAATGCCACTGAAAAAAAAATGTGTTATGGGCACCCAAGGAAAAGGCATGATCTCCCCTATCCACTGGAGGTTTTTGGAGGGGCCAAAACAGGGAAACACCATGCAGCACAGCAGATGCAAGCAAATGAGAAAAAGGGAGAGGAAGAGGTATGGAGATATACGAACATACGAGAGGAAAGGGAGAGTGGAAAGAGATGGAAAAGAGGAAAAAACAAAAACATCACTGATTTGAGGCTGAATGCAGGGATTTTCCATTTTGTCTGAAGTGCAACATTTCAAAAAATGGAAATGGTTGAAATGGCTAAAACGTGTTGCGGACCTGGTCTCAGTACAGACAAAATGGCCAAAAACTGTGTGTTTCTAACGGTTCCCTTCACTATGAACTCTGGCACTGCCCTTTATTGAGCCAGCGTTGGTCCTGCATCAAAAAAAAACTACGGATGCTAAAGCAAATCAACAAGTAAAACATGATGCTGCTTTAAAAAATGTACAAAAAAATTCCACTAACCCAATGTCTGTTAACAGCCACTAAACAGAATTCCGAGGTGGTGTTAATGTATTCCTTGGTGCACTTATCCATGGAGTTCCAGAAATAGCAAATCGCCACAATGCTGCAATATCTTTGGGATTTGCATAGTCTATACCCACTCTAGGTCCTACCAGAATATTTTTTGGAGCTGGGCCATTCAAAACCTCTAAACCACCTACAAAAAGGTCCAGAAAGAAGTATTGTCATGTAACAAACCAGAAATGTTTCTATTTTTCTTTCAATAGAGTAGTTTTATGAGCACACTCCTCCATTGCAAATTTCTCTTGTATATTTTGGTGTACTAAGGGTGTGTGTTGTGTTCTCCATGGCATGGTAAGCTCCAGAATGCCCAATATACACAGTGCCCATCCTGTTAGGAAAAATGTAGTGGTGTAATGTGCACATAACGTCACATAAAATGTTGTTAGGGATAGTGCACACATGCACATAAATAAGTGCTAGGAGCACATTAGGTGTTAGGATTAAATGAATGGTTGTAGACCTTAGTCTAGCACATAGCACTTATATAAGTATAGGTACACATAAGTGTACACCTAGATACACACATGGCATGAGAGCATTCACTTGCTATATCCTTTGTATATGTCATTGTTACTATATGAGCATAAGGCCATCACTTGTAATAAAGGCATAAACAACAATAGAACTCATGCTTTCCCAAAGATTCACGACCCCTGTGTTATCTTCCCGTAATCCCCTTCGTGCTGGTCATCATTTTTCCCAAGGTTATGATCTTCCACACTTCACCCGCGGTCAGGAGCCACACTACTCTCACATTAGCAGGAGGGCGGGTCGAGGTGGTGAGCTCTTATGTTTACCTTGGCATCACATTTACTAGCTCAGCTTGACGCTTCTCCATGGCTCAGGCAGTCCGAGACAGAGTGACCCAGGGGTATGCAGCTCTTGCTGGCCTTGAGCGTCAGTGTCATCAGGCACATTTTCAGGAACCCCGCACGAAGGGGTGGCTCTTTGATACATTAGTGACACCAGCCTTGATGTATGCAGCAGCGGTTTGGGCACCAGGGCTTGCAGCCTCCACATGGGTACAGCTGGAGAGACCACAGATCTTGATGCTCTCGAGGATGATACGCAGCAAACCATCCGTCCCGCACGACATTGTTCGAGCTGAGTTTGCTGCACCACCTATGGCAGTGGAGGCATGGTTCCAGACGATCTCCTTTATATACAGGATGAGGGAGATGCCCATGGAGAGATTATCCCGCCGAGCTTTTGAGGCATCCAGACAGCTGGCCGAGGCTGGACACACTGGATCTTGGCATGCACAGATGCTACAGTGGTTCTCACATCATGGTATAGACATTGAGCGGTTGCCACCTTTTCAGTATGATCAGTCTGCTCCACGGGGTTACCTCTCTCTCTCTCATTGAGAGGAACAGAGTGATGAGACAGGACATATGGCAGCACTACATACAGGAGACATGGACAGCACCAAAGAGCCCACTACCACCGAAGATGCTGTATTACAGAGACCACTTTATGAGCATCTCAGGGGATGGGTTTATACATCGACCGCGGTACATGGATGTATACATGCCACACAGCTCTCGCGTTGCTATTGGACATCTACGAGTCTCATCACATCAGCTAGAGATAGAGGCTAGGAGAGCGGCACGAGTTCCTAGAGCTGAGCGGATATGCAGATTGTGCCGCGAGGAGGTGGAGACTGAGGATCACTTTGTATGTAGATGTAGAGCCCACCAGGGGGTCAGAGATAGATATGCAGGATTGTTTGAGGAGCACTCTTCACTACATCAGTTGATGGAGGCCTCGGACCAGCGACAGCTTGGCAGACTACTACTAGAGCTTCATAGTTCTCGAGAGAGACTCCTCCAGACACCCGCTCCCACTAGGGGTGGGAGACAGTCCCAGCTCACAGATTTCTTCCAGAGAGCTATGCCAGTGCCAGCTGATGTACCCCGTGGGGTGACCGCACAGAGAGCAGAGGAATTGAGAGCCAGGAGGAGACCTAGACAGACTGGACATAGAGCACCCCGACTCCGTCACCGAGAGATAGCAGCTATCCGAATGAGACACCAGATGGAGAGACAGGAGAGGCTAGCTCGCTTTCATTCAAACTCAGGGTACATGTTCATGCCATTCACAGCCTCAGCATCGGCGATGTATGATATCTTATATCCCTCTTATGGCACTAGATGGAGTTAGACATAGATCTGCATAGCATGCTTGTACTACCCCTTCAGCATATAGAGATGCATCTTGCCTTAGCACTCCATCCACATCCCCACCCCCCTTATATTGTTTGTATATGGGCTCCACCGATCCACGATGATTCACAGTTGTATCCAGACACATGCACACTTTTTCTTTTGTTTCTTTTCTTCCGATGACCGGAAGAACACAGTTGTATTATTTTTTGTCTCATAGGCCGACTTTGGCCTCTCGTAGACGTTAATATACCGAAGATGCTGTACTACAGAGACCACTTTATGAACATCTCAGGGGATGGGTTTATACATTGACCACGGTACATGGATGTATACATGCCACACAGCTCTCGCGTTGCTATTGGACAGCTACGAGTCTCATCACATCAGCTAGAGATAGAGGCTGGGAGAGCGGCACGGGTTCCTAGAGCTGAGCGGATATGCAGATTGTGCCGCGAGGAGGTGGAGACTGAGGATCACTTTGTATGTAGATGTAGAGCCCACCAGGGGGTCAGAGATAGATATGCAGGATTGTTTGAGGAGCACTCTTCACTACATCAGTTGATGGAGGCCTCGGACCAGCGACAGCTTGGCAGACTACTAATAGAGCTTCATAGTTCTCGAGAGAGACTCCTCCAGACACCCGCTCCCACTAGGGGTGGGAGACAGTCCCAGCTCACAGATTTCTTCCAGAGAGCTATGCCAGTGCCAGCTGATGTACCACGTGGGGTGACCGCACAGAGAGCAAAGGAATTGAGAGCCAGGAGGAGACCTAGACAGACTGGACATAGAGCACCCCGACTCCGTCACCGAGAGATAGCAGCTATCCGAATGAGACACCAGATGGAGACACAGGACAGGCTAGCTCGCTTTCATTCAGACTCAGGGTACATGTTCATGCCATTCACAGCCTCAGCATCGGCGATGTATGATATCTTATATCCCTCTTATGGCACTGGATGGAGTTAGACATAGATCTGCATAGCATGCTTGTACTACCCCTTCAGCATATAGAGATGCATCTTGCCTTAGCACTCCATCCACATCCCCACCCCCCTTATATTGTTTGTATATGGGCTCCACCGATCCATGATGATTCACAGTTGTATCCAGACACATGCACACTTTTTCTTTTGTTTCTTTTCTTCCGATGACCGGAAGAACACGGTTGTATTATTTTTTGTCTCATAGGCCGACTTTGGCCTCTCGTAGACATTAATATCTCTCTCTCTCTCTCTCTCTCTCTCTCTCTCTCTCTCTCTCTATGTATGGGACCAACACCAACACATTCACAAACAAGAGGCTTACCAAATTTGTCATGTAGATTCATGCCAAGGCAATGAGATAACAAAAAAAAATACATGTGCAACCATTAATATGTAACATGCAGCAGAAGCATTCATAATTAAGGATCCTGTCACACAAGTCTCACACCGCCTTCTGTATCCTGAGTTTCATGAGTTTAGAAATCCACTTTTATGACTTCAAACTTTAAGAGATTTAGAGAGAGAGAGAGAGAGAGAAACTGTACACCGTATGGGTCCCGAATTACCCACTGAAGGGCCCCCTATCCCGTTACCGGAATAGTATTTGCTTTATTACTTTGAAGAGACTGACTGTGGACTGACAATAAGCCAAACGCAAGATCTCGGAGGACCAAGAGTCGGGTTGAACTGTACACGGCTGTAGAAGCACCAATGATGACTAATCTCGAGCGTATGCACTCTTCCCAACGGAATGAGGGAAGGCTGTAAATCTGAGACTGAGGTAGGGGCTGATTGGGACTGTTTCTAGGTTGTGAATGAATGCTAAAATGAATATGACTGCTGAGTTTTACCTTCGCCAAAGTGCTGTAGCAAAACGATGAAGATTGTATGCTGAAAACTGCTCCTATGCAAAAATCGCAAGGTATTCTGATGGCTAAATGCTATATGCTGATGCGTTTTGGTTGATGAAGGCTGAATGCACATGCGTTGATGCTCCTAGCTGCTGAAGGATTAAACGCTGGCTGAAAACACTCAGGACTGATGTGATGAAGGCTTCAATCGCTTATGCTCCTTGTGCTAAAGGCTAAAGTGATGAATGCTGCAATTGCTGTCAGAATACGCAGCGGAGATGATGACCAGATCTGGGAACACAAGAGCAAAAACGCATGCAGAAAAAAATACAGCACAAGAGAGAGAGAGATATAGGCGTGTAACTCTGCTCTATATACACAAGAAGATCCCGGAGTATGATACAAAATGGTATGGGGGCTGGGGGCCTATTTATATGCCCCCCCATCAGCAGTCGGCCTGCTGTAGGGCAGCTGACTGGACACAAGAAACCTCCACGACTGAATAATCACAGACGGCCAGCAGCAAAGTGGGTCGGCCAGCATCAGAAAAGTCCCACGACTCATGCAGTGCAGTCAGCCACTTCCAGAATCTCCACAGATGCAATCGGCCAGGTTCAGGGTCCTCCTGCCACTACTAGACTGCCTCCCATGCCACAGAAAAATAGGGAAAAAATGGGGAAATATACGGAGAGTGGGGAAACATGAGAAAACACCTCATAAGGGCGGGCACACCCACAACAAGGGCCCTGGTGTATAAAAATAGACAGGAGATGACTTCTAACACCCCCTCTCAGCTCTTGGCTGTGAAACCAACCACAGGGAGCTTGGGTGCCTCCTGAGCAAATCCTAAGATAGCGACTTCGTGAAGAGGTCCACCGTACTGTCCTCCGTCGAACAGAACTCTAGCAAGATGTCATCAGCAACGATGCCTCTGGATGACCATGGGTTCCTTCAGTGGAAGCCCAAATCTGCAATGCAACCTCTGCATCCTCACCACCTCACAAGCAACGGCACAAGCAGCCCGGTACTCTGCCTCTGTCCGCGACAAGGTAAAAGATGACTGCCTCTTACTGCTACGTAAAACTGCTCCTGGGCCTGAAGTAGATCTCCTCGTGTCCAGATCTCCTCCCCAAACTGAGTCACTCCAACCGTGGAGTCGGACTCCATCCAACAATCCCCCTCCTGTGTAAAAGAGTCCATGATACTTTGCATGCCGCAGAAACCACAGGAAACGCAATCCTGCCTCCCAAAGAGTCATCCGCAAACATGAGCTCAACTGCCTCATCAGGAAGCTCCCGTCCAATCTGGTGTCCATCAACCAGATCAATGAACCATTCTGCTTCTGAGTCAAAGAGGCATCACACTGCTCATAAGGATCAACACCTGTTACAGTGCAAAAACAAGTCCTAGAAACCTGATGAAGACCACGCAAGGCCTTCTGAAACCTGTCAACCACCCCTTCTGAATCCGGAGCCACAAAGCCTGGAGTATGCACCTCCTTCTGCAAGTAATCAACTGCCACCTGCCTGGCTTTCCGAAAGGTCCCCGTGGAAAGAACATCCTCATCTACTGGAGGTTCTTTGTCCCGAATACGACGAGACAGCAGAGCATTGTTCAGTTTCCTCTGACTGATGAACACAAGAACTACCAACATCAGTACTGGAGAGTTCCTGCCAACTGCTGCCATCTACTGGCAAGCTTTTTTTTTTCCCCCCCGAGAAAAGATCCTTTCATTAGTTATATAAAAAAGCCCGTAGGGCTACAAAAGATCTCTCCTGCTCATAAGAAAAAACAGAGCAATGAATACAGCAAGGCAGCCCGGGAGACTCTCCCTAGGTGCTGCAAAATACAAGCATCAGTACAAAGGACTGAGGGGCTAAATCATACAATAGGAGGGGGGAAAAGCCAAACAGGTGGCCTGTAACCCATAGCAAGCCCTGACGAAGTCGACCAAGCAGCGGCACCCCACGTAAACATACCCTCTGGAGAGAGGGGGGCCAGAATACGCAGCATCCGCAGCCAAATCTGTTGCGCCTGAGGGCAATCCCATAGGCAATGTCTCTGTGTCTCCATAGGGTGACCGCATCGGACGCAGGCCGCCGGAAGACCGCTGTAAACAAGCCAGGTGCCAACTGCTGAGCCCCTGTGGGCGACCAGCCACTGGAAAGTCGAGATCCTGCGGGCCTGTTGACTAGCCCAGAGCCGAGCCCAAAAATCCTCCAGGAACTCCTGTGAGAGTCCCTGTAGCCGCCAGTGCCCCGCTACAGCTGGAGAGACCATCCTCCTCGCCGTCAAAATATGCCGCCCCAGCCGAACAGTATACTGGAAAAAGGTGATCTCTGTGGCCTCAAGGGATGCATAAGGATCATGCCACTCGTACTCCCCAGGGTCCAACTGTAGCCGGGCCAAGGGGCGCGCTGCATATGCCCATATGCGCCAATCCGGGAGCACATCTGCAGGGTCGGGGTCAATATGCCACTTCCGAGAAGCGGCGGCCACTACCTGTATCCTCTGAAAGGTGCACTCCGCAACCAAAGGCGACTCCACCTCCACTCTCTGAAGTCTGCCCTCATCCTGAATCTCATAGTAGAGGCATTTGCCATCCTCAGTGCAAGCTCTGACAGCAATCAGGATCTCCAACTGTGTAAAGGCTCCCATCCACCGTGGGGCCACTAGCTCGAAAGGCGTGAACCACTCCTCTGTGAGTGCCTCCTGAATATCATCCCTCATAATCAACCCTCCTCTGAAGTGACTCAGCCTCTCCACCTGTATCTCCTATGGGAGACTGCAGAAGGCCTGCCAGTCTCCAAAACTACGTGCTGGGCCTGCCGCTAGAGGTCCCCAGGCTAGACGAGGTTGAGAACCCAGCATATGACCCTACTTTGTGCGAACCGCTGGGCTCCAGATGAGCGGCTGTCTGGCCCGCTCCTCAACACAAGAAGGAGGTCGCTGAGAGAGCCCCGGTCTCAGACTTCAGCAACTCCCAAGCTCTCAGGATGCTCAAAGCAAATCTGTCCTCCCATCCTCTACTCAGAAGAAGCGGGACAATCTGCTACTCAGGTGACAAATCTAGTCCAATTTGGCATCCCAAATACCGCACTGCTGTGCCAGGAGGAATCCATCTAAAACCGGGGTCCGGGCTCCATGCCGGAGTGGGAGCGCTGCTGATCCAAAAGGCCACTGTCTTGCGCCAATTGATCAATGCTCCCGAAGCTGCACTAAAAACCTGGAGCGACTGCTCTGCCCGAAGAAGATTGGCCTCTTGGCCATGCAAAAATAAACCCGTGTCGTCAGCAAACTCAGCATCGAGCAGGTTCTCCCCCCGGACTGGGAGCTGGAGTCCTCTCAAACCAACCTCCTCTACCGTCAAATACATGCTCATAGCCTCTGCAAAGAAGAGAAAAAGAAAAGGGGCGAGGGGACACCCCTGACGGACTGATCTGGTCAGCTCAAAACTCGGCTCCCATCCTCCTGCAATCAACACCTGGCTACGAGCTGTGGAATACAGAGCCGCCACCCCTCTAATCCAGCTTGGCTCAAAGCCCAGGCGAAGCATAGTGCCCTCTAAGAAACCCCAATCAACTCTATCGTATGCCTTCTCAAAATCGAGAAGCATCACGACCAAGTCCTCACCAAGAAATCTAGCTCGGGTCGTCGCCTCCCAGAAAGTAAAGATGTTGTCAAGGATACTGCACTCCTTGACGAATCCTGTCTGGGTAGCATGGATCAACTCCCCCAAGAAGGGCTGGATCCTCAAACTCAAGGCCTTTGCTAAGACCTTGTAGACAGTATTGAGGATCGTAATAGGTCTCCAATGCCGAATATCATCTGATACTCCCTCCCCCTTGGGGATAAGAAAGATCAAGCCCTCTGAAAAGCTCTGTGGCATCACCCCAGTGTCCAAAACATACTGAAAGCCCCTGCGGAGGCCTGGCCCCAAAAGGTCCCAATAGCGCATAAAAAAGGCCGGCGTCAGTCCGTCCTCCCCTGGGCAACTATGTCGCGGCAGGACCCTCAAGGCCTCGGCAAGCTCAATCTCTGAAAGAGGCGCACCAAGAACTGTACGCATACGATCTGTGACCCTCCTCTGCACATGGGCCCACGCAGTCTGTCTGCAAGCATCCCGATCCTCAGTGGCTAGCTCCGCTGAAAGCAGGTCTCTATAGAATGCAGTGGCAATGGCTCTGATCTCCCCGGGCTCAGTAGCTACCGATCCATCCGGCCTACCAAGCTGACGGACTCCTGCTCGAGCATGGCGGGGTCCGGTGATCTCAAAAAACTCCCCAGTCACTCTATCACCAAACTGCGTCCACTGAGAGGCCTGACGACGATAGTAAAACTCATGTCTCTGCTCCTCTGCCTCTCTAACCTCCTGGCGTGCCTGGCTCAGCTGGGACGCCACCCACTCACATGCAGGCTGCTGCTCCTGAAGGCGCTGAAGCGAAGCAAGGCTGCGTCTCAGCCGATGCTCCCGCTCGCGAATCTCTCCCAGCCGTGTCAAAGCTGCAGCGTGCAAAAAAGAGCTAAGCTCAATGAGTCCCTGGGCACACTGGCCTGCTGCATCCTGGTCAGAGCACTGACTATCATGCCAGATCCTCTCAATGTCCTCAGCGAGACTGGGATCTGTAAGTTCCCTCTCTGGGATCCTCAACTGTAAGCTGGGCTCCTATGTCCTCTCCTCCAATGTCAAGATAACTGGCACATGATCTGAAAATGAGGTGCCAGCGAGAATCCCGACGGAGCCCCCTCGCTCCCCTAACCAGTCGCCCACATAAAAGCGATCAATCCGTGAGAGATTAGTCCCTCCCTGCCGGCGATCCGACCGAGAGAAACTAAGACTGTCCTGAGAGCGGGAGAAGGCCCCATGCTGCCATGCATCAGTGATCCTCAGTGACATGCAAAACCGGTCCCAAGCTGCAAGCTCCGTGCCGTGCACTGTAACATGACTGCCTCCCACCCTATCGGCTAGGTCCTCAAGCATGTTGAAGTCTCCCCCGACACACCAATGTGCGGCCTCTGGCAATGCATCCGTAACCTGGGTCCAGAACTTTGCTCTGGCACTAGCATGGTTGGGCGCATAGACGTTGAGCACGCCCAATAGCTCATCATGCATCCTCAGAATGACATATTGTGCTCTACCAGGCACAATGATCCCTCGATCCACAATGGCCTGCCGCCATACATCTGCAATGACCATGCATACTCCTCCCTGTCCACCCAAAGGACCAAACCTTGCAGACCAAAAGGTGTCCCATCTACCAAGCATCACCGAACCATATCTCCGGATCCTGCTCTCACCCAAGTGGTGCTCGTGCATCATCAAAATATCAATGCTGCCACCAACCAGGCATCTCTAAAGCTCCTACCTCAAGCAACCACGATAGCGTATAAAATGTGCTCCGCCAAGGCCCTGTACATGCCATGAGATGATCCTCATGGATGACCTGCTGAGGTGGATGCTGTCTCAGCCGTACGGCGGGCCTTCGCAAGCGGCTTGGATGGAGAGTAGTCCCCATCCGAGCGGCTGCGAATCTGCCCACCCGGTGTAAGAATCACGGATCAGGCGCCAGTGGCTGTGGCCCATGGCGACTGCCTCCCGCTCTGACAGAGCAACCTCGTGTATACATACATATCCAGGGTCGCGTGCTAAGTCTGCCACTATGCGAACGACCAAATGACGAATCCCTGAGGCATCCACACTCCCGGGATCCAAGAAAAAATGAGCCACTCCCATAGTCGGCCTATCACATCAATCACCTCCAGATCGCTCACATGATGAGAAAACTCAACTGCCTGAGTCTTCCAAGTGCTAAGAGCGAGCTCTAGAGTCCACTCCCGGTCGCATGGGCCACATAGAGGGAATGAGAAGGCCACCGCTGAATCAAGTGCCTCCTCCCCGCGGGCCGGAGGTATCACTACATGAACTCGGATGGGTGCTGGCTCATGGGGGCCCTCTGCTCCAAAAAGCCGTGTGAAGGCGTAATCAAAAGCCTCCGAGCGCTGTCTAATGCCGAGGCGACTCAGCCGACTGCGGATAGATGATATCCGTGAAGCCCGAATCGGCATGGTAAGTCTCCTCTGTGGTGCTCGAGCGAGGTCGGTGCTCAGCGCCCTCCGGACTGCAGGTGAACGCCAGGGGACTGCCAGGGCCTCCCGGGGAGGTGAGGCGGGCGGGGGGGGGGAGGAGGGGGGAGGAGGGGGGGGCGAGGGGGGTGGAGAGGGAGCCGCTGCCGAAACCAGAGCGGGGACGGGAGGAGGCGAAGGTGGAAGCGAGGCGGTGGGAGGGGACGGGGGTGGGGGGGGTGAAAGAGGGGATGCTGGCATCTCCTGGTCCTCAGTCGTCGCAGGGGTCTCCTCCTGGAGGGGAGCAAAGCTGTTCCTCACGGGAACCTAGTGATGCTGAGACTGTGGCTGCTCCTGCAGCGGTCTCTGGACGTGCTGCTGTGGCTGTCTCCCTCAACAGCGCCCCTGTCCAGGCTACCACTCCGAAGTCTCTGTGGCCTGAGCAGGTGTCCCGGAGGTTCCCTGCCAAGCCGCATCTGTGGGCGGCGGGCCATCAGGGGCTTGCTGTTGTGGTGAGGGTCGGGGTCTCCTGCGAGGGCAGGCCTTGGCCAGATGACCGACCTGCCTGCAAATGAAACACTGGTTCGGGAGCCCCGAGAACTCCACTCTCTGATCAATCCATCCCCCCCCTATCCTAGGTAGCTGATGTCAGAATATGCAACGGAAATGATAACCAAACTTGGGTAGACAAGAGCAAGTAGACTGCAGAAAATAATCAGCACAAGAAACACAGAGAGATAGGTGTGTAAACTCTTCTCTATACACAAGATCCCGAAAAACTGAATGAGAAAGTGGTGGGGGCTGAGGGGCAATATATACATCTCCATGTGAGCAATCGGCCAGCTTCAGATGGTGCCCACGACTGGGAAAAATGCCCACGACTGCTGAAAATAGCAGTCGGCCAGCTACAGATGCCTACGCCTAGTCAGAACAAGTTGGCCAGCAGCCCAGATGCACACGACTGAAGAAAGTCCAGTCGGCCAGCATTAGGGTGCTCCTGGCATCACCTGGCAGCCCTCCAGCCACTAGGAAAAAATGGGAAAAATAGGGAAAAAATACGGGGAGTGTGGAAAAATGATATACGGGCGGGCACACCCACAACAGAGGCCCTGGTGTATACAAATAGACAGGAGATGACTTCTAACACCCCCTCTCAGCTCCTGGCTGTGTAACCAACCCCAGGGAGCTGGAGTGCCGCCTGAGCGTAGCCTGAGGTAGAGACTTCGTGAAGAGGTCCGCCGCATTGTCCTCCGTCAAACAATAAAGTAGCAAGATGTCACCCGCCAAGATCTTCTCACGAACAAAGTGATACTGTATCTCTATATGCTTGGTCCGGGCATGGAAAACCGAGTTCCGAGCAATAGCTATACAACTCTGGTTATCACACTGGATGACTGTGGGCTCCCTCTGTGGAAACCCCATCTCACCTAGCAGCCTCCGCAGCCATACAACCTCACACGCAGCACCACAAGCAGCCCGATACTCTGCCTCTGTCGAAGAAAGGGCAATAGTTGGCTGCTTCTTGCTGCTCCAAGAAACTGCTCCTGAGCCGAGGGTAAAAGTGTATCCTGAAGTAGATCTCCTCGTGTCTGGATCTCCTCCCCAATCTGAGTCACTCCAACCTTGGAGCTTGACTCCATTCCCTCCTGTGTAAAAGAGTCCCAGATCCTTCGTACTCTGCAGATACCGCAAGATCCGCAATCCTGCGTCCCAATGAGTCTTCAATGGCGTCTGCATAAAAGAGCTCAACAGCCCCACGGAGAAGCTCAAGTCCAATCTGGTGTTCAGCAACCAGATCAATGAACCAACCAACTTCCGGTACTGCGAGGCATCAACTGGCTCACAAGGATCTGTAACGGTTAACTTTGTGTTCGGGTCCATCGGCGAAGTAATAGGCTTGCAGTTCTCCATCCCAAAGGCCTCAAGCAACTCATGAACATACCGCTGCTGAGAGACGAAAAACCCCCTCTGGGTCTGCCAGATCTCCAATCCCAAGAAGAAGTGGAGTAAGCCTAAGTCGGTCATCTCAAACTCCTTTGACAAGGCAGCCTTCGTCACTCCAATGTGCTCCACATGACCGTCGGTGAGAATGAGATCATCCACATAAAGGATGATAAGTGTGACCATGCCGCGTTCCCGAAAGAGATACAGGTTCGGATCTGCAACCGATCTCTGGAATCCAGTCCGAATAAAGAAGGAATCAATCTTCTGATTCCAAGCCCTGGGAGCCTGTTTAAGACCATACAAGGCCTTACGTAACCTGTAAACCATCCCTTCCGATCCTGGAACAATAAAGCCTGGAGGCTGCTCAACGTACACCTCCTCCTGCAGGTCACCATTAAGGAACGCCGATTTTACATCCATCTGGTACACGGGCCACCTCTGAGAAGAAGCAAGGGCAAGAACGGTCCGAATCGTGGTCATCCGCGCTGTCGGTGCAAAGGTATCCTCGTAGTCGATGCCTGGCCGCTGAGCATAACCCTTAGCCACGAGCCTGGCTTTGTGTTTGTCCACCGACCCATCAGCCGCGTACTTGGTCTTAAAGACCCATTTGACACCAATGACTAACCGCTTCGACGGCCTCGGTACTAACTCCCAAGTGTTGTTCTTCTCGAGGGCATCAAGTTCCACCTGCATGGCTTCCCTCCAAGTATCTTGTGAAAGGGCTTCCTTTACGGAAGTGGGCTCTTTATCCCGCATGATACGAGACATCAGAGCATAGTTCACCTGAAGAAGCTCCGCCGTGTTGCTTTTATCTCGGACTCGATGTGATCTGCGAGGGCCGTCCTCTGTGGTCCACTCGGAGGGTAGCTCCGTGACACCTGACTCCCGAAGGGTGTCTAACAACCACCTAGGTACTCGAACAGATTGTGGAGCCTCCTGTGTTCGCGGGGACTCAACTCCAGCTGCGGGCTCAACCTCCTGTGATGACTGAGGTGGATCAACTGGAGTGATAGACTGGGAATCATCATCAGACTCCTCTGGATCTCCAAGAAGTGGCGGCTCCTCGACAGTGGATGCTGGAACATGCTCGTCAAAGACCACATCCCGGCTGACAACAATCTCGTTCCTCTCTGGATCATACAACCTGTATCCCTTGGAAAGAGAGTTATACCCCACAAATACCAGCTTGCGGGACTTGGAGTCAAGCTTCCCCCTCTGCTTCTTCGGAATATGTACATATGCGTCACTCCCAAAGACACGGAAGTGCGAGACATCGGGTTTCCTGCCAAAATATGCCTCAAATGGAGTCATATGGGGTACAGAAGTCGTCGGAGAGCGGTTAATGGTATGGACAGCTGTTGCCACAACCTCACCCCAAAGTGGACGAGGAAGATCACGATGCTCCAGCATGGTCCTCGCCATCTCCACCACAGTCCTGTTCTTACGTTCTACAACTCCATTCTCCGAAGGCGATCCTGTATTGGCCAATTCCCTCTTGATGCCATGATCTGCACAAAACCGGAAAAATACAATCGAAGAGAATTCACCTCCTTTGTCAGCCCTGAGAGTCTTGACCTGAAATCCAGACTCTTTCTCCACCATCACGTGCCAATCCTTGAACCGAGCAAAAGCCTGGTCCTTCTGTGAAAGAAAGTAGACCCACGTGAATCTGGTACAATCATCAACAAGCAGCATGAAGTAGAGAGATCCTCCCAAGGATGGTATCTGCTGTGGTCCACACAAGTCAGTGTGAATCAACTCCAATGGTTTCGAAGCCTGCCTGGAAGCCTGCTTCGGAAAGGATTCCCTGTGCTGCTTACCACGTATGCAAGAACTGCAGCGTCCTTGCCTATTACCAACATCTGGCAAGCCAACCACCATCTGGTCCCGGAAGGCGCGCCACAAAGCATCCACATTTAAGTGGCCAAAACGAAAGTGCCACAAATCTCCGACCTGAGAGCCTGTCAGTGAGGAGAGTGCAGAGAGCTAGATGATGCCGTTCTCCACACCGCCTTCCCAAACAACTTTGCCTGTCTCACGGTCCCTTAGAGCAACTGAATGCTCCTCAAATTCCACCCGAAAGCCAGTCTTGCATACCTCATGCACTGACAAAAGATGAAAGCCCAGAGCAGGGACATAAAGAACACGGGAAGCATGCTTGCCCCCCTTGCCGTCGGGAATAATCTCCATCCGGCCCTCACTATGAATCGGAATAGTGGAGTTATCACCAATAAAGATACGACCTGACTGCCGTTTCAGATCCAGAAAGAAGTCACGGGATGGAGTCATGTGCCTAGAAGCACCACTGTCGAGAATCCATTCCCGGGTATCCTTCGCGGTGAAGCCAACTGCCTCCTCGCTCGAAGATGATGAAGCATCGGAGTCCACCATCTCCAAGTGCACAAATGCCGGAGTCTTCGCAGCTGAGGCTGAGGTATCAGCACTCTTCCCTGTCCGCTTGGGGCACTTCCTCCAGTAGTGGCCTTTCTCGCCACAATCATTACACGATCTTTCGGCCTTCAGCTTCTCTCGTTCTGGATCAGGCTTCTTCTCGGAAGACTTCTCCAATGAAGCCTTCCCTTTGCCCTTGTTGGTGTTACGGCCTTTCGACTGTTGGCCAGTTAAGGCCTCCGAACCTCCACCGTGAGGAGGGTTCGTGAAACGTTCCTCCTGGTCCAAGACCATTGGCACAAGCTCCTCCCAAGTAATGGTGCTGAACCTGCCACTCGTGATCAACGAGGAATAGAAAGTGGAATACTGACCAGGCAAATGGGAAAGTAACGTGATGGCCATATCTTCGGATGATATCTCTTTCCCAGCTTGAAGGACTTCCTGCTGAAGGGCCTGCAGCTTGTTAATGTGTTCCCGCATCATCGAAGACTTTGCAGGGTTCATAACCTGCATCTGCACTTCCAAGGATATCCGCTTCATGGGTGACACCCTGTTGTACAAAGAAGCCAAGTGCTCCCATATGCCTCTCGCCAGCGTCATGTGCTTCACATGGTTGATCACCTGTGGTGTGCAATTGAGGAATATAAACGACCGGACCCTGGCGTTGACACGGTCCCACGTGTGCCTGTGCCTCTCGGTCCTTCCTCGTCGATAATAACTCCCCTTCCTCAGCTTCCGGCCGTGGCACCCCTATGATAATAAAATCAGCAAGATCATATGACTCCTGAACTGACTCCATCATGACCTTCCAGATGCCGTAATTGGACCCGTCCAATTGACGATCCACTGGGAACGAGGGGAGAGTCGGAATCTTCACGTGCTTCTCAGCCATCTCGAGTAAATCTGCCATCTCGGAGAGTAACCTGAAAGGGTGGGTGGGTGGGAAAAATCTGAAAATCTGAAAATATGCAAGTGGCTGTCCAGCCCCTTAGCCCGCCTTCCTCTTGCACCTTCTCTTCCCGTTCAGCCCGAAACAGTCCACCGATCAGCAACCTGTTGCTCCCCCTCTTGCTCAGAAAAACGCCCAAGATCTCCTAGAGCCTAGGGCTCTGATACCATGTCAGAATATGCAGCGGAAATGATAACCAAACTTGGGTAGACAAGAGCAAGTAGACTGCAGAAAATAATCAGCACAAGAAACACAGAGAGATAGGTGTGTAAACTCTTCTCTATACACAAGATCCCGAAAAACTGAATGAGAAAGTGGTGGGGGCTGAGGGGCTATATATACATCTCCATGTGAGCAGTTGGCCAGCTTCAGATGGTGCCCACGACTGGGAAAAATGCCCACGACTGCTGAAAATAGCAGTCGGCCAGCTACAGATGCCTACGCCTAGTCAGAACAAGTCGGCCAGCAACCCAGATGCACACGACTGAAGAAAGTCCAGTCGGCCAGCATTAGGGTGCTCCTGGCATCACCTGGCAGCCCTCCAGCCACTAGGAAAAAATGGGAAAAATAGGGAAAAAATACGGGGAGTGTGGAAAAATGATATACGGGCGGGCACACCCACAACAGAGGCCCTGGTGTATACAAATAGACAGGAGATGACTTCTAACAGCTGAATGACCTTAGGAAGGGAGGAGATGTCAGACACCAAAACTCTGACCGAAGGTAGCCCAGCTGCTCTAGCCACCACTGAAGCTGCTGGGGGGCCAGTCTCTAGTACCGAGCCCACCAATGCTCCTAGCCTAGAGAGGAGCGGAAGATACTCCCGGCGGAGTCCAGGGAAGCAAACTGTAACATGGAAAAGGCGCTCTCCCTGCTCAGCCGCTGCTAGGTCAAAGTCATGCTGCCAAGGTCTGAAGAAAGCCCGAGCACCCCTGATGTCAAGGGGACTCATGGCTAGGACCTTGGCCACGCTCTGGGCGGTCTCGAACTCGATCTGGTAATGTCCACGGCCCAGTAGCTGTACGTCCAGGATCTTGCCCACATCTGCAAGAAGGCGGGCCTGGAGAAGATCCCGGATCTCCCCTCTGCTGGGGCGAGTGCCGACTATACGGCAGATGGTGGAATGAGCCTGGAGGCGTTCCACCTCTGCGGTGAGGCTCGCTTCCTCTTCTGGCGAAAGAGAAAGCCTGATGGGGGTGTCCTCAGGGGCGGGCGAGGGGGCTGCGGGGGAGTCCCTCTGAGGCGGGGCGGGAGGAGCCTCCATCAGAGTCTGAAGCTATGGCGAAGGCGAGGCGAAAGCGGAGATCCTGCAAGAACCGAGCTGCACACAGAGAGGCGGAAGACGAAGGCCGGAGAAAAAGGAAAAACCCCCCTGGGGGCGGAAATTAGCAAGAAAAGGGAGGGGGGACGAAGCGGCGAAGGAGTAGCCCTAGGGGGGGGGGGGGGGGGAGCTGCGCGCAAGAGGGGTGGGGGGGAGAAAGAGCTGGCGGAGGGGGGGGGGTCGGGGCGCTGCAGAGGGGAGGTGGGCGCGAAAAGAAGGGGGGGCGCGAAGGCGAGGTGGGGCGGCGAGCAGTACAGCGAGGGAGGGGGGGCGCAGTAGCGAGGGCATGCGGGGGGGGCAAGGGGGGGCGCGAGGGGGCGAGCAGGCAGGTAGGCGGGGGGGCGCAGGTGTGCAGGTAGCGCGAGCAGGGAGGGGCGGGAGCTTCAGCCATCTACTGGCAAGCTATCCACCATCTGGTCCCGGAAAGCCTGTACCTGCAGCGTATCCACACTTAAGTGGCCATTACCAGACTGCCACTCATCACAAACCTGAGGACCTGGGAGAGAGAGTGCTGAAAGCTTGTAAACTCCATTCTCCACTCCGCCTTCCCAAACCACTTGGCCTGTTGCTTTGTCCCGGAGAGCAACAAAATGCTTATCAAACTCCACCCGTACGCCAGTCTTGCAAACCTGATGCACTGACAACAGATGAAAACCAAGTGCCGGAACATACAACACCTGGGAGGAATGCTTCCCCCCTCTGCCATCGGGAACTATCTCCATCCTGCCCTCACTGTGAACTCGGATAGTGGATGTATCCCCAGTAAGAATGTGACCAGAACACCTGCAGAGATCCTGTAAACCGGAACGGGAAGGAGTCATGTGCCTGGAAGCACCACTATCGAGAATCCACTCCCGAGTATCCGTTGCGGAGAGTCCTCTAATCTCCTCCCTGCCTGAAGAAAATGAAACATCGATGTCCACCACCTCCAGGTGCACAAAAGCCGGAGTCTTCATGATTGCTACTGAGGAATCTTCATCCTTCTCGATCTTCCGCTTGGGACACTGCCTCCAATAGTGGCCTTTCTCGCCACAATCATTACGGGTCCTCTCTGCCTTTAGTTTCTCGCGATCACTAACGGACTTCTTCTCAGAAGACTTCTCCGACGAAGCCTTCCCTTTGCCCGTGTTATGGCCTTTCGACCGTTGGCCAGTTAAGGCCTCCGAGGAGGGTTCGTGAATCGTTCCTCCTAGTCCAAAACCATGGGCATAAGCTCCTCCCATGTGATGGTGCTGAGCCTGCCACTGGTAATCAAAGACGAGTAAAATGCTGAGTACAAAGAGGGCAAATGTGACAGCAACGTTATGGCCATGTCCTCTGACGATATCTCCTTCCCAGCCTAAAGAACTTCCTGCTGAAGAGCCTGCAGCTTGTTAATATGCTCCCGCATCGTCGACGCCTTTGCAGGGTTCATAACCCGCATCTGCACTTCCAAGGAGATCCTCTTCATGGGCGATATCCTCTGGTAAAGAGAGGCCAAATGCTGCCATATACCTCTGGCCAGCGTCATATGCTTTACATGATTCATTACCTGCGGTGTGCAGTTGAGAAAGATAAACGAACGGACCCTGGCGTTGACACGATCCCACATCTGTGTCTGAGCCTCCCGGTCCTTTCGGATCGACGGTAACTCCCCTTCCTCTACTTCCGGCCGTGAAACCCCAACAACGACGAAATCAGCGAGGTTGTAAGACTCCAGAACGGATTCCATCATAACCTTCCATATGCCGTAGTTGCTTCCGTCCAACTGACGGTCCACCGGGAACGTGGGGAGTGTCGGGATCTTCACATGCCTCTCGGCCATCTCAAACAGATCTGCCATTGCAGGGATGTACTCTGAAAAGGGTGGGTGGGTGGGAACAAAGAAGAACTAACACCTACAAGTGGCTATCCAGCAAATCAGCCCGCCGTCCTCTTGCTTCTCCTCTTCCCGAACAGTCCCGTACGGTCCACCAATCAACAACACAACAGTCCCCCTCTTGCTCACACAAATCCCAAGAACTATCTAGAGCCTAGGCTCTGATACCATGTCAGAATACGCAGCGGAGATGATGACCAGATCTGGGAACACAAGAGCAAAAACGCATGCAGAAAAAAATACAGCACAAGAGAGAGAGAGATATAGGCGTGTAACTCTGCTCTATATACACAAGAAGATCCCGGAGTATGATACAAAAATGGTATGGGGGCTGCTGAATAATCACAATCGGCCAGCAGCAAAGTGGGTCGGCCAGCATCAGAAAAGTCCCACGACTCATGCAGTGCAGTCGGCCACTTCCAGAATCTCCACAGATGCAGTCGGCCAGGTTCAGGGTCCTCCTGCCACTACTAGACTACCTCCCATGCCACAAAAAAATAGGGAAAAAATGGGGAAAAATACGGAGAGTGGGGAAACATGAGAAAACACCTCATAAGGGCGGGCACACCCACAACAAGGGCCCTGGTGTATAAAAATAGACAGGAGATGACTTCTAACAATTGCTTGATGGCTTATTTATGAGATGACGGAATGAATGGTGCAAAGCAAGACTATTTATATGGTCGGTTGGCTGAAGGGCTGGCCAACTGGACACTAAATGCTACACGCCTTGTTTATCATGGATAAATGGTATTAAATTCTGGAAATTATGGGAAAAATGCCAAATAAATGCTAATAAATATCCTAAAAATACTAGATGGTATTTCAAGGCTTCTGCAATGGTCTCTATGCAATGTATGAATGATATGCAATATGCAGAGTGCTTTCTAATGCAAACCCTAAGGTTTCTACTGACTCTACATGCATGAATGAATCTCTTCAAGAATGTTGCGCTGATGATGATGAGCCATGTGACATTATATCAATAGATTTTGTGTTTCCTTGCTTAGAAAGCATAGCTACAAATCAAGATGAAGAACAGCTGGAACTCGAAGCTCTTGGTGAAATCCTTATTGAAGATCAAATTGTTTCCCACAGGTCCAATCACAGTACAAAGAAGATAAGACACTAATCGCAACAAAGCGGTACAAAGAAGATGGCAAGACAACAGTCTCAACAAAGCAATGTGGCCTAAGCCCTTGCTCCAAGACTATCTCGTATTATTTTCAGTTTAGAGAGAAGCCTGGTAATCACCTCCATTGGAAACAATCTCTTTCTTGCTATGCAAAAAACAGACTTCTATTTAGTATGAACAAACCAATATGAATCCGTGAACATAGGCAGAGATGAAAACAGTCAAGTAACATATCCACCTTAGGAGGAGTCTAAAGAGCCAAAGATGAAAATCCCATAACCTTAGTGTAACTCAAGCAACATAAAAGCCTCTGTAAAAGCCTTGAATCTAACCCTGTTAAAAGAACCTCTACAACTGCAAGTCATCCTTCCTAGCCCTAGCTTCTCACTCAAGGATTTATCAGACCCTAAGCCCCGCTAAGCCCTAACCCTAATCTTGGATTAGCTTTTAACCTTCAACCCTGAGCCTTAGTTGATCTTGGGTTAGTCCATCCCCTTAACCCTATGTCATCTAACCTGAGGTTAACAGCCCAATTCAAGATGTAACACCTATCTGCCTCTCTCTTGCACTATTGTAATCTTGATAAGGACTACACAGATACATTTTCAAGGATGTTTGGACTAGTGCAATCCTATTGGAAGTACACACGTGCCTCACATAAAGCTTTACTAGACTTTTTGTATGATATCATTGTAATTTTGCATGCACATTTTTAAAAGCACAAGACAATGGTACATGGAAGGGACATTTGAAGCAATTGTTAAAGTCCTCAAGCAAACCAAGTGAAATGAGCACAAACCTGCCATATAAAGAGGATGGTTGGACCACTCTGTCGTCAAACCAAGTGCTTGGCCAACCTGCCACCATCATAGCTCTAATTAAGGTTTCCTAGTGTCTTCTTATGAATGAAAAGTGTAACATAATTTCCAACTTGTAGATATTTCATAGAACAAAAATATCTACTAATATACAAAATAATGAATCCGCAATGACTAAAGGCTAATACCAGCTTTACATAAGCTTCAAAATGTAAAGTACATGTGGAGTTTTTTTTTTAAAAATCTTCGGATAGAGATTACTTTCGACTTGTGTTTGCATCTTTAGAGACTAGCCCTAAAATTGACCAAGGCAATGGTACTCAAAATTATAACAACAAAGATGGTAGAGAACCCTTGACTCAAATTAAAAAAGGACTAGAAGTTGAGGAAGAAGAGTCTCCCCTCGATGCCGAGGAGGATCCTTTTGTGTCGTCGTTTTTTTCCAAGTCAATGTGACTTGGAGCTCATGCATATTTTTCCAGATACTATCAATGAATCCCATGATCCTTAAGAAGATCCCAAAGTTGCAACAATGGGTGCTATAGCACCCTAGATCACACGTGGTGTCGAAGGTCCCACAAGTCATGCATGTGACAGTGTTCGATGAAAACCATGTGAATTGCTTCCTGAAAGAAGCATAACATGTAGCCCATGTGGTTGTCTCAGCAACATTGGTTGAAACACCTGTTTTTGCAGCTTGTGCCTCCTCTTTGAAGGAAGCAAAACGCCAAAAGAGCTTGAAGTTCTTACATATAATTCACCCCATTGGGTGTGAGCACGTGTTGGGAAGTACCGTCTCGTAAATCACTTAAAACACTTAAATGGAAACAACACAAAACATAACAAAGCTGAAAACTGAAAATTTGCACAACTGCGGCCGGAAACCGGGCCGACCCGCCCTCCCCCCCCGCACCCCCTCAATACCAAGTCCACAAGCTATGAAAGCCAGATTTGCCATAGACAAAGAACTGAATACAAAAGTTGTCGGAGAAGAATTCGTCGATCACTCGAGAGATGCAAATGCACCCTTGGTGTTCTGGGTCCACACGACACTAGTGTGTCTGTTCTAGTGCCTAGCTTTCTCTCTCACAGTGCGGGAAGGCTGAAAAATGGAGAACTTGCACCAGGGACACTCCCGGGCACGATTTCAAGCAATGGGAATGTCGTCAATGATGTCCGAGCACGACAAGAGCAATCAGCTGGTCACAGGCACTCCCCACAGGCTCAAAACAGGCACATAGGCAGCCTGGACAGCACCAAAACAATATTCAGCACCTGGATGACAGGCAGCCAGCAGCAAAACAGGATGACCAACAGGCGAACAGCATTCACAGAAGACTGCCCGTACAGGTCTGTACACTGTACGGCCTGCTGACGTGGTTGGTCATACAGTAGAGTCCGCACCGGCTGATTACTCACATGCTGTGTACTAGAGATGGTCCCCTCTGCCTGCAGATCACCAAGATGTGCTCGGAATCAAGATTGGATGAGGACAGCACCTATAGTGAGCAAAAACGATGAGCATGCAGGAGAGATGGCGATCAATCGTTTTCCTAAGAGAGAGAAGATCAAACAACCATGCAAGGGGTAGGTGGCCAAGTACTTGGGCCACCCACACATGGGGTTTCCACCCACTTATGTAGTATCCATCCTCACGCCATCCTTTGGATACAATTGTCAGAATGCGCAGCGGAAGACTAATGCACGTAGGAGACGCATCACCATCGAGCTCCACCATCACCATCGAGCTCCACGAACACCCCCAACGGGCACTGGAGCATCCCTCCACCGGGCTCCCATCTCCCGGTAAGCTGCCTCCCAAAACACCGGCCGGAGGAGATGACTATGACAAGGTGCCACTCTAGCCTATATATGGCTCTTCAACTTCCCATGCTTCCACTTATGGGATAATCCAAGGCAACTTCTAGCCATAGATTACACGCTCGAAATCGCCAACCTTCCAACAACAATGTGCCCCAATACAAAAGAAAGAATTCACTCTTTTTACCGTTTATAAAGAACTTATGCTTGCGAAGCTCTCTAAAAACTATGGAGATCCAATTGAAAAGGTGAGCAAGGTGGAGCTCTTATCCGCACCATGAGCTGCCAAGACTCGAGAGAATAGCATGCCTAGTGAACACTCCCAGCCACTGCAGGGGAATAGGGTAAGGGATCAAGGTTAGCCACTCCGGAGGAATGGCAGAGTCGATGTCAAGGCTGAGTCTGTCCCTGCCCCGGATCCCAGTCATGCCCCTCTCCTGGGCCACGGGGGGCAGTTGTCTGAATGTAAGCCAATCTCCAAGGCACCTAGTAGGGCCCGTGCTCAAAGTTCCCAAGGATATGTGAGGGTGAGCCCCCCTCCAGGTATCCTCCAGAGAAAGAATAACCGGTGTGTGATCGGAGAAAGTAGTGCTTGCCAAAATACCAATCATGCCCCCACGACCACAAGCCCACTCATCCACATAGAACCTATCAAGTCTGGATAGGTTGGGGCCGGTGCTCCTCCTGTCAAACTTTGAGAAGCACAGACTCCCAGGGCTGCATCCAAACTCTGGTAAATGCCAAGGGTCCTGCCCCCTAAGAGCCAAGATTCAGCTCCTCCCAAGCAGAGTACTCTGTGCCAAAAACTATAGCCATGCCTCCTCCAAGTCTATACTCTGCTGACTCTATCATGTAAAGTCCCCACCCATACACCAAACGTTGGCCTGAGGAAGGGATTGACAAACTGTACTCTAGAAGGTGGCTCTGCCTGCTACAATGTTTGGCGCATATACATTTAAAAAGCCCACACAGTCCTCTCCTGATGGTCCCCACTGAGCCCAACCAATGTCAATGGTGCATGAGCCTACTACTGCCAGCAATAACTGCTCACTCACAGAAATACAAACTCCTCCTTGCGTCCCGGAGGGGCCAAAATAGAGGGACCTGAAAGTGAGACTCCTACCCGCCAGTAGGCTCTTCCCACAACGGCAGGTACGCGCCTCTAAAAGATGGTGCTCCTAGAGGAAGAGGATATCAATGGGTCCCCCAATTGCTGCTCTATGAAGCTCTCCTCTAAGGACGCAACACCTCTGAAAGCACAGTGGCCCCCCAAAACCCTGAATGTTCCATGAGACAAGGCGCATATCTAATCTCTATGGGAAGTGGAACTATCAGAACTACCCTCCACTCAAAGAGTCTTGAGCGTGGGTTTCAACAAGGAGTAGTAATAGTCGGTCTTGGGGCAAAGACGCACCAAGTGGGCGTGGATCCTGCCCTGCATGTGACGCCACTCTATCCAAGCCCCAAAGTAAGCATAATCTGGGCTCCACCTATCGCAATGCAGGTATCTGTAGGAGGGGGGAAGGGGTACTGCTACTGAGATATAAAGGAACACAAAAAGCAGCACCTCTAAGCTTGAGGACACCACCTCCCCATCCTAATCTCTGTGGCTCGAGCCTCCCAACTCCATCCGAGCCAAGGGCCAAAGATGGGTAAGCACATCGGTGATGCACACATCATGTAAATGATGAGAGAGCTCGACTGCCTTCCCCTGGATGGCGGAAGACACCGACTCTGTATCCCATTCCATCCCCGGTGTTACACTCAAGGGGAAGGAGAAGATCAATGCGCCACTCTCTCGCATGGAGGGCCAAGAGTGATGAAACACCATGCAAATCCTCTGTACACATCAACAGCCCCTCCACACCAGGAACACCAACCCCACCACAACCCTATCGATATTAGGGACTCTACCCTATCCACGCACTCAACCACACAAGTGCTAGAGAAGAAAAAATTTGCAAGTTCCCTAGGCTCTGATACCAAATGTGGTAAGACGATAAAGAACAACGGAATAGACACACATCCACAACACATAACAACGTAGACTATTGTATACTTATGTACAAGAAAATGAGATACAACAATACTCTCCATGTACAAAATGAAAGTGAAAATATAGATCTTGATACGCTGTCGTTAGATGCTAGTGCTCAGCCCAACACCCTGATGCACAGGGATCTATGGTTGGGTGGTGAGCCTAAGCCTGCAAACCTGAATTCAGATCTATGCTAGTACTCAGCCCAACACCTTGATGTAGAGGGATCTACGGTTGGGTGGTAAGCCTAAGCCTACAAACCTAAATTTGGATTACTAACTTGTGTGTCTCGTGTTTAGGAGATCTTGGGAGGATTCTGTCACGCGAGAAACTCGGTTTCCATCACGTGAATCCCTTACAACTTTCAAGACACAGTATGCTGACTAAAGCAACTAACCATGTTTTTCTATCATTGTCGAGCTATCGTCATGGGAAACAGCCATTCCCAAGCTTACAAACAATAAACCGGCATTCGCACAAGTCACGAGACACGCAAAACTGACCAAAAAAGACATATGGAGGATATTCACTTTGTTAAACGAAATCTTTGGCATCCATTAGGCTAGGCTAGCAAGAGCCAACCTTTGGCTAAAAAGGCCATTTATTTTACACCAACTTAAGGTGAGACTAGCAAGGGCCATTTATTTTCCTTAAAAAAGCCTCAAATCTTTGTCATTCATTAGTAGACCTAAGGCGAGGCTAGCAAGGGCCATTTATTTTCCTAGAACAAAACCTTAAATCTTTGCCATCCATTACATCTACCTAAAAGACTGTATCGAAACATGGAACTTTTCTCACAATTTTGTTGTACTGAACTTTTTAACATGCAGCTTGTCTTCAAATCTCTCTGACCAACAAGGCCTTTATATTGAGTTGGGAGAGCCAGAATTGATAAGAAGCCAAGGTACTTGTGTCTCACTTACCCTCTAACCCCAAAGAGTTTATGAATAGACATGGAGCATGAGAGCACTACCACAATCTCACAACAAAAGCTAAGGGAAGTGGCGAGGCCTACTGCTACATTGAACTTCCAAAGGCAACAACAAGAATGGCTGAGAAAGAAGCCATGAATAGAATACATGGCACTCGGTCACACCCAGGCTGAAAGAGGTGAGATGAATTTCAGAGCTGCCCAGCCAGCACGATTGCTCCAGCCTCCAGCTTGTGTTGAGTGTGAGTGAAGAGTTCCAACAACTTCTTATCTTTTCTACCTTTGCTCAGCTTTACTTGTAAAGAAACGAAATTATGACGAATATACACGAGTACCCAAGAAGGTGAAGTCTCTAAAACGGACTATCATAGTGCCTACATACATCTTGTTTGAAAACTGCTTTAGGTCCAAAATACTGACTACATAACTAGCTACGTACCTTTCCCGGTCCTGTAAGAAGAACTGGCTTATTTGACATGATGCCTCTTCGAGACTGGATGGTTTGCATTCCTACACAAGTATCACATCAGAAGCAAAAATATCCACAAAATGCAAGGATGAAAACTTATTAAAGTCAAAAGCAACCTGCTATAGGCGCACACGACCGGATCAATACAGCTGCTCCAACTCCCTTGACATCTGCTACAATATTCAGCATGACGTGCAAACCGTAGCAGAGATAAACATATGCATGACCACCCGGCCCAAACTGCTACAGCAATGCACTAGTTAATATCATATTTGGTAAGCCAATGTTACACATAGTTCCAGTCCATACTAAGAAGCTACACATACTAGGCATGGCCATATGCTGTGAAAAATGTTTAAGGATTGCGACGGACCACAGGAGCAGTGCGTGGAGTAACACCAAACCGTCCATGGCATGCGGAGTCATTGGGTCGGTAAGCCTCCACCTAGAATCACAAACTTGTCTAAGGTGCTGGAAAATACTTACATCCTCAAAAATATATCAGAAAGCATCGCCTTAATGGCTACCTAATCCATGGGCATTTTAATATATACATGAAAGTCTGCTTCCTTATGACAAGTAGTAGGACCAAGTATAAAGAAAAGATGTTTTCTCACCTCGGTTATCTGCAACACCACATCATCCCTTCGAAGAAACTTCCCAAGGAGTTTGGGAGCAAGCTCCAATGCCTCGCATTGGAAGAATTCTGCACCTAGAAGGGCAGGTAGCTTCCCATGATCTAGCATTGCATCAATGGTCTCCATTTGAACCTCGATCCTCTGTTGGGATCTTTGACAAGGGACTAGGATGTCTGTCATAAAAAAAATCACAACATCATCAGAATTATCATCAACACCACCATCAACATCCCAACCATCATCCCCCTCATTGACATCGACATTCATCATCACCATCATCATCATCAACCATCAATCATACAATTTGACACTTGAATATGAGGGCTCTGTCATGTTCGCAGCTTATGATGGAGGTTGACACACATACATCATAATTGGCATCATTACCGTCCCTAGGATGAGAATTTGTGGGATGAGGGCTTCTCTTGAGCAGCTTCTGCTTTGGCGAGGAAGAGGCTGTTAAGCGTTCCGCATTATTACTATCATTATCATCATGAGGTTTTGAAGGTTTTGGGTTCCTCCTGCTTAGTTTTCTTCTCTGAGAGATGGAGGGCTGTGAGGAAATACTACTTTCCATAGAAGATACATTGATCGTGGCACTTGGGGTTTTCGCTCTTGTGTTGAGAGAAGCCGTGGGGCGTCGGAGGGGAGGTGGGCGATTGCGGAGCCTGGAGCTCCGCAGCGCTCGCTGCCTGGTGGTCTCCGAAAGAGAGAAAGACGCTTCCCAATCCATCGCATCAAAAGTCAATGCAAATGTATTTATTGTAAGGGAGTTTCAAAATGGATTTAGGCCGGATTCACAAATGGAGCCCACCATCCCTCGGACAAGGTTATGCTATCAAGTTGATGTTGGCCATGCGGTTAGTGGGTTGATTCAAGCTTGATTTTTGACATTCACAGGCGTCATGTACGTTTTTGGGTATTTTGGATGTAAAAATACTTGTAGAAGGGTATTTTGGATGTAAGATACTTGTAGAAATGATTGTCGACTGTCAAAAATTACATATCAACAGTGAAAAACTTGCAAGTCGCATCTCCTTCCTGTGTCAAATTTGATTACTCATCATCAAAAGGTAATCCTAGGTTGTCCTTCGTTCAAATCTTGATGAGCTCAATTAATTTGTCTTTTTTTGCCATGTATGTGGGATGTCCGTCAAGTTTTTTTGGAAAGTTGACCGTGACTCGTCTTTATGGTGGGTCCAAAATTGTGTGTGTGCAGACCATTGTGAAATGAAAAAGTGCCAAACAACTCGTTTTTCCCCTTATCAAATCATGCCAAATGAAAGAATTTTGCTTATCCATGTGTGTTTGTGAATTCAACGTAAGATTCATGTATGATGACCATGGCCACAACACACCCAAAATCAAGCTCTATGAATAGGGCTCAACCCTTGTTGGCACCTCTGCATGGGTGTGTGACCTTGGTTCAAGGGCCCAAACACACCACGCCATGTTAGCTATGAATGCCCACCCTTACTCTATTTTGTATTGAGTTTAGTTAGCTCGTGTTTTATAAGGACCCCATTATGAGGAGAAGCTATGGTTAAGCAACTTGACATGTTAGGTTTAAGTTAAACACTAGACGGTGGCCTTAGTGACCAAATGGTATTAATAGCCCCTCTATAGACGTCGCACACAAGCTTATAGCCTTATCTTTTAACACCACTCTTAGTAATTGTAATAGCCTACCCACCTATGGAAAAGCATTTACTCAATGCTCCACCCTTGTGTTGTCACTCTACAGGTCAGGTTCTACTCCGGACCTAGCAAACCATAATGCTAGATCTCTCCCTTTTGCATGGAGGCAAACCATAATGCTAGATCCTTCTCTCACTTTTGCATGGAGGCAAACCATAATGCTAGATCCTTCTCTCGCTTTTGCATAGAGGCAAAAGCGAGAGAAGGAATTATGTACCATCATCACCAGCATCAAAAGCGGGGTTCTACTCCGGACCTAGTAAACCATAATGCTAGATCCTTCTCTCGCTTTTGCATGGAGGCAAAGGAATTATGTGCCATCATCACCAGCATCAATGCTTTAGTGATGACCATAATTTAGTATGATGAATCAAGGTCATCGTCTCGCTGATTCAATATAATCAGTGATGATGACCCTAATTCAGCATACTTTTACTATAGCTTATGAAGCATGGCAAGTTCTTATGAACCAATACGAGAGGAGGAATCAGATAAGGATATTAAACCTTGAGAATCATCTTGCAATAGAAAAGCATTCTAAAGGAGAAGCAATCTAACAATTCATAAAATGAAGAATATACAATATCATATGGTGATTGGTGGGGATCACAAAGACCAATGAGAGAACTTACACCACGTAGATGTATTATAGTTTTACACCCAAATTATGATAATTTAGTGACCTCGTTGAGCATGTAGGTGCACAACCCACCTCGTACTTTTAAGGAGTTTAGCATAATGCTAGTAGAGAGATAAGGCATCTTCATTGCAAAAACGTCAGCCACCAAGGCAAGGGTGGATTGGTGATGAATTGAGTCGAAGTAGGGGAGACATGCATTAAAGCTCTTTGGAGGTACCTACAGGGTTATAAGGAGGGTTCTCCAAGTGATGGGTCGTACCATGGGCCAAGCTTGCGCTTACCATGGTCACTCCATCCAAAGATGTACCAAGCTTGCGCTTACCATGGTCCCTCCATCTAGAAATGTACTCTTAGATAATGTACCTGAATGGCTGTCAGTGATGATGAGGCTCAATGCAAATCTGTGAAAGAAGAAATGTACTCTTAGATAATGTACCTGAACGGCTGTCAGTGATGATGAGGCTCAATGCAAATCTGTGAAAGAAGAGTATCTATGTATCTATTACATGTAAAGCCTATGTATATATTGCAGATGATGTACACAAGCATTGGGCAAAAAGTGGGCCCATTTCTTTCGGTGAAAACTCCAACATAGTACATTCTTTGACACTTTTCATTCTACTTTCTTTGACTCTTTTTTTAGGTAACTTGTGTATGGTACCCGTGGACAAGGGTTTTGTACCAAATGTGGGGTCATAAAAGGATTAGACATGTAGTAGATTGGGCTTGATGTGGTGAGACTTATCAAACTACATTGGTACCAAAGATATTACTGACCTCATAGAAAGACATGATGAAGGGCTTGCCATTGGATCGGGCACATTATCTCAAAAGGTACCCTTGGACAAGGGTTTTGTACCAAATGTGGGGTCATAAAAGGATTGGACATGTAGTAGATTGGCTTGATGTGGTGAGACTTATCAAACTACATTGGTACCAAAGATATTACTGACCTCATAGAAAGACATGATGAAGGGCTTGCCATTGGATCGGGCACATTATCTCAAAAGGCTTCCAAAACCCTGTATATCCAACATGTCTTTGAAAGTGACCACTCTCTAGCCGTGGAAGTATTTGACCATAATGTAAAGGTCTATCTACTTGATGGAATCTAGGAGCTTCATAGAGATCGAAGAGACCAACTGCTCTTTGCTTATCCATTAGCTCTTGGGCACCTCCTCAAGGATGAGGATGATGAGCTGGAAGAACCGTGGATGATAGCGGGGTAGCATAGAAGAGGTCATTGAAGTTCTTCATTAGAATTCTTGGTGTAGTAGAGATCATTAGAATTCTTCATTAGAAGTTGTATCTCTGTGGTGGTGGGATGTGGGGCCATCAATGTAGGGAAAGTTGTAAGCTAGTCCTTTTCCCTCCAGGCTTGCACTAAGACCAAGACCACCTCCTTTTACTTAGCATGAGCTTAGGGTCAATGTGGATTGCTCTAGGTGCAGCCATGTATTCCCATCACACTTGGTGATCATCGAGGAGATAGGGCATGCGCCACATGGGTTCAACACTTCTACGTGACTTGCAGCTTAGTCACACCCCAGTTTAACAACGTGCCAACCTCCTCTAGTGTGTGCTGTGTAGGGAGGCGATCTTTTATTGGGTAAATAGGTGATCCTCCATGTGTTGGTTCTCACTAGACAAACTTCAGCCATGTCAAAGGGTGTATCTAGGTGGCTGTAGAGAAGTTGCCTTAGAATGTGAGGGAGCTACCGTTTATAGACAAGAAAGGACACCCCTAGATCCTTCCCGTTGTCTCTTCACTAGCTTCTTTCTAAGTATTTTGAGATCTAGCCCCCCTTGTGGAATGATTCAAGGATGGACAAGTAAGCCTAGGGCCTTCCCATCGTCTTCACTAGCTTCCTTCTAAGTATTTTGAGATCCGACCCCTCGTGGAATGATTCAATGATGGAGGGCTCGTGGATGTGGTTAATGAGGGGATTTAATTGATTCAGAAGGTCAAGGATCTTGGGTTGACTAGTGGTCATGGCTCCCATAGAAGGTTAAGGCTTTGGGGTTGACTAGCGGATGAGGTCAGAGCTCCCATATAAGGTGCTACGAATAGCTTGACGAGAGGGCTATGGGTGGGGTTGACTAGTGGATGAGGTGAGGGGTCCCATAAAAGGTGCTACAGATAGCTTGACAAGAGGGCTATAGGGGGGGGATAGAGTTGGGAGTGTTTGAGAGGTGCCTGGGTTTAGCTTTGGAGGATTTTCTTTGTTGCCCAAACTATCTACCGATGAGGAGGCTTGATGATTATCTATGAGGCGTCTAGTTTCCTTCAAAGAAATCGTCAAAGCTTATCCTCCTCATCTTCAGGCTTATGGCTTCGGAAAAAGTTATAGGCCTCCTTTGCCTTATCCACGAAGATGTCATGTGGATAAGCCACATGGATGTTCTGAATGGTGGCTCCACCGGTGATGGTGGTGAGGGCTTGTTCCAAGTAAGAGCAAACTATATGATATAGTCAAAGGATGCTTAGCAGGTTGTACCGTATTAGGCATGTTACAAAGCTGGTAGAAAGTAGACTTCAGTGCTTGATATATAACGGTTTTCATGGCTATCATGGCCAAGTAAAGTAAGGCTACATGGTTGGTGGTACCGTGAGGTCAAGGAAATGATCATCCTTGATAAAGAGTGTGAAGTTTTCTAATAGGTGACAGAGAGTCGCTAGGTTGGGGACACAAGCAGATGGGATTCAATGGAGTATGGAGTGCAGTGTGGAGTATGGAGTATGGAGTGCAGTGTGCAGTGTGGAGTATGGAGTATGGAGTATGGAGTATGGAGTGCAGTGTGCATGAATGAGATGGCTTGGTCAAAGAAGCATAGGGTGGTGAGGATGGGTTGTCGCCCACAGTGTGAGTGCGGTCTAAGATGGTGTGGAAGGTCCCAGGGTAGAAATGGGGTCCGATAAAAATATATTAAATTGAAGCAGATAAAGTGTGAGGGTTTTATTGATGAGGGTAAGAGTATCCATGGGAGACTGGTTCATGGTAGGCAAAGAATCGAGGTTGCCCATGAGAGAAGCATCCCTAGCTTTCATTGGTCATAAACTTCCAATGGGGTATCATCTGAGGCTAGGGTTTTCATATTATGAATATCAGCATGGGCCTAGGTGATGAGGGTCTCTTTGTGGAGGAGGAGGTTTTGTTAGGCTAGTTCCCTCAGTTGCTTCGCTCGTTGTTGTGACAGTGAGATCTCTGGTGGCCTTATATGTTATGGTGAGGCCAATGTCACACTCCTTTGTGAATTGGTTAGCCACACGGATTGCTTGCTTGAGCTCATCTAGTAGTTGGTCTCTTTGAGGTCAATCTATAGCATCCTTGAGGCTATCATAGAGATGGGTATGGGATGCTCCCAAAGGGACAAAGGCTAACCATAGTGGATGCGATGGAGGTTGGAACAAAGTAGAAGTTGGTTCCAGATTTGAGGAGGGTTGCAGGAGTCGTCTTGTGGGTCACGTTGACTCTCTTGATGGATATCTTCAACTTGGGCCCATGCACATCTCTGGGATGTGGGTGAGGTTAGAAGAAGTCTTGAGGCTCAAACATACCACAGGTAGAGCCTAAGAGGAGATTGAGTGGACTAGGGAATGTGGATAGTAGCTTCCCCAACGTTGTTTGCAACTCTGCATCCTCAAATGTGAGAGAAGTAGGCATGACACTAATATTTAAAGATGTAACAAACTATCATACTTAGGCAATAATACCCTTAGATAACAACAATCAAAATCTGAGGAGAGCACACTCATGCCAATCGTGATAATTTGCTTGTATTTTCCAGCATCTTTTAAGAGAGTTTAATAGCTGCCAGTTGACACCAGTTCAAGCATTATTTTAACACTTTTCCTTCCTTTTTTTGTAGTTGAATGGGTCGAACGACTCCCTATGGAGTTTTACGGCTAGAAATATCCTTGTTTTCTAAGGGCTTATAAGGTCATGTCAGTGGTGAGTGACAACCTCCACCTTGGCACAAATTTCTCCTCCTACTCCTCAAAGGGGCCAATAGACCCAACACTCTTCAAATTACTGCTAACTAAAGAAGATGGGATTCACATGATACTCAACCTCCTTTGGCATTGAGATTTCCTTGTCAATTAAAAGGTATATTGTTATAAAGAATCCATTCTTGCTTGGAACACTTTACAAATTATATATCATGCTAAAAATTATGCAAGGATTTTCTTTCTTAGAAGGCAACTTGATAATGAAAATATGCAAGAAAAGGGGTCCATAAATGAACATTCAACAAAACGATAAGACTTGAGAAAACAACTTCTCAATATTGCTAAAGTTATTCCTAAAAAGAACATG
Source organism: Cibotium barometz (assembly GCF_041138505.1). NCBI lineage: Eukaryota > Viridiplantae > Streptophyta > Polypodiopsida > Cyatheales > Cibotiaceae > Cibotium > Cibotium barometz. The sequence continues at coordinate 8,198,615 of NC_141104.1, read as the reverse complement.
ATTAACATCATCCTTGATTCGTTGCCTAAATCTTATCTAAGTTTCAATACTTCTCTCTATCTTTCATCGAGAGGCAATGCAGCCTAGGACTACTTCTTTGGGAGAAAACTTATACGTTGTTACATTCATTAATGGCTACAACAATTACATATGGTGTTACCTTATGAAAGAAAAATTAGAGATATTTTCTCATTTTCAACACTATATTGCTATGGTTGAAAATAAAATTAACTTAAAAATTAAACTCTCCGTTCAGAAAGGTAGAGAGGCAATATATGTCCAATGTATTCAAAGATTTTTTGGCATACAAGTCCTTATACACCATAACAAAAAATGGTGTTATTAAGAGACAAAACAAGAGTCTCATGGTGGAGATGGTTAGATGCATGGTTAAAGGTTAACCACTTCTTCCACACAAGTTTTGGATAGAGCAGTTCTTTATGCTATACCTATGTACTGAACAAGTGCCCCACTAAAGCTTTGAAGACTATCACTCCTTATGAGGCTTGGTTCAAGAAAAAATATAAGGTTAAACATATGTGTGTTTTTTATTGTTTGGCATATTCACATTGGCTAACACACAAGCATAACTAAGCTCGATGACAAGGCAGTGAAATGCATTTCTATTATAGTGCTAAAAGCAAAGGTTATTGTCTCTACAATCCTCTCACTAAGAAGATTATTGTTAGTAGTGATGTTGTTTTTGCAAAGGATTCTATTTATCCCATAATCAAATTCAATAAGCATGCCTATGCTAATTCTCTAGACATGGTTTGATGGGTTATTACTATTTGTACCAGTTTTTATTGAGTCTCAGCAAATTTTTCTGATCCTTGTTTGTTATTTGTAAGGGGGGAAGGCTCAAGGAGTTGATGCACCAACTTTAGATTAGCTGGGAGATGCACTAAATGTTGAAAGATAAATCTACGGTTATGCCTAGTGTGGTTAAGCACCTTGCAGGATAGCAAATTGTTTGCTCCTTTGTAAGGTAGAATAAGATCTAGTTGTGCACAAACCAATTCTTCAGCAAATATTGCTGAGTTTGCATTTCTTATTTCTCTACATGATATAGACGAAACTGAGTCTTTTGAAGAGGCGCAAGAAGATCCAAATTGGGTGAAATCCATGTAGGATGAAATTCATTCCATTCAAAAAAGTTGTACTTTTAGTGGATCTACCACTTAGCAAGAAAGCTATTAGTACTAGGTGGGTTTTCAAAGTCAAGAGAAAGGCAGATGGATTAGTTTAGAGATTCAAAAGGTTAGCCCTAGCAGAAAGGGATTGATTTTATGATAAAAAATTTGCTCCCACTTCTCATATGACCACTATCTGATTTGTTATTACTTTAGCAGTCCATCATGGATGGACTGCTAAAGTAATAACAAATCATGGATGTACTTTCCATCATGGATGGAAAGTAATAACAAATCATGGATGTACTTTCCATCATGGATGGAAAGTACACCAACTGCACACATCAAAACAACATTCTTGAATCGTGAATTATAAGAAGAAGTTTATGTGAGTCAACTATGTGGATTTGTCCAAACTGGTCAAGAATAGAAGGCATATGTAAGATTAATAAAGCTAGATTTTCCCAACCTAGTTAAGAACAAAAGGTATGCAAGCTTAATAAAGCGTTATATAGTTTGAAACAAGCTCCCAAATCTAAGTACTAGAAGATTTATGCCTATTTGACTAGAAAGGGATTTCAAAACAGTCCTCCAAAAGGCAAGTTTTTAATGTGAAAAAGGACAAGCAACATTTGCTTATTGTCATTCTCTAGTGAGATAAGCACTAATGAGGATTTCATTATAGCCTTCAAGGCTGACCTTGCCTCAAATTTTGAGATGTCAGATCTTGGTCTTTTACACTACTATTTGGGTATGTAGTTTATACAGAAAGATGATGGTATAGTCATTAAGCAGTTAAAGTACATCAAAGTATTGCTCAAGGGGTTCAACATGGAAAGTTAGAAACCAATTTCTACACCAATGAAACATGGTGTAAAACTTAGTCTCTGCAGGATGCCTTGACATAACCACTTGTGATCAAGTTGTTGGATGCTTAATCTATTTTGTGTAACTCACACTAGACATCTAGTATGATGTGTCATAGCTTTCAAAGTTCATGCATTGTCCAAGCACATGTATCTCTTTAGATACTTGCAAGGCACTCTAGACTTTGGATTGTTCTATGCCAGGGGGTGGGGTGATTTCAAACTATAGACCTTCAGTGATTTAGATTAGGTAGGCGATACATGTTCACATTTGAAAATTCTTTATTTCTTGGTAATTTGTGCATATCTTGGCAAATCACAAAAAACAACCAACTATGGCAACATGGTCTTGTGAAGTTGAATATAGAGTAGCATTCACTATGACAGTTGAATGTGTATGGTTGAGAAGATTGATAGAGGATCTTTATGTCCCTTTAGACACTCCTACTCCTATTCCCATTCACAATTAAAGCATAATGGCAGTTACAAAGAATCTTGTGTTTCATGCCAAGGCTAAGAACATTGAAGTGCATTATCATTATGTTAGAAAGAGACTCAATGTTGGAGAAATTAATCTGATCTATTACATTACACATGATAATGTGGCATATCTTTTCACTAAAGCTAAATCATGTGAAAATTTTGAGGCCTTTTACAAAGCTTTGAGTCTCTTCCCTTTCAAATATTGATATGTTATCTCTATAAATCTCACATTTGTACTATAGGGGGGTTTGTTAGATATATTGCAACCAGAATCTTATTCTAGGATAGATTGTGGAAGAGTAGAGAATTCACAAGAATTGATTCAACCATAAAAACCAATGCTTTGCAAGCTTCATAAATTAATTGAAATTTAACAAAATTAAAATACTTAGCTCAATAGACTATGTTGGGTGCAATCTTCCTCCCTCTTGTGTGTGGCCTTTCCCCCACACAAGAGTATTTCTTTATTAGCTTTCTTTCCACCAAAATTAGGCCATAGCCCCAAAATATACAAAATGTACTTTTTAGAGAGCACGGCACTCTTCTTTTACAAAAATAGAGTGTCAAATATTGGGACTAGGGTAAAGCCATAGGCTTTAATAAATTCCACATGATAAATGTATCTTTCCTAAAGTTCAAAATGAAAAAATCATTTGCTAAGGTTGCAAGCTACTATGCTTGCCAAAAATGAAATGTGATGAACCAAGACATTTCTTCCAAAGTAAACTCTTCAATTCCCATAGTCTTCATCACCTGAAAATATAAGCCCAATTAATAATTAAATTAATCTCACAAGTATTAAATAGGCACAAATCATAACCAACTCTTCAATTCCCATAGTCTTCATCACCTGAAAATATAAGCCCAATTAATAATTAAATTAATCTCACAAGTATTAAATAGGCACAAATCATAACCAACTCATGACTACCAGGTGTAAGTACCCCAGGAATCACCCTGCCATACAAACCTAACTGAAATAATCATAGATGGCCTCAAACATATGTCATATACCGCACGTATTAATATTTATAGTGGTGTCACCCACGATATTAACCTAGCCAGCATGACACAAGAGTAACCTAGGCATCCCTAAATTACTCAAGAGGGGATAAATAATATTTTTCTAGAGGACTTAAAATATATTCTCATGACATCCCTCTTGCTTGAGTTTGCAATTGTTCTCAATTGCGGATTTGTTGGGTTTGAAAAGTGAAGAATTTCAGGGTAAACTCGAAAAAATTTCTCAGGCATCCATTTAGTATCTTCTTGAGGATGATTCTTGAAAGTCAAAAGATACTTGAAGTATTGATTACCTATTCTTGTTGTTGTTATCTCTTGATCAATGATAGCATCAGGAACTAGTACTTCTTCCTCTCCTTCAATAAGAGGTGGTTCCTCATATGTTGTGGGTGAGTAGGAAGTGTTCCTCGAAAGGGTTTTAAGAGATGGATATGAAAAGAATTGTGGATATTCCAATTAGATGGAAGCTCTAGTCTATAGGCCACATCATTAATCTTGTGAAGGATTTAATGGCCCATAATATCTAGGTGCTAGCTTCACTACAGGGAATTTTTCCACACTCTTTAATCGACGTTTTTCAATTCTCAAAAGTACATAATCACCTTCTTGAAATGAAAAATCTTTACGCTTCCTATTTGCTTGAGATGTATACTTCTCTTGAGCTCTTGCAATACAATCACGCACTTCAGATAAAATGCGATCAAAGTCTCTAACATATTGGTCGGTAGCTTCAATCTTATGAGAGAGTCTAGTAGCCAGAATAGGCAAAGCTCTACCATAGATAATCTCAAATGGTGCTCGACCAGTAGCAGAATGAGGAGTATTATTATAAGCAAATTGGAGTAGGTGTATGTACTTATCCCATGCACTAGGTTGCTGGGAAACATAGGCTCTAAGCATATCTAAGATAGTGCTATTTGTGACTTTGGTCTGTCCATTCGATTCTGGATGGAAAGCCGTGGAAAAATCTAACTTAGTGCCTAAGTTTGAGAAAAGAGCAACCCAAAAGTGACTACAAAATTTAGAATCTCTCAAAAACTATCACCTTGGGTAGTCCATGATGAACAAAAATTTGCTTGACAAATATGTTCGCGGCTTGCTAAGAAGTTAGTGTCTTTTTACATGGAATGAAATAGGCTTGCTTACTAAACCTATCCACTATTGTCCAAATCATGTCATGATGACTGGAAGTAGTAGGAAAGCCTGTAATGAAGTCCATAGACACTTGTTCCCATGGTCTATTACGAATGGGTAGAGGCATAAGCAATCCTAAAGCTTTACCTTTGTAGCTTTTAATTGCTTGGCAAATGTTACATTCAGCTACAAGTTTAGCTACATCATTCCTCAAATGAGGCTAAAAGAATTCTCGAGAAACTACTTGAAGTGTTGCGAAAACTCCTCTATGTCCCACAAATGGTGGTTGGTGCATCTCTTTCAAGAAGACAAGTTGTCTATAAGGTTGAGTAACACACAATCTTTTCTCAAAGAAAAGATAGCCATCATTATGAGAATAACTTCCTTGAGGTGTCCAATTATTTTCACGCAATTTGATCCATATTTTAGAAAAATCTGGATCTACTTCATAAGTTTCTTTCATAAGTACAAATGGTTCACTTTCAATAATGGAAATGTTGTTGATATTTGGTCTTCAACTCAAAGCATCGGCAACAACATTTTCTTTTCCAGGTTGGTATTGAATCATAGGTTGGAAACTTTGAATGAAAGATTCCCATTTGATGTGCCTATCTGAAATAAGGGGTTGCGTAAGCAAATGCCTAATGCTTTGTTGATCCGTCTTGATAAGAAACTCATAACCCATTAGGTAATGTTTCTAGATTTTCAAAGCATGCACTACTGCTACTAATTCCTTGTCATATGTGCTATAATTTTGCTCTGCAGGCTCAAGCTTTCTACTCTGATAAGCAATAGGATGGTTGTCTTGCATAAGAACAGCTCCAAATCCTTTGCCACTAGCATCAGTCACTACTATAAAGAATGGTCTTTGAAAATCAGGTAGTGTAAGAACTTGTGCTTGTGTTAAAGCATTCTTGAGTGTTGCAAAAGGTTTATCTTGCTTTTTAGTCCAATTGAAATTTGTAGCTTTCTTAAGGAGTTCAGTCAAAGGATGAGCAATATAAGCAAAATTCTTGACGAACTTCCTATAATAACTACATAGGCCAAGAAAAGATCTAAGATCATGTATGTTTCTAGGCGTAGGCCAAGAAGCTATACACTCAATTTTCTTAGGATCTACACGAATCCCTTCAGCTGACACTATATGACCTAAGTATTCAATCTCTTCTTGAAAGAAAGAACTCTTTTCAGGATTGACATATAATTCATTTTCTCTCAAAAGGTTCAACACTTGTTCCAAGTGTTGTTCATGCTCTTGTCGATCCTTGCTGAAAACAAGAATATCATCAAAGAACACTATAACAAAACTTTGAAACTTAAGGAATATGCGATTCATCATACGGCTAAAAGTAGCTGGAGCATTGGTTAAACCAAATGGCATAACCAAAAACCAGTTTGGGTTCTAAAAGCTGTCTTGAAAATGTCAGATTCAATCATACGAACTTGATGATACCCAGACTTTAGGTCAATCTTGCTATAGACCTTTGATCCTCTAAGCTTGTCAAGAAGATCATCTACCCTAGGAATAGGATATCTGTTCTTGACAGTAATCTTATTCAATACACGGTAGTCTACACACATTCGGTAAGTTCTGTTCTTCTTCTTAACAAGAAGTCCTGTAGCTCCAAAAGGTGAACTACTAGGTCGAATAAGGCCTCTCTCTAGCAAGTCTTCGATTTGGTTTTGGATTTCTTTTTGCTCTAAATTGTTGACTCTATAGGGATCTTTACAAGGCGGAGAATTTCCAGGCAATAAGTCAATACTATGATCCTCACTCAGGCCTAGACTTAGGTAATCCTGGAGGTAGATCTTCCATGAAACAGTCACTAAATTTGGAGATAAAAAGATCAAACTTTGGACTTTTGGATGTGTCAGACTCAGCATCAAGCTGGTTAACCCATACCATATAAGTCTTGTCTCTTTTTCTTAGAGCTCTCTTTGCTTGAGTGGTCTTTTCTTGAGTGTGACTCAACAAAGGACTCATTTCTCCTTTGACTTGACATTGGAGGATAATATTTTCATTGTCCTTCCTTAGAGAAATGCTATGAGTGTCATAGTCTATTTGTACTTGTGTCTCCAAGGCATACCCAAAATTATATCTACCCCTTGTAAAGGTGCAACTAAGAAATCCCTCTTTTCTGTTAAGAGCTTGATGCATAAATCCAAACCTTTCACCTCTTGCATGCAATTATACTTTGTTCCAGTAAATGCTACTTTGACTTTATAGTGCGTAGGTGAAGAATGAAGATTTAATCCTCTAAGTGCCTTTTCAGAAATGAAATCATGTGTACTACCATCATTATGCAAAATAACAACTTCATGTCCATTTATTGTTCCTTTTATTTTAAGCAAAGAATGAACATGAGGTTTACCTTCTTGTTCTGAGTAGTCTGGATCAAAATTACCCTCTTGCTTGAATGATTCTTCTTCATTGTCGTCTTCTTCAATCATATTGACTCGAGCTGCTGCTGCTCTGTTGGTGTCGAATTCTTGGTATGCTCCGGACAATTCGGGGCTATATGTCCTTCTTTGTGGCACTTGAAACATTTGATAGGAGATGCCTTTGGTTTTCCACCATTGACTTTCTTATTGGTACTCATGTTGCCTTTAGCCTCGTCCTTGCCTTTGTCATAACCTGGTTTATACATCTTCTTTGGAACATAAAAAGATTTAGTAAATGGTTTAGAAGAAGTACCCTCATGTGCTTTAATCTCTTTAGGAAAACCATTTTTACGTTTAGAATTAGTTGCCAAAGATATTGCAGAAGATAGTGAATGAGGTCGAAACATATTCACATCGGTCCTAATGGTAGATCTAAGGCCCGAAATGAATTTCCTCTTTTGGTCCTTCTCGCTGACTCTATCCACAACCTGCACCTGTAATAAAGTATTCCAGAACTTTTCTACATATTGTGACATAGTTTCCTTTTCCAGTTGATGCAAAGTGTCCCATTGGTGCCTAACTTTAGACTTGAATTGTGAGGGTAAAAAGTGCTTTTTAACCAGCCGTTGGAAATCTTTTCCAAGAATCTGGCTTCTCATGACCTTGCTTTATTACACTCCACCATAAAGCTGCACTGTCTACCATTGAGACTGCACATTTAATCTTATCACTCTCTGAAAATTTTTCTCCTGAAAAATAGTCATCTAGTTGACTAAGCCAAGCTAGAATGACCCTAGCATCCTTCTTTCCATCATAATTTTGAAATGTGAAAGCTTTCCGACTAATCTTGGATTCTTTTTGTGACCTTTGTGCTTGCAATGTAGCATTTACAGCCCTTTGGATAGTGTCATCTTCACAGCCCTTTGGATAGGGTCATCTTCATCATCAAAAGATAGCGAAGAGTCACGCTTGCGTCTACGACTCGTGAGCTCTCTCTAATTCAATACGCTTCTCTCTCTCTTCTACAATTTGATGTTGTAAAGAAAGGAGTTGCTCTTGAATTGATGGTGGCGAGATAGGAAAATCTGCCATGATGTAGATAAATAAAATTTTACTTTATTTGATGTAAATAAATAAAGCAAATGTAAGTACTTATCTTGTTTTTCTCCCGCAATTTGATCTTGGTTGAAGCTAAACAAGACGCTGTTCAATGGCTGAATTGAATTCTCGTCGCTTCAAACAAATCCCGAACGATTTCGCGTGATTCACGAGACTTGGGCTAGTCGAATTGTTGATGAAATAATTTTCTGCACTTTGAAACCTGCTGAAACAGTCCTGTAAACCTTGCCCAATCTTTGTAATATTTTTTGAAAAATTTTTGAATTTTTCAAAAATGATTTTGGAATTTTCTGACCTTTTCTAGGCAATTTTTAAGCCTTTTAAAACCTGTAAATCACTTTTCTGCACCCAAAAATTTCAAAATTGGAAACCTTTTTGAATTTTTCCTTAAATTTGAAAATAGGAGGAGTAAAGGCTCAAAAAGGTGATGTGACTTGCATGGGGTTTGGGAAAAGTAAGATTAGATTAAAAAGTGATTAAGCTTATGGAGGGGATTAGCTTATGGTTTTTTTATCACTCCCACATGCCGTTTTTCGCCGGCAGGCTGCCGCCGTGTGCCTTCTCCATGGATTTCTTTTTGTGAATTTTTTTTTGATGGCTTTTACACAGATAAATATGCTCCGTCTATTATAGATTTGCTAGTACTTGAAGCTTTCTGATTTCTGAGAGAATACTGTGAGGTTTTTGGCTATGGGGATTTCATCCATGCGGTCAGATTTTGATTTCTCTGAGTATTTGGAAAAACCACTTTTTGATAGAGAGGGATGGTTTTGCAGGGTGGTGAGTGGGTTTGAGAGTAGATCTAGTTTTGAATCTTTGACCTTTGGGTAAAGACCTACAAAGCACCCTTCTGTCCAGTGGATAAATTCCTGCACTTTCTTGATTTTTGAGAAGTTGAAGCCCTTTCCTACCTTCTCCACAAATCTCCTAGCCCAAGCTCTGATACCACTGTTGCAATCGGAATCTTATTCTAGGATAGATTGTGGAAGAGTAGAGAATTCACAAGAATTGATTCAACCATAAAAACCAATGCTTTGCAAGCTTCAACTAAATCAAATTAATTGAAATTCAAACATAACAAAATTAAAATACTTAGCTCAATAGACCATGTTTCACCCCCTTAGCATAGAATAAGCCAAGGGATTGAGTGCTTGTAAGTCTCTAAATACTCGCTTGGTAGCCTGACAATGCTTACTACTGGGACTATGCACAAAACTACTCAACTCAGAGACCCCATACTGAATGTCTAGCCTCATATTATATAGATAAATGAGGCACTCCCAATAGCCTGCTCATAAAGTGATGCATAAAATGTTTCACCCACATCCTGGAGACTAAGCCTAGTACCTGTCTCTACTAGTGTAGCAATAGGCTTGAAATCTTCAAGACCAAACCGTGTAAGAGCCTTTGTACGTATTTTGACTACAACATTACAATACCATCATCATGCTACTAAACTGTATGCCCAAATAATAATGCAACGAGTCTAAATCTATCATCTCAAATGACATATGTAATTTAACCTTGAAGGTTGAAATCTTCTCCTCATTAGGGCCTATGTGAGTAGCATGGCATCAACATATAAAGTGATGACCAAAACTATACTCTTATTAAAACACAAGCTATTTCCCCCTCCACCTGGCCAAGGGAGAAAGCGAAGCGATCCTACACATTGCTCCTTTCTCAATTTTGAATTTTCTTGTCTTATCTCAAATTTTAAAAGGAGAGTTATCCCTTCTTACCTAATGATTTACTTGTAGGATAAAAAAATAAGATACCAGTAAAATAGTATAAGTATAAATGGGTTGCCGAATGTTTTTAGATATGAACCTAAAACTTTAGAGAAATTGGGTGAATCTTTGAAATTTTCTATCTTATATGGTAGTATGTATCTTAGACATGAACCTAAAATTTTAGAGAAATTGGGTGAATCTCTGAAATTTTCTATTTATATGGTAGTATATAGTGTACTTTTGGTGAATTTGTCTTCAAAACCTAGTAAAAACTAAAAAAAATGGGCAATTATTCCTTCTTCTTTTTTTGGTGAAGCAGCCCGAAAATATCAAAGGCCCATCTAAAATAGCCCTTGGCCTAAAAATAGCCCCTAATTTATTTCTTGTTTCCTTGAGAAAAAATAGGGGCCTCCTTCTTAAAAGGTGAGCTTCATGAGATGAAAACTTCAACGTGTAGGTGTTATTGGAGTTTGGTAGCTTTGCATAAAGCTTAACGTAAACCAAACTTAATCGAAAACACAAAGCTTAAAAGTAATAGAACCAATATTATTACCAAAACAACAAGTACTAAACTTGATTAATGAGACCAAGTATTATGTAAGCTTGTCTCAAGCATAGTTGGCTTGATCTTAAATTGTTAATCACCAATAGTAACATAAGCTTGAGAATCAAAAATAACACTCGCTATAGGCAATGGAAGAGCTCATATTTCACAAAGGATCACTAAGCATGTATTACCGTCAAGGTACAACCAACCCAATGGCTATCTAATATAAATGAGTGTACTCAGAAGAACTAGATGGTGGTTATAAGAGGAGAAGAAGTGGGTGCCTAGATGATGCCTCTCCTCATCCATGCAAACTAACCGTAGGTTATATGCATAAACCAAGGTTAGCTATTCCTTGATCTATACCTACCTAAGGCTGAAAACATTTCCACCAAGGTTTTTCCACTAAGGTTCTACATACAACACATGATGGAGATCAATATTATTCTCGACACCCTCCCTTGATTTCTAGATGAAGATACAACACTAAGGTTCTACATACAACACATGATGGAGATCGATATTATTCTCGACACCCTCCCTTGATCTCTAGATGGTGTGAGGATCAGAGGGATGCCAATCCATGAAGGATTTTGACTATAACAATTTTCCCACTAGCTATAAAAGAGATACAATAATAGATTTAAAAAGCATAGTCATTTGTGTAGTTTGCTTGCTCAAAAGTCTCCACTCTGTCCTTGCCTTTGTCTCTATTTTTCTCCTCTTTAGTTTTCTCATTTTCATCCTTCTTCTTTTTGAAATAATCTTTAACTATCTACCCCTTCTTCTTGGAGTGATTTTTGCTTCTTTTTCTCTGTCATGAAAGCCTGCTCCCGTCACCCGATAAGAGTTGTTGATGAAGATGTATTGATGGAGGATGCCACTGAGATAAGAGTTGTTGATGGAGGATGCCACTGAGATAAGAGTTAATTTAGGTTTTACAATGTCTGACATACATGACTCATAGGAAGGAGGCAGACTACCTCTTCCTCATCAATATCGACCCTAGCTCCAATAAGCTGGTTGATAAGGCTTCTAATGTTGCTAATATGAGTAGCAGCATTAGTCTTTTCATCTTTTTCCACCCGATAAAGTTTTTTTTTTGGTGAAAAAGCCTTGCTGCAACATTTGTCTAACCAAAGATTGCCTTGAGCCTTGTCCATGCTCCATTTAAAGCTTTTTGAAGAGCCCACTTGTGGAATTTGACTATCATTTAATCCACTGATGATGAAAGAGAGTGCCTTCTTATCAAGGCGGTTCTAGTTTACTAGTATCTTAGGATTCCTTATAGTGGGCTTCATCTCTATTCCATTAACAATCTCTCACATATCCCTATCAATTAAGGCCATATCCATTCAATGCTCCAAGTGTGAAACTTAGAGCCATCAAAGTTTTCAAACTTATCAAAGTACCCTCCCATATTGGTAATCATGGTGCATACATAGTTTAAAGACACCTTTAAAGTTGGAGGGATATAAAGCATTAAACTAACACTATCACCCTTAAATGCACTCCTCACTTAGTGAAGTGATTTATTTGCAAGGCTCATCAAAACATCCTTCACCATATGGATGTAGATGATTGCTTAAATAATCAAAAAAATTAAGTCACCACATAGGATTGCCCTTTATGATTTTTAGGTGTAAGGTTCCTCCTCAGCCCTAAAAGATGTATAAGCTCTCTTCTTAGTCCCCTGTAATCATCCCCTATTTCATGATGCAAGAAAATAATATTTTTCTTTGTTTTTGGCCTAGAGAGAGAAAATATTCTAGAGAGAGGTAATTCAATTTTGAGATATTTTTAGATACAAAGTTTTTCCTTATATTTAAGATGAATTCCCCTGAAACAGAAGTTCAAAAGAATTTTCCAATGTGCATTAGAAATTAACTAGATATGTGCATTAGAAATTAACTAGATATATGTGAATTAGAGACCTTAGCCTAAGGGTCCACAATTTCGAAATTTTTTGATTAAGGTCCAAATAAGGTTCTAAAGGGCCGATAGGATTAATCCAACTATTAGGATGACAAAAATACAAAGAATAAAAGAGAATCCCCCAAAAATGAGTAAATGCTCACATAAGATGAAGAGTTGACCAAGGGTTTATTAGTAAAAAAATAAAATTTTGACACTTTAGTAAGGAGGGAGGGGGCTCATGAAGGAGGCACCTATTTCACATCATTACCTTGCATTTTTAATTCAAAAAAATTGAGATATTAAATCTCTCCTCTCTCCTCCTGCAAACTGCATCAAAAAGTGAGCCAAACTAGTCCAAAACTTGTCCAAATTGGGTCAAACTGAAGCTGGAAGCCTCTAGTACCCAATTGGACTTGGTTAGTGGCCTCCCTCACCTATAAATAGACCCTCATTCCTTTGTATTTTCATCTTTGCTTACATGCCAGTATTATCTTCATTTTAGTGTAATTTTATTATCCCTCTATTTTGCCTCTACTTTGGGAAGCTTTGGAGCTTCACAAATCTCCATCCTCCCTTGGAGATTACCCTCCCCATCTTGGTGGCCAAGCTTTCCTTGTGGGCTTCACTTTTTTTTTTAAATAATCAAGCCAGAAACCAAGGGTTATCTTCTTCTATCTTTCTCAATGGTTATCTTCTTCCCAACCTCTCTAATAATTGGGAAGCTTTTTAAGCAATGGTTTTTTCTTGAAATCAAGCTTTTTAGTGATTCATAATATTATTTTTTATTAGTAAATCTCTCTTTTTGAAACATTAATCATCTTTTTGGATGGATCCTTGTTAGAAGGATGGATCTTAGTGCTAATCTCATTATCTTAATCAAAACTCTAGGCTTGACAAGCTAGAGAAGAAGATTAAGTATTTTTATGATTTTAATCTAGATAAAAATGACGATTAATTCTTTTTAAACTTGTTTATGATTAAGAAAAATCATATTAATTCATTTTAAGATTGAAAAAGAGTTATGCTAACATTTTTGTAAGTATTTTCATATGAGTTTCATATAGGAATGATAAATGGATATTTTTAAGATTAATTAAGAGGTTTAATTATAATGATGCTTATAATTATGCTATGTATGCATAATAAATTTTTTAGTTTAAAAGAGGAATTCCCACCACATTTCATAACTATGAGTATTTATTTAAAAGTAGAATTTTGAGTATTCTCATAACTTGCAGAGCGAAGCTATGGCAAAAAATTTTTATTTAAAAAATAAATTTGATTTTATGCATAATTTTGTTAATACAAAAAGAGGAATTTCCATCATATTCTAGGCATAAAAATTTTTATGCTAAAAGAATGATTTTTGTTACATTTATGAAGAATACTTTTATAGTATTTATGCATAATTATTTAAATAGAGAAAAGATGAATTTTTGTTATATTTATCTTTACATATGTACATGCATAAAAAATTAGATACAAAAAGAGAAATTTTCAGGATATATTACGTACAAATATTTTAAATATTAAAAGAGGAATTTCGGTCATAATTCAAAATAGGTATATTCATATACATGGATATTTTTTTAGAGGAATTTTCATCGTACTTTAATTAAGAAAATGCCTAAAGTAATTCGGTGTTAAAAGAGAAGGTTTCACCATAATTCTACAAAGATAGGGCATGTTGATACCGAGTTTCAATTGGAGAAAAGAATAATTTAGAATAATTCTATGAGAATAATCCAATAAAATGATGTATGCATATTTTATCAGTTAGAAAAAAAAGTATCCTCGTAGGACACACAATGGAGCTTTTGATTCTACAAAGGTTATCTCCAAGGATTGCCCTTTATAATTTTTAGGACACACAATGGAGATTTTGAGTCTACAAAGGCTATCTCCAAGGATTACCCTTTATATTTTTTGGACATACAATGGAGCTTTTGATTCTACAAAGGGGGTACTCAAAAGTTTATTTTTCAAACTCACACAAATGTTAGGAATAGTATGCAAACAAAGCCTAAAATATAGAAGATGAATTTTAAAAGCTCTTATGAATTTTCTAGCTCACGTCGTCTGCTCCCAACCAGCTCACATAAAGTTAGAATTTTCCAGCTCACAATTTTAAAAGCACCTATGAATTTTCCAGCTCACGTCGTCTGCTCCCAGCTCACATAAAGTTACTATGTAATATGTCTAGTTACATTCTAGATTTGAGTTGATCTGCCAGCTCATGCTCCAGACGCCCAAGAGTTGGACACGCGTTTTTTGGACTTTGCTATACAGTCACTTACTCATGCTTTTGGCAACTACAAGGATTACCTTTTCACCTCTGTTACATCTTCACATAGTCGACATGCTGTTGCTTCTTCACACAATCGACGTGCTGTCGTTTCTTCCACAGTCATCGGACCGTCGCTTCTTCACACAATCAATGAGTTGTTACTTCTTCTCACATCCAATGGTGTTGGCACATTTGATTTGCATTGATGTCACTTGGCACGTCTGTAGTTGGTTGGAGCTTTACACAGAAGCACAAGATTTACAGAGGCCACCACCTTGAAGTCGTTGGGAGCTTCATAAAGAAGTGAGAGTTTCATAGAGACTGCCATCTTGGATAAGGTTGAAGCTTCATAGAGAACTGCAGGTTTTGCAGAGGTCTCCTCCGTGATGAGGTTGTAGCTTCACAGAGAGTTTCATATAGACTACACCACCTTGATAAGGTTGGAACTTTGCAAATTTTACAGTCGCCTCCTTGATGAGGTTGGAGCTTCACATAGAAGTAAGGAAGGACATGAATAGTAGTAAGAGAATAATCACTCTCTTCCACTCTCTTTTTGACTCACACAAAGAAGCTCACATAGAGCTTCTCTCTCTCTCTCTCTCTCTCTCTCTCTCTCTCTCTCTCTCTCTCTCTCTCTTCTTGTACTAACAACAAGTTTGAAGAAGAGAACCACTAAAAGGTGCTTTCTCTCTCAAATCACTTAACAAAGCCATGTTGGTGAATGAAAACTCGTCATCAAACTCACAAAGAAATCTAAGAAGAAGGCTACCTCCCCACAAAACTACTCCTATGATGTAACTCCCTTAGAAAGTTGCTCTAATACTAAATCTAAGAAGAAGGCTAACTCCCCCCACAAAACTACTCCTATGATGTAACTCCTATGATGTAACTCCCTTAGAAAGTTGCTCTAATACTATATTGGAGTTTGGTAGCTTTGCACAAAGCTTAAAGTAAACCAAACTTAATCAACAAGGAAAGAACAAAGCTTAAAAGTGATAGAACCAATCTTGTTACCAACAACAAGTACTAAACTTGATTAGCCACCTAACGAGACCAAGCATTATGTAAGCTTGTCTTAAGCATAATTGGCTTAACCATGAGTAACATAAGCTTGAGAATCATAAACAACACCCAATATAGGCAATGCAAGAGCTCATATTCCATAAAGGTCTGGTCTTTTCCCCAGAATTACTGAATGATTCTACCACCACGGAGGCCAACGATACACAATGACTCCCCTCCGAACATGGCCCAAGTAGTTCATTCATTTGATGAATTAGGAATTGCCTCAGGCTGGACGGAAATCAGCCTTCGAGTGCAAAGGCGCTTCTTCGTCTATCCAAGGGGATGGGAAGCAGGATCACTAAGTATGTATCAATGGCTATCTAATACAAATGAGTGTACTCACAAAGAGTTAGATAACAGTTATACATAGGAGGAGGAGAAGGGGGTGCCTAGATGATAATTAACCAAGCTTCACCATAAATTCTCTTCTCTCCTCATCCATGCAAAACAATCCTACAATATATGCATGAACTAAGGCTAGTTATTTCTTTATCTATACCTACCTTTTTCGCTAAGGTTCTCCATATACAACACATAATGGAGATCAATATTATTGTCAATAGGACTCTCTCTCTCTCTTTCTCTCATTATAAAGAAAAGACAAAAGACATTACATGTACGATGCATTGATTTGAGAGTGACCACAGCTCACCATGTATCCCTACCCATTAAAATTCAATATAAATTAAAATTTAATTAATTAAAAGTATATATGTATGTGTGTGTATGTATAAAGTTATTTATATTTATAAATACACATATATATGCATGTGTCTAAATATAGTAAAACATAATATTATATATAATATATATTTACATGTGTGTGTGTGCGCGCGAGAGAGAGAGAGAGAGAGAGAGAGAGAGAGAGAGAGAGAGAGAGAGAGAGAGAGAGAGAGAGAGAGAGAGAGATTATTTACATTTATAAATACACACACATGCGCACGCGCACACGTGCACATACACACACACACACACAATATCTATCTATACTATCTATTATGTGCAAATTTTTGGGAGGGGAGGGGACATGTATGGCGGACGGCCAAGTGTTGGGGTAGGAGAAAGAGAGAAGGAGGTGTGATGGGGGAGGGGAGGAGCCACGTGTTGGGGGCAGAGGAGAGAGAGAGAGAGAGAGAGAGAGAGAGAGAGAGAGAGAGAGAGAGAGGCCACATATTGGGAGGCGGATGGCCAAGTGTTGGGGTAGGAGAAAGAGAGAAGGAGGTGTGATGGGGGAGGGGAGGACGTGTTGGGGGCAGAGGAGAGAGAGAGAGAGAGAGAGAGAGAGAGAGAGAGAGAGAGAGAGAGAGAGAGGCCACATATTGGGAGGCGGATGGCCAAGTGTTGGGGTAGGAGAAAGAGAGAAGGAGGTGTGATGGGGGAGGGGAGGAGCCACGTGTTGGGGGTAGAGGAGAGAGAGAGAGAGAGAGAGAGAGAGAGAGAGAGAGGGAGGGGGAGAGAGAGAACAATAGGGAGCGAGAGAGGAGTGTACGGGTATGTGGATATAAAAATATAAAGATATATAACAAATAAGTAGTATAAAATAGAATACAAATATATTATATATAATAACAATAAGTAAACATATAATAAGTATATATATATATATATAATCTATACTAATATATTATAATATAATGTTATATATATATATAAATAATAATAATATATAAGTATTATTATTATTATTATTATTAAGTATAATATATATATATATATAATTATCTTATTTATAATATATTATTATATATATATATTATATACAATAAATAAATAATAATTTATTATACATATGATATAAGATAAATATATAATTAATAATAAAAATATGTAAAAGAAAAAATATTTATAATATATATAATAAATAATATAATAATATAATAATAATATAGTATAATAATGATATATAAATCAATATGCATATAGTAAATGTATAATAATATTATATATAAACATATTCACACACCATATGCATGCATACACAATCACACGTACATGTGATAAACATATTCACACATCATATGCATGCATACACACAATCACACGTATGTGTGGACTCTGTGTGTGTGTGTGTGTGTGTGTGTGTGAGAGAGAGAGAGAGAGAGAGAGAGAGAGAGAGAGAGAGAGAGTGCATGTGTGTGAGAGAGGGTTGTGTCTATGTACGTGACAGAGACATAGAGAGAATGCATGTGAGAGAGATATACACAAGTATGCATCTACGAGAGAGAGTCACACATAGACACATGCACACGCGCACACACACACACACACATGCACATAAATACACACAGGTGTATGCAAATACACACACACATGCACATAAATACACACAGGTGTATGCAAATACACACACACATACACATACATACATACACGTGCATAGATGTATACACACACGGACACAATCGAGCACTTGCATATATATATGCACATAGACACATGTACACATGCACACGCATACACACATGTGCACACAAATACACACATGCATATGCAAAGACACACACACACACACACACACCCACCCACCCATCGACCCACACACATGCTTGCACACACATACACATGCATAGATGCATACACACATGTATGTAGTCGCACACTCGCATATGCACATGTATATGTATGCACATATGTATACAAGCAAAAACTTCATGCCATAGCAACGCTCGGGTCACCTACATATAAACTTTCTTTTCATTTTTCATTAAGATGGAAATATGTAGAAAATAGCAATACTTTTTAGAATTTACACTATTTTGCATTTTTTTCAATCAACTCCTTTTAAGGGACTATTTTTGCATTTTTTTCAATCAACTCCTTTTAAGGGACTATTTCAATTGGCCATTTTTTTCAATCAACTCCTTTTAAGGGACTATTTCAATTGGCCATTTTGAATTTCCAATTGATTGAAGGTTAAGCTGAGGCACACCTTTCCCGAATAGTATTCTTGTCCAAGACTTTTAAGATCTGTATACTTCTTTTGCCTATCCAGGGTAGCTTTGATATCTTGGCGCCCAAGCAAGTGTTCACCAAAATTGACCTTAAGTCGGGTTATGATCAAATCACGATTAAAGAATTACTGAAGATGCCTAATAAATAAAAGTTCTTGAAAACATCTTGGGAAAAAATAAGAGTTCTAAAAAACATCAAAAAAAAATCAATGAAATTAACATGTCCGCATGTTTTTCACCTTGTCCCACCTACTCCTACTCTCTCTACTTGTAGAGAATGAGCCCTTGAGGCCTTTTATAGAGAATTGTGAGACTTGGACATGGGTGAATGCATGCAAAATAGAAAGTGAAAGGAGAGTCATCATTGCTTTGATTTTTCAAGCATTAATCATTACACAAGGACAAGGAGAGTCACACAGGCCATGCATCCATAAGTACACAAGCCCAGAATACCTCTCAGAAAAACGCCTGACAACGTCGTATGCTCCCAACCAGCTCACATAAAGTTACTATGTAATATGTCTAGCTACTTTTTTAGATTTGAGTTGATCTGCCAGCTCATGCTCCGGATGCCCAAGAGTTGGACACGTGTTTTTTGGACTTTGCTATACAGTCGCTTACTCATGCTTTTGGCAACTACAAGGATTACCTTTTCACCTCTCTTACATCTTCACATAGTCGACATGCTGTTGCTTCTTCACACAATCGACGTGTGCTGTCGTTTCTTCGCATAATCATCGAACGGTCACTTCTTCACACAATCAACGAGTTGTTACTTCTTCTCACATCCAATGGTGTTGGCACATTTGATTTGCATTGATGTCACTTGGCACGTCTGTAGTTGGTTGGAGCTTTACAGAGAAGCACAAGATTTACAGAGGAGGCCACCACCTTGAAGTCGTTGGAGCTTCATAAAGAAGTGAGAGTTTCATAGAGACCGCCATCTTGGATTAGGTTGAAGCTTCATAGAGAATTGCAGGTTTTGCAGAGGTTTCCTCCATGAGATGAGGTTGTAGCTTCACAGAGAGTTTCATATAGACTGCACCACCTTGATAAGATTGGAACTTTGAAAATTTTACAATCGCCTCCTTGATGAGGTTGGAGCTTCATATAGAAGTAAGGAAGGACATGAATAGTAGTAAGAGAATAATCACTCTCTTCCACACTCTTTTTGACTCACACAAAGAAGCTCACATAGAGCTTGTCTCTCTCTCTCTCTCTCTCTCTCTCTCTCTCTCTCTCTCTCTCTTCTTGTACTAACAACAAATTTGAAGAAGAGAACCACTAAAAGGTGCTTTCTCTCTCAAATCACTTAACAAAGCCATGGTGGTGAATGAAAACTCATCATCAAACTCACAAAGAAATCTAAGAAGAAGGCTCCCTCCCCACAAAACTACTCCTATGATGTAACTCCCTTAAAAAGTTGCTCTAATACTATATTGGAGTTTGGTAGCTTTACACAAAGCTTAAAGTAAACCAAACTTAATCAACAAGGAAAGCACAAAGCTTAAAAGTGATAGAACCAATCTTGTTACCAACAACAAGTACTAAACTTGATTAGCCACCTAATGAGACCAAGCATTATGTAAGCTTGTCTTAAGCATAATTGGCTTAACCACGAGTAACATAAGCTTGAGAATCATAAACAACACTCAATATAGGCAATGCAAGAGCTCATATTCCATAAAAGATTACTAAGTATGTATCAATGGCTATCTAATACAAATGATTGTACTCACAAAGAGTTAGATAACAGTTATATATAGGAGGAGGAGAAGGGGGTGCCTAGATGATAATTAACTAAGCTTCACCCATAAATTCTCTTATCTCCTCATCCATGCAAAACAATCCTACAATATATGCATGAACTAAGGCTAGTTATTTCTTTATCTATACCTACCTTTTTCACTAAGGTTCTCCATACAACACATGATGGAGATCAATATTATTGTCAATAGGTCTCTCTCTCTTTCTTTCTCTCATTATAAAGAAAAGACAAAAGACATTACATATAAGATGCATTGATTTGAGAGTGACCACACCTCACCATGTATCCCTACCCATTAAAATTCAATGTAAATTGAAATTTAATTAATTAAAAGTATATATGTATGTGTGTGTATGTATAAATTTTTTTATATTTATAAATACACATATATATGCATGTGTCTAAATATAGTAAAACATAATATTATATATAATATATATTTACATGTGTGTGTGTGTGAGAGAGAGAGAGAGAGAGAGAGAGAGAGAGAGATTATTTACATTTATAAATACACACACATGCGCATGCGCACACGTGCACATACACAAAAACACACACACACACACACACACACACAATATCTATCTATACTATCTATTATGTGTAAATTTTTGGGAGGGGAGGGGACATGTATGGTGGATGGCCAAGTGTTGGGGTAGGGGAAAGAGAGAAGGAGGTGTGATGGGGGAGGGGAGGAGCCACGTGCTGGGGGCAGAGAGAGAGAGAGAGAGAGATAGAGAGAGAGAGAGAGAGAGAGAGGCCACATATTGGGAGGGGGAGAGAGAGAACAATAGGGAGCGAGAGAGAGGAGTGTACGGGTATGTGGATATAAAAATATAAAGATATATAACAAATAAGTATAAAATAGAATACAAATATATTATATATAATAACAATAAGTAAACATATAATAAGTAAATATATACATATATATATATATATATATATATATATATATATATATTTATAATCTATACTAATATATTATAATATAATGTTTTATATATATACATAAATAATAATAATATATAATAATAATAATTATTATTATTAAGTATAAATAAAAAATTATATATATATATATATAATTATCTTATTTATAATATATTATTATATATATAGTATATATATACAATAAATATATAATAATTTATTATACATAGTGCATAGATGTATACACACGGACACAATCGAGCACTTGCATATATATATGCACATAGACACAAGCACACATGCACACACACATACACACATGCATATGCAAAGACACACACACACACACACACACATGCTTGCACACACATACACATGCATAGATGCATACACACATGTATGTAGTCGCACACTCGCATATGCACATGTATATGTATGCACATATGTATACAAGCAAAAACTTCATGCCATAGCAACGCTCGGGTCACCTACATATAAACTTTCTTTTCATTTTTCAGTAAGATGGAAATATGTAGAAAATAGCAATACTTTTTAGAATTTACACTATTTTTGCATTTTTTTCAATCGACTCAATTCCTTTTAAGGGACTATTTCAATTGGCCATTTTGAATTTCCAATTGATTGAAGGTTAAGCTGAGGCACACCTTTCCCGAGACGAATAGTATTCTTGTCCAAGTCTTTTAAGATCTGTATACTTCTTCTGCCTATCCAGGAGGGCAACTTTGATATCTTGGCGCCCAAGCAAGTGTTCACCAAAATTGACCTTAAGTCGGGTTCACGATTAAAGAATTACTGAAGATGCTTAATAAATAAAAGTTCTTGAAAACATCTTGGGAAAAGATAAGAGTTCTAAAAAACATCATGAAAAAAAAATCAATGAAATTAACATGTCCGCATGTTTTTCACCTCTTCTAGATTCCAATAGCATCATTGCGAAAACTTTAGTTGTGTTTTTTCAAATTCACTGGTTGTATTAATGATTAAATGCCACTGACTTGGCATTTAATTAATATAACCTTAGTATATGAGGCTCCCTCCCCCACCTCCTCCTACTCTCTCTACTTGTAGTAGAGAATGAGCCCTTGAGGCCTTTTATAGAGAATTGTGAGACTTGGACATGGGTGAATGCATGCAAAATAGAAAGTGAAAGGAGAGTCATCATTGCTTTGATTTTTTCAAGCATTAATCATTACATAAGGACAAGGAGAGTCATTATTGCTTTGACTTATATCCTTATTTGCCAGCAATCGGTACGTCAGTTGGTTAAAGTGGATGGCTTGTAACCCAAGGTCATGGGTTCGATCCACGGCTGCCTACATTGCATGGTGTTACCTTGTACCTCCTAAACCCGTAAGTGTGTGTGTGTTTGTACGAAGGGTATGCGGGACCCTCATGTAATAAAAATCGTCCAACTTTAAAAGAAGAAAAAGAAGAAAAAACTCTCAGAATTATATTTTGGTGGGTCTATTGTACGAAAAGCTTGCCAGCCTTCATGAGTGCAGCTGGTAGAAGGACCATTTGGTCAAAAACAGTGAAGCGGGCAAAGGTATGGTGCTGAATTCTGGAGCTTCTTGCATATCAATAGTAACTTACAGAGCTGCCCTTTGGCTACTGCTTCTGTCTCCAGGGTCCACACCATGCCGGTCGGACACCCAAACCTGTTTGGGCTTCATCAGTACGACAACCGGACAAGCTTCTTCAATGGCCAGACAATCTTCTCTCCGGTGAGTATCTCACAGTTTTCTTGCCCTATTACTCCACTTTCTTCATTAAGGCCTCACCTCCAAAAACAAACATTGAATTTAGTACACATATCAAAGCTTCTTTCTGAAGCCTACCTGAAGTGCCTGTAGCCTGTAGCCTGAGGGTATTTTGAGACTCTCTTTGTCAAAGGGTTCCAATTTGGGCCAACTCATGGTTAAACATCAGATTGGTGGTGTTGCCGCCTCGTCGATAGATGCATGCCCAAGATTTGCATGCTTTTGAAACCATGGCAAGCTACCTGGTTGTACCATCTTCTCCCACAGCTCACTAGCTACACCAGCAGTCCCTCATGCTCAATATTTGTGTGCCAATTGAAGGTGTTGCAAGCCTCGTTGGTAAATACCATCCTTGCCTACAACTCGCTAGATCCAGGCAAGGTGATTTGTGGCCATTCTTCAAATCCAATGCAGCTAAAAGATTGCCTCATGATAAGAGAGAAGACCCGAAGTTCAAACACCATGAGGATAGCACTGAGGGCTTGCTCTTGACAATCCCAAAAAATATCACGATCTGCAGTCATTCCTCTCTGGCCTGATCGTCCTCTCCGGAAAAAGATGGCTCATACATAGCAACCGACACAATAATGGGTCCAAGCAATCTCTTAGTCCATGCATACTCGATGCCACCAAAGAAGTGTAAGGTTTGACTAAGTCAAGCATCGACAGTGTCTCGTGATAAAACCTTGGCCGGAGAAGAATATCACAGGGGTCTACATAGAATTTGACTTTGTTGCAAGTAAACATTCACTTCTGTGGGCGTTCTCTAGTATGTATGAGATATCATAAACTTTGGTTTTACCAAGGCTACTTCAAAGTCCCTGCGATCACCGTTTTTAAGGAAATGCATCTAGCTGCATTTATAGCCTAACCAAGGTTGAAGAGATATCATCAAAATAGAGCAAGGACTTAATTAGACTACGGGCTTATCTGTCCACCCCCACTCCCTTTTCTCTCTCTCTCTCTCTCCCCCCCTTCCCCCCCCGCCCCTCACAAACCAAGACATCCTGGGTTCAAGTCCCATTCCCTGCTGCTATATGGATCCATATGCGTTCCAGTGCCTTGTTTATGAGGTTAAAAGGCCTATCTTTCTTTGCTCCACAAAGATCTACCTCAGAGATGATGTCACCCTTTGCAGGTAGAGCAGCAGAAACTTGGAATGATCCAAGTAATGGAGGCAAGAAAGCTGGAAAATGGGCCGTATATTGAGATGGCCTTCTTATCGTTACTGAGCGATGTCCTGCATAGCAATGCGATGTCTATGGGACCATGGATGCACTTCACATGATCACATGGAACTGCAATGGGACTCTGTGGGCTGATCCAGGAGGTTTTGAAGAGACTTATACAGTGAGGGACATCTTTTTACAGACACATCAGAGCCCTAAGAGAGGGCTACCCGAGGTGTATGGGAGTTTGCCTATAGGGGCCACACCTGTGCCTCTGTTGGGTATGTGGCTTACTACTAATGGCATGCCTGCTCAGGCCCCACTTATGCAAAGTACTAGCAGTGGTCCGGTGGTATGAGAAGGCCCGGTTCATGTGGACGTGTCTGACCAGACTAGGATTCCAGCTATTACACATTGCACTGTGTTATTTTCCACATGAGACATCTGCTTTTGCAAAAAAGGAAAAAAAAAGTGTTACATTTGTGTGAAAATATACCCAAAACAGGTATTTAACCCAGCCCAAAAAGGGCCTACTCCTATGCTGGCCGTCTAATACGGTATACCTCATATAAATATGAGGCTCCCCCCTAGTTCATGGGCAAATCATCAACCCCACGTGGACTTTGGTGCCCTGCACCTCAGGCTGCATTTTCCTCTTCTGCGTTTCACCGCCTGCTTGACACTTCGTGGGCTGCACCTCACTGTGTGCATTGCCACCTCCTGCTGGTCAGAACACGGACGGCTCACATCAGTGTTATCGCCACCTTACATCAAGTTCATCTACTGCGTTAACTGCTGCTGAACTGGCCGCCTATATCAGCCTCACATCAGCGTTTTCGCTGCCTACATCAGGTTCACCTACAGCGCCTACTGTTGCTGGACTGGCCGCCTACATCAGGCTCACAGCAGTGTTTACATCGCCTACATCAGGCCTGACTTCATCGTCCACACCAGGGCTGACTTCATCGTCTACATCAGGTTGTCTTCAGCGTTTGCATCAGGCTTATATCAGCGCTTTCATCAGGGTCACTCTAGCTCTGTTATCTGCGTTTTATGGGACAGCAGCTCTCTTTGCTTATTCGGAGTCTCACATAGAGCTCCTGTACTGGACTTCATCTCTTATATACACATCACCATTGCATGCTGTGTGTTTTACTCTGATCTTTCATATATTTGGTCCTTTGGTCTCTTTTGTCCTCACATGGTATCAGAGCGATCGTGAGGAAAGGGATTGAAGACCTTGAAAGTACACACCATGGATCGTCTAACCTCGATTCCGGAGGACTAGCTTTTCATACCAGATACTGACTTCCCTTAATTTGATATAGATCACACGGAGGATGGAACTCCTCATTCAGTGGACAGCCCTGTTCAAGGTCTTTCATTGGGAGATGACCAGCCTACTTTTACCCACTCACCCTCTACACCCTTGGCATATGGTTTTTCTTCTCCGAGCTTATCAGCCGTTACTTCTAGAGGAGGATACATGCCCACAGCCAGTATGCCAGTACTGGACCCAGTATTCAGCCTCAACTGGAGAGCTCTGCTTCTCATTCTAGCCGACAAACTGGACTTCAGTATGGGACTTTTTCTCAGGAAGGACACGTACCTCCTCGATCGTTCGGAGATCCATCATCATCCCTGTCGGTGACCGTGTCAGGTTCGTATGTGCCTATTAATATGTATGTTCCTAACTCTACATGGGTATCTTCTTCTGTGGCACAGGTTCAACAAACGGTACCATCAACTACCCTCGATCCCTGGCATTTTGTGAACCCAAATAGAGGAGGGTCTAGGAGTATAATTCACTCTCCGACTTCTGGTGTTCAAGGAGGTAACACTGTTTTCAGCTCTGGTTCACTTTGTGTTCCTACTCCTAATGTGTTATGGAATACTGCCCAAATTCAAACACAAAACCCTCTCTCCCATCCCATACCTCTTCCTACTAGTGTTGGCATGCAGTCATCACTGCTTGTACCTCTTTTGGGCTCTTGCCCGAGTTCCATTCACAACTCCAGCAGTTCCCCTATGTCTCTGACAGATGGGCACACCTCGCAGAGAGAGATGCCGCACGTGATCGTACGCGTCGCATTGATCTTGAGCATCAAATTTAAATTTTCTCTATAAAAGAAGGGGATGACCTGACCGTCAAAGTTGCTGAATATCGGTGCCTTAACGCCGAGTTTGCCACCAGTGGCTCTGCCAAGTCCTAGGAAGATTAGGTTATCACTCTTCTTTACTTTTGTCACATAGACCATTAGTTTACAGCCTATGCCTAACCTATATGAGTGTGAATGCCAACTCTTGCGTTTCGCTCGGTTGCATGACCAATTTCATCCCAAGAAGTCATCCTTGAAAGAGTGCACAAAGCGGAAGCAGAGTGGCACTAGAATGTGATGAACAGAGAGTGCAAGAGAGAGAGATATGGAGCAAACTATGCTGAATATACTGAACCAAAACAGTCCCAAGCAAGAGACACTGTTAGTCTCATAAAATATGTACAAGACTGAATGAGAAATGAGAGGCCAGCACCCACTTTATATAGGGCAAGGCAATAGGAGAAACAAACTCCTCAGATGCAATGAGCAAAACTGGCCCAATATCCTTCGCTGCAGGAACATCTCCAAAAGAAGTATCCACAAAATCACTGGCTGCACAGCACCCAGAAGCAGAAAGCATCTGCCGGTCATTGGCATCACCATAGAGGTCACAAAGCAACTGCCACACATAGAAGGTAGAAGCATCATCAGGAGCATAGATGAAGTGTCGAAGAACCGAATCCTGACAATTCAGGAGGATAAAGCCATAGATCTGTCCGTCAGTCTTCCTCCACCGACACACATCCTCCGCAGAGGCAAGGTCCGGCAAGCACCGATTCTTGTACGAGAGAAACTCCATCAAACCATACTCCCTGAGAATAGAAGTAACCTGCAACTTCCATGACTGAAAGTTACCACCATCCAACTTGTCTGCCTCATCAAGGAAATAACAAGAGAGTGGTACGGGAGCCAAATCTGAAGTTGTCATCATTGATCCAATCATCAAGGAAATAACAAGAGAGTGGTACGGGAGCCAAATCTGAAGTTGTCATCATTGATCCAATCAAGAGAACCAACCCTCATAAGATAAAACTGTCCAAATCAGAAAATGCTGATATAGGGTCTTTCCTCCCACCAAAACGCAGCCCTAAGAGGCTGGACAGCACCCGAGAATCCTCCTGTAGCAAAAAACGCAGAAGCTTCTGTCGACTGTACCTCCAACCTTGAGGTCACTAGAAGAGGGAAGCATAAAATGCGGATTTGATATAGAGAGAAAAGGTAGCCACATAGGGCCAGGGAATATGCTGTAAGAGGGTGCAAGAGGGAAAGGCAACAACAAAGACAGTAGCTTGGGCTCTCCTCATGAAAACGCACAATCTCTGAAGAAGGAAGTGTCCTTCACAGGTACCAAGAGTGCCACCAACACCACAAGCCCCCTTTGCACAGGGAAAGGGCCACTGGAGAGGAAAACGCAGCAGTGAACAAGTTTTGTCCTGTAGAAAACAGGCCGCCTGCAGTCCAATCTCCAAGTGGGCAATGAAACGCTGATCAACAAGAGCCAGATGGCTGAATTGGTGAAGCCAATCTGAAGGAAAAGCGACCAGCAGGGTGCTGTCCAGAAAACGCAGCAGCAAAAGCTATGAATCTGGAAGAAAATGCAGAGGAGTAGGTGCTGAAAACAGGGCTGAATCTGGGGCAGCAGAAAGGTTGCTAAACTGGGAGCTCTGATACCATGAAAGAGTGCACAAAGCGGAAGCAGAGTGGCACTAGAATGTGCTGAACAGAGAGTGCAAGAGAGAGAGAGATATGGAGCAAACTATGCTGAATATACTGAACCAAAACAGTCCCAAGCAAGAGACACTGTTAGTCTCATAAGTGAGGGAGCAAAATATGTACAAGACTGAATGAGAAATGAGAGGCCAGCACCCACTATATATAGTGGGGAAGTGCTAGCCGACTGGAGTTCACAAACAGGCCGACTGGAAAAATGCCAGAATGGTTGGGAAAAATCCCAGAAAAATAGTAAAAAGGGGTGGCCAGCCCACAAGCAAGGGCCATACAAAAGGGGACCAAATGGACACCAGAAATGGGCAGAAACTGGGGATGAATGTGTTAACACTCCTCTCCCTCCACTCAAGAGGGGGCCCTTGTGTCCAATACAACCTCTACTCAAAAAGGACAGCAAGGGAAAGGGAACATCAACTTAGGAAATCAAGGCAAATCTCTCGGCAACAACATTGATTCCAAAAATCTTGCCTCCACACCCATTCCCTACTGGCAAAATATTCCCAAAAAGAATAGATTTTGCACTTCTTGCCAAATACTTGGACATGTTGATGATGAGTGTGTTTTTAAAACCAAGGAAAATAGAGGCAACAACTCCAACCCCACTACCTCCACCCGCCAAAACAACCAAGGTGGTAGCAATGCCCCAAATTGGTGATCCAGAGTGGGTAGCAATCCAGCACCTACTCTACCAAGCTCCCATCCAAGGACCCAACAATAAGGATATGGTTCTACATGGCCCCGTTCCTCCCAGTGGCGAGCTAATAGTCAGGTTGCTCAAGCCCCACCTTCCCAGCCAGTTTCTTTCACCACTCCTGAAGAGATGTCTGATTGGTCTTCCCTTACATCTCATCCCGGCCCCTCGGCCAATATTGCTCAGGTCAAACTTAAGATTGATTGTAGCCACCACTCCACAAAAAAGAAGAAACGAAGGCCTAAACAAGGTCAACCGCAGGGAAAGGCCTCTGCCCTCATTCAGATTTGTCAGTTACCTGATAATCCCTCTGTGTCCATTATTGAGGCCCATCCAACTCTTCTCTGTGGTCATCCTATCACTTGGGTAGTTGACAGTGGCGCTACTCACCATATGGCTCGCAATGCTGACATTTTCATTTCTCCGCGTCCCGTTAAGGGAGAAGTTCGATGTGGCAACAACACAATGATGCCCATAAAATCCATTGGCACTGTCTTATTTGACAACAACATTGGCCCCAACAAGGCTACCTTGGACAATGTCTATCTTGTCTCTAATTTAGGTCTCAACCTTCTTTCTGTATCCCAGCTTACCCAACTCGATCGGGGTGTTTACTTCAACAAAAGAGTTGTTGAGGTAATTGATGAAACTACTGGTCTTGTTGTTGCTAGAGGACAAGCTCAGAAGGATGGTTTGTACCGAATGTCCACTTTTCTAAGTGAGCCATCTTCTGTTGGCTCTGAGTTCCATCGAGTTTGCGCCTATGTGAACCAAGCTCCCTCCGACATTGAATGACTATGGCACTTTCGCTATGGTCATCTACCCCATTCCACTCTCTACGAGCTATCTCGAGACAAGTTAGTTGAAGGTATACCCAGCTTCAAACTGATAAAGGATGTGTGTCAGCCATGTCAACGGGGTAAACAACATCGCTTCCCATTCCCACAACACGCTACTCATCGGGCTTCGGGAATCCTCTGGTTGATTCATTTCGACTTGAGTGGCCAATCTCCAACCCCTTCCCTAAATGGATCTCTATACTACATGCTGATTGTTGATGATTATTCAAGATACATGGGGGTATATTTCCTAAAGCATAAATCTGACGCTTTCCAATACTTCTCCACATGGGTTCGGTTAGTCACCAATCAAATGGGTGTCTCAATTGGGATTGCTCGTAGTGACAATGGTGGTGAATTTATCTCCCATCAATTTTCTCAGTTCTTGCAAGATCATGGCATTCAACGCCAACTCACCTCCACCAATTCTCCCTCACAGAATGGAGTGGTCGAGCGCAAGAACCGAACAGTCATGGATATGGCACGCTCCATGCTTTTTGCAGCTGAGCTGCTTGAACGCCTCTGGTCAGAATCGGTCAACACTGCGGTGTATCTTCTGAACCGTTGCCCCACGGTTGTTGTTCCCCACGGGACCCCATTTGAGGCCTTCTTTGGCGAAAAGCCAACTGTTTCCCATTTCCGTGTCTTTGGATGTTGAGCATATACTCACACTCCGAATGATACAAGGGGAAAGCTTGATCCAAGGAGTGAGTTGCTCATTTTTGTGGGTTACTCTTCTGAATCAAAGGCTTACAAAGTTTTTGATCCACGATCAAACAAAGTTTTTGTTCGTCGAGACATTGTCTTTGATGAGCAAGACTTAATTCGCCTTCCGCTGCCCATACCAACTGAACAAGAATCTCAGACTGTGCCAAATGAACCCCATTAGTTACCTACAACTTCACCTCTTGAGGAGGCTTCCTCCTCTCGACAATCACCTAGGGACCCTTTACCTCGCTGGTGTCAACAAACCATGCGTGATTTTGGTATACTTCCTTTTGACATCCCTTTGGACGGTCCTCGGCGATCCACCAGACTCGCTCCCCGTGCCTCATTTGCCTTTGTTTTTTCCATAGACTATGTGGCACATGATGAGCCAACATCGTGGAAAGATGCCATTAAAATTCCATCTTGGAAATAGGGAACTAGAACTTGAAAGCATTGACCGTAATGGCACGTGGTCCCTTGTGGATTGCCCTCGTCATAAGGTGGTCATTTGGAACCAAATGGATCTTCCGCACCAAATTTAAAGCCGATGGTACCTTGGACAAATACAAAGCCCGGCTTGTCGTGCAAGGCTTTCGCCAAAAAGAAGGCATTGACTTCGACGAGACCTTTGCACCCACTGCTCGAATGAGCACAATCCGTCTTTTACTCAATCTGTCTGTTCACCATAAATGGCCAATCTACTAGATGGATGTTACGAGTGCCTTTTTAAATGGCATTCTTAACGAGGAGGTCTACGTTAACCAACCTCCGGGTTTTCCTCTCCCTGGTCTTGAGGACAAAGTCTTTCGCCTACATAAAGCTCTTTATAGGCTTAAGCAAAAGCACCCTGGGCGTGGTATCATCGCATCGACAAATTTTTTCACAGCCAAGGTTTTTACCCATCACACTGTGACCCCAATCTCTATATTCACACTGATCAGGTGATGGTTTGCTACCTTGTACTGTATGTCGATGACCTAATTATTTCAGGTTCCCATGATATCATGGCACAGCTCAGACAAACTTTTGAGATGACTGATCTCGGTCTTCTCTCATATTTCCTTGGCATGGAGGCGATCCAACATCCTGATGGTATTTTTGTGTCTCAACAGAAATACTGTCTCCAACTCATTACTTTCTATTTTCCTGATGGTGCTATCCCCGTGGCCACTCCATTGGATCCCACCGTTAGACTGTCAAAGGAAGTGGACTCACCTCCTCATGAAGAGCGAGCCTACCGACAAGTGGTTGGGAAACTTATGTGGCTCACAAATTCTCGTCCTGATATCTCCTATTGCAGCATATCCATTTTAAGTTAGTATTTCAATGCTCCCAATGTCAAATCCCCACCGGATCTCCTCGTGATCGTTCCTGGTACGAGACTCGAAACCTGCAAACAAACAAACAAACAACAAGGGGGTGCCGGCCTGACTCACCTCTCAACCATGACAGCCGTGGGCAAGCCCGCAGACTTGGCTGTCCCCATCGAGCCACGAGCTGAGCTAACTAGGTTGACGTACCGACCAGCCTCTACCTCGTGACGTCCCATACCGCCACGAAGCTACCCTTGCGGGCCTCAAGACTGCTGCGTTCTCGGTTGCATAAAGCAGGTGCACGTCTGCACTAGATCCAGGCTCCAAGACCATAGAGCTCTCACAAACTCGCGAGACTCTCTATATCCTAATAACTAACCTTGGCCACCCTTTTATAGGCTCTTGGCCGGTCATCGGGCGTCTACACTTGGGCGCCCGCCCGTCCATACTTGGGTGCCCGCCCGTTAGTCTATCCCTAACTCAGCTCGTCAATCAGCCTGCCTAGCTCCAAGCTTCCCCAAACCTCGAAGCTAGTCTTGCGTGCGTGTAGCACACGGTAGATACAGACTGTGCACATGACATACTCCCGTGATCGTTCCTGGTACAAGACTCAAAACCTGCAAACAAACAAACAAACAAACAAGGGGGTGCAGGCCTGACTCACCTCCCAACCATGATAGCCGTGGGCAAGCCCACAGTCTTGGTTGTCCCCATCGAGCCACGAGTTGAGCTAACTAGGTTGACGTACCGACCAATCTCCTCCTCGTGACGTCCCATACCGCCACGAAGCTACCCTCGCGGGCCTCAAGACTGCTGCTAGCCTCGGCTACATAAAGCAAATGCACGTCTGCACTAGATCTAGGCTCCAAGACCATAGAGCTCTCACAAACTCGCGAGACTCTCTATATCCTAATGACTAACCTTGGCCACCCTTTTATAGGCTCTTGGCCAGTCATCGGGCGTCCACACTTGGGCGCCTGCCCGTCCATACTTGGGTGCCTGCCCGTTAGTCTATCCCTAACTCAGCTTGTCAATCAGCCTGCCTAGCTCCAAGCTTCCCCAAACCTCGAAGCTAGTCTTGCTTGCGTGTAGCACACGGTAGATACAGACTGTGCACATGACACCCAAGGAGCCACATTGGAGTTCAGCAATGAGGGTTGTTCGCTATCTAGCAAGTACCTATTTGTATGGACTTCACTATAGTCGCGGGATCACCTTGCACGGTTACACGGACTCTGGCTGGGCTGGTGATCTCAATTCTCGAGGTTCTCATGGTGGTTATTTGTTCTCCCTCGGATCTGCCCCTTCCTCTTGGTCTAGCAAAAAGCAGGACACCGTTGCAGGTTCTTCGGCAGAGGCCGAATACTGGGCCCTCTATGATGCCACCGCTGAGGTTATGTATCTTCGTCAACTTCTTTTCGACATGCGTGTCTCCATCGACACCGCCTCTACCATCTTCGTCGACAGTCAGAGTGCGATTGCCCTTGCTGGCAACCTTGTTTTTTCTAACCGTACCAAGCATGTGGGTGTCCATTTTCACTTTAACAGGGAACAGGTTGAGCTTGGTACCATCCGACTCGAGTACATTTCCACGGCAGACAACCAAGCAGACATCCTTACGAAGTCCGTCAACCGCCCCATTCTCGAGCGTCTTCGTAATCGGATTGGCATCGGTCCACCACCATCACCCTCCGCACATTGAGAGGGGGATCTGCCTCTCCCTTCATTTTTTTATCATTTTTGTATCGGGCACACGAGTCAGTGAAAACCCCATGAGGGCACGGCTCCTGTGAAAACCCACTGCATTGCATTTTTTTCCATCTTGCATTCCCTATGCACAGCATTCTGTTTTTTGTGTTTGGGGCGCATGTATGAATGAAAACCCAAAAATGGGCATTCATGCATGTGAAAACCTCTTGCATTGTGGCATTCTTCCAGTACTTCTCAATCCCAGATGCCTATACTCTGGTCAATCACAGAAATCCTCATCTTCGACAACCAAATCCTTTTTTCCCCTCATCTTCTCTCATGATCCCTTTTTGGTCTGAGAGGGGGGGTGTGAAAATATACCCAAAACAGGTATTTAACCCAGCCCAAAAAGGGCCGACTCCTATGCTGGCCATCTAATACCTCATATAAATATGAGGCTCCCCCCTTGTTCATGCGCGAATCATCAACCCCACGTGGACTTTGGCGCCCTGCACCTCAGGCTGCGTTTTCCTCTTCTGCGTTTCATCGCCTGCTTGACACTTCATGGGCTGCACCTCACTGTGTGCATCGCACCTCCTCCTGGTCAGAACATGGACGGCTCACATCAGTGTTATCGCCGCCTTACATCAGGTTCATCTACTGCGTTAACCGCTGCTGAACTGGCCGCCTATATCAGCCTCACATGGACGGCTCACATCAGTGTTATCGCCGCCTTACATCAGGTTCATCTACTGCGTTAACTGCTGCTGAACTGGCCGCCTATATCAGCCTCACATCAGCGTTTTCGCCGCCTACATCAGGTTCACCTACAGCGCCTACTGCTGCTGGACTGGCCGCCTACATCAGGCTCACAGCAGTGTTTACATCGCCTACATAAGGCCTGACTTCATCGTCCACACCAGGGCTGACTTCATCGTCTACGTTAGGTTGTCTTCAGCATTTGCATCAGGCTTATATCAGCGCTTTCATCAGGGTCACTCCAGCTCTGTTATCTGCGTTTATGGGACAGCAGCTCTCTGCTTATTCGGAGTCTCACATAGAGCTCCTGTATTGGACTTCATCTCTTATATACACATCACCATTGCATGTTGTGTGTTTTACTCTGATCTTTCATATATTTGGTCCTTTGGTCTCTTTTGTCCTCACAACATTTGCAACATTTGAGCTGCCCTATTCTACCATGTACATGTCCTCAAGATGTCTTGACACATGCATTGGACGATTGATGCATGTGGCAACTCAAAACCGAAAAGGAAGGGGCTCTCTTTCCAAATGCACATGGAAGTCGTCGGTGTAGCATGCATCCCATTTCAAATGGAGGAATGCATGTGAATTTGCATGTGAAGAGTACGGATCTCCTAAGTGGCTTTTCTGTATATACGCTTGTTACCTTAGTTCCAGAAGATGCATCAAGTCGATGACGATGTAGATGTTGCAAAGTCAACAACAGGATATAGCTGGGGTAACAACTGTATCAGTTGCAACGTCAACAACAGCAGCACCAAATACATGCACATTTTTTTTTTCCGAAAGGAGACTTCTATTAAGTATGAAGAATTTTACAAAATGGAGATTTCACACCAAGCAAGGTGGAGATCTCAACCAATCAGGAACCCTGTGCTGCCAATAGGGTCCCAAATGAGAGGATGTAAAAAAGATACCAATGTCCCACTCTCTCATAAACTGGGCGCGCTTCCTCTCCGCAGCGCAGCCCTCGAAGATCCCTGGATTCTGGCCTAGGTAGCCATAATGGTGTGAATAATATCACTCCAAATCCTACAAAGACACTGAGAAACAAGAACGGGAGTACCCTCGATGGCCTCAGTGCAGCTAGCCTTCCAGATATTCCAGGCTGAGATGCTAGCAATAATCTCCCAAGAACTGTCTAACCTCTGTCGGAGGGACAAAGTGTGAAAGTGGCAAATCTTGAAGACAACACTGCCGAGCCACTCCTTGCCTAACCAAAATGGCCAAGCTCTTGTCACCCTCGAACCTCAGCTGAGGTCGAGACTGTGTCAACCAAATGATAGAACCAAAAGAAATGATAGCATCCCTCTTCATCCTACCAAAGAGAGGTGCAATTCCAGACCAAACCCTCTGTGCTTCCCTGCATTCCCATAAACAATGGTAAGTTGACTCCGAAACTCCTACACATCTAGGGCATGCTGGGCAAGCACCAGTAACAGACCTCCACTGATTGGTGGCCAGACCACCATGAAGGGAAACCCAGATAAAGGAGGAAATCTGTGGCTTCCTATAAGAGTGCCACAATCTCCGCCAAAATGCCCTCTGAATGTCAATCGAAATGCTGTAAGACTCCCAATGGGGTCTAAGAGTAGGGACACTCTGAATGTGTCCCAAGATTAGATGTCTGGCATTCCGCACCGTATAACTGAAAAAAGGCATGCTTTTCAAAGGATTACAAGCATCCTTCCACTCCCACTCATCGGGGTCCCAAGGCAAATGTTTGATAGGGCAGCCACCATACAACCAAAGGCTAACACTCTGTGATCATCCCTGGGGGGGTGGGGCAACAAAGACGTGCTTCCCTAACTTGCCAACAACTCTGATTGGACGAATCTGGGGGCCTCAATAAGGTCATGCACATCACATCTCTCTAGCTGCCATCCATCCTGTACATAAAAAAAGACCGGTACATCATCCTTCCTAGACAAGGAGATACCCATAACCTAAAGAGGTAACACCTGCCCCAGAGAAAACCCCAAACCAAGAATGATCCAGTAATCCAGTGGTTGGGAATGGCTGCATCAATCTGTGCAATCCTTCGGCTAGAACCTCTCAAGTGCTGTGTGATATCCAATCTCTGCACCTCGGTAAGGCTCTGAAACCTCTTCCAAGCTAGCACTGTGGGGCAAAGGGTCTCCCAGCCAGCCCAGAGAATATGCATAGCTGCCCCAAGAGGCCTACCATGCCCATCTATGATCAAATCATTCCATAGAATGGACTGCCGTTTAGCTTCCTCCACTGAACGCGGGGGGATGTATACCAAACAACTCCTCAGGTAGTCCCAAGCCCGTAGGAGGGACCTAACCAGGGGGGACGAAGGGGAGCGGTGAACTGCATCTGACAAAATAAAGCGTGAGCTGAGAGTCCAATCACCTCCGCGAATAGGGACACACTTCGTTATCTGCTGCATGAGAAAGTCCTTTCACGGCTTAGTGCTTGGAAGAAAGCCCCTAACAACAAGCTTACAGAGCAAAGCCTTACATTGCACCTCGGGGTCATGCACCTCGGGGTCAATGATATTCAATCCCCCTTCCTGCTTAGGCCTGATAATGGTTTCCCAAGCAACTCTGGCCCTGGTGTGTGCATTTCCATCAAGCCCTGACCAAAGAAAGTTCCGAATAAGGCGACGAAGCTGGCCAATGCAGCCCTTATGAAAAATCCAACACGAAGAAATAAACCAAGACGTGGCTAGCAAAACTTGGTTAACCACCAAAGCTCTAGAGGCCAAGTCGAGCTTCCTCCTACTCCAGTGATGAAGTTTGCTTTTAATGCTTAAGAGCACTGGAGCAAACTGTTGTGCAGGGGAGATGTCAACACCCACCTGACAACCAAGGTATCTAGCAGAGCATCCTCTCTCAATCCAAGTAAAACCAACATCTGTACCCCAATCTGCAAGAGGAGAATTACTGATCAAAAAGCCAACTGATTTATGCCAATCGATAGTAGCTCCTGCTGCCAAACAAAAGGCCTCCAAGGCTGTCCAGTAAGCACATAAATAAGCATGTGAAGCCTCAAGGAACAATGCCGTATCATCTGCTAACTCAGAGTCCCAAAACTCTTCCTCCGTGCATAAAGGCAGCCTGAGACCGACAACACCAGGGGCACCCTGAAGAAACTTGCTCATAGCCTCAGCTACAATTAGGTACAGTAAAGGGGTGAGGGGACAGCCCTGCCTCACCGAACGGGAAATCTGAAAACGCTCGCCGCGCCCCCCACAATCTAAGACAATGCTATGAGCCTCTCTGTATAGGCAGGACACCCCTCTGATCCAGTTTTGGGAAAACCCCATATGTGCCATAGTGCCCTCCAAAAAATCCCAATCCACTCTGTTATAAGCTTTTTCAAAATCAAGCAAAAGAATGGCAAGAGGCTGCTGACTAGACTTTGCTCACTCGATAGCTTCCCAGAAAGAAAAGATGTTATCAAATATACTCCTTCCTTGGAGGAACCCATTCTGTGTATTATGGATAGTCCTTTGGAGAATCGGCTGCAACCTTATACTCAAGGCTTTAGCTAAGATCTTATATGCAGATCCAAGGAGAGTGATAGGCCTCCATTGTTTAATGTCAATCTTGTCCCCACTCTTGGGGATAAGGTGAATCAGCCCCTCCGTGAGGTAAGGCGGCATCATACCCGACAGCCACATTTCATGAAGGGCAACAGTGATAGCATCTCCAATATGATCCGAAAAACGAATAAAGAAGGCGGGAGAAAGACCATCATCCCTTGGGCATGAACCACTGGAAAGAGCATGTAGTGCGTGAAGGACTTTAAAACCACAAATTTGAAATGGACAACTTAATACAACTTGAAATTGAAATGAAATGAAATGGAAAGATGGACACCAGCACTGGGGCCGGAACGGGCCGACCCCCCCCTCAATATATGATATATTTATTGGGAGTATTTAACAAATACAATGCTCCATGGGTTCCAAGAACCAGATGATGTCCATGTACATATGAAAACAGTACCAAACAAATAGGCTCGAAGTCGAATTTCGATGTAGAAGCTCGAAGTAGAACGACCACTAGCGTGGTCCAATCTCTACGGTCTTGTGCTTTCACTGGACTCCGTGGAGAGCGCCTCACTGGTGTTCCGAGACCACGCACAAACAGGCGCTCTCATACTAACCCCTGGCTCTCCCGATCTCAGCACCTTTTGACTGTGCTTCTCCAATAGAGCTTCGACAACCCGGCACCGAACGGGTGTTGGCCGTATAGGGAGTCGGGAATCCCTTATCAGATTTAACGCAAAAAAAATACTTTACTTAAATCTGAAATTCACGTACTTGTGGATGGCTGAGGAAGTCCAATACCCATGTGTACAGTTACATAAGATAGTTGTGCAGGACAAAGCCTGCCTTCTTGTGGAGGAGTTTGTCTTGCTACAGCCGCCTAGTGATGCAGCTGTCGGGTGAAGTACACAAACGGAAGGAGAGGATTGTGTGGTTGCCAACTGAAAATAGCCTCCTGCTGTAGGCACAGCCGCCTGAGAGAGAAAAGAAACCGCCGAGTATAGAAGAGGCACCTGGCTGCTGTGCACAGGTACTTGGCTGCAGCCTGCGAGAAGATGGCCTGATGGTGCACGCACACGATCGCCTTAGGGTCTGCTGGCTGGAAAACTGACGCACAGCCACCTGCTGTGGCAGGCTGCGCAGCCTATAGGGCTGCCTGTCTGGAGGCGCACAGCCTCAGCTGTCTGGCGGCTGAAGGTAGAGGGGCAGCCTGTAGGTAACACAAGCGCAGCACGGCAGCCTGTAGTGCAGTTGATAGGGCAGCCAGTCGCCTGGGAAAAGCAAGCGCAAGAGAGAGATGGTCGCCGGTTAGAGAACAAACGCAAGGTGATCGCCGGGTGATCTTACGTAAAAGGGTGGAAGCGAATCATGCCCACGCTTGAAAGGGAAGGTTTTCTTTTATAAAATTAAAGGTGGAGTTATACTACGCTTGCATGTGGGTGAGGAGTGTGGGTAGGTGACCATGCCCACCCCCACACTCACTTAAGTGGGGCTCCCCACCTTGTGCCCAAAGTGGTGCCCACATTTAAGTGAATGTGAACACTTAACCTTATAAAACTAAAGGTTAGAAATAAAATAATAAAAACAACATGTACCATATACTTACCACCTGTTCACATGCACTAAAACTCGCACTAAAACTCGTCAGAATACAGAACAGACTTCACGACTCATTGGCAGGCATCCCCGCTCAGTAAGTAACACGCCAAGCAGGCAAACACACAAATACATGTCATGCGAAAACAGTTTCAAACATGCAAAACATGTGTGCATGTGCAAATAGTAACATGGACATATCTCCCGTTCATGGAACAAGTACAAAATATCTGTCGGCACAAAACTGGCACGACATAAAAACATAAAAACCTGGTCTTCCTATGGAGTGATAGTCCCATAGGTAAGACAGTTCCAGGCACGAGTCTCCCTATGGTGTGACAGTCCCATAGGCAAAACACGGCACGAATACTGGCTCTTCCATGGCGTGACAATCCCATGGGTCGAACACAGTCCAGGTCATACACGGGTGGCACCAGTCTGGCTCCCGTCCATCCAATTGGTGACAGCATCCAGGGAAGAACACATAGCATCTGTAATGAGCTTGGGCATGCACTCCCAGACTTTCTGCCGTGCCACATCTCTCGGAGGAGAGGGCACCTCTGCAGTCAACAAAGACCGATAAAAATTTGAAGCAATACCCCTTACCTTGTTAGGCTCAATCTAAACCTCACTCTGTGAATCCTGCAAATACCTCACAAAATCCCTGCTATGGGAAAGCTTGTGTACTGAAAAAAACTCTTTGTTGCATCTGCCACCCATCTGAGTCCAAAAAGCCTCGTTCGCATGAAACGCGAACTCAGCCCTCCTATCCATGGCCAACTGCAGCTGTGCTCTAAATGTGGTCAAGAGGTCTGTAATCCAAGACGCATGTGGATGCTTTTCATGTTCCCTCTGAAGAGCAGCAAACCTATGCTTAATAGCTCTCTCCTTGTCCAGAGCCTCCTTCTTCTTGGACAAGGCAGCACTATGATAATGATGGCTGGTCCTCTCAAGAGCCAGTGCAATATTATGACAAGGATCAGGACCATCACAAGATCTCCATCTCTCTCTGATCTCAAGGGAGATGTCAGCATCTAGATAAAGAGAGTCAGGGATACGGACACGACGAGAGGACGAGCGAGCCCCAGGTTCCCTGAGACACAAAACGATGGGGCAATGATCAGATTTGGTGGTGCCAGGCATAATAGCAATGGTGCCTCCTCTGGCCAGGGACCAATCATCCACATAAAATCTGTCCAGACGTGCAAAGATGCTCTCAACCTCGCTCCTGTGATTATGCCAAGAGAAAGATAAGGAATTTGGCCTTCTCTTGAAGTCATCCTCAGTCCAGCAATCCCTGCCAAGAAAGAGAGCGTGAACCTCTCCCATGAGGCTCGCTCCAAAGGGTGTAAACCCCCTTCACATCCACCCTTCTTGTCAGAAGGTTGCCCAACCATATTGAAGTCTCCTCCCACTATCCAATGATCAACCTATGGAATGACATTTGTAATGGTGTCCCAAAAGGCCACCCTTTCACCTCTCACGTTAGGTGCATAAATATTCAAGATTCCCAATTTCCAACCCTCGTGCATGATCAAGATCCACTGCGCTCTAGCAGGGATGATAACACCGTGCCCAATAACACGAGGCATAACAGATGCTGCCATTGAAATGCAAACACCCTCTCTAGTCCCAACAGCCGAGGACCAGAAGGTGTGGCCAGAAAGCATCTTACCAGCTTTGCCACACTGAGATCTATCCAATTTGTGTTCCTGCAACAAACAAGGTCAATCTCGAGCAAAGTGACCGTGTTGGTGACAAAGCCGGCACTGATCGGGTTTACCTGCAATCTCCATACGTTGCTTCAAAAGACCAAAAAGCTCACAGTCATGGGCAAGAACCATGACCCTGGGGACAGCATCCGTCGAGGCAGCAACCACCTGGGCAGAAGATGTCGGCAAAGCGTGGAGGGGGGGCACTTGAAGAACCAGCCCAAAGGCGGACCCGATGGCCTCTAGCATAGGCCAATATGTGCGAGGAAGACCTGGGAATCTGAGAGTAATCGGGAAACGTTTCCGGTCTTCCTCAACAGGGTCAAAATAGTTGGAGTAGGGAAGGAAAAAAACCTTCCTCGGGCCCAATGGCAAAGGGCCGCCCTTCAAAACCTCTGAGGTTGCGTCCTCGGAATCAAAATCCACCTCGAAGAAACCTCTTCCAAGCAACCTGACATCTCGAAAGTGTGGAGCGAGGTCGGAAGGCAGAGCTGCTAGGACCCAATCCCGAGCCTGGAGATGGGAAGGGTGAGATCCAAAGATTTTGGCAATGGGGGTCGTTTGGAGTCTTTCTCGATGTCGGCGAAGAGGACCGCGAGCTCGTCTTTGGAGAACACAATGGTTCGCCCGGCCGAGGGAGAATGATTAGCCATGATGCTAATCGAAAAAGAAGGCCGACTTGAACCCGGATGAGGAGCAATCCGAACCAAGGGGAAGATGCAGGCAAGGAGGCGAAAGAAAGGAGAAATACATGCACATTTGGTAGGCAGCCTATTGTTACCCATTTTGAACACCTTGCCTGAGTCTCATAGCCTATTTTTTCCCTTTATAAATTAGGGCTCACCAATAGCCCTTCATATGAACTTGATGTAACACACCTACCATATACATTAGTGAAAGTGCATGTCCAGAGATGAAGGTTAAGATACTTAAAGGAGTCTTTTAGAAAGTTCAAGCAGTGCAAGATGCGAAAACAGAAAATGTGTATGCGACTAACAAGCCTAGCGTCTTTCAGTTCTTGAGCATGCAATTTTGGACCAGTTCTTAATTATGCAATCATTATTCTTCTACTCTCTTTTATGGCAGGGTGTAGGCTATGGGGTGATCCTGGCATATGGAGCTTTTTTTGCTGTGCTGACAATTTTTATCACCACACTTGATGAAAAATATATTGGAACAAAATGCGATTCAGAGGAGTTCAATACTGCTGGGCGGTCACTCAAGACAGGTCTTGTTGCTGTAGATGTTGTGAGTCATTGGACCTGGTAATCAGTTCACCTCCTGAAAGCTGTTTTGAAATCGCCATTGTAACTGTTGCATTTAAGTTCCCTAATTGAGCCAAAAACCAGATTGCATGAGAAAGTAGGAGAATCGCATGTATGTATGTTGGTAGTCTTGTCCCAACCCTGAGATGATGTCAGGGGACTAGGGGCTTCGGGTTGCTCAGGTATGTATGTGATTGGACTAGGGGCAATGGACTATGGGCTATCATTTGGTGTTTGTCTATGGGCTGCTCTTTTGTCACGTGCATCCTGCACTTGGATGCCACATGGCCATATCTGTACAGTAGGTGCAAGACCTAGAGTGGTAACTGGCCCCTCGTGAGCCCCCGTTTGGGACGAGTTAGCCAGGGATCCACTTTAGAGTCCATGGTCAGGTGTACAAGTCCTGTACATGGCCATGTTCAGGTGTGCATGTCCTTACCCAGGATGATGTACCTCATGAATATAATGTAACCTTTTGATCTTATAGGTCATTTTGGCCTTTTGAAGACGTTAATACAACTCTCTCTCTCTCTCTCTCTCTCTCTCATGTCATTACATTGTGCTATTGTCAAGAACCAAGGGCTGAAAGGTACTTATCAAAGTATAATCCTCGTCTACAAGGTTCCACATGTTACAATGGTATCAGAGCTTTGCCTTTTGGTGAAGAAATTCAGCCAAGAAAAAAGAAAGATTTTTTTTTTCGCTCGTGTGGTTGGTTTATAGATGCCGGTAGCACTCCCCATTTTGGTGTGACTCATGTCCCTTGAAGGACGGTTGGTTTATGGCCTTCAGAAGCGACCGGAAACGTCTCCCACACACATAGTGGATGGTTTATTTTCGGTCAGGGAAAAACTTGACCACTCCCACTATGGCGAACTTTGATGATGAGAGAGAACACAAGACCCCTGAAGAAACAATTCCTTTTGTAGAGCGATTGCATCAAGAAGCCAAGCTCCCAGTGGAGAAATGCAAGCCATCTTCCAGGAATTTATGCATATCATAACGCAAGAGGGGGAACAAATGCTCGAGTACAAGGCTATGATTCAAGCCTTGGAGAAGCGGATACCTCTTCGGGATACCTCGTCACCTATTCCTCCCCCCTTTCCTCCACTAGTTATCACTAAGATCCCTTCCTAGATCTCTACCTCGGGGATTCCATTGCGGAGTTAACACAATAGTCCAGTGTTTTACATGATTTATAGATACGAGTTCGAGCTTCAGACACATGTGGCAGCCTCAAGAGGAACAAAGACGATGTGAGGCTGAGAAAACAAACCAAAAAAACATGTATATATGTGTAGTATTCTGGTGTTTTTGTTCCAAGCAATGATAGTTGGCTTGTATCTAGAGTAGGTGTTATGGCATGTTTCCTTTGTTAGTTGGATGTGTCTTGGTTTTGCATCATTACATTTTGTATCCTTATAGCATCGTCTGCTTGCATGAGTGGTATATGTGTTTGAGCTCAAGCCATGATGACAGTTCTTCCAGGAGTTTATTGATGTGGCTTATATATTCTACTACAAGGTCTTGGCAGCAGCAATGTCTTGGAGGTTTTCACAACTGACAATGGAAGAGGTACTTGATGGTCTCAAGCATTGTTTTTGGGAGAGTAACTTGGTAGTCTCAAAGGGTAACATGTATATTACTCACGGTATGGGTGTTGTTGCCCGGCTTTGCATATGACCATATACTAATGGTGGAGTTTTTGCATATGTACAAAGGCAAGACAAGTTTATGGGGTATTTATTTTTGGGACACATGAGATTTTGGGTTAGCATGGTGAAATTGCCTCTTAAGTATGTGAACAAGGGTTAGTATGATGTTGTGTTTGGGGGGTGATTCGATTTTTTTAAAAAAGAGACTAAGGTAGCTCATAGTGAAGGTGGAGGATCCGACGGCCAATGTGGAAGATCAGAATGGCATGGCATGCCAAGCATGGGATGACGTGAGCAAGGAATCAGTTGCCTCTGAGGGTTCTTGCCTGCATCATTTAGTAAGCACATGGGCACAGCGTGGACAGTAGCCTGTTGCCTACTGAGGGATGGCAAAGGAAGCATGGCGTGGGCGTGTGGAAGCTGAGGTAGCCAACGACGGGAATGGTAAGAAGGTGTGGTAGTGTGGTGTGAGAAGTTTGGACTGTTGGGAAATGGCAAGTGTGACCATTTGGTCCCGTCCAGTCTTGACC
This sequence comes from Cibotium barometz, assembly GCF_041138505.1. Taxonomy (NCBI): domain Eukaryota; kingdom Viridiplantae; phylum Streptophyta; class Polypodiopsida; order Cyatheales; family Cibotiaceae; genus Cibotium; species Cibotium barometz. The sequence goes on along the minus strand of NC_141104.1, from coordinate 8,154,214 downwards.
AGTGTTTCATACACTGATTTGAGCCAAGGTGTGAACGGGGATTTTCCACAGAAGCAGCAAAGTCACAGGATGGAAGATGCCAGTGTAAAGCCAAGTCTTGTCGCAGAACTTGTGTGAAGGCTTATCTGGCATGTCTCTATCTGAAGGCGGATTACAGGACATAAGTTTACAGGATTTTACTCACTTATTTAGAAGTGGGTGGACATATGGGGATTTGGATGTGTGTGAACACTTAAAGTGGGCGCCTTGCTTTGCATGGATCTAGCAAGCTTTTATATATATATAAATGACGGCTGTTTTGAACTCCCAAAAAGAGGAGTTTTATGGTATTTTTGGAGAGGCTGCCACTTTTAGCGATGGGAAAATCAAGCATATGCTTGAAATAGAGGGGGTCGACTCTATGAAGAGGAGGAGAAGTGATGTGCATACACAGAGAAGGGGGACAGCAGTGCTTTTCTCTGGATTCGCTGGCCATACAGGACCATCAGCAGTAGATGGCATTCTCTCTCTCGCTTCCGAGTTTACTGGTCCTACAGGTCGTTGGGCTGCAGCACGTTTCTCTCCTTGGAGTGCTGGCGGTACAGAGGGAGTAGCTTCTCTCTCTTTTTCTCGTCTGGTTGCTGCAGAGGACTGGCCGTACAGCGGCACCCTCACAAGGAACAGGCCGTACAGTGGCAATATCCTCCCCTCTGCTGGTCGACATAGACTAGCCATACAGCTGTGTGCTTTTTCTTTGCTGCTGGTTGTTTTCCAGAAGCTGGATACGGTTTTTTCTCCCCCTTGCGCTGCCCGTACAGTGGACAGCAGGCTGGACAGAGTCCTTTCTCCCCCTTGCGCTGTTGTAAAGTGGACAGCAGGCTGGACAGAGTCTTTTCTCCCCTCGCTTACAACCCATGCCGTCAGTAACTCTCTTGTGACTGTTTTTTTCTCTCTCTCTGAGTCAACTGTGAGCAGTGGTTGCCTCTGGGACTGGATCTCAGGGAAGTTTCTGGGCTGTTTTGTGGGATTGATTTGGCTTGGTGTTTGAGGCTATCTGGGAACCTCTTGGATTGTTTCTAAGGAGCAGATCAGGCCTGAGCGGATAGGAGAAGGCTGAGGCTCTTTAACTTTGTGAAGCGAGCTTGGACACTATCTCATGTGAACTTTGTGGAAAATCTGGTGCAGGACTGCACCCGCACCTTGGTTTATCTGTATCTGTGTTCCCTGAAGCATTGTTTATGGTTATTTCTACTGTGTTTTCATATCTTTGCTGTCATCTGAAGTGTCTGTTCATTGTTCTGGGTTCCCGTCCAGTTTCATTGGTATCAGAGCCCAACCTTTCTAGCACAGCAGGCTTGACAACGACTCTTGGAAAGGAAAAGATCTTGGTGGAATCTGGGTTCGATAGCTTCCCTATCATGGACAGGTCAGCTTTGTTGGTAATAATCCAGACAAGCTGCTTGAGCAGATGACTACTATATTTCATAAGACTCTTGACAAAGAGCAACAGTCCTTTTGTGAGAAATTTGGATAAATTGTCGAAGCGATTGGCTGACAAAGAAGCCTTATTGACACTCTATAGAAGGGACCCTTATGTTAATAGGCTTCTACAAGGCAGAGTGGCTCGAGATCAAGGTGTTATGGATATCTTTGGGGATCTTGCTTAAGTTTATGCAGAAACCCTAGAGATCTCGCTTACAGATATCTTTGGGAGAACGGGGATATCGAGGTCAATTCAGCTAACCAACATATCATTCCGGATCCTCCTCTACAGTACAAGAATCAACAACTAGAGGGTTTGGACCAAAACTCCTGCTACGAAAAGAAGAGAGCTAGATCTTCTTCGATGACTCCTCCGGATAGGCACGAGGATTTGGAGAGGACTCCTGATCTTTCTTAGGGTTTTGAGGAAGTCTCTTGAAAGAAAACAAAACCAAAGTGCAGAGTTAAAAACGGTGTTGGGTTCCAGCTTGATCAGATTCTTGGTCCCCACAGTTTATAGGAAACCCAAAAGCCATTACTGTTTTCCCCTACTTGTGGATATTGTGGCCTCTGTGACCATGAGTCACTTCACTGCGCAAAATTGATAATTTTGAGTGATTCGGAGGACGAGTATGAAGCAGATAAGTATGAAGCCGAGTCTCAGGAGCTTTGAGATCGTCCATTATCGAGGATTTTTCTTCGTGGAGTAACTTTTTTGTACATGAGGATAGTTTTTGGCGTAGGTTGAGCTATACTTTTTCCTCCGATGATCATGCTTCCTTTTTGGTTAAGTACTACCTTATTTGTAAGTTGTACTTTTTGGTTCAAGCAATATTTGTATATACTTAGAATTTTTGGGTTTTTAAGCAAACTCACCCTCACATGAAAGTACAAGGAGCAAGTGTGTTCTTCTGAGTGTGTTTCAGGAAAGCAGAGATTTCTCTTGTTGTAGGCAACAACGTCTTCAGTTTTTCTGGAATGGATCTCTACTTTCTTGTACTATGGCCGCAATGCCTATAACTAATTGTTGATTCTGGAAGAGGTTTTTCTATGGTTTTGATAAATAGTTATGGTTTTGGTCTTGTGTATTGGAGGCTCCTAGCAGTATGGGATGCTAGAACTGTCGCCTACACAAGGATCTCATATGGGGAGCATTATGGTGGTATGGGATGCTAGAATATGTCGTATATGCGGTTACAAAACTATGAATTGTTTATCAGTATCATGGATTGGTTGATTCTAGTCTATGAGATGTTTTGAGACCACATGGCAGGTATTCTACGTTTGTATGATGGTTGGTCAAAGATATGTAGGGTTGTCCTGGACAATAGCGTGTCGGTGGTGGCTTTGAGGAGAAGGATTTCACATCTCTTGCATGTATGTGGATGGATCCCTGGAAGGACTCCGGTGTGAGCCCACTGACATGTCAACAGGAGTTTATGTCTTTTGCATGTATGTGGATGGATTCCCAAGAAGGACTCTGGTGTGAGCCCATTGACTGGCAAGAGAACATGTATGGTTTCTGAGACTTGACATGACAAAGCATGTGTGGCTTGTGAAACTTGACATGACAGAACATGTATGGTTTTTGCGGCTTGACATGATAGAGCATGTGTGGCTTGTAAAACTTGACATGACAGAACATGTATGGTTTCTGAGGCTTGACATGACAGGCCATGTGTGACTTGTGAAACTTGACATGACAGAACATGTATGGTTTCTGAGGTTTGACATGACAGGACATGTGTGGCTTGTGAAAATTGACATGACAGAACATGTATGGTTTCTGAAACTTGACATGACAGGACATGTGTGGCTTGTGAAGCTTGACCTGACAGCACATGTGTTGCTTATGAGGCTTGACATGACAGAGCGTGTATGGCTCGTGAGGCTTGACATGATAGGACATGTGTGGCTCGTGAGGCTTGACATGACAAGACATGTCTGGCTTGTGAAACTTGACATGACAAAACATGTATGGTTTCTGAGGCTTGACATGACATCACATGTGTGCGTTACGAGTGACAGAACATGTGTGGCTTATACAGCCTGACATGACAGTACATGTATGGCAAATGCAGCTTGACATGGTCTCAGGACTAATAACCTTGGCAATCACTTCATACTCTTGCCGAGTATTCTATGGTTACAATGGATTTGGAATTATGGTTTTAATAATCAGATTATGTTAGTCCATCTGCAATACTTGAAGGGTATTTTTCCACTCGTACTAAGTTTATATAGTTGCGGACAACTGTCTCATGAGACAATTGGGGATGTCACCATTTGGTCCCATCCAGTCTTGACAAGTGTTTCATACACTGATTTGAGCCAAGGTGTGAACATGGGTTTTCCATAGAAGCAGCGAAGTCATAGGATGAAAGAGGCCTATGTAAAGCCAAGTCCTGTCTCGCAGAACTTGTGTGAAGGCTTATCTGGCATCTCTATCTGAAGGCAGATTACATGACATAAGGTTACAGGATTTTACTCACTTATATGGTTTATAAGGATACTTGTTCACACTTATTTATAAGTGGGTGGACATATGGGGATTTGGACAAGGAGCATATACATGAAGTGGGCCTGAATTTTTAAGCTGTGTGTGAACACTTCAAGTGGGTGCCTAGCTTTGCATGGATCTTGCAAGCTTATATATATATATATATATGGCGGCTGTTTTGAACTCCCAAAAAGAGGAATTTTATGGTATTTTTGGAGAGGCTGCCACTTTTAGCGATGGGAAAAGCAAGCATATGCTTGAAATAGAGGGGGTAGACTCTATGAAGAGGAGGAGAAGTGATACGCATACACACAGAGAAGGGGGACAGCAGTGCTTTTCTCTGGATTCGCTGGCCATACAGTACCATCAGCAGCAGACGGCGTTCTCTCTCGCTTCCTAGTTTTCTGGTCATACAGATCGTTGGGCAGCAGCACGTTTCTCTCCTTGGAGTGCTGGTGGTACAGAAGCAGTAGCTTTTCTCTCTTTTTCTCGTCTAGTTGCTGCAGACTGGTCGTACAGCAGCACCCTCACAAGGAACATGCTGTACAGTGGCAGTATCCTCCCCTCTGCTGGTTGACATAGACTAGCTGTACAGCTGTGTGCTTTTTCTTTGCTGGTCGTTTTCCAGAAGCTGGTCATACAGTTTTTTCTCCCCCTTGCGCTGCTCGTACAGTGGACACCAGGCTGGACAGTCCTTTCTCCCCCTTGCGCTGTCGAACAGTGGACAGCAGGCTAGACAAAGTCTTTTCTCCCCTCGTTTACAACCCAGGCCATCAGTAACTCTCTTGTCACTGTTTTTTTCTCTCTCTTCGAGTTGACTGTGAGCAGTGGTCGCCTCTGGGACTGGATCTCAGGGAAGTTTCTGGGCTGTTTTGTGGGACTGATTTGGCTTGGTGTTTGAGGCTATCTAGGAACCTCTTGGATTGTTTCTAAGGAGCAGATCAGGCCTGAGCGGATAGCAGAAGGCTGAGGCTCTTTAACTTTGTGAAGTGAGCTTGGACACTATCTCATGTGAACTATTGGACCACCCCTCTGGTGTTGAAGAGGAGGTGTTGGATTATATCATCTCTAGAGGCTCTACATTACCTTTGCATGCTTGTAGTGTTCATTTTATGAGACCCTGCATGTGCATATTTTAGTAGATATTATTCAGCATTTTTCTACCATTTTTAGGCATTTTTTTAGCATTTACAGGTCTTGTACCTAGGCTTGCATTTGTGTTTTCTATTTGCTTCACTTTCTTTCAATGTTTGTGTGTTGGGTTTTTTTTGGGAACTCATATGTGAGGTTTAGTGCAGTGTGACTGATTTCCATTGAAGTGTGTTAGTGGCTTTGCTTGTCAGTTGGGTGTGTGTTAACCCAATATCCAGCAAGATTACCATATCCACTTCTTGGAAAGGGAAAGGTTGCTGTGGAAATTTCTTCGAGTGTATATGTTGTTCAGCGTGGGATTGTCATGATTGTGATTGGTGTTTAACAAAGAGTCATAGAGTGCTCCTCGAGAATATTTTAAGGGTTGGGAGTTTGATAGAGATTAGTTGTAGAGGCAAAGACTGATTGCTGCTCGTCACCTCACATCCTTTTGGTGCCCCCACTGAGGAGCCCATTTCAGGCACCTTTGATTTTGCCACTTTTGTTGTTATGGCTCAAGATTTTCCACTTTTCCATGGGTTGCCGTAGTTGGAGATCACTTGTTTGATAAAAAACAAGCAAGAGCATGTCTTTATGCGAAGGATTCTTTGTTATTGCTTATAGGATGAGGCCCGGCAATGGTTGAAGGGCTATGAAGCTTCTCTGCAAGCAAGAGATCCTCCACAACAACTCATCTATGAAGCTACAAAGCAAGAGTTCTTGCAACATTATCGGAAGACTGAAGATCCTAATCGAGTGTGGCATGAAATTCTGGGGTTAACTTAGAAAGACAGTGTGGATATCTATGTGCAGGCTTTACAAAATTGTGGGATAGGTGGTGTGTTGCTCTAGGAAGTGAAACCCCTACTGTCATGTTAAAAAAGGATAGATTTGTTGCTGGTTTAAGAGGGAACTCAAGGTTGAACGTGGAGTTTAAAATATTCAAACTTTTGAGGAAGCTGTGGAGTTAGCCAGGGAGAAAGAATGGAAGGTGATTAGGTTGGGGTAGCTTGGGAAGGAAGTAAGTCATGGTGTGGAGACCATAGAAGAGAGGGTCAAAGAAGAAGTGAAGAATTTAGTGCAAACCTCACCCCAACTGTTAGTAAAGAATCAAAATGATGATGAATTGAAAAAGGAAATGTATGAAGTAGTCAGCCTCTTCAAGAACTTGAGCCTGAACCTGCTAGGGGGTGGAAGAGGAAGCGGCAGAAGATATAGGCCACTTGGTCTAGGGTATGGAGCATATGGTGAAGGTCATAGTGAAGGAAATGGTGGAGGTAGAGGTAGGGGAATGCTTAGAAGGAGGTTTGAACCCTACAACTGTTTTAATTGTGTTGAATGGAGCAATACAAGCCCTAATTCTGATAAGCCTCCCAGAAGGGGAGGAGATATGTACCCTTTACCATCAGCTTTGCCTAATCGAAGTAATGATTTTGCAGTGGAAATCAAGGACCAGCCAAGCTCTAGTGGTTTGACACTTCAGGAGAAAGGCAAAGCAGCTGTAAGCTTGATACAAGTGGAAGAATTAACCACAGATCAGGAGCTTCATGTCATGCCTGTCAAAAGAACTCGAGAGAGAATCTGAAGCTGACCAAGCAAAAGCTAAGAAGGGAAAATGACAAGAAGAAGCATCAACAAGCAAGAAGAAAACCAAACCTAGAAGACACTATCAAGCATCAGATTTGTCTCTAGGAGATGGTCAAACAAACTAGGTCAAACAAACTATGTGCTAAAGGAGGATCTTCTTAACAAGAAGGTGGACATACCTTATGGCCAACTCATGGAGCTCTGTCCAAGACTAAGAAGGGAGTGGAAAAGGTTGGTAAATCCAAAAGGCAAGGAACCAAGGAAAGGCATTGTCAAGGTGCACTCCTTAGAGGAGCTTCCGGATATATGCCCAGTTATTGATGTCTGGCACAAATGTCAAGGTATGGGAGAAGCATACATTGATGGGGGTGCACAGATATATGTAATTACACAGTCTTGTGTGGAGAGGCTTGGGTTAGAAACAAGTGGGGCTTCAAGGTTTAGGATTCGACTTGCAAATCATGCTAAAGTAAGGTGTTTAGGTATTCTCAAGGATCTTGATGTAAAAGTATTTAGTGTTAATGTAAAAGTGAATTTTCACATTATGCCTGCAGGGTTGGGTGCTTTTCCTTTGATTTTAGGAAGGTCATGGCTTAGGTTAGTGGGTGCAGTTTAAGATTGGGAAAAGGGTACAGTTACACTTTATGATAAAAAAAGAATGAGAAAAAATTTTAGTATGATTGACAAAAAATTGTTAGGGGAAGATGACAAAGCGGAAGGAAAAAACACCGAGAGTGAGGATGAAAGTGAAAGAGATAGTGGCGGCTCTCTCAAAAGCTCCCCCCCCCCCCCGGTCCGCTTCCTGTGCCCCACCTCCCCATCACAGTGCTTTGTGCCCCTCCTCCTAACTCTCCCGTCCCCTGCGCTTGCCCCTTGCCCGCCCCCAATGCGCCTGCCTCCGTGCCCGTCGCCCCCTACACCTGTTCCCATGCTGCCCGCCTTCCCCCCTTCTCTATGCCTCTTCCTGCCTAGCCCCGTTGCGCCTCTCGCCGCCTGCCCCTTCCTCTACACCTGCCCCCCCCTCTTTGCTCGTTGTTGCCCCGCATCCCCCTCTCCTCTCAGCGCCGCTCCCTTTCCCCCTTTTTTCCGCCTCCCTTCCTTGCTTTCTCTCTTTTCTCCCGATTGTAGCGCTGAAACCGATCCTGTCAAGTGGGAAAGACTCCGTTGGACACCCACACGCGTAATAGCACAACTTAATACCACAATTTGAAATGGACAACTTAATAACAACTTGAAATTGAAATGAAATGAAATGAGATAAATGGACACCAGCACTGGGGCCAGAACGGGCCGACCCCCCCCTCAATATATGATATATTTTTTGGGAGTATTTAACAAATACAATGCTCCATGGGTTCCAGGAACCAGATGATGTCCATGTACAAATGAATACAATACCAAACAAATAGGCTCGAAGTAGATATTCGAAGCAGAACGACCACTAGTGTGGTCCAATCTCTACGGTCCTGTGCTTTCACTGGACTCCGCGGAGAGCGCTCAACTGGTGTTCCAAGACCACGCACAAACAGGCGCTCTTGTACTAATGCCTGGCTCTCCCGATCTCAACACCTTTGGACTGAGGTTCTCCAATAGCTTTTTCTCGGAAAAAAAAAAAAAAATTTTCTCGGAAAAAAAGGTTCTCCAATAGCTTGGACTACCCGGCACCGAACAGGTGTTGCCGTGGAGAGAGTTCCTTATCAGATTTATCACAAAATACTTTACTTAAATCTGAAAAATTCACTTACTTGAGGATGGCAGATGGAAGACCAACACTCATGGTGTCTGTGTGCAGTTACTTGAGAGAGACATCGAGACACAGCATGTCGAAAGGAGTAGTTGCTGTATGGAGGTGACACATAGCCTGTACGGTTGCCCGGCTACAGTGGAGAAGGGATGGCAGCTTGCAGTCACCGGCCTGTAGCGCACAGTTGGAGAGGATACACAGCACACAGCCGCCCTTGAGAGGAGATGGAGGCGCCCGCAGTAGACAGAAGAAGCAGCGCCTGTAGGAGATATAGTACCTGGCTGCAGCCTATGCAGGTGCCTGCTTGTATGGTGGGCAGTCCACTGGACAACCAGCGCAGCCCACAGTAGTAGGGATTACAGCCACCAGCAGAGGGTACTGAAGTACAGCCTGATGAAAGGAGTCACCTGCAGTCTGCGCTTGCCTGTAGTGCAGAGAGTACAGCTGCCTTGTAAAAGAACTGGTGCAGCCGCCAAAACTAGTACAACCGCCTGCAAGAAAGCAGGTGGTGTAAGCGCCTGTAGCAAACAGGCGCAGCCTGCTGGACAAGGGTGAAACAGCCGTTTGCAGGGCTGAAGAAGCAGCCGCGTGTGGTGTAGCTGTAGTCGCCTGATTGCAGCCGGAAGAGGAAGAGCAACCTGACAGCAGCCGGGTACAGAAGTGCAGAAGAAGCAGTTTGCTCGTGTACATGCGCAGCCTGAAGGAGCGAAGAGACGAACGCCCGATTCCCCTTCACATTAGGGGTGGTGGCTTTTTTTGTAAGGGTTGGAGTGGAGTATAACCTTAGTTTTGGCTGGCTCCCCACGCTTGCATGTGGGAGGCCAGTTCTTTGGGGGTGTGGGTAGGTGACCATGCACCCACCCCCACACACACTTAAGTGGGGCTCCCCACCTTGGCTCCTAAGTGGGTGCCCACTTTTAAGTGAGTGTGAACAAATGACCTTATAAAACAAAGGGTTAAAATATGAAATATTAAAACAACATGTGCAATATACTTACCACTTGTTCACATGCACCAAAACTCGTCAGAAGACAGAGTAGACTTCACGACTCACTGGCAGGCGTCCCCGCTCAGTAAGTAACACGTCAAGCAGGCAAACACAAAATTACAAGTCATGCGAAAACAGTTTCAAACATGCAGAACATGAGTGCATGTGCAAATAGTATCATGGACATATCTCCCGTTCATGGAAGAAGTACAAAATATCTGTTGGCACAAAAATGGCACGACGTAAAACATAAATCCTGGTCTTCCTATGGAGTGACAGTCCCATAGGTAAGACACAGTTCCAGGCGCGAGTCTCCCTATGGAGTGACAGTCCCATAGGCAAGACACGGCACGAATACTGGCTCTTCCATGGCGTGACAATCCCATGGATAGAACACAGTCCAGGTCATACACGGGTGGCACCAGTCTGGCACCCGTCCATGTCAGCAAAATACTGGCCTCTTCACATGAGACACCGGCTTGGCCTCAAGTGAACGAGAGACAAAATCTGGAGATGGACCAAATGGTCGGCCAATTGGTGACATCCCCCCGGGCTTCTAAAGAGTTGTCCTCAACTGAAAAGCCTCAAGATATGCCTGCAACAACTGTGGGTAGTCAACAAAATAGTCCTCATTTACCCACTTGGCATCAATAGGCAAATAATTCTTAAACTTCACAAGGTATCTCCTGGAAAGCTTCCCTGCTGGTAGCTTTCGCTCCTTGTGAAAAACAATTTGTTCTGGCTGGAGGATCTCCTCAAGCTCTTCAATCTCTGGCGGATCTTCTGTGACAGGCTCATCAGGATCTGGCCCCACATATTTCCGAAATAGACTCACATGAAAAGCATTGTGAATCTTCCAGTGACTAGATAAAGCAAGGTTGTAGGACACTTCATTGATCTTCTGAATCACCGTGAAGGGTCCATAATAGCGAGGAGAAAGCTTAGGATACGATCCTTCTTATTGTGGCCTCTTCCGAAGCCTAGCCTTCTCAAATTTCAGCAAAACCCAATCACCTTCTTTGACTTGCATGTCCCTTCTATGCTTGTCAACAGCCATTTTATGCTTATCTTGTGACCTTGCAATGGTTGTCCGCACCTGACCAAAAGCTACATCCAAGTCATGAACATATTCATCAGCTGCAAAAATCTCATCCTTTGTACGAAGGATGGGTGGCAATACCCCTCTGCCATAAATAATCTCGAACGGAGCCTTTCCCGTGGAAGCATGGATTGTATTGTTGTAGGCAAACTCAACAAGTGGAAGATACTTCTCCCATACAGTCTTTTGATCTGCCACATAACACTTCAATAAATCCAACACGGCTGAATTTGCAGCTTCACTTTGGCCATCCGTTTGGGGATGATAAGCTGATGAAAACTCAAGTTTAGTACCCATATTATCAAATAAAGCCCTCCAAAAGAGGCTTGTAGTCTTGGGATCTCTATCCCCAACAATGGATTTAGGCATACCATGATGCTTGAAAATATTAGCAAGAAAAAGCTTTACCATATGATCAACTTTAATGGTTTTCTTGACGGACAAGAAATGAGCTTGCTTGCTAAACTTGTCCACAATGGTCCAAATAGCATCATTCCCATGCTGGGATCTAGGCAAGTCCATAATAAAATCCATAGTAATACTTTCCCAAGGTTGCGAGGGAATAGGCAATGGCTGAAGCAAACCTGGAGGTTTTTGCTTGTCAAATTTCACCTTTTGGCAAGTAATACATGCACGTACATAAGCCTCAATGTCTTTACGCATACTTGGCCAAAAGAAATATCTCTGAATCATGCGTGTAGTAGGCATGATACCTCTATGACCAGCATAAGGTGGAGCGTGACATTCCTTCGTAACCTTTGGACGCAAATCCTTCACCACACATAGGTAATTATCCTTCATAAGATAACCTTCATTGATAACATAAGAGGCATGTGAATGACCAGCCATCAAATCAGTCCATATATGGCAAAAATCAGCATCCAAATGGTACAAATCTCGCATAGCAGATAAGTCTCCATGAGAGGCCACTGAGACTGCAGCTACATAAGGCCTCTTGGATAATGCATCGGCCACCACATTTTTCTTTCTTGGAGTATGTACAATCTGAAAATGAAACATGGAAAGAAAGTTTGCCATTCTCATCTGCTTCTCTGAAAGCTTTGTTTGAGATAAAAAGTATCTCAAGCTTTGATGATCTGTCTTGACTACAAATTCAGCCCCAAGAAGATAATGTTTCCATATCTTTAAGGCATGAATTACAGCCAAGAGCTCTTTCTCATAGATATCCATATGAAGCTCAGCATCATGCAAACGATGGCTCTCGTATGCAACTGCATGCCCTTCTTGATTTAGGACAGCTCCTATACAATCACCACAAGCATCACATTCAACTACGAATGACTTGTGCAAGTCAGGAACAATCAATACTAGACCACATATAATGCTTGAGCTGCAAGAAAGCATCCTGTTCTTTTGAAGTCCATTTGAAAGTGATTTTCTTCTTTGTGAGATCATGTAGAGGAGTGGCTATCATAGCAAAATGCCTTATGAAACGCCTGTAATATGAACATAATCCCAGAAAACTACGTACTTGATGTACGTTTTGCAATTCGGGCCAATTCCGAATGGTCTCTATCTTTGCAGGATCCATTGTAACTCCATCTTTGGATACAATATGACCCAGATAATGAATCTCTTAAAGGAAAAACTCACTTTTCTCGGCATTAATGAAAAGTTTATGCTTTCGCAACTCTTCGAACACACTGACCAAATGAGTTCTGTGTTCCTGCTCGTTCTTGGAGAAAACTAAGATATCATCAAAGAATACTCTTGTGAACTTGCGATGGGGTTGGAATATCCTATCCATCATACGATTAAACGTAGCAGGAGCATTGGTGAGACCAAAAGGCATTACCAAAAATTCATATAATCCGAAGGTTGTCCTGAAAGCAGTTTTATGGACATCTTGTGGCACCACTCGTATTTGGTCATAACCACTCTTCAAATCAAGTCGGCTGAAGCAAGCCGAACCATCAAGCTTATCCAAAATATCATCAATACGCGGAATTGGGAATCTGTTCTTGATGGTAAGCTTGTTCAAAGCTCTATAGTCCACGCACATGCGGAATGAATCGTCCTTCTTTTGAACAAGAAGTACAGGAGAGCAGTAAGGTGAGGAACTGGGCTGAACCAAATCTTTCTCTAAAAGCTCATTTACCTGCTTCATGATTTCTTCTTGTTGTGCAGCACTCACTCGGTATGCGGGTTTGTTGGGTGGAGAACTACCTGGCACAAGATCTATGCGATGATCTTCGGACCTTTGGGGAGGTAATTCACCTAGCAATGAATCAGCAAAATAGTCGTTGAATGCATAAAGAAAATTCAGTCTATCATTAGACATAGCATCCACATTTTGATGATTTGGCACAAGGCTATCACGAACAAAAACCAAGTATGCAGAAAGACTCTTTTTCATTGCTTTATTGATTTGGATGTGTGATACATGGAATGCCCTTCTTTGCCAGCATCAATAAAATGCATGCGGTCTTTATGCATAAAAGAAATCATATTGGACTTGTAGTCTTTGCGGGGTTCAAGCCTATGGTGCCATGGCTTGCCCAACAATACATCACATCCATTTAGTGGAGCAACTAGGAAATGTTCATTATCAAGGTAGCCCTGGATATGTATGCGCAACTTCCCTATCAATGGGGTAACCTGCACCTCTTTACCAATAAATGCAGCTTCGGCTTCAATCTGAGGTCCCATGTTCTCAACCTCAATACCCAATGCAACTGCCGTTTGCATAGAGATGAAGTTATCGGTTGCACAGTCATCAAACATGAATAAGGCGGGCTGATCCTTGATTTGCCCCCAAGCCTTGCATACCATTCGCTCTTTTGCATCATGACTTGTATTTCCTTGCACATCAGGAACTGCATGTACATTAGCCTTAGTCTGCTTGTCCTCGTGCTTTGGTTTGCGATCTAGGCATTGTCGAAACATGTGGTCTTTGCATTTTCCATCCTTGGCATATTGCTCTCTTTGCTCCGGGGTTAAGCCGAATTTGTTCTTCCTTGGGCCCTGATCTTTAGATGTGGTATTTTCAGCTTTACCACCTTTGTGAGTCTCCCGGAAGTTCTTTTTAGGTGGCTGTCCACCCTTTTGCAGATTTGGGACAGCCTTGTCTTTTCCCTTTGAACCTCCTTGATCCTGTTTAATCTTGAGCACCAATTGCTCCGTAGCAAGAGCAGAAGCTGTGAGCTGTTGCAAAGTATGTTTCGGGTGCAATTCAATGCCCGAACGATATGTTGGTTGCAGTCCAGAGCGAAACTTCCTCTTTCTTTCATCCTGAGTGATTTGCATAAAGGGAGTTACTTCCAACAACACTTTCCAGAACTTGTTAACATACTGTTGCACACTTTCATTATCTCTTTGCTCAAGCTTGTCCCACTTTTGAGTGAGAGTTTGCTCGGCATTTGGTGGCAAAAACTGAGCATAGAATCTATCCTTAAATTCCTTCCAGGTGCAAATGGGATCCTTGGTGATCTTTTCAGTGATCCACCAATGAGCAGCGGTCACTTTCAAAAACATGCTAGCATGGCGTACTTTAGACTTTTCGGTGAAGTCCTCATCGCTAAAAGCAATGTCGAACTGTGCCACAAATGCTAACACTTTAGAAGCATCATGTTCCCCATGAAAAACATCAAACTTGACAGATTTGTCACCTGCTTTGAATTCCTTGAGGCTTCTGGCATGAGGCTCATGGTCTTCTCTTTTTCTTTTCCCCTTATCCAACGGGGCAGCCCTATCTGCATGGGCTCCATGGGCCGTCATAGAAGTTTCATGAGGCACGGTGGCATGTGCTCCACGAACTTGAAACTTAGATGCATGTGACTTACCTACATAAGACATTGTCTCTCCCAGTTCAGAAGGCAAAATTCTTCTAGAAGCAGACCTGTCACCCTTACCATGGGATACATGTCTTGCATGCATGTGACTTTTATGCTCTCCATGAGTACTAGCATACATATATGTGTCAGGTTTTGTGCCTTGTGGAGAAGATGCATGATGAGAGGTGACTGTCACCTCTTCCTTTTGCATAAAAGACTTCAGCCTTTGACATGCGGGATCTCCATGCTTCAAGCAAGGTGGATTTCTGAATTTCAGCTCTCCGTCGTCCCCCTCTTTGATGTCACCTTTGCGGAGGAGGTAGGCAGGTGCCAACTCCCTTGGCTTTTTGCCCACTTCCCGTGCCATGGACTCAAAAGTTACATCTACCATTGCATCAGCTTTCCTAGCTTCATGTTGGAAAAATGGGAGAGACAAAGCTAATACTGAAACTGAAATGAGAGCAAGACTAAAAGGGAACACAAAGCTTAGACATACCTTGAGATGAGTGTAGACAAGACACAAGATTGATGCTTTCATTGATGTGACACCTACAATTTATAGGTGAGAAGTACAAGATTGAGTAGACTCACTTATGGGATAAATGTAGAGGTGCCACATGGCACTAGACTCAAGACACAAAGACTGAACTGAAATTTAGACTAGAGAAATAGTACACCTAGTGTGCACTTATTTCCAACACCCTCCTTAAGTGGACACTAGGAGGAAGACAAAAGACAAGACTATAACATGACAAAAGATAAGAGCAAGACAGAGAGACTAGACAAGGATTGAGAGACAAGCTAGAAGACAAGATGGACAAGACTAGAAGACAGACATAAAGACTGATAGACTGAGAGACAAGACATGAGACTGAGACACCCCTCCTCAAGTGATATCCTCAAATGGGTCCACAAGGGTAGGGACAAGAGTGGATCATAGACAGACAGAGAGAGAGACAATCAGCCAGTAGAGTGGTCCCACAGAGAGAGAGACTTTTAGATAGACATGAGAGAGACTGACAAATAGAAGATAAATGGGGACATAGACAAAAAAATGCCAAGAGAATGTGGGTAGCTAATCCACAAAAGAGAGACATATAGACTGATAGACAGAGTGTCAGGGACATGTGACTGTAAGATCACACAAGATAGACACATAGACAGAGAGACTGACTGATTGTAGATAGACAGAGAGATGGACCTTGATAGATAATCCCTCCTCAAGGGCAATCCTCCTGCTAGAGTGGGTAATGCAGGGGTGCCTCTTGGATAGGGACAAGATAAGTCCATGTAGACAAATAAACATGATATTACCCCATGATCTACATCATTGGTGATCAATGGTGGTAGATAGCATGAAAAACATAGATAATTATGAGAGAGATAGGAAGGTCTTACCAGATTTGGCAGTGTCTAATCCCGTACAAGATAGAGAAGTAAATGAAATTCAGAGCTGAGATTTTTATTTTTCAAGAGATAGAGAGTAGACTGAAAATAGAACACAGCATACTCTTGATGTCTGTTTTAAATTTGCTGCTGCAGGTCTGGCTGGTCCAATGGACAGCTAACCCACATGTGAAGATGAAGAGGAAATGGGAAATAACAAAGGGGAAAATGCCTTTGCACAGATGTTGCAACATCAGGTCCAAAATCAGCATTGGAGTTTACCTTCACAAAAGGACCTGTTGAGCTGATGTCGAGAAGACCAGAGATCCAAGAATGACGAGTTGTTGCATGAGTTGAATATCCAGGAGGTCCACGACTTGAGAAGACATGTTGATGAAGAAGAGAGTGCGGGGGTAGTTGCTACATGTGCAGTATTAGAGGACAGGCCGGTAAGCTCAAGTAGAGAGGCGGCAGCTTCATGATGAACCCCCGCAGCAGCAGCAAGAAGGAGAAGACGGGCAGTTGTTGGCGCAGATCTGGAGTTGCACGCTGGAGCAGAATCAACAGGCCGAGCAGAAACAGGAGAAGATGGCGCAGCTGACTGATGTGACGGGCTGCAACAGCAAAAACAGAGCCATGGCTGAAACGACGCGCAGAGAAAGAAGAAGCAGAATATGGCGTCTGTGTAGAAACAGGGTAGGTTTTCAAGCCTGCGAAGCGAGGCAGAGAGACAGAAGAAGAACAAGACATTGGAGGTGAAGGAGATGAAGAGGAGAGAGACGGCGCAGAAGCGAGCTTCGCTGTGGCATGCATTTGGACGGCCTGTTCTGAACTAAGCGACTGAGGGCGAACAGACCTGCTCTGATACCATGTTGGAAAAATGGGAGAGACAAAGCTAATACTGAAACTGAAATGAGAGCAAGACTAAAAGGGAACACAAAGCTTAGACATACCTTGAGATGAGTGTAGACAAGACACAAGATTGATGCTTTCATTGATGTGACACCTACAATTTATAGGTGAGAAGTACAAGATTGAGTAGACTCACTTATGGGATAAATGTAGAGGTGCCACATGGCACTAGACTCAAGACACAAAGACTGAACTGAAATTTAGACTAGAGAAATAGTACACCTAGTGTGCACTTATTTCCAACACTTCAATGGCACTTTACACATGCGGATCTTCATGCAAAAATTTTAACTCTTGCTCTTGTGCCTGCAAAAGTTTTCTCATATGTTCCATTTCAGCCCTCATTGCATCAGGCTCTTGTTCAAGCATGACTGTCTTTCCTGGAGACAGTTGTCCCTTTGATTCACTATCATTAACCCTTTCAAGGGGCTTGTGCCTTCCTCGCAGAGCATCAGAACCACGAGAGGCACTAGATGGACCCCTTGAATTAGGCACTTCCAAAGGGTTGCCTTGGCTGTCCATTGTGTTAAGTGTGCTAGAAGCGGGGTGTCCAGTACACAGGTTCGTTTCCCCACTAGGAAGAGGGAAACAACCGTGCTCTGATACCAATGAAACCTATCCCGTCAAGAGGGAAAGACTCCGTTGGACACCCACACGCGTAATAGCACAACTTAATACCACAATTTGAAATGGACAAGTTAATAACAACTTGAAATTGAAATGAAATGAAATGAGATAAATGGACACCAACACTGGGGCCGGAACGGGCCGACCCCCCCCTCAATATATGCTATATTTTTTGGGAGTATTTAACAAATACAATGCTCCATGGGTTCCAAGAACCAGATGATGTCCATGTACAAATGAATACAGTACCAAACAAATAGGCTCGAAGTAGATATTCGAAGCAGAATGACCACTAACGTGGTCCAATCTCTACGGTCCTGTGCTTTCACTGGACTCCGTGGAGAGCGCTCAACTGGTGTTCCAAGACCACGCACAAACAGGCGCTCTTGTACTAACGCCTGGCTCTCCCGATCTTAGCACCTTTGGACCGAGGTTCTCCAATAGCTTGGACTACCCGGCACCGAACGGGTGTTGCCGTAGAGAGAGTTCCTTATCAAATTTATCACAAAATACTTTACTTAAATCTGAAAAATTCACTTACTTGAGGATGGCAGATGGAAGACCAACACTCATGGTGTTTGTGTGCAGTTACTTGAGAGAGACACCGAGACACAGCATGTCGAAAGGAGTAGTTGGTGTATGGAGGTGACACACAACCTGTACGGTTGCCCGGCTACAGTGGAGAAGGGATGGCAGCTTGCAGTCACCGGCCTGTAGCGCACAGTTGGAGAGGATACACAGCACACAACCGCCCGCAGAGGAGATGGAGGCGCCCGCAGTAGACAGAAGAAGCAGCGCCTGTAGGAGATTTAGTACCTGGCTGCAGCCTATGCCAGCGTAGCCCACAGTAGTAGGGATTACAGCCACCAGCAGAGGGTACTGAAGTACAGCCTGATGAAAGGAGTCGCCTACAGCCTGCGCTTGCCTGAAGTGCAGAGAGTACAGCCGCCTTGTAAAAGAACTGGTGCAGCCGCTCTGTCAACCCCGACCGAGGCCGCCGTTGCTTGTTTATCTTTGTCCGAAGCTGACCTTCAGATCCTCGCCACGACTATTGCAACATTAGAGGCCTCCACCTTGGTTTGCAAAATTGTTGGTAGCCGCCCTGCGCTCGGACAACTCAGGGACCTTTTACAGGTGAGCCTCATTGGTGGACGTGCAAAGATCACAGACATTCACCCTTTGGGGCGTGGCTACTACCAAGTGGAGTTCGACTCGTCGGAGACGTCAGATTGAGTCATGTAGTTGAGTTCCCTTGCATTGCGTATGGCACATGCCTACTTTGCGCGGTGGCAGCACGGCTTCGATCTTGCGTCTGACCTACTTGTTGGCATGTACGGCTCCCCAATGACAGTTTGCTTCTCAGGCCTTAGGAAGATATACCTTCTGCTTCTTCGTGATTGGTGGTGCCATCGGGAGAGTGATGGAATCCCTCCCCACAGCTGCCTCAGCCCTTGCACGGGCAACTTAGATTCCATCCCTCTGCATCTGTGTTGCCTTGCCAGATTCAGTGCCCCACGTTATATCTATCCCATGCCTCCGGAGAGACCCCATCCTTCAGTGAGTGGAGTATTCAAGCCTTCCAGGACTATGTTTCATTTGCATGCAGATGGGCCATTTAGCCAGAGCTTGCCCTCGACGTCAATCCAGGAGACCGCCATCAGCGGTTCCCTCCCCGCTCCATCCCGTTCAGATTCTCACCAGGGGGTAGAGAGCGGCAGATTCTCAAGCAGCGGAGCACTAGGTTCCGACAGTGGACAACACAGCTACCGGAGAGTGGCGGACGGTTTGCTCGTGCCCGGGCCATTAGCTGACCACCAGCGCTAAGTGTCGTTGGCGTGCGTGCTAGGCTGGCAGAGCACAGGAGGATTCAGTTCTGTTAAAGAACCGTTATGAGCATTTATCATAGCACCCACCAGTTGGCGACAGGCTCCCTCCAGTCATTGAGCTGGCTCCTCCAGCCCCTCCGATTTGGCGAGGGGACCGATTCCTCGTCGAGAGCCTCTTCTGCCGTCTCTCAGTGTCCAGTGAGGCCGATAGACCCCACTAAGCCCTTCGTGAGTCCCTCCCAGTAGCCTTCCTCTTTGATGGATCTCTCCCAGTAGCACCCCTCTCCGGCCTCCCCCCCCGCGCCGCCGCGTCCTTTTTCTCGCCCCATCTTTGCCCACAACAGTTTCTTCAGCCCTGTCCTCTGCATCGGAGCCCACCCTCCCCCCTTCCTTTGCCTCTCCAAAGCACTCCCGTCACCCCCTAGCAGCCCCCCGACTTGGAGCGGAGGCAGCGGGCGAGTTTCGTTCGCCGATTGATTCACCGTTTCTCTGAGCCGGTTGAGATGACCATTGTTGCCTCCCCTGCGAGGGCTCTCCCGCCAGAGTCCCTAGGTGGGCCCTCCAAGATCTTAGGGTAGCCGGTGGATTATAGTTTCTTCCGTTGTCTTTTGGCGGAAGGGACAGATATGTTTGAGGAGACAGCAACACCTCTTTGGATATGTGTGGTCTTCTACCACTCCAGACCTTCTACGCCATAGAATGGCGCGATGATCTTCTCTTTCCCTTTGAGTGTAGCTCCAAGGACTGAGTGGGACTCGGAGTCTGTGACTGCTGCCATCCAGGGTCAAGCAGTTGAGCTATGTCATCATCTTCACGATCTTCGCATCACCGACATACTCACTCATCTACGGCCATTGGCTAGGATGGAGCTTGGAGGCTGAGCTCACAGAGACTTGGACGGGGAGACGGTGGCCTCTGGCATGGAGGTGCTGCTCTCTGTGTTCATGCATACTTTTGTCGCAGTACCTCTTCCACCCTCTTAGAGATACCTCCATTGTGATCGATGGAGTCCGGAGTACGCATACTCTCGCGCTTGGAACGAGTGGCGTCACATGGAGGACAGGATCTGTGCCCACTTGGCGTGCCTTCGCCCCAAGATGGATTGTGATTATTCCCCGTCTAAACCTTCGCCCAAGACTCTTCGAGTGGAGGGCAGTTCTACTAGTTCCGCCTCACACGGAGATTGATATGCAGATAGTCTTGTGGAACATACAAGGTTTAGGGAGGCCTCAATGCTTTCATAGACGAGGTGTCCTTAGAGGAGAGCTTTAGAGAGCCCTAGTGGGGGGACCTATTGACATTCTTTTCCTCCAGGAGCATCGCCACGGATTTCTTCCGTTATCTTCTCACAGGTGCCCCATTATCCCCATAGGTGATGGATGTGCGCGAGAGGGTTTGGCGACACACGAGAGAGGTGGTTCCCCCTTCTCTTTGGTCCTCCTTACTGACTCCATTCACAGCAGAGGAGTTGGCGGAGGTGATGACGGCATTATCTAGGGGCAAATGCCTGGGAGCGGATGGGCTTCCAGTCTATTTTTTTCTTCGTCATTGGGACCTCATGGAATGCAGCCTTCAAGCTGCCTTCTATGAGATTATACTCACAGGTGCCATGCCAGAGAGATTCTCAGAGGGCTTGATTCACTTGATTCTCAAGGAGGGTGGTGATAGATTGGAGATCTGGTAGTGGAGACCCATCACACTTCTAGGGACTGGCTATAAGATCTTGACCAAGGCCATCAGTAGGAGACTTCAGCCCTTTTTTTCGGATTCGATTCATGACACTCAGACTAGCTTTGTTCAGGATCGGAGCATTCTGGACAACATTTTCATCTTCTGGGAGACGACAATTTCGGCCAGGATGCGGCAACAGGACCCCATAGTGCTACTTCTAGACTTTGAGAAAGCTTATGATAGGGTGGATTGGTGCTTTTTGGAGGGCACGATGAGCCGGATGGGATTCCCATGGAGTGGATTTGTGGAGTCTCAAGACTTTACTCAGCATCACACAGGTAGGTTCTCATTTAGGGAGCCCGTGGTGACAGATTCCCCCTTTCCCGCTCGGTTCGGCAAGGCTGTCCTTTGGCACCTTACCTCTTCCTATTCGTCACCAAGGCCATGAGTAGTTTTCTCTCAACCTAGGAGACTGGGCTTCAGGGATTGCGTCTTCCCCTCCGCATGTAGGAGGAGCTGCTTGACTCAGAGTTTGTAGACGACACAGTAGCCTTCCTGTCAGGAGATGTGGGGAATCTCCAGAGATTCGCGGAGGCGGTCGAGATTTTCAGCTGCACATCAGGAGCACAGAAGAACTTGCCAACTCGTGTGGTTTTTGGATAGGCTCAGCACCCGCCCCGACTTGGCACCCGGTTGAGGCTTTTCAGTGGATCCCGAGGGGCACTCGAGTTTGCTATCTTGGTTGCCAGGTGGGCATTGATGTCTCTCCCGAGTAGCAGCTCGCCCCGCTTAGACTTGAGTTCTTCAAAGCTCTCCCTAGCAGGTAAAGTGGTGGTGGCGAACCAGGTAGTTCATGCCACCATGTGGTACATCACTTCGTGCTGGGCCTTCTCTCGAGCATGTATTGGCCAGGTACAACGATTGATCCATAATTTCTTATGGACCAGCAGTGACGGGAGGCCAACCAGGGCCAAGGTGGCTTGGAGAGTAATCATTCAGCCACGTTGTAGAGGGGGGATAGGCCTCATTGACCCTGCTATTCAGAGCCGTGCCCTACTGGGCAAGCTGATTGTTAGAGGACTCCTTCCTGGTGGTGAGCCCTAGAAGGATTTCTTATTGGCCCGGATTTCAGCCCGCACCTTGAGTCTTGGGGGCCTAGATCGATTTTCACAGAGATGCAGGCCCCCGGTTTTAGTCAAACTTTTGAGCACAGATTTGCAGCGAGCTTACTTTGAGCTTGGGATCATCACAGGGTGGCCGTTAGACAAATCGCTTCGGTAGCCTCAGAGGAGCGGCTTCGGCAGCCTTTGGTCTGGAACCCCCTGATCCGGTTACCCAGTGGCCACATGTTGGGGGCCCGATCACATGTATCATGGGGCACCTTAAGCATGGAACCAACTAGGTCTCTTGGAGATTAGATCGCACACAGATAGTTACCCCCGGAGGTGCAGGAGAGAGGCCTGACAGGGACCTGGGGTAGAGACAGGCTCAGCATCAACATCGACTTAGCTATCCCTCAGGAGTGGTTGACTCCTATCCTAGACCCAACCCCCCCCAATGTGGCTAGGTGTGCTTACCAGACATGATATTCTCGTGGTGGTTCACAGAGTGGATGAGGACAGTGGTCTGCTCACTTTTTCTATTGGATCCCATGGCAGACTTAAGAGATCCGAGCTTCGCATAGAGGACTTCATGGGTTGCACCTTGGAGAGAGTGAGGGTGATTTGCTTTTGGGCATGGGAGTGGCACATAGACCCACCGCCGGCCAAGGTGGCAAGGGAGAGATTCTGGCGACTGGATATGGGAGTGCTGACCCCTCACGCGCCTACAATGGGACCAGTGAGTGGATTTGGCATGACCCCGCTGATCGGGAGGAGACTCTGGATGCCCCCTTCTTTGAATATACTGCACAGCTCCGCTGTAGGATGCAGATGCCGGAGATTGATGGCGCCCCGGCAGCAACAACACATTGGTAGTCTCATAGGGGCTCTCACCGCATTTCCTTTTAGATTTCTAGAATAGTCTATGGGCAGTTTCCGGCCTAGAAAGATCACCCTCTTTCTTTGGCAGTTGGCACACAAGAGCTTGGCAGTTGGCACTCGGCTGGCAGTTGGAGGTAGGTCAGCAGCTTGCCCGCGGTGCGGCACCCTCAGGAGTCTCAGCGACACTGTCTTTGGGATTGCCTGAAGGCTTAGCAGATCTAGCAGTGGATTCTCCGCATCTTCACTATGGACAGGACCTCGACCCGGATCATTACATGGGCCATTGTCACTTGGGTCATAGAGGCTGTGGTGGTTAGGGCTTATGAGGAGGATGGGGGAGGGCTAGCTCTTCAGGTCTCTCACCATTGTATTTCGGCAGTACTAGTCACAGTCCCACCTATAGATCATTGGCGACCAGGTCATGCCAGAGATGAGAGATTTGCAGCAGCACTGCAGCCTGGCACATTTGGCGAGCTAGATGCAGCGAGGCCATCGAGGGTACCCAGACTCCAGCTGCTGAGTCCATCAGGAGCATTTGGCTCGACATCATTCATATCCTTTGTGGTCATTGGCTTCAGGGAGGTTCTAATCGCATGCGGAAGTGGCGGGAAGCTTTCTTGAGGCTCTGGAGGCCTGGCCCTTTTCTCATAGATAGAGGCGGTGATCCCACTTGGCACTACAGACCACCTGTGTGGTTGTTTCCCCCCCTTGTATGAGATAGCCTTCTCTTAACAGAGTGGCCAGCCAGAGGAGAAGGGTCTCTTCCCCTTATGATCATGTGATTCCAGCCCCATATATGAGGCGAATTTGTATCTAGCCCTTTGTGGTTGTATCTAGCCCTTTGTGGCTGTTTTTCATTAACTAATAGAAGGATCTTTTTCTTGGAAAAAAAGAGAAAGAGATAGTCACGAGGGGAGCACAAGTTTGTGTTCAAGTGATGTTGATGTAGCCATGTTTGCCTTGGAACCCATGAATGAAGGAAACATAGGACAAGTGATGGGTAATGAGAGTAGATCTTCTGAAGAGATTGAGGAGTTTCTTGAACCCAAAAAAGATGTGAAGGAAGACTTTGTTGACAAAATGTTAAGTACTAATCTTACTTTTGTTGAACAACATCAATACAAAATCATGTTAGAAGAGTTTCCTAATCTTTTCATAACATCTTATGAGGAGATTCGGGGCTTCAAAGGAGAGGCTCTTCATATTGAATTGAAAGTAGGTGTCAAGCCAGTATGTCAAAGGCTAAGGCCTTTGGGAAAAGATGCACTAAAGGAAGAAGTGGAGAAGTTATTGAAGGCTGGCTTTATCTACCCAATCACCACTTCTAAATGGGTGAATCCAATTGTCATTCGACCAAAGAAGGATGGAAGGTGGAGAATTTGTGTGGATTACAAGCCGCATAATGCAGCCACAAAGAGAGACCATTGTTCTCTTCCTTATATAGATGAAGTCTTGGATTCAGTAGCAGGTCATGAAAGATGCATTTGTGATGGTTATTCAGGCTATTTCCAACTCCAGATTACTCCTGAAGATCAAAGAAAACCACCTTCATAACACCTTGGGGTTGCTTCTGCTACAAAGTATTATCTTTCGGCTTGACAAATGGGTCTTCTTCTTTTCAAAGGAGAATTAATATTATGCTTGCACCTTATCTTGGGAAGTTCATTACGGTCTTCATTGATGATATTTGCCTTTATAGTAGTTGACTTTTGCATTGTGAAAGATTGAAGCTTACATTTGTAAGATTGGAGAGGAGTGGTGGTCAACTTAACCCAAAAAGGTGTTTCCTCGCTCAACGTAAAGTCAAAATTGCTTGGACATGTCATTTCAGAGAATGGTATTGAGGCAGATGATGGTAAGGTGAAAGCTTTGGTGCTTTTATCTCCTCCCAAGGACACAAAGCAAGTAATGATTTTTATTCACAGAGTCAAATGTATGGGTAGGTTTATTCCTCTGGCTTCTCAAGTCTTGTATCCTCTCCAAGAAGTTGTCCAGCATGATCCTCTTAGGTGGACCCATGAATGTGAGGAAGTCTTCAACAAAGTCAAGGAAGTGCTTTGTAGCCTTTCATGTGTGCAAGCTCCAAATTGGGATAAAGATTTTTATGTAAACCCTTCAATAGGTGCTGATGCTATAGGTGCAGTTTTGCTTCAACAAGGAAAGGGAGTCTCATGATCTACTATGTGAGCAGGGTGAAAGTTGAGGTGGAAAGAAGCTACAGTGAAGCAGAGCAGGTGATGGTCAGTGTAATTTTTGCTTGGAGGAGATTTCGACATTATCTCCTTCCAAAGTCTTTTGTGTTCTTGACTAGCTATGCTTTACTTCCTCAGCTTATAAACAATGCAATTTTGTCAAAAAGGATGATAAAATGGGTTGTGGAGTTGCAAGAATTCGAATATTCTTTTCTAGTTGAAGAGTCAACTAGAGCTACCCTTGTAGATATACTCACTTATAAGGAGGGTCCTATTTATTGTAAAGAGGTACAACCAAAGATGGAAGAAGTTAAAGATGCAAAGATGGAAGGTGATTTTACCATGTTTTTTGATGGTTCTTATAGGAAGGCTCACAATGAAGCTTTGGGAGGGATTATCTTATATGATCCTGGAGGGAACAAAGTGAAACAATTAACTGTGAAGTTGCAGGTAACAAGCTATAATGAAGATGAATATGCAACTTTGGAAAAGGGTTTGCTCCTTACACTTGATATGGGAATTAAGAGGTTGAAGATCAAAGGTGATTCTTTACTTGTTGTGAAACAAGTGTTAGGTGTGTGGCAAAGTAAAAATGTAACTTTGAAAAAGATATGTCAATAAATAAAAAGACTATTAAATAGGTTTGAAGCATGGTCTCTCAAGCATGTTGAGAGGAAGAAGAATGAGGAAGTTCATGCGGTAGCTCCGCAAAGTATTGTAGAAGTGTTTATTGTAAAGGCTAATCCTCCTTTGTATCTAGAAAGGGAAAGTTTATAACATGAGGAACAATTTTTATCGACGGGTCATTTTCGAGAAGATTTGGGAAAATCCAACAGGTATACTTTTGCCAAGAAAGCAACTAACTTCATGCTGATAGATGATGTCTTATACATGAAAGGTGCAAATTTGGTACTTAGAAGGGTACCATGGAGAGAGGGAATTTACAAGGTCCTTGAAGCCACCATGAAGGAGCATGTGGTGGTCATTATGCTATGAAAATAACCCTACATAAAGTGTTTTTGGAAGGCTATGTTTGGCCTAGCATTCAGAAAGATGTATCACATTGGTGTAGATCTTGCATACAATGTTAATAGTTAGGCAAGAGAGTGTTGAAGTATTAGCTTAGACTTACATTTTTGTCTTATGATGCTTTTGAAAGGTGGGGTATTGATGGAGTGGGGCCTTTGCCCATGACATCCAGAGGAAAGTGTTACATTCTTACCGCTGTGGATTATCTTTCAAAATGGGCGGAAGCTCAAGCTGTGAAGCAAATTGAAGCCAAAGATGTAGGGAAGTTTGTGTATGAAGACATTTGCTATAAGTTTGGTGTACCTTTGGAGCTTTTGTCAGATAATGGACCATGGTTCAGAGGAGATCACATAACCCATTTGTGTGCTAAGCTGAAAATTCAACATAACTACACTATCCCCTATTATCCTCAGTGTAATGGAATGAATGAAAGATTCAATGGTGAGCTTATTAAGATATTGACCAAGATCATGGAAGGATATGGAAAAATTTGGGATTTAGAGTTGCATGGTGCCTTATGGGACTTTAGGGTTGCTATTAAAGAGGGAAACAAATTCTCTCCTTTCCATTTGGTGTTGGGAAGGAAGCCTTGCTACCTATTGAAGTGGAGATACTAGCTGTGAAGGTACTAATGAAGCATAAAGAAATATGTGCTAATGCTTTACAACAAAGACTTTGGGAAGGAAGCCTTGCTACCTATTGAAGTGGAGATACTAGCTGTGAAGGTACTAATGAAGCATAAAGAAATATGTGCTAATGCTTTACAACAAAGACTCTTGTATTTGCAAGAATTACAACTTGACAGCATGCGAGCCTTTGATTATTATGCTCAAGTTTTGCTAAAGAACCAGGAGAGGTTCATTAAGGAAGTCACAAGGGTATTGTACTCAGATACAACAACAAGCTCGATAACACTTTTCAAACAAAGTTTCAGATTAAGTAGGAAGGACCATTTTATGTGATAGAGAGATTAAAAAATGGAACCTATTAGCTTGCGGATCTAGATGAAAATGTGAGAAAGAAGAGATGAGAGAAGAGACAATGTACTCAAGAACTCATCAATGAACCACTAGCCAACTTCATTATAAATGAACTACAATGCCTCATATATATAGGAAAGTTTCTCCACCCTTTTCTCCACCCAAAAAGTATGTAAATAGGAAAAAATGGAAATGAATGCTATAAATCCCAAAAATGCCTAGAGGCTAAAGAGTGTGCCACTAGCATGACACTATCTGGAGATGACACCTATCCAACACCTCCTCTTTAGGTCCAGATGGGAGGACCAACGCCAACGCGCTGAAGAAGATAATCCAAGGTAGGTCGAGGAAGAGGCTTAGTAAACAAATCAACAACATTATCTTTGGTAGGACAATACTCAAGCTGAATGCGACCTTCAGAAATCCAATCACGAACAAAATGAAAATGAACATCAATGTGTTTGGATCGTCCTCGAATAACTGGATTTTTGGCTAAAGCAATAGCACTCTGTGAATCTGAGTAGATGAGTGTCGGAGTAGATGAACATCCAAGGTGATTCAGAATTTGAGAAAGAGCATCAGACTTCTTAGGTAAGAAATAAACCCATGATTTGCGAGAGAAGTCATCCACAAGAAGCATATAATACTTGGATCCACCAAGCGATTGTACTTCCATAGGTCTTGCAAGATCAGCATGAATAAGCTCAAGTATGCGTGTGGCCCTATGAGTAGCCTCCTCTGGAAAAGAAGCCCGATGTTGCTTTCCTTGAGCACAAGAAGAACAAATATGATGGCGAGGTTTGTAACCATGTCATGTGAGACAAGATGTTGCAAAGTAGCAAGAGGAACATGGCCAAAGCGGAAATGCCATAGATCACTATCTTCATTAGAAACAAGTGCTTTAGGAGAAGCAAATAATTGATGAAGATGAGACTCATGTGGTGGCAACTGTGCTGTAAAAGAGCTTATATGATAAAGCCCAGCATTTTGATAACCATGTGCCACACAAGAAAGTGACTGTCTATCAATGATTTTAATCACTTCATCATCAAAGTAAACCCCAAGACCTTTAGAAGTAGCCTTAGAGATAGAAAATAAGTTGGCAGACATCTTAGGCACATGATCTTTGATTACCACAAGTGATGTGTCACATGAAGAAGTAGAAGACATAGCAACATATGCAATCTTGGTGTTACTGTCTTCCTTCTTGTCTTTGTCGTGAGAAGATGTTGATGTAGAAGAACCCTTAGATTTGGATTCAAGTTCAGCTTTTACCTTCTTGGATGCCGCCTTCTTAGCAAAACAATGATCCTCTGTATGGCTACTACGACCACAGAAAGTGCACTCCTTGGAAGAATCCTTTGATTTTTCCTTGTCGCCTTTGGTTGAAGAATCTTTAGCATTGGAATTAGAGCCTTTGCGTTGATCATTCCCCTTGCCTTTGCCTTTGCCCTTGCCTTGGCTTACAAAAGCCGAGTCCTTTTTGTTTTGCTTGCGAGTAAGGCACTTATCATGAAGAAGATCCATAGTCTCTTCAAAGGAAGGGAAAGGAACTCGAAGGAAGATGTTATCTTTGAACGATTCAAAAGAAGAAGGCAATTTTCCAAGTAGCTTGTGGACCGGATTGCTTACCAATGTACCAAACTCTTCAAGTTGCCGCTTGATTCGATTGAATTCTTCAAGCTTCTCCACTATGTTGTCGGATTCGGAGATAGAAAGCTTATCCAAATCTTCTTTCAACTTAGCCATCTTAACCGTTGAAAGTCTTCCATATTGCATTTGTATAGCGTGCCATAATTGTTGAGCCGTACTCCTTGTAGAGAGAAATTGAGACACAACCGATGTAGACATGCCATGCACAAGTAAAGCTTTGGCCCGTGTATCCATATAGGTTTGATATTGAGAAGGCACCATATGAGGAGAAGTGATTATAGACCACACCCCGGCGCTTTCCAAAAGAAGTTGCATAAACAAGGACCAAGTGTGGTAGTTGTTTGGGGTAAGCTTTTGTGAATCGGAAAGACTTGGAAGGCTCAAAGATTGAGTGTATGGGTTAAAGGGCTGATATGATTGAGTGGGGAGAGGAGTAGTAGTGGAAGTAGTAGAAGAAGGAATCATAGTAGATGAAGTTGCCATAAAAGACATAGATGATGTAGGGGGATATACCATAGAGGGCATAGAAGTATGTGGATAGGAAGGCATAAAGGACAAAGAAGAAAGAGTGTATGGATCCGTAGAAGGTAATGGATACGATGGAAAAGAGAAAGTAGAAGCACCTACCGAAGAAGGAATTGCACCAACTTCCGTTGTAGTAGTTGCTGGTCCAACCGTCGTCGATGTAGGATCCATAGTATCTTCAAGTTTGCCTTTGTCTTTTGGAGTAGAGGACTTCCGAGATCCCATAGGGAGTGGAGGGTGGAAAACCACAAGGGAAGAAGTGTCGTACCTCCAAAAAACGCAGCCAATAGATGGGCTGTCCACCAAGGAAGTATCTCCAAAATATGCACAAAGATAGTGCAAAAACGCAGCCACAAAACGCAGCCGATGTATGAACCAATAGACTCCGTAGAAACCACCAAAAGAGGGCTGAGAATGTAGCCTTAGGTAGAAGGAGTATGGAGGAGTTGATTGTCCACAAAAACGCAAACACAAAGTGTGTAGCAAAGTGAAATTTTCAGCCGGTAGAAAGGTGTAGAAAAGAGGATGAATATGTACCTCAAAACACCATGAAGAGGGCTGAAATTGATGATGAAAACGCAGCCAAGAAATCTCTCCACAAGAAGCCTCCAAAAAAATGCTACCGCATGAAGGGAAAACTAGTTGGCAATGTTTTCACCTCAAGTAGAGTTGTAGGACTCAGATTGAAGTGCTTTAAAAACACACTTGTAGAGGATGGTAAGGGGCTGGTTTGAAGCCTCTTGCATCATTGAATAAGTGCAAGGATGATGAGTAAGGGCTTCTGCAAAAAACGCAAGCAGAAATTCTGTCTGCAGGCAGTCTGCGAAGAATAACTCAAAAACGGTGAGGAATTTGCGAAAACTTTCTTCTGCAAAGTTGTAGACCACGATGATTCCAGTAGGTCTCGCGGACAGAATCCTCAAAAACGCATCCGTTCAGCAGATAATCAAGCATGTAAGGGCTTCTGCTAAAAACGCAAGCAAAAATTTTGCATGCAGGCAGTCTGCGAAGAATAACTCAAAAACGGTGAGGATTTTGCGAAAACTTTCTTTTGCAAAGTTGTAGACCACGATGATTCCAGTAGGTCACGCGGGCACAATCCTCAAAAACGCATCCGTTTAGCAGATAATCAAGAATGAAAAAAACGGCAATTGAAAGTGGGGTTGTTGAAGAGGACTAGAGGTAGAGAGGAAGAAGGATAAGGAGGCTCTATGTGCGCCACCACCTTGCTCTGATACCATGTGAGAAAGAAGAGATGAGAGAAGAGACAATGTACTCAAGAACTCATCAATGAACCACTAGCCAACTTCATTATAAATGAACTACAATGTCTCATATATATAGGAAAGTTCCTCCACCCTTTCCTCCACCCAAAAAGTATGTAAATAGGAAAAAATGGAAATGAATGCTATAAATCCCAAAAATGCCTAGAGGCTAAAGAGTGTGCCACTAGCATGACACCATCTGGAGATGACACCTATCCAACAGAAAAATGGCACAAGAAGAGAGTGAATGGTTTTAGATTGAAGAAGTACATAGCCCGTCTAATGACCATAATGAAAGATGAAATGTATTGGGCACAGCTTGCAGATGAAGACCTTACACAAGAAGAAGAAGAGAATTTTGGCATGTGTGTTTTATTCTCTGCTGTTGAGAATGAATGCTCTAGCAGTTTGGGGGGAGGGCAAAGCATGTGAGGCTAAGAAAACAAACCAAAAAACATGTATATATGTGTAGTATTCTGATGTTTTTGTTCCAAGCAATGACAGTTGGCTTGTATCTAGAGTAGGTGTTATGGCATGTCTCCTTTGTCAGTTGGGTGTGTATTGGTTTTGCATCAGTACATTTTGTATCCTTATAGCATCATTTGCTTGCATGAGTGGTATGTGTTTGAGCTCAAGCCATGATGATAGTTCTTCTAGGAGTTTCCTGATGTGGCTTATATATCCTAGTACAAGGTCTTGGCAGCAGCAATGGCTTGGAGGTGTTCACAACTGACAATGAAAGAGGTAGTACTTGATGGTCTCAGGCATTGTTTTTGGGAGAGTAACTTGGGTCGGGCACGCTGGAGTGCGGAGGCCTGGTCCGAGGTAATTCCTCTCGGGCGAGGTAGGTCTGGAGCAGCTCAAGGTGGGTCCACAAAATCCATTGTATCGGTGTCCTCCATCTCTTGGGTCCGGAAGAAATTGGTGATGGTTGGTTGGTGAGGCAGGGGGTGGGGTGGTTGGGGCCGAAGCTCTCTCAAGAAAGTGTCCCTGTTTCTGCGGAGCTCAAGATGGAAGAGGCCTAGGCAGCGCTGGTCTAGGAAGTCAATGATCCTGGAGAGTGGACCAAATCCCTCACGAAATAGACACTGAAACCTCCCTCAGATCTCATAATATACTGGGCAGCTGCATATGTAATGCTCCTCCGTCTCAACCTCTGTGTGGCATAATCGACAGATTTTGTCCTCTCTAAGTCTCCATATGAGCTTCATGGCTTTGAAGATGCGCTCAGCTCTACCTGTCTCCACTCTGGAGGCGTGGGATGAAACCCATATTTGACCAACAGCAATCCGCATGGCATGAGACATGTGAGCACTCAGGTACCTCTGCTGTTGGATGAATCCATCCTCAGTGAGCATGATGAAGTGATCTGTGTAGAAGTGCATCTTCATTGGGAGCTCCGGAGGTGTGATCCATGTGCAATGGGTGTAGAGGGTGAAAAGATCTAACTAGATAAACTGGTTGATATCATCGTGAGAGAGCTGGAGAAAAGGGGAGTCCAAACTGTACTGAAGGGGTGGTAGGTGGTCCATGCGGAGCCCATATACTGAGAACCAAGTGGAAACTAATGCATAATATACTCCAGAGTTGCCCTGAAGTGCTAGCTGTCTCGAGGACTCCAGGGCAAGCCTCGGGTACCTGTGGGTATCCATGTGACTGATTTGATGGAGGTATGTGACTGGCTGGAAGAGTGCATCCACTACCACTTGGATAATCTGGTGTTGGACTGATGGTTTGTTGCGAATCATACGGGAGAACATCATGACCTGGGGCCTCTCAACTCGCTGCCAATCCTCATTGGATAAATCTGGCCCCAAAGAAAGAAAGACAGATATATTAAGCGTCTACTAAAGACCCAATGGGCCTATGAGACCAAAGTGATACAATAATGTCCATGGCATATCTCATTGTGAAATGGAAAATAAAACAGAAAGAAAACATAAACATAGCTATCTCACTGGGGTGATACAAAACTGTCCATGGAAACTCATCATGGAATACTAAGAACATCGAAACATGAGAGCAGCATCAGCTCCGAGAGAGAAAGAAAGAAGAAAGAAAGTTGTATTAATGTCTTCAAAAGGCCAATGAGACCAAAAGGATAGAGCATCATCCCCCCCCCCCCCCCTCCAAAAAGAGAGTATTTGCTTGTATTGCTGCAACTGAAGAATGGGCTGACTCTGCCCTGACTTGTGACTGACCTGAAATTAGGGTTTCCCATAAAGAATCACCCCTTTTTCTTGACTTGAAGATGACCTGCATTTTCCTCTTCTCACAGAGGGCTGAAAAATGCTGATGCTTGCAAATGCCACCCAGTAAACTGGTCGAATTATGCCACTACAGAGTAGCATCTCCAGAGATGCATGGCAGCGAGCTTGACTTTATCCTGATCTGACCGACATACAACTATGAAATATGAAGTGAACTAATGTGACCAAGAATATGAAGCATTGGCATCCATCTTACCATCAAACTTACTGAACTGGATCATCTCGGGAAGAATAGTTATAGATGATGCTGATGTTGATTGCGGTTGAAGTTTTTGAAGGATGGCTATGATCTCTTGTTGACAATGGTCCTCGGCGGCTTGTTGACGAGCCTCCCATGAATGGAGACTCTTCTTCAAGCGCTTTTTGGTCACGAACACACTGTTCTTCATATGCTTGCTTTTCTTCTCATTCTTGGCATTGTTATTCGCGTTCATGTAGTAAACGCATTTCTTCATGTTGAAGATGACGGTCTTCTATTTCCAATGCTCTCTGGTGCTTATCTTCTTCCGACTCTCCATGGGATGGCAACAATTGTTGCAGAAGAGCTTGAGTGGTGGAGTTTTGTTGTTGAAGAGATTGCAGGATTTCCATTAGAGGATCGTTAGTAGAAGTACTCGGTGTAGAAGTACCTGCAGCAGAAAATGGAATCTCCACTGGACAAACTAATGTGGCCAAGAATATGAAACATTGGCATCCATCTTACCGTCATACATACTGAACTGGATGATGATGTTGATTGCGGTTGAACTTTTTGAATGGCTATGATCTCTTGATGACGATGGTCCTCGGTGGCTTGTTGATGAGCCTCCCATGAACGGAGACGCTCTTCTTCAAGCGCTTTTTGGTCCACGAACACGCTGTTCTTCACATTCTTGGCATTGTTCTTCGCATTCACGGAGTAAACGCTTTTCTTCATGTTGAAGATGACGGTCTCCTATTTCCAATGCTCTCTGGCGCTTATCCTCTTCTGACTCTCCATGGGATAGCAACAATTGTTGCAGAAGAGCTTGAATGGTGGACTTTTGTTGTTGAAGAGATTGGAGGATTTCCATGAGAGGATCGGCAGTAGAAGTACTCGTTGTAGAAGTACTTGCAAGTTGCAGCAGAAAGTGGAATCTCCACTTGACAAACTTGGGGTGGTCTCTCCATTGTAGAATGATCATCCGAAGTGTGTTGCACCTCTGAATCCACAGTGGTCTTTGGGAGCGCAATTGCATCGACTAGACGTCTAGTGGGCCGCTCTTACGGGTTTGTGCCCAGAACACGATAAACCAGCTGCTGAAAAAAAATTAATAACTTCCTATGCGGGCTGCTCCTATGGGTTCTTGCCTTCCTCTGGCAGTTAGCCCAGTGCAACCTTGCTGTTGCCACTTGGTTGGCTATCAGTGGTAGGCTGGCACATTATGTGCAGTACAACCACCCCCTGGACTTGAAGTGGCACTGCCTTTGGGATTGCCCCAAAGTGCAACAAATATGCCAGAGGATTCTTCATCTCTACAGTACTGGGAGATTCACCTCTTGTATCATCACATGGGGAGCAGACAGTGACCAGTAGGATGGTAGGCTCTCTGACTATCGCACTAGAGGATTGACACAATTCGCGTTGTTTGAGACTTGGTCTCCAGGCACGTATTAGAGATTGGAGATCATTAGCAGTATTGCTGCATGGTATATATGGTAGGCCTGTTGTTGGTGAGGGCATCCCCTCCCCCGAGTTGAGTCCATTAGTGCTATTTGTACTGATATAATTCACACCCTCCGCAGCCAGTGGGGGAAGGTCCAGGGAGATTCAGATCGCATGCGTAGGCGGTAAGAGGCTTTCTTACACACATGGCACGAGGGACCCTTTCTTTTGGATCGGGATGACCGAGAGGTCTCCTACAGCTATGTCACGTGGAAAGCTTGCTCGATGGCAATGGAGCATGTCTTGGATCTGTAGCTGATGAGAGGATCATGGTTGACGTCCAGGGGGCCGGGGGTGCTGACCATGCTGGATTGCGGAGGCTGGCCTGGTTTGAGGTAACTCCAGCTTGCACAAATGCAAATCTTAAGGTAATAGTGTTCGTGGAGCTTGAGAATAGTTTCCCTGTGCAAAGCCAATACTAGGATCTTTTCCTTCTATGAGAGGGCACACAACTCACCTATAGTACAGGTCAGCCAGGCTTCAGTTCAGGTGTGCAGGATAGACGGGCACGTTTTCGAATAGCCACCTGTGCCGCGTGGTAGTTGGCCCCTGGTGCAGGTTGTGGGGGTGGTCCTCTGGAGCTGGCAGACATCAATAAAACAGGCCGACCAGCAATGATGATGCATATATATATATATACTATATGCGCTTGGGATTTTGGTCAAAATCATTTGCATTCCTCTCAATCAACAATCAGAGCCTACTCTGGAGTATAGGCTGGTCAAGGAGATATTTGGCAGTGTGTGGGCTAAGAACCGACGTCTTCATTCTCAATCATCTTTTGTACTTGTCTTGTACACAATACAAAGAAATAGTTTAGGACTCTTGTGTGTGATTCCGTTGCACTCTTCTTTCTATATCTGAAAACCCTAGCACATAGGTACAAGTGCACTAACTACAGAGCGACACACCATTTCTTGGGCAAAGCACGAAGGGCCAAGGGTGTGCTTAAAAGGCTCAACATTAAGATTATGCTATATGACATGGAAGGTGGCAAGTGATGGCAGATTACTTATGTATACCTAGCCTATCGGGCTCTTGCATCCTTAATACGATTTAATGTTTTAGAGTATCCTAAAATACTATTTCTGTACTATAATGGTTTCATTTGGGTTCTCATCTTGGCACATCTCATATCCTCATGTGTGACCCTTCATTTGATCTTTATTTATCTACCATAAGGGCATATAATGCATATTATATATCAAACAATACTTGTCTCTAATAAGATTGGAATGATAGCATCTGATTCTGATTCAATTCAAATGACAGACGGGATGTTGATTTATGCAGGGTTGCTTGCATCCTGCTGTCATCTAATGAGGCTTTCCAGTATGGTATGAGTGGCTCCTTCTGGTATGAATTCAAAACTTTGGGTTGATGTATCTATAAATGCTCCAAACAACTTTTTAGGGAGATTTTGGCTTCAGGTACACTAATGGTTCAGCAGTGCAAATTCTGCTGTTTGGCATAGTGGCCATGGAAGTAAAGCGCCGGGCACCCAAAGCACATACCGTCCTGGAGCTTGTACGCTGCCGATGGGGACATGCCGCTAATTTTGTAATATGCTTGTGCTTGATATATTCTGAATAGGTCTCTGTGAAAGCTGACATAAAGTGCTGCCTGTGCATCAACATTTTAAATGCTTGCATGAAACCTGTCTGGGTTTGTTGTTCATGTGGTCTCTATGTGGACATTTTTGAGGGCTCAGAGGAGCTGCTTGATGTGACACGATAAACAGCAGATCTTCCAAAGCAGCTATTTCTATTAACATCCAAAGTTTTGATTCTGCATCTAGATTGATGCTTTCAAGTAGTAGTAGATCCACCCCTGATGTAGCCTCCCTGTGAGAGTGGACAGCCAGATAGGGAACCCCATCCCTGCCCTTGTTCTCTGGTTTTTTCCAGACCTCGCATAAGGGATCTTTTGTATCTTGCTTTTTCTATTGAGGGCTGTAGTCTGTTTTGTGTGTAGAAAATTTTCTTTTTGACTAATAAAAGGATCTATTCTTGGCAGAGCTAGGGGTAGCAGATCGAAAGCGTGAGGGGATGTCACATGCATCAGCTTCAGACACCAGGTGCTTGCACCCATGTTACTCTGGGGCATACTAGCATCAGGTTTAGCATAGGGATTATACATATTTTGAAGGTACAGAGGCCATGCGTATATTGTGTGGTTAGGGAATGCAGAGGGATTAGAGTAGATGCACGCATGTGAAGGGAATTTTAAAACACTAAGGTATGTGTCCTATGACAGACTCATCCAGTTTAGTACGCGGCCCACTGGAGGAGAAAATCAGTGCAGCCAAGCATGTAATGGGCAACCAGTTTAAGGATTAGCAATTCCCCCTGCATTGCAAAGACCAGCAAGGGACATCATGCCATGAGAAGAAAGCTAACCACTCAAGGACGGGTGGAGAGATTAAGGAGGTGTGCCAATCTGGTAGGATGGCGGAGTCAATGGTGAGGCTCAGGTGTGTTCCCCTGCAGGCTGTTGACAAGCGCTTCTGGGCGGGCCGTGAGTATAGGTGGCCCCATGCTTTGTGTGAATGAGCTCCAAGGTAGTGACAGGAGGGAAGGCAAGTGAGAGCATTCCACAACAGCGGCTGTCCAAGGTTTTGCTTCTCGCAGGAGGGTGAAAAACGAAGGGCCTCCCTCCCAAGCACGGAAGACACTGGTGGCAAACATGTCCCCAAAGGAAAGATCCATCTGATGCCGAGCGGCAACCGTCCACCGTAGGATGGGGGGTGGGCTAAAATGTGAGCTAGGAGGAAATCTTTCCATGGTTCTTTTCCTTCCAGCTGGAGATCAGGGCCTCTGGGTCGCAGGATGAATGATGCGAAGGCCTCCCCTGCAAGAAGGCTGTATGATGACTCCTCACGCTACCTTGGCGCAGATCGCCCTCCCATCACTACTGGCCCACAAGAAGTTCAGAATGAGCCGCTGGTGGATGCACTTACACGATAGGCTGGCCTATTAGGCGGTGAGCTACCCGGCACAAGATCAATGCGATGATCTTCCGGTCATACGGGTGGAAGCTCATTTGGTAACTCATCAGCAAAACAATCATTGTGCTCTTGCAAAAATTTCAGCCTATCATTACTAAGACTGGTTACATGTACATTATTTTCCTCAACACGATCTCGTATAAAAATCAAGTACGCAAAAACACTCTTTTTCATTACTTTCTTAATTTGTACATGAGATATAAGGGGAATGGTATCACACTCTTTACCAGCATCAAGTACATGCTCTCGGCCTTTATGCATGAAGGTGATCCTGTTGGTCTTGTAAGCCATGCACGGATCAATACGTGTATGCCAAGGTTTTCCAAGCAATACATCACAGCCATTCAAAGGCGCCACAAGAAAATCCTCATGATCCACATAGCCTTAAATGTGTATGCGCAACTTGCCAAAAATAGGCATGACGTGCACTTCTCTACCAACAAAGTTAGCCCCTGCTTCAATTTGAGGACTCCCAAAGTAGCTGCCATCTGTGTGGATATGAAATTTTCAGATGCACAATCATCAAACATGAACAAAGCGGGCTGATCTTTGAGTTGTCCCCAAGCTTTACATACAACCCTGTCTTTGCTAACATGTGAAGTGTTGCCTTGCACATCCGGAACTATATGCACATTAGGCTTTGATGCATTTGCATTATCACGCTTCTTCTTGGTTGTGCATTCCTTTGCAATATGCTCAGTGCTACCACAAGTAAAGCATTTTCCCTCACTCATATACTGCTTTTTCTGCTCTGGAGTGAGACCATAGTCTCTCAGTTTGAAGGGACGCTTCTCGGTAGTGTTATTTTCAGTCTTTGGATCATTTTTATCTTGGTTTTGGTCCTTTTTAGGTGGCTGTCCATCATTTTGCAGGTTTTCGACAGCCCTCTCTTTGCCTTGAAATGAGGGTTTAGCCTTATTGGATTGACTCAATTTGAGTTCCAATTTCTCGGTGGCGGTGGCGGCTGCGATTAGTTGGTGTAAGGTATGACCAGGATACATTTGTAGTCCCGCTTTGTACATGGGTTGCAATCCTAATTGAAACCTTCTCTTCCTCTCCGTCTCAGTGACATGCATGAATGGAGACACTTCTAAAAGCACTTTCCAAAACTTTTGTGCATATGCATTTACCGATTTCCCCTCGTTTTGCTTCACCCAATCCCACTTCATTGTTATCTCATTCAATGCATTGGGAGGCAAGAATTGAGCAGAGAACCTGTCCTTGAACTCTTCCCATGATCTAATAGGATTCGGTGAGAACTTCTCCGTGAGCCACCAATGGGCAGCAGTGCCTTTCATAAATATGCTTACATGCCAAATCATGGATTTGTGAGTGAAATCCTCATCACTGAAAGCAATATCAAAGTGGGCAATAAAAGCAAGTGCTTTTGATGCATCATATTCCCCATGATATGTGTCAAAATTCACAAATTTGTCTCCGGCTTTGAAGTCACGAGACTTTGATGCATGTGCGTGCATCTCAAACCATGTTTGTCCATTGGGACAGCCTTTTGTGACTGGCATCATTTTAGGACCGAAAGGTGATGCATAAGGCATAGATACATGTGCCCTATAAGCATAGACATGGCTGGCTCCTCAACATGCATTGATACATTTTCAGCCATAGCTTCTCCCTCACGAGCACACTGGAAGGCATGAGTGGCATGAGAGATACGCGGAATACCTACACCAACATAAAATTTCAGCCCATGTTGCATGTGTTGTGCATGCATTTTGACCACTGCCATAAACATTGTATCCTTCACGGGCTACATGAGGTATTCCTACATGGCGTGAAGTCACTGGTTGTTCCTCTCCCATAGCATGGAGATTCATCCTCTTAGACATAAGTTCTTGTTCGGGCACCTATGGGGATTCCAAGACATGTGGGATGTTTGCCTTTTCTGCATAGGCATCCTCGGTACGAGCCAAGTATGCACGTGCTGCATCCCTCGGTTGCATGTGTAACTCTTGAGCAATCATTGCCATTGCATGATCCATATAAGATTCACCTTTCTTGGCCTTCACACGGTCATGTACCAATGGATCCTCGTGGCGGTAGAGATTCAATTCTTCTTGTTGTGCATGGAGAAGAGCCTACATACGAGTAAGTTCAGCCCTCAATACTATGGACTCTTCTTCCTGCATCTTCTCTTTGCCACGGGATGCTGTCCCACATATTTATGTTTCCTATTGTGCACCATATGAGTTTGCTTATCCTGTAAAGCATTGGAAGCATGCATTTCATTGTCCCTGCCTCTTGTGTTAGCATCTCCAACATTCATTGTATGGCTGTCCATAATGTTCTAAGTGTAGAGATAGCTAGTGTTCACGGTGATCATCTCTCGTGATAGAAGTGAAAGAGAACCGTATGCTCTGATACCAATGTAATTTTGTTGAACACAATGCTAATCAATACACTTAAATACACTAAGATTTGATGGACACTTGCTCAAATACAAGAAGTAAATTGCTGAATTGACAAGAGACACACAATGAGCCGGAACGACCGACCCCTCTCTCAAATAAAGTATATTGATCTTGGGAGAATCAAGTACATAGTGTCATGGGCATTTCTGACCAGATTTTCATACCAATGCATATGAATACAGTATTGCAAACAAGTGGTTGTCGTTGTAGACGTAGCAACAATCTGCAAGAGAGCACATAGGACAAGAGAACACTACAGAGGGTATGTGATCTTGTAATCCGGTTCCTCCCTCCTGCTACTTGCTTCCATATTTAAGCATTAAAGCTTACCAATTGCAAGTAGAGTCGATGACAGCGGAAGTCTTCGCAATGGAAGTCCTTGGAGTGAAGAGATCTTCGATTTGTCGCCTTTCTTCGCGACAAAAGTCTTTAAGAGGATGAAGGGAACCTTGGGAAAGCTTCCCCTATGGTTCAGCTTGAGAAAGGAGGGCTGAAATTAGAGTTTTCAGCAAAAGACCAGAAATTACAGCAATAAAGAGAGTTGTTTTGCTGAATTTCAGTCATCGGGAGTGTGTAGGAGAGTGATTAGCATCCGGAATCACTCTTGGAAGCTTGAAAATCACCTTAGCAAGCTTGGAAATGGAGTTGGGAAGGAGAATGTGCAGAAAATGCAGCCCAATAGCCCTCTTGAAGGACGTGCCAATCTCTAGAGAGAGGAGGAGAGAAGTGGTGAGTTGTCCAGTGTAGGTGGCAGGCAGGTACTTTGTGGAGCAAGCTAGAGTGGACACATGGCTGGTTACTCCCTTTGTACAAAGGAGATAAGGTCTGGGCGATGGACATTGGGTTATGTCCACTTGGGGACATCAGTGTGTGTGAACACCGGGTTGGTCATAATTTATAAGTGAGTTTTGGTTGCCCAAAACTTAATAAAGTGTGTACACACTCACTTATAAATTAGTGCTAACTCCTAAGGCTAGGTTTATGACCAATACTTACCACCTGTCACATGCCACATAACCATGTCAGCAGACAGTTTCACACGCACGGTTCGGGGGCGGGCGTCTCCTTACCTGGAACTACACATTGGTCAAGCAAGCAGGAAAACATCATGCAATTTCAATTGCAAGCAAGCACATAAAGATGCTATGCAATGCAGCATTGGTATGGACAATCCCCGTTCATGAGACTATACCGAAATAGACGTGCTCCAGGCAAGTACACGAGGTACTAGACCCAATGGAACACTAATCCACTAAGCATTTCCGGGTATGTACACGGAGGCACAAGTCCCAATAGAAAGCCAACTCCATAGTATCACATGAGTGGCATCAATCCCCGGCATATACAACTGCCATGGACACTAGTCCAATGTATATACGTGATAAGAAAGCATGGGTGGACCAATTGGGTGGCCAAATGGTGACTGGCGCCTACCTCGCTTCTACGACCTCTCCATTCTAGACAGCCCCTTGGCGGAGATACTTAATCTAAGGAGAGGACAACACTACAACTAATTAGCATACATGGATCTAGCTGATATACATTTTTCAGTATTTTCCAGTATTTTCTACTCAGTATCATCTTAGAGTCTTATAGCTGTGGGACAATCAGTTTATTGAACTTTTTAGTCTCATTTAGTTGTTCTCTTTGATGAGACACCAACTTCAGATGTACTCTCAGTTTTGGTCTCATAGGCCAATATGGCCTCTTAGAGACGTTAATATATCATTTCATTTCTCCCCCACAAGGCTCTCTCTGCTGCACCTCCCCGGACCCCTACACACAGGCTGAAATTTTATTCGTATTGTGCTTGAATTTTGAAATATATATTATAACTCTCGAGTCATGACTCGTCTTGACATTTCTCCATTTTCTTGATTGCTTTTTGTGCATATGCCATAGATGCCTCGTGCATCGAGTTTCGTATGGGCAAGGCACACTATCCTTCAAGGCACACCCAACACCCCAAGTGTCGGTCGCTCCAACACACACGTGTGGAAGTTTATTCAAACTTCATATTTCAAACTTCATTGATTGAAATATTTCAAACTTCATATTTCAATCTTCAAACTTCATATTTCAAAAGTTTATAAGTAATCTATAAATTTTGTATACATATATATCGGGGGCAATGTTCACTACGTTTGGAATCTTTTCAGCACGATTTCCAAACGTAATAAACGTATCGTTCACTACGTTTGGAACCACCTTGGGTAGTGGTCAATAAAGAGATGGAGTTCTGTAAAGCCTGCATCTGCGTGGCGACTTGTGCTTGACGTGCCGAGAAAGAAGCTTCGAAAGCAACTTTAAACTCTTGGAAATCAGATTTTGAAACAAAATCATCGAAAAGATCGCCATCGGTGGCTTCCGTAGCTGGCAGGTCTACACGTTCGGGAACGGGTTCCATCTCCGATTCTTGGGTCAACAACATCTAGAAGAGGGCAAGATGAGAGAATGCTTGGCCTTGTACAAAGAAGAGTGCTCGAGAGCTTGAGAGATGTGTGGCAAGAAGCCTTCTTGAGGGGAATTTTATAGGCTTCCCCAAAAGCATGTATAGCTTTAAAACTTTGCTTTTGTGTTTTTATTTTAATTTAAAAAAAACATGCTAGGCTTTGTTTATATTCTTTATTAAAAAAAAAAAAACTCACAACTTACGTTTTAAAAACGTAAGGGTCTTTCATGAGCAAAAAAAACTCTCAACTTACGTTTTAAAAACGTAAGGGTCTTTCATGAGCAAAAAAAAAACGAAAGCCTGAAAAACAAAAGCAAAAAACACGTTGCCCGCCACCTGCCACGCGTTCTCTGAAAACGGCGATCGCCGACTTGGAGTAGCTTTTTTGTGACGGCCTGCGTGCGCATATCTGCCTATCTGCGTGCACTGACTGCCTGCCTGCATGTACCAGCCCGCGTGCGTGCACCACCTGCTTGCTTGTGTGTACCACCCGCCTACGACGACTGGTGCAAGAGCTCTTTTGGCTGGCTTCTTCAACATAAGGCTGCGCAGCCACATAGGCGCCACACAGCCTCATAAATACTACTGCCACACAAGCGCCGACCAGCCCTCCAAGACTGACAGCCGTCGATACTTCTCTCTCTCTCTCTCTCACATATTTACAGCCGACAGACTTTTCACCTCTTCTCTCTCTTTCTCTTATCGAAAAAACACAGCCCTTCTTCTTGCTAAGCAAACAACCCTTAACAAGACCATAATCCCCATCACGGGCTCCTACGATGCAAAAATAACTTGTTGAATCTGAAAAAACAGCAGTATGCACGGGAAAACAGCAATCTTCTCGAACTCATACCTTTTCTTTGACCTCCCTTTCTCTACCTACCGACTTGCTCGTTCTCAAGGCTTGCTTTGATACCACTGTCAAATCCCCAAAGAATCACCTCGTAGAATGCTCCTGGTACAAGAATCGAAACCTGCAAAACAAACCAAGCAATGCGAAGGGGGTGGAGGACTGACTCACCTCCCAACCTTGACAGCCGTGGGCAATCCCACAAGTCTTGGCTGTCCCTACGAGCCACGATCTGAGCTAACTAGCTAGACGTAC
This sequence comes from Cibotium barometz, assembly GCF_041138505.1. Lineage (NCBI taxonomy): Eukaryota > Viridiplantae > Streptophyta > Polypodiopsida > Cyatheales > Cibotiaceae > Cibotium > Cibotium barometz. Next base: position 8,110,915 of record NC_141104.1, on the reverse strand, counting down.
CGACCAATCTCTACCTCGTGACGTCCCATACCGCCACGAAGCTACCCTCGCGGGCCTCGAGAATACTACCGGCCTTGGCTGCAAAAAGCAAGTGTATGTCTGCACTAGATCCAGGCTCCTGCCCATAGAGCTCTCACAAAGACACACGAGACTCTATGAACTATTGACTAACCTTGGCCACCCTTTTATAGGCTCTTGGCCAGTCACCGGGTGTCCACACTTGGGCGCCCGCCCGTCCATACTTGGGTGCCCGCCCGTTAGTCTATCCCTAACCTAGCTTGCCAATCAGCCTACCTAGCTCCAAGCTTCCCCAAGTCTCGAAGCTAGTCTTGTGTGCGTGTAGCACACGGTAGATACACACTGTGCACATGACACCGTGTCATAAGTTTTGACACCCTCTCCTTTGGTAGCAGTTGCAGCTTCCCTAGCTCTTGAAGAATGCCTTTCAAGGACGGAAGGTGCAGAAGGTGTTCTTCAAGGTGGCCTAGTCCGCGAAGTGGTCAGTTGGAAATTGACTGAATCACTTGTCTATAGAGCCTTGTAGAGTGGACGGAAAGAGTACCAAGAAGGCATCCTCCCGCTCACGGCTGCGGCTCTTGCATATAGAGATGAACCGCCAGATGTGGTCATCTACATCTTCATTGGAGGATTCTTCGAAGATTCGAAGCTGGACAAAGGGGTTCCGTGCAAAAAGGATTGGCTGGGCCAAGACGGTTGGCTTGGCCTCCAGCATTGTTACAGAAGGTGGGATTACCAAGGTTGGCTACCATAGGGAGGGGTGGAAGGGGATCCCTAGGTGGTACGTAATCGAACCTCTTCCGACTGTAGCAGCGTATTGAGAGAGGACTGTTGGATGGACTGACCGGACTACCATGGGAGCGTGTATTGGGCATACAGAGGAAACAGGGATAAGGGTGATCTTGGACTCCAAGTTTCGAGTGTCCCACCGAGCCTGCTAAATTTTAGTGTACCTGTAGAGCAAGGTTAGCTGCCCGACACACTATGAAAGTGGTGGTTCTACTCTGGGCAATATGTCCCAGAGTCCTTGTCACCAGCTTGGACATTTCCCAGTATGAGGACTCCAGGATGTCTAAATATTTGGAAAGTATAAGCTTTGGGAATGGGGGATTATCCTAGAATACAAAGGACCACACTCCTAAAATTTAGGAGAGTTGCTATTTTTGGCCCGACTCCGATGGAAATTCTATTTGCGTCATTACATCTGGAATTGAGTAGATACCAAGAGTTGGCAAAGTACCTATGACAGAATGTCTACCAGCTGGGATATTTTTAGAGAGAGTTTATGGAAGGACCCATCTCTTAGATTGGGACATGTGGCAAGAAAGTGGATCAAAGTGAGACAAGTGGCCTCACACTTGTCAGAAAGTTGATCAAAGTGAGACAAGTGGCCTCACACTTCTCACTCCAGCTATTGTGTGGCTCTCCACTTGTCATCATAGCCTTCTCTTTTCATTTTCACTCATGGGAGCCCCAAATCTATAAATTGGAGCCCTCTCTCTTCATTAATGGAGGCTCTCTTACTGCACACTAGCCTCTGCCACCTTTACAGGCTGCCCTAAGGATGGCTACTCTCTTTCTCTCTCTCTTGAAGGCTGTCCATGAAGAATACCTGTTGGGGACTGTTTTGGAGGCTTCCATCGCGAAGAAATATTGAAGGCAAGGGTATTAAATCATTTATTATGATTTCTAGCCATTATACTTGTTGTACCAACCCTTGTACCTACTGTACCAGCCACTGTAATGGCTGTATTAGTCTTTGTACTTGTTGTACTTGTTGTACCAACCATTGTACCGACTGTACCACCTTTTGTACCTGCTGTACCAGTCAATGTACCTGTTGTACCAGCATTTGTACCTGTTGTACCAGCCATTGTATTGGCTATACCAGCCATTGTACCTACTGTACTAGCCACTGTACCTGCTGTACCAGCTGAATGGAGAATTGTACTTGCTGTACTAACTCTATTGCATGAAGATCCATGGTTTTTGGGGAAGAATCAATACCCACACGGAGGTATATGGATTATATTGTTGGTTTCGCATTTCTACAACTCGTGTTCCGGCTCCGTTGCTTCGTGTTGGGCTGTGTTATGGCATTTGTATATGGATAATCTGGCATCTCCCGTGGGGAGAGTAAGGCCCTTAAAGCTTGTACATGATATTATTCTCCTTGGGTAATAAAATACTCCAGGGGGGGGCGGGGGGGGGGGTTGGCCCATTCCGGCCTCTATGCGGTGTCGCATGTGCAAGCTCCATTTTCAGCATTTGTGAATGTTTCATTGTTTCCACACCATGCTGGTTGATCAGAGTTGGGATTGTATGGGAGAACATGGGAACTGTTGGGATTGGGAGAAAGGATTGCCAGAAATATGAAGAACCAACTTTTCTGTCACCATGGTTTGTGCTCTTGAATGGCACCAGTTTGTGTGCATAGCACATGTTTCTCTGCGAGGCACTAGTTTCTTGTGCATGGCACTTATTTAAGTGTCTTAGCACCGGGTTGGTGATTTTCATTGGCATATGATTATCTCATTGACATTGGTATTATGGAATTCTTGCCCATTTATTTTGGGACATGATATTGGTATTATGGAGACTTATTTAGTCTCACCCATTTCTTTGGGACATGGACTCTTTAGTTATATTGGATTTTTGAGACTGTCTTGTCTCGCTCACTTGATGGGACACGATTATATCTTGAATATATGGCTTGAAGCTTAAAGTTGCGGACAACTATTAAGAAGCTGGGGAGGATGTCACTAGCTTGGACATTTTCCAGTATGAAAGGGGTCTGGTGGACTCCAGGATGTCTAAATATTTGGAAAGTACAAGCTTTGGGAATGGGAGATTATCCTAAAATACAAAGGACCACACTCCTAAAATTTAGGAGAGTTGCTATTTTTGGCCTGACTCCGATGGAAATTCTATTCGCGTCATAATATCTGGAATTGAGCAGATACCAAGAGTTGGCAAAGTGCCTATGACAGAATGTCTATCCGTTGGGATATTTTTAGAGAGAAAGTTTATGGAAGGACCCATCTCTTAGATTGGGACATGTGGCAAGAAAGTGGATCAAATTGAGACAAGTGGCCTCACACTTGTCACTCCAGCTATTGTGTGGCTCTCCACTTGTCATCATAGCCTTCTCTCTCCATTTTCACTCATGGGAGCCCCAAATCTATAAATTGGAGCCCTCTCTCTTCATTAATGGAGGCTCTCTTGCTGCCCATGAAGAATACCGGCTGTTGGGGACTGTTTTGGAGGCTTCCATCGTGAAGAAATACTTAAGGCAAGGGTATTAAATCATTTATCATGATTTCTAGCCCTTGTACCTGTTGTACCAGCCCTTGTACCAGCCATTGTACTGCTTGTATCAGTCCTTGTACTTGTTGTACCTGTTGTACCAGCCATTGTACTGATTGTACCAGCTTTTGTACTTATACTAGCCTTTGTACCGGTTGTACCAATCACTATACCTATTGTACTAGCATTTGTACCTACTGTACCAGCCACTGTACCTACTATACCAGCCACTGTACTTGCTATACCGGTTGAATGGAGAGTTGTACTTGCTGTACCAACTCTATTGCATGAAGACCCGTGGTTTTTGGGAAAGAATCAGTACCCACACGGAGGTATATGGATTATATTGTTGGTTTAGCATTTCTACAGCCTGTGTTCCGGCTCGGTTGCCTTGTGTTGGGTTGTGTTATGGCATTTGTATATGGATAATCCGGCATCTCTCGTGGGGAGAGTAGGGATCTCAAAGCTTGTACATGATATTATTCTCCTTGGGTAATAAAATACTCCAGGGGGGGGGCGAGGGGGGGGGGATGGGTGGTTGGCCCATTCCAGCCTCTATGCAGTGTGGATGTTTTGTCTAGCTTTTATGTTTTATGCAAAGTAATGTTGGATATGTGTTATGGCTGTGGCCATGTTTAAATGTTGTAATATGCATTGATGGTGTCAACAAGTGTGTCAAAGGCCCTAGACCCTCGGGCACCCGCCGTGAGTTACAGTCCTTAGCTCACAACAAAAGAACACTTCAATAGATTTGAATAGAGCGACAAAACAAATGCGAAGAAGACTGAATCATTTGTATCACTTCCACATGCTATTTACAACTTCTCACTGCACCGTGCACACCCAACAGTGGTCACAGTGAGATGGAAACCCACAGGACAGAATGATAGTGACTACATGACTCAATGAATGGATGACAAAGAAGAGAAGGAGATGAATGTGATTAGCATGAAGAGTTTGAGCTTGTAGGTTCCTTTGATGCGTCTTTAAATGCTATGGGGAGTCTCACCACCGGAGGATGCCATTGGTGAGAATCCTTTATCTTGGCGAGCTCCCCGAACCTCCGCCTCTGTCGACTGTGTCGCCCCCCATTCTTCCTCTGCCCCCCCTCCTTCCTCCCCTGCTGCTCGCCCCTGCTTCTGCCCGCCCCTCTTCCTCCCGCTACTGTCTTCAATCTGCGCCCTTTCCCGTCCTGCTCTCGTTGTTCGCCTCCCCTCCTTCATTCTGCGTAGCCTTTGATGCATTGCCCTTCCCCCGCCCTTCTTCACCTATGTGTCCAGCCCTATTCCCTTTGCTTCCCTCCTTTTTTGCCCCTTTTCCACCCTCTCCCTTCCTATCCTCCGCCTCCTTGCCTGCCCCTTCCCCTTGGTTCGCATTGCTCCTCATCCGGGTTCAAGTCGACCTTTTCTTCAATTAGCATCATGGCTAATCAATCTCCCTCGGCGGGGCAAACCATTGTTTTCTCCGAAGCCGAGCTCGCGGTCCTCTACGCCGAAATCGAGAAAGACTCCAAAACGACCCTCATTGCGAGAATCTTTGGATCTCACCCTTCCCGTCTTCAGGCTCGGGATTGGGTTCTGGCGGCTCTGCCCTCCGACCTCGCCTCACACTTTCGAGATGGCAGGTTGCTTGGAAGAGGTTTCTTCCAAGTGGATTTTGATTTTTGAGGACGCAGCCTTAGAGGTTTTGAAGGGCAGCCCTTTGCCATTGGGCCCCAGGAAGATATTCTTTCTTCCCTACTCCAGCTATTTTGACCCTGTTGAGGAAGACCGGAACCGTTTCCCGATTACTCTCAGATTCCTAGGTCTTCCTCGTGTATGTTGGCCTATGCTAGAGGCCATCGGGTGTGTCTTTGGGCTAGTTCTTCAAGTGCCTCTCCTCCATGCCTTGCCGACATCTTCTGCCCGCCTCGGTGGATGCTATCCTAGGGTCATGGTTCTTGCCCGTGACATTGAGCTCTTTGAGGACTATGTTTTGCTTCCGGGCCCTTGTGGCCCTTTGAAGCCACATATGGAGATTGCAGGTAAACCCGATCAGTGCCGAGTTTGTCACCAACAGGGTCACTTTGCTCGAGATTGCCCTCGGGCTCGGGGTTGCAGGAGGTCTTGTAAGCGTGCTTCTCAGGCGCCACCTCCCTTGGTTCCTTCACGTCCTTTAGTCAACCAGGTGTGGCGAGCTGTCTGACGCCCGCCCCCTTGGTGCGATTGATGGAAAGGTTTCCTGGGAGCATGTATAGATAGATGATGTTTCTGGTTAGAGGGATGTGTTAGCTGATGCATCTTTGCAGAGAGATGATATCTCAGATCAGGATGGTTTTGTTGAGTCCTCTCTACTTGGAGGGGGCGATATGCAGGATATTCAGCGCAGTGGGGATCATGTATTGCAGGATTTTCAGCATGATGCCATTGCCCTTGGGCGAACAGGTTTCTCGTACATATGCAGGTACTGTTCAGGGCCTCGGACAAGGGCATGTCAGTGGACTTTGCCCCGTGGAATATCCCGTCCTCTAGCATTATGAGAGGCGTCCTTAGGCTGCCCATCGTCTTCTTAGATCGGGGGTCAAACCCTCTTCTCTTCCATGAGAATCGTCTCATGGAATGTTCAGGGCCTTGGAGGACATCCCACCTGTGGTTTGAAGCACCTTCTGAAGGATCAACTTCACCTTGCTGTTACAGGAGGGTCTATGGATATACTTTTGTTGTAGGAACACAAATTGGATAGATCTCAGTGTGGCAAAACTGGTAAGATGCTTTCTGGCCACACCTTCTGGTTCTCAGCAGTTGGGACTAGAGGGGGTGTTTGCATTTCAGTGGCAACATCTGTTATGCCTCATGTTATTGGGCACGGTGTTATCATCCCTGCTAGAGTGCAGTGGATTTTGATCATGCATGAGGGTTAGAAATTGGGAATCTTGAATATCTATGCTCCTAATGTGAGAGGTGAAAGGGTGGCCTTTTGGGACACCATTACAAATGTCATTCCCCAGGTTGATCATTGGATAGTAGGAGGAGATTTTAATATGGTTGAGTAACCTTCTGACAAGAAGGGTGGACGCGAAGGGGGTTTACACCCTTTGGAGCGAACCTCATGGGAGAGGTTCACGCTTTCTTTTTTTGGCAAGGATTGCTGGATTGAGGATGACTTCTAGAGAAGGCCAAAGTCCTTATCTTTCTCTTGGCATAACCGCAGGAGCGGGGATGAGAGCATCTTTGCACGTCTGGACAGGTTTTATGTGGATGATTGGTCCTTGGACAGAGGAGGCACCATTGCTATTATGCTTGGCACCACCAAATCCGATCATTGCCCCTTTGTTTTGTGTCTCAGGGAACCTGGGGCTCGCTCGGCCTCTCCCCGTGTCCGTATCCCTGACTCTCTTTATCTAGATGTTGTCATCTCCCTTGAGATCAGAGAGATATGGAGATCTTGTGACGATCCTAATTCTTGTCATAATATTGTGCTGGCTCTTGATAAGAGGACCAACCATCAATATCATAGCACTGCCTTGTCCAAGAAGGAGGAGCCTCTGGACAAGGAGAGCTATTAGGCGTAGGATTGCTGCTCTTCAGAGGGAACATGAAAAGCATCCACATGCGTCTTGGATTACAGACCTCTTGACCACAGTTAGAGCACAGCTGCTGTTGGCCATGGACAGGAGGGTTGAGTTTGCATTTCATGCGAACGAGGCTTTTTGGACTCAGATGGGTGGCAGATGCAACAAAGAGTTTTTCTCAGCACACAAGCCTTCCCATAGCAGGGATTCTGTGAGGTACTTGTTGCAGGATTCACAGGGTGAGGTTCAGATTGAGCCTGAGAAGGTGAGGGGTATTGCTTCAGATTTTTATCGGTCTTTGTTGACTGTAGAGGTGCCCTCTGTAGCACGCTAGAAAGTTTGGGAGTGCATGCCCAGGCTCATCACAGATGCTATGTGTTCTTCCTTGGATGCCCCTTTCTCGAAGGATGAATTCCTTCACGCACTGCATGCTCTTTCCAGTGGTTCATTCCCAGGGGATGATGGTCTTTCTCCCACCTTCTTTATTCTTTTTTGGGATCATATTGGAGATGCTATCACTGTTGCCCTTCAGGAAATGTGGTTGTTGGGTATGATGCCGCCATACCTCACAGAGGGGCTGATTCAGCTTATCCCCAAGAGTGGGGACAAGATTGACATCAAGCAATGGAGGCCCATCACCCTCCTTGGATCTGCATATAAAATCTTAGCTAAAGCCTTGAGTATAAGTTTGTAGCCGATTCTCCAAAGGACTATCCATGATACAGAAAATGGGTTCCTGCAAGGAAGGAGTATATTTGATAACATCTTTTCTTTCTGTGAAGCTGTCGAGTAGGCAAAGTCTAGTTAGCAGCCTCTTGCCATTCTTTTGCTTGATTTTGAAAAAGCTTATGACAGAGTGGATTGGGATTTTTTGGAGGGCACTATGGCACACATGGGGTTTTCCCAAAACTGGATCAGAGGGGTGTCCTGCATATACAAGGAGGCTTATAGCACTGTTTTAGCTTGAGGGGGGCGTGGCGAGCATTTTTAGATTTCCCGTTTAGTGAGGCAGGGCTGTCCCCTTGCCCCTTTACTGTACCTCATTGTAGCTGAGGCTATGAGCAGGTTTCTTCGGCCTGCCCCTGGTGTTGTGGGTCTCAGGCTGCCTTTATGCACGGAGGAAGAGTTTTTGGACTCTGAGTTAGTAGATGATATGGCGTTGTTCCTTGAGGCTTCACATGCTTGTTTATGTGCTTTCCGGACAGCCTTGGAGGCCTTTTGTTTAGCAGTAGGAGCTACTATCAATTGGCATAAGTCAGTTGGTTTTTAGATTAGTGATTCTCGTCTTGAGATTGGGGTACAGATGTTGGTTTTACTTGGATTGAGAGAGTGCTCTGCGAGATACCTTGGTTGTCAGGTGGGCGTTGACATCTCCCGTGCACAACAGTTTGCTCCAGTGCTCTTAAGCATTAAAAGCAAACTTTATCACTGGAGTAGGAGGAAGCTTGACTTGGCCTCTAGAGCTTTGGTGGTTAACCAAGTTTTGCTAGCCACGGCTTGGTTTATCGGTTCGTGCTAGATTTTTGATAAGTGCTGGATTGGCCAGCTTCGTCGCCTTATTCGGAACTTTCTTTGGTCAGGGCTTGATGGAAATGCACACACCAAGGCCAGAGCTGCTTGGGAAACCATTATCAGGCCTAGCAGTAAGGGGGATTGAATATCATTGACGTGAGGTGCAATGTAAGGCTTTGCTTTGTAAGCTTGTGGTTAGGGGCTTTCTTCCAAGCACTGAGCCATGGAAGGACTTTGTCATGCAGCAGATCACGAAGTAGAGGGTATTTTGGCGGAGATTGTGGCATTCTTATAGGAAGCCACAGATTTCCTCCTTTATCTGGGTTTCTCTTCATGGTGGTCTGGCCACCAATCAGTGGAGGTCTGTTTTACTGGTGCTTGCCCAGCATGCCCTAGATGTGCACGAGTTTCGGAGTCAGTTTACTATTGTTTATGGGAATGCAGGGAAGCACAGAGGGTTTGGTCTGCGATTGCACACCTCTTTGGTAGGATTAAGAGGGGTGCTATCATTTCTTTTTGCTCTATCATTTGGTTGACATAGTCTGGGCCTTAGCTGAGATTCGAGGGGACTGATAGGAGCTTGGCCATTATGGTTAGGCAAGGAGTTACTCGGCAATGTTGTCTTCAGGATTTGCCACTTTCACACTTTGTCCCTCCGGCACAGAGGTTAGACAGCTCTTGGGAGATTATTGCTAGCGTCTCAGCCTGGAATATCTGGAAGGCTAGATGCACTGAGGCCATTGAGGGTACTCCTGTTCTTGTTTTTCCGTGTCTGTAGGATTTGGAAGAAAGCGGGAGGAGGGCGAGGGTGGAGCAGAGAGAGAGGAGCGAAGGAAGGGCAGCTGAAACGGCAGCGGCTGGGAGGTGGGAGACAAGGCAGCAAGGAGCGCAGGTGACTGGGAATGCAGGTGGAGGTGGTGATGGCTGGGAACGCAAGCAGAAGACTAAGGTGGGGGTGACGCGGAAAGGACGGAAGATGCGGTCAAAACGGAGGCAGAGAAAGGGGAGTGAGGGTGGAGCAGAAACAAGAGGTGAGGAGAGGGGAAGGTGGGGGCCGCCACTAGGGGACATAGTGCTACAAGGAGGGCGAGGGCTGGCAACAGCAGGGGGGCGAGCAGAAGGAGAGTGCTAGGCTGGCACACAGAAGCCAAAGGGGTAGGGCACGCAGGGCTGCAGGCAGTGGCCGAGGGGGCGGGTGGTGGTGTGCGCTTGTAGGTCAGGAATGGGGAGCTCTAAGCTTCAGTTGCTCTTTTTCCAGTCAAACTCTCATTTACTGAACTGTGCTAGTAAAACCGCCCAGTGGACTCATTGAAATCCGAGCAATGTCCACACTAGGAAACAGGTTCACATATGCATGTCATTTTCAAGAAAACATGCTTAATGCAAATGCACTATTGACTAGACAGTCTCCCATTTTTCAAGCTTTTACATCAATAAGTTTAGAAGAAAGGGGTCAAGGTGGATTTTTTTGACAAACATAGGGATTACATTGGTCTCAAGCTTGTATCCACCAAAATGCCTTTTCCTAAGTCTTCAGGTTAAGGACACAAGTCTCTAACACCATAACTGTTTTCTGTATTCTAGGTCTTTCTATACCTTTGCTATGTGAACAACATTCTCACATGTGTCACTTTATTCCTAGGAGCTGGAAACGTTCTTGTTGCTTCTACTGGTAAGTAGCTCTTTGCATGGGTCATCCCGTAGTACCCCCTTATTGTTGACATAGCTGGGGCATGATCACAAATCAAAAAGCCACGTGCTTTCTACTTGAGTGCAGGAATGAATATGTATGCGGCTCTTATGCTGGTTCCCATGAGTGTGGTGACTTACACTGTCCTGGGAGGTCTTAAGGCTACGTTTACATCTTCGTACTTGCACACTGTCGTCATTTTCGTCACTCTAAACCTATTCGTTTGCAAGGTACAAAAAAGTAATGCACTGGTATGCCAGCTGGCATTCTTTTGCCAGCAGGGGCATTGTGTGGTTGTCTTCACGTGTACATGCAGGCTGTAATTTGTCTAAAGGGTGCTACCTGGGCAGGTCTATGCATCAGACCTATATCCTGTGGGGAGCATCCAAAGGGTTTGGAGGAATCTTGGGACCTATGCTAGTGTGGTACCTGTGTCTGGTGAATGGTTGTTAGTCATGTTGATATCTTTCATGACATGTTGTGATGCTGTAGAGTTTACAAGCTCTAGGTTTTATTCTCTGTCCTATTTCTCTAACAGGCAATAAAGATGGAAGCTATATGACCATGTATAGCAGAGGTGGTCTGGAGTTCGGCATCCTGAATTTGATTGAATCCTTTGGAACCGTCTGGTCTGACCAAGCTTATTGGCAGGTCTGTGGTGTGCAATTTCAGATATACCTTGTCAATTTCAAGTGATTGTTGTGGTGTGAGATGTTTATACCCTCTCTTTTTAGATCAGGTCATCCTTTGTAAAGACCTCAGACTTGAGCTTGTTTTAGCTTTGATAATTTGTGTAGATGCTTATTGCTTATACACTTTACTGTAGCAAATTTTCCCACAATTCTTTGTACAGCTGAAGAGCTAATCTGGTTGTTTTGGATGTGTTTACAGAGTGCCATTGCAGCTAAACCAAAAGCTGCATTTAAAGCATACATTCTGGGTGGGCTTTTGTGGATCCCTATTCCATTAGCATTGGCGACATCACTTGGATTGTCAACTTTGGCTCTAGATCTCCCTGTAACAAGAGATGAGGCAAATCAGGGCTTGATTTCTGTGGCTGCAGCTCAGCATGTTCTTGGAAAAGGCAAACCCTTCTATTTTTGTCATAGCTTGAAGTAATAGTACATCTTGGGGCTACTTTGTCACATTCATTGATGACTTTTCTAGATTTTCTTGGGTTCATCCACTAAAAGAAATGTTTATATGCTTTCAACATTTTGTGTCTATTGCTGAGAATGAGACCAATCTGAAAAATTCAGACCCTACGTACTGATGCAGTCAGACATGAAAAAGGATAGCAATACAGGAGACACAAACTGTGCCTAGATGGCTATTGCAAACATTGCAAGACAGCTGCCTTTCAACTTCCATTTCTGGTAGATCCAAAGCTGGTTCAAAACATGCTTTTGGGAATTATGTCGATTATGGCCGTGTCAGTGCATTGTGCGACGATGAGGAGTGTGTATCGTTTGAAGATGCACATGTTAATCAGCATTGGATGAGTGCCATGCAACATGAATATGATTCCATACAACATAATGACACTTGGGATTTAGTTGACTTGTCCATAGGCAAGAAAGTTATTGGCACGAAATGGGTTTTCAAAGTCAAAAGGAAGTTTGATGGTACTGTTGATTGGTACAAGGACAGACTTTTAACAAAGGGATATGCCCAACAGAAAGGCATTGACTATGATGAGACTTTTTCTCCCACTTCTAGGATGACTACCACAAGGTGTGTTATTGCTTTGGTGGCTTATTTGGGATGGAAAGTGCATCCATTTGATATCAAAACCGCCTTATTTGCATGAAGAAGTATATGTCTGGCAACCCATTGGTTTTGTGCAACCTAGTCAGGAACTTGAAGTATGCAGGTTAAGGCAGGCATTATATGGTCTTAAACAAGCTCCTAGAGCTTGGTATGAGAAAGTCCGTGCAGACTTAATTGGTAAGGGTTTCTAGAATAGTCCAAAGGAGAGAACCCCCTATGTTCGGAAGGATGGAGAGGATTTGATTGTGGATGGCATTCTACTCACGGGACCTAATGATGATAGTATTTCAGCATTCAAATCTGAATTACATTTGTCATTTGAGATGATAGATTTGGTTCCGTTGCACTACTACTTGAGTATACAGTTTATCTAGCATGGTGATGGCATTGTTATATTGCAGTCGGGCTGCTAAAGAGGTTTAAACTTGAAGACTCGAAGCTTGTTTTCACTCCTATGGAACCAGGTGCTAGGCTGAGTCCTCATGATGTTGGGGAACCATTTGATGCCATGATTTACAGCTAGGCTGTTGAATGCTTGATTTAAATATGCAATACGAGAGTAGACATTCAGTATGGTGTGTGCTAACTGTGCAGATTCATGCATAGCCTAGGATCTAAGCATTGGCAGGCCATGAAGCATGTCTTCAGGTACTTACAGGGCACCCAGTCTCTTGGATTATTCTATGGTGGGGGGATGATATTCACTTTCAACGATTCAGATTGGGTTGGTTGTTTTGACACCCGAGTGTCCCACTAGTGGTAATTGCTTTAAGCAACCACAAGAGTGACCACCTTATCTTGTGATGTTGAGTACAAAGAAGCATTCATAGCAACAATTGAGTGTGTATGGCTTAGAAGACTATCAGCAAGTGTTCGAACTTGTATGAAGCACATTGAGGTGCACTACCATTATATCAGAGATAGGTTGCATGCAGGAGAGATCAATCTTGTTTATGTCTCTACACACAACATTGCAGATCCGTATACCAAGGCACTACCCTTGGAGATGTCTGAAGCTTTCCGAAAAGTTTGAAGTTGCTGGGATTTGTGAGATTTATAGTAGTGGCCATGTGAACTAGGGACACCGGGGTGCTTTTTATCCCCCCCACCCAAAAAAAAAGCATGAACGCACGCTTTTAGAGTGTGTGAAGTGACTTATCAAGTCACTCACTTTTGTCATTGCACCCTTGTCTCATTATTGTGTGCATCGCGTTGTTTCACTCTCTCTCCTTCTGCAAGTCGGATGTGCTTTGTGTGCTTCATTGCTAACCCTAAACCTAACACTCTCTTGCCTTAGTCACCCAAGCCACTACCCTTTGTGTTGGTGAAACGGAGGGTACTGGCCTCAGAAGTGAATACCCGCCACCAAATTGGTAGTGCCTGTGGATATTTCCAAAGGCGATGTCTCCAAGTCCTATGGGGCTCCATTGTATGCAGTTTGCGGGGCGTCCTTTGGGAGAGCTCCTGGCCGTGGAAGATGAGGGCTCCAAGTCCACCGGAACCTCGCAGGGTGGGCTTGGAGCCACAAGAAGAGGGTCATCTTCTGCAGCTAGGAGCTTTCCCAAAGTTGCTGCTAGAAGTCCGAGAGGAAGGTGTGAGAGTCGTCCTATGAGTGCCTAGGGGTTCACTCGAAAAAGGCATGTTAGGTGTGGGTGACCCGCTTTTTTGTGGGGGTTGGCCATGACCATTTGCTGGGATCCCACCAAAGTTGAACCAAGGGGTGATTCTCCCAAAGCCACAGATGCCATGATGGGTTGGTTGAACTTTGAGAGGATAGGGATCGATATGCCATCTGCAATTGTGGAGACCTACCATCCTCACCCTGTGTGGGAGGAAGGGTAGTCCTCGTCATCGGTGGTGTCTAGGTAGCATGGGCGACCAAAGTCGCCAATTGAAAAGGCCATCTGGGGAAATCCGCCCTTGCATGGAAAAGACCACCAAGGGGGCATCATACTGTGAGAAGAAAGCTACCCATGCAGGGTCATATTGAGAGGATAAGGGGTTGCGCCAATCCAGTGGGGTGGCAAAGTTGATGGTGAGGCTCAGATACTGCCATGGACTCCCGACAAGCCATCCTCGGTAGCGGAGCCAAGTACCCATTGCCTTGGGCAGCCCAGTCCCACAGAATTTGTGAACGAGCTTGAAGGTAGTGATCAGAGGGGAGGCGAATTCCACAACAGTGGCTATCAAAGATGCTCCTTGCAGGAGGACAGCTTCTGAAGGGAAGGACGGACAAAGGGCTACCGAACTACGGACGAGGCTGCCAGCAAACTTGTCCCCAAAGGAGGGACAAAGCTTGAAAAGAGTAGGCGCTGAGAAGATACACCTGATGCCGGGGGGCACTGTCCATTGAGAGATGGAGTGCAGGATAAAATGTGAGCAAGGAGGGTGTCCTTCCATGGATCTCCTCTTAGCTGGAGACCACGGACAATGAGCTTCCGAAGAAACCACAGCTCTCAGTCACAGGATCCACATGATGCCGAGGCCTCCCTTCTAACAAGGCTGCACCACCTTGGCATGAGCCGCCCTCCCACTGCTGCTGGCTGACAAGTTCTTAATGAGCTGCTGGATCTGTCCAGCCGAGAGAACACCCAACATGAAGCAATGTTTTACATGGTGGCTAGGACTTGGTTGGTCACCACTACCTTGCCAGCCAATGAAAGTCGTGCGGAACTCCAGTATAGCAGCTTCCTTTGAATGCTCAAGAGGAGGGGGGTGATCTACTCCTCGGAAGAAATGTCGAGGCCCACATGGCAGCTGAGATGGCGACCCTGGGAATCCACTGAAAGGCCTCAACCGGATGCCAAGTTGGGGTGGGAGATGGTACCGATCCAAAAACGAGACGACTTGTGCGAGTTGATGTGGCCACGTGAGACGAGGCAAAGCTCCTCAATCGCAGCAGCAAAGCACTCTAGGTTTCCTTGTGCATGAGAGAGAGAGAGGCTGTGGTATCATCCACGTGAACACTGCATCTAGGAGCTGCTCCAGGGTGCGGATGGAGAGGCTAAAACCCTGAAGTCCGGTGTCCTATGCCCAGAGGAAACAACATTGCCCTCCACTATGAAAAGAAAAAGAACAGGGGCTAGGGGACAGCCCTGCTGCATTGAGAGATTGGGAGGCGATCTCACATTTCCTCTATGAGAACTTCGCTGTGAGCACAGGAGTAGAGGGTGGAGACCCCCGAAATCCAAGAGGTTGAGAATCCCATCTCTAGCGTAGTGCCCTCTAAGAAATCCCTTTGTTGTAAGCTTTCTTGAAGTCAACAAGGATTGCTGCCTCTCCCCTCCACTGCGCGGATGCAGTCGCCTCCAAAAAGGTGAAAATGTTATCCAAGATGCTCCTATCCCAGATGAAACGTGTTTTGGTACCATGGATAAGATCTGGGAGGTGGAGCTGAAGGTGCAAGCTGATCGCCTTGGCAAGGATTTTGTAGGCAATGCTGAGAAGCGTGATAGGGTACCATTGACAAATCTCCATCGGACCCCTGCCCTCTTTGGGAATGAATGTGAAGGCTTTCAGTTAACCACTTTGGGAGGGAAGCTGTCTGCATGACCTCCTTGAAGGCACCCTTAGGCCAGCATCCAAGAGGTTGCCATGGTGCAAGAATAAGGAGATTGGGAGTCCGTCCTCTCCAACGCATTTCGAGCGGGATAGAGCCTAAAGAGCTTGTTCGAGCTCATCCATCGTGAAAGGGGAGTGAAGAGACTGCTGAAGCCCAGCCATCATGACGAGCTGAGTGTGCTGCCAAACCGGGTTGTGTGCTTGGCTTTGGAGTGAACTTGATGGGTTGGAAACTTGGATGAGAGGAGCTGTCTGCATAAAGCGGAGGCAATGGCATCAACTTGGGAGGGCTCCGAAGTCATTGTGCGCTTTGGCCCTCGAAGGCTTTCCAAAAAGCAGCTCCAGGGCCAAAAGCAAGGCCTTGAAGTTAGAAAAGCAAAAGCTAAATAACTTTGACAAAAGTTGTGTAACATTTTATTATTGAAAAGCAAAAAGGGAAATAACTTTGACAAAAGTTGCGTAAATTGAAAAGCAAAAAGGGAAAATCAAAGAGTAAAAAGACAAAAGAAAAGCATGGATAAGCTTTTAGCAAAAAGCAGGGTCCTCTTCAAGTATAAAAGAAGCATGAGCCTCTCTTGAGCATCAAGTTGGAGAACAACCTCTTCATGTTTAAGGTGTTGCCGTCTCTGTTGAAGCTTAGAAATCATCTTCTTGATCATGAACCAAACCGTGGTGTTTTTCATCGTTGCCCACCACTGATTCAGAGCGCCTTCATTGGCTGTAGTGCCACATCATTATTTGTCTTTACAGCCGTACGGAACTGTATGGACATGTATGGAGCTGTATGAAGTGAAAATTTCAAAAACCCTAAAACTGCTCCAAAAACCCTAAAACCTGCTTTTTGGAGGTTTTCTATCGCAGGTTTTATATTAGTTTTCTTGCCAGAAAGAGCTTTTTCATGGTTTTCTTCATCGACAAGGCTGTAGGAGTTGTGAAGATTACTCATGGGATAAGCGAGTGATTCTTGGACTCGGATTTGGATCTTGGACTTGGACTTGGACTTGGACTTGGACTTGGACTTGGATCTGGATCTGCATTTGGACTTGGACTTGGACTTAGATGTTGACTTAGACTTGGATTGGAACTAGAACTTGGACTTGGACTTGGATTGGAACTAAAACTTGGACTTGGACTAGAATTTAGAATTTGAATTTAGACTTGGAACTTGGACTTGAACTTAGACTTGGATATGAACTTGGACTTGGATTTGGATATGGGATTTGGTACTAGTCCGGTGAGAGATACTTGTGAGTCATCCTCATGGTGTGCTCATCATAAAGTTTTTGTGCATAGACCTCCTAAAGGCTAGGATTTGTGATGGGTGTGGGGGTTCTTTTTTCTCAAGAATGCGCCTAGCATTCGAGTATCCTTACTCAAGGAGAGCTAGTATAACTCTTGTTCATGTCTGGCAAGAAATGCACTTCTCTTCTTGTAGGTGAGTGCATAAAAGATTTTTTTGCATCTCACATGTTGAGATCAATCCATGTTCTCTCTTGTGTAGGAGGTAGATATTCGTGGCTCGTGGCTTTACATTCCTCATCATACCACCCATTTTGAGGGTGAGAGCCTACCAACAAACTGGTTGAGGAGCATGTGGTATAGGGAAAGCTGGCATGGTGGAGTCATGAAATTTGGGATGTGACTGTGGATATGGGAAGGGAGAGGTCCAAGGATGAAAAATTTCTTGGAGAGGTGGTCATCATAGATGCGGTCTAGATCGTGGTGAAAGTGGATACAAGTGAAGGTAGAAGCTGGGGGATTCGTGTGTGGGGTAAGGCAGTGCATGAGATGGTGAATGAGAGGTAGGTGCGTCAGCTTTTATAGGTGGGGGAGAGGGGGATGTGAAGTCTTGGACGTATGGCATGAGAGTGGGAGACCCCATAAGATAGTCCAATGTACTAGACTCGAGCCTCGTGCATGTGGGAAGCAAGTAAGGCTGTGAGACATAGGCCAATGAGATATCCCATTGTATATAATCAGCTCATGCATGGGCCCCATAGGAAGTGTCTCCCATATGTTGTAACATGTTTTGCGTCATGAGAGGCCTACTGCGATTCCATCTCATCCAGATCAATCTCTGACAACATGATGGCATCATCTTGGAAATCATAAATGCGGACCTGTTCCCTCCACAGTTCGTGCATTAAAATCACCCAAGAAGAGAACATTCTCTTGCTGGGAAAACTATACAATGTCTACAAAGAACGGTGTATATGGGGACTCTCCCTTTGGTGTCGAGGCACATGTAAATGCCGATTTCTCAGGCGGGAAGTAGCATACTGCAATGTGCATCAATCTCAAGCCAGACTTGGCTAACCATATCCACATGAACTAGGCCTCCTCATCCCGTCTAACCACTGTAATCATTTGACGCATGGGAGGCTGAAATAGGCATGCCACTCCTCAACCACGCACCCCTCCACTGTTGCGTGCTTGCCATCTAAAGGTTGATTCTACTCTTTGAAGGCGTTGATGAGTTTCTGTGTAGTACAGTGCCATTGCAATTGCATATTGCCATATGGAGTTTGTTTGTTGTGGTCTCATAGACTTGCGTTGTTATGCGGGGTGTTTATCTGTGATGATGACCATACCATCACGGTTAACTGCCCATTTGCTGTTTGTAACAAAGTGTGGTCTCATATGTAATAATGGGCCTAAGGCCAATAGACCATGCCCATGGACAATATCAATCAAATTGTGAAAAGGGTGGTCATGTATATATATACCAAAATAAGCCATAATTGGGGCGAGTCACTTGATAATGAGAAATTACTCTTTCCTTTCTTTAAACCTAGGCTAATCTCTTTAAGCTCAGCTAATGCAAGACTAAGCTAGGTTAATCTAGGATAATCTAGATGTTGCTTTCTTTCATTGGTATCAGATCTTGGGTTTCTTGATTTTCTTAGTAATGCTTGCAGGAAATTACGTAAGTTGCTTGTAGATTTGGTGGTGATGGTGACCAATTCTTGCTAAAAGCATCTTCCTTTGCATTTTCTTGAGTTTTGGGAGCATTTGGGCAAGATTTTGGTTACTTTTGGCAATTTTGGACCAAATTTGAGGTGGGGGATCAAATTTTGGAAAGTCGGACCAAAATCGGGGAAACAATTCTGCATCGTGGATGGCCTGCAGCGTGCTGTTTCTGCCTGCATTTTTTAGGGTTTGAAGCCTCTTTTCTTGCCTTGTGGCGTAATGGCAGCCATGCCATGCCATGGAATAGGAGAGGGGAGTCGATGGAGCGAAGTCGGCATCTTGAGCAGTCGTCTGCTGCAGCATTCTCACAACCAGTTCGCGTTTCTTGCAAGCCTAGCCACCATAGTCATCAAAGCATGCTTTCTTGTGTTTTGTTCTCATGTTATAAGACAAAACATTCCAAATAGTTGTAATTAGCATGACATTGGCTCACTATTAAGGAAAACAGCTGCGCCAGTTGCTTACTAGGGTTTCATGAAGAAATGTTTGCATAAGGAAGCCTCATCTACCAAATTTTCTTCTTGATTGATTGCTTATACACTGATTGGTATCATAATGGCAAGATTAGCATCAAGAATTGGGGATTTTCATCAAGAAGCCCTAATTTCATACCATTTTTTTTTTAAACAAGCTATTGGCATTCATTTGTGCCATTGAGTACTCTAATGATGCCATTATGCATTGACAAGCTCTCATATGAGTCCCTGAGAAAACCCTAGCGCAATAAGCTAGGGATTTTTGCTTCTTTTTGCCATTTGGATGCAATACATGATATTCGTGGCCATTCCCATGCCATTTGAATAACAAATGATGGGATTATATGCTCCAATCATGCTCATGAATGCCATAATCACATGCATATGAGGTTGTATGTGTTTGATATGATTCAAATGGATGCTCAAGCTTACTTGTATGCCATGGTGAGGTCATAAGCTTGGTTGTTGGCTATTGGATGTGCTTTCTTGATTGATGGAGCTATTCTACATGATGGAGACATGAATCAATGCTATGGAATGACATAGGACATGCTTATGTGAATGCGAAATACGCATGTACATGGAGGTGTTGAATGCCCATGCTTTTGACATGTAAGGGGTATACATGTGTTTTGATTGATGCCTTTGGAGCTATATGGTGCTGGAGAAGAGTATGCACATTATGATATTGGCATGAGTTCATGCTATTCTTGTAAGTGAACTCTCTCACATATTTGGATTGCAAACTTTCATTATATTCAATTTCAATTTCAAAATGCTTGTAGAATCTCAATTCGAAGTTCGGGAGCTTTTCAAAAGGTCAATTGATATTGTAAGATGATGCCGAAGGCCAAACCCAAAGGAAACTACAAGTCCTTGAGCATGAAGTAAGCACATCGTATGCAAGGCAAGATGCCCAAGGAGCTATGCAAGAAGAGATCAATGGCAATGTCAATGAAAGGATGCATCAAGAGGCTAATGTGCCACATATGCCTAATATGCCACAAATGCCTAAGGATGGCGGGGACATTAATATGAACACCATGATGTACTTCATGCAAAGCATGCTTGATAAGATGGACCAAAGATTTCAAGTCATGGTGGATAAGCTTGATTCTATGAGCAAGGAGTTGCATGATGGACTCACTGGTTTGAGGCAAGATGCGGATAAGGGCAAAAAAGCTTATGGTGGACCTATGTTACATCCATAAATACCAAACACCTTTCAACCACTGGGACCACAAGCTTATGGATCTTTTGTAGGAGCTTCACATGCAATGCATCGCATAGTCTTTAAGCTAGTATGAACCATGGTGATAGAAGTCATGGATCTATTCTTGGAAAGGAGAACTTGCGTCCATCATTGATGCATCAAGGTGGGACGAACGTGCCAAGTATGTCTATACATGGTCCTATACATGGGTTCTCTTCAATGCAAGGAAGGAGTTTGGACAAAGGCAAAGGCATAGTTTTGGAAGAACCAAGGGTGGATGAAAATTGGAATCCTTCACACATGAGTGGTTCTCACTTCAATGAGATGGGAGGTCCGCACTTCAATGAGATGGATTATAATCCCAATGGAATGGAATCTAGTCGTGGTAGGCCAAATAATTTCAATGAGTTTGGGGCCAGTCATGTTAGACCATTTGAGCATAGACCGCATGATCGTCATCGAGGTGGTGATGAAGACGGGTTTAAGGAAGTGAAGAACAAGATAACATTCATTAACTTCAAAGGTGAAGGCTTAACCAATGAGGAGTTTGAAGAATGGATTGATAAAATGGAGCTTTACTTTGAGCTTAGCTCTCATAGTGATAGGGCCAAAATGTTGTTTGCTACTTTGCATCTAGAAAGCTATGCCTATGCTTGGTGGCGGCAGTTAAAAACTCATCACTACTTCGGTGGACTTCAAGAATGAGATGAGAACAACTTTTGTTTCAGCCCTTAATAGATCAAGGATGGTGGAGAAATGGAATGCTCTCACTCAAACGGGAAATGTCAAAGATTATGTGCACAAGTTCATGAAGTTTTCACTTCATGTGGAAGACTTGAGTGAGGAGTACAAATTGAGAAAATTCATCAAAGGGCTACAAAACAACATTAAGGTTGATTTGGATGCTCAAAGACCCGGAACCATCAAGGAGGCGGCCATGCTTCTTTGCGGAGATCTATGAGGCAAAGTATACACATGGAAGTAGAGCAAGGCATGGGTTTAGGGCTGATTTTGGCACTTCAACTATGGGTAAGACTTCAAATGGTGTGGCATCTCACACGGATCCTACTAGATTCCCAACCGTTTATGGAAGAGGTGGGAGAGGAAATTTCAGATTTTATGATTCTTTTCCTAGACCTCCAAGTGCTGATGGGAAGCAAGTTGATGTGAAAGCATCTAGCAATAGCAAGGTTATTAGTGAAGACCGCATTAATGACTTGAAGGACACGGGCTTGTGCTTCAAGTGTGGTGATAAATGGAACAAGGATCATCGAAAGGTTTGCAAAGCCAAGAAGATGACCCTAATCATGATTCTCACCGAACCTTGCCATGAAGACACAAAAGAGGATGATTATGAGGATTGCTTTGAAGATGCAAACAATGAAGTTGAAGATGTAAATAATGATAGTGAATTTCCTCCTCTACCCTTTGGTATTGGATGCATAGTGTATGGGAGCTTCACAAGGCTCATGTGTCATTATGGAGTGGATGTTATGACATGTTTTAAAGGAATTTGGAACTGTTTGCAGCCATATATATGCAATTTTGGCCTCCCATACATGGTGTGAGCATGAGCTTGAAGTTTTACATGAGTCCATTAACATATACTCCATCCATGTGGATTGTGATTGTACATATCTAAAAACCTCTGTGCATTTGGCATTTTTTTTTTCCGGAAACAAGATCTTTCTATTAGTTAATAACAAAAAACAGCCACAAAGGCTAGATACAAACTCGCCTCCATGTACGGGGCAAGGATCAAAGAACAAAATAAGGGGCACTTCTCCTTTGGCTCGCCGCTCTATGAGGAGAAGGCTATCTCATACAAGGGGTGGGGGAGGGAATAATTGCACAGGTGGTTTGTAATGCCGAGTGGACTCACCACCACAATCTGTGAGAAAAGGACCAGGTCGCTAGAGCCTCAGGAAGGCTTCCCTACGCTTCCACATACGGTCAGAACCACCCTGAAGCTTCCCCCACTATCTGCGGAGAGTATCAATGATGTCAAGCCAGATGCTCTTGGACTCCGTAGGCAGAGTGTGGCCATCTTTGATGGCTTCGCTGCATCGAGCTCTCCAGATGTGCCATGCGGCAATGCTACTGCACATCTCCCATCTCTGGCTTGAACTAGGAGTCCAATGACAAGTAGATGGGGCTAGGACTAGCACTATTGAGATGTGAAGGTGAGAGACCTGAAGGCTTGGGTTACGGGCTGAAATACTGGCCAGGAGGAAATCCTTCCATGGCTCACTGCCTGGAAGAAGTCCTCTAACAATCAACTTGCCCAACTGGGCACGACTCTGAATGGCGGGCTTGATGATGCCCAGCCCCCTCTGTGGTGTAGTTGTATGATCACTCTACAATTGGCATTCGGTGCTCCATGTTTCTTTAAAAGCATCTAGCTCTTGAGTTGGTAGCTGCCGAAAATCAAATAAAAGGTCTACAAGTAAATGATGAACTGCAGATGGTGATTCAATGCTTTGCTGATGACTCACTTCTCTTCTTGGATGCATCCAATGAAAATGTTAGAAACGCTTTGGCAATTGTACAAGTCTTTGCAGATGCATCTGGCTCCAAATGTAACATTCACAAGTCAAGGTTAATCAATTTAACCGAGGATGAATCCTTTGATGTAACCAGATGGGGTTGCGAAGCTGTGAACAAAGGCGAGATCTTTAGACATTTGGGATGCCCCATGGGAGTGGATGTCTCGGGTAAAGACATAGCGGACTGGCTTATGGACAAATTCATAGCCAAATTTAGAGCTTGGGATAACGTATATCTTCCCTTTCATTCAAGGGTAGTAATAGTAAACATGTTGTTGTTGGCATGCTTTAACTTCTTTACTCCTTGTATAGATTTTACAGCTTTCCTCTGGAAGAGAGCTCTAAGCTATGCTAAAGCTTTTCTATGGAAGAATAAGTAGGGCAAGAGACCATGTTCCTTCCTGGCATGGCAGAAGGTGTGTAAACCCAAGAAGGATGGGGGAATTGGCATCCTAGACATGGAAACACATGCAATGGCGGGAATGCCAAAAATGTTGACTTCCTTTCTACAGAAGAGTCAACCTTGGACTAGGATGCTTAAAGAGCTTTCTTTGTATATGACTGTGAGTTGGCAAGGCAAATGGAGGGGACTCTCTTGGATTGATAAGATTTTTTCCCATGCTCGACTTGTCCTTAAAATATACCCTTTGCTGAATTTCTGATTAAGAAATGGAAGAGGTTCATTCCTCTCATTCAATGGCAAGGATCTCCTAGAATCACGGGAAATTCACTATGCATGTATAATGTTTGGTGTTCCCCAAATTTTTTTCCTCCGTTAGCCCTCATTGAGCCCAAAGTGAGCAAAAGACTCAACAACAGAGGGATAAGCAGATTTGAGGATTTCTGGGATGGTCCTCTTCTAGGGTGGAGAGATGATGAACAACTATCTGTCGTGTATGGTCTCTCAAGATTTGATAAGAATCATCTGCAGGTAATTATTGGTAAGCTCAAGACGCTAGCTATCAATACTTCTCAGCTCACGGAAAGGTGGATCAAAGATTGGGGGTGGACAGATGGACTTCCCCTTGGTCGGGAATCAACTGCCAAGTTTTATTAGATGTTAATGCAAGAGAAGAGAGATTTTAAACATTGCAATACAATATGGAAAGTAGCTTGGCCGGAAAAATGCTGGGAGTCCAGATGCACAAGAATTCGGGGATCCAAACTGCCAACACATGCTTAGACTTTTTTGTGGAGAATCATGGTTGGGGCTCTTCCGTTAGGCTGTAAGCTGATGATCAGAAATATGGCCTCAGGAATATGCCCAAGATGCAAAGCAGCCATCGAGGATTTCAAGCATGCCTAAGATCCTTTTGGACACAGCTCTCTAAATGGGGGGGGGGGGGGGGGGGGGGGGGGGGGGGGACATTTTTGGGCTGCAATGTACATGGTCCCATTGGGTTTTGGGTAAAAAGATTGGTCCAGCAGAGGAGAGTAATAGCCGTTTTGGATTTGCAAGATTTACATGCCTATGGGAGATTTGGTCTACGAGGAACACTCTAGTCTTTGTTAATGATGGCATGCAAAGTGTAGATCCTAAGAAGGTTATCTGTTTAGTGAAAGCTAACATTGCTAGTCTAGTGAGTGTAAACAGATGGGAGTCAGATACAATGAAACTACTCACTAAGAGGATATTGGATTGAGCAGTTTCTGTGGGTAGTTCTTCTCTTCATTGTTTGAGAAGACTAACCCACAGTTTATATGTACTTTTTTCATATTATTAATATAAATACATCTTCACTAAAAAAAAAAAAAGCATCTAGCTCTTTTGAATTGGAGCATGGAGCTCTAGTTTTATGGCCTTAGTTGCATCTTCTACATGTTTCTGAAATTCCTATCTCATTGCCCCTATTTCATCCTCCTGCTATGTGAGGATGTGTTTAATGGGCATCGTGCCTGCATGTAGTTTTGGAGTGAGGGCTGATTGGATTCCTTAAAGTGCATTTCTATTTCTTGCACAATAGTTTTCAGTTTTGTAAACATACTCTACAATTGGCATTCTGTGCTCCATGCTACTTTAAAAGCATCTAGCTCGTTTTCATTTGACCATGGAGCTCTAGTTTTATGGTCTTAGTTGCATCTTCTACATGTTTCTGAAATTCCTGTCTCATTGCCCCAATTTAATCCGCTTGCTATGTGAGGATGTGTTTAATGGACATTGTGCCTGTATGCAGTTTTTGTTAGCAATCATCTCCTGTCTGTACATATCACTCAGTGAGGGCCTTTGTTGTGGGTGTGCTCGCCTAGGAGCTTTTCCCATTTTTCTGGGGTTTTTTCTCCCTGTTTTTGGTCGTGGGGAATGTCTGGTGCTGGCTGACTGTGTTTTTCTCCTGGCCGACCATGTCTTGTCCTGGCCGGCTGCACATGTGCTGGCCGACTGGTCATTTTCTCAGTTGTGGACATGTGTGCACCCAGTCGGCTGCTTGTTTTGGGCTGGCCGACCAGCACTGTAGGTTGGTATAAATACCACCCTTGCCCCCCACACCATTTTCGTATCGGATCTTGTGTATATAGCAGAGTTTATACAGATTCTCTCTCTCTCTATTGTGTTTTGTTCTCTACAGCACTTGTCTTATTTTTCCGTTGTGCATTCCGACATGGTATCAAAGCCCCAGGTGGCTTGAAGCTTGGAGATAGTGGGAGCTTGAGGGTTTGCTAATTTTTGGTGCTCATTGGAGAATTCTTGGGCTGTTCGGGACTTGGAGATTGGCTAGAAGATGGCCATCACCGTTGAAGAGCCACCTTTCATATTATTTTGTAGCCCCTTCTCCATTTTTTTTTCCCACCCAGCCTCCCTTCACAAGACCTTGTGAACCCTTGAGATGGCAGATTTGCCTGAGATGGCTGAGAAGCACGTGAAGATACCTACTCTCCCACATTCTCGGTGGATCGACAGTTGGACGGAACCAACTACGGCATCTGGAAGGTAATGGAGGAGTCTGTCTATCTTGGAGTCTTATGACTTGGCTAATTTCATTGTGGTTGGTGTTCCACGACCGGAGTTGGAGAACGGGGAGCTTTTCCCTCTGCTTGGAAAGAACGGGAGGCTGAGGCGCAATTGTGGGATCATGTCAATGCCCGTGTGCATTCTTTCATCTTTCTTAATTGCACACCATAGGTGATTAATCATATCAAACATATGACACTGGCCAGAGGGATTTGGCAACATTTAGCTTCCCTATATAACAGGGTATCACCCATGAAGTGGATTTCTTTGGAAGTGCAGATGCAGGTGATGAATCTTGCAAAGTCTTTGATGATGCGAGAGCACATCAACAAGTTGCAGACTCTTGAGCAGGAGGTTCTTCAAGCTGGGAAGGAGATATCTTCAGAGGACATGGCCATCACTTTGCTGTCTCATCTGACCTTTCAATATTCAGCTTTTTACTCCTCTTTGATCACTAGTGGGAGGCTCAATACCATCACATGGAAGGAGCTTGTGCCTATGGTCTTGGACGAGGAAGAGCGTTTTACGAACCCTCCACAGGGTGGAGGTTCTGAGGCCTTAACTGGCCAGCGATCGAAAGGTTGCAGTAAGGGCAAAGGGAAGTCTTCGCAGGAGAAGTCTTCTCAGCAGGAGCCCGACCTGGATCGTGACGCTTTGAAGGCTGCAGTAAGGGCAAAGGGAAGTCTTCGCAGGAGAAGTCTTCTCAGCAGGAGCCCGATCTGGATCGTGACGCTTTGAAGGCAGAGCAGACCTGTAACAATTGTGGCGAGAAAGGTCACTATTGGCGGAAATGTCCTAAGCAGAGCACTGAGAAGGGTGCAGATTCCTCAGTAGTAACCGTGAAGACTCTAGCTTTTGTGCACTTGGAGATTATGGACACAGACGCTTCATCTTCTTCGAGTAGGGAGGCAGTTGGACTCACCGCTAGGGACACTCAAGACTGGATTCTAGATAGTGGTGCTTCTAGGCACGTGACTCCTTCCTGAGAGTTATTACAGGATCTTAGAAGGCACACAGGTCACATCCTGAGTGGTGACAAGTCCACTATCCCTATTCACAGTGAGGGCAAGTTAGAGATCGTTCTTGATGGGGAAAAGGGGGGAAGCATTCCTCCCAGGTTCTTTATGTCCCATCTCTTGGTTTTCATCTGTTGTCAGTGCATGAGGTTTGCAAGACTGGATGGAGTTTGATGAGCATTTTGTTGTTCTACGGGACAAAGCAGCAAGCCAGGTTGTATGGGAAGGCGGAGTGGAGAATGGGATCTACAAACTCTTAGCACTTTCTCTTACAGGTTCTCAGTTAGGTGATTTGTGGCGATTTCGTCATGACCACTTGAATGTGGATGCGCTGCGGCGGGCTTTCTGGAACCAGATGGTGGATGGCTTGCCAGATGTTGGCAGCAATAGGCAAGGACATTCCAGTTCTTGCGTTCGTCAATCAAAGGAACCTTTACAGGTGAACTATGCTTTGATGTCTCGTATCTTTCAGGACAAAGAGCCTACTATAGTTGAGGAAGCTCTTTCCCAGGGGACTTGTAGGAAAGCCATGCAAGTGGCAGATGGTGACTTGCGGGAGGTGGTGTCTGTTGCGCAGCCTCCAAGCTTTGAGGTTCCGGGTTCAAAGGGAGTGGTTTACATGTTTCGTGTATGGTCTTCAGCAAGTTCCAGGACTTGGCATACCAAAGTTACAGTTGATCCTTGCGAGCAGGTTGATGCCTCCTTGTATCGGAAGTAGTTTGGCTCATTGATTTGGTTGCTGAACACCAGATTGGACTTGAGCTTCCCGGTGGGGCTGTTGAGCTCATTCATGCAGACGCCTTTGAAGACTCATTGGGACGCAGGGTTGTGGATCTTGTGGTATCTGCAGGGCACGAAGGATCTTGGACTCTTCTATGACACTAGAGGGGGAACGACGGATGGAGTCAGACTCCAAGCTTGGAGTGACTCAGATTAGGGAGGAGATCCAGACACGAGGAGATCTACATCAGGGTACGGATTTACCCTTGGCTCAGGAGCTATTTCATGGAGCAGCAAGAGGCAGCCAATTTTTGCCTTGTCGTCTACAGAGGCAGAGTACCGGGCTGCTTGCAAGGTGGTGAGGTTGCAGAGGTTACTTGGCGAGATTGGGTTTCCCCTGGTGGAACCCACGGTCATCCAGAGCCACTTTGTTCGTGAGAAGATTTTGGATGATGACATCTTGTTAAAGTTTTGTTCGACGGAGGACAATGTAGCGGACCTCTTCACGAAGTCTCTACCTCAGGCTATGCTCCGGCTGCACTGGGGTTGGTTCCACATCCAGGAGCTGAGAGGGGGTGTAAGCAGTCATCTCTTGTCTGTACATATTACTCAGTGAGGGCCTTTGTTGTGGTTTGCCCACCCAGGAGCACTGGGGTTGGTTCCACATCCAGGAGCTGAGAGGGGGTGTAAGCAGTCATCTCTTGTCTGTACATATTACTCAGTGAGGGCCTTTGTTGTGGTTTGCCCGCCCAGGAGCTTTTCCCAGTTTTCCGTGGGTGTGGGTATTTCTCCCTTTTTTTTGTCGTGGGGACTGTCTGGTGTTGGCCGACTATGTTTTTCTCCTGGCCGACCATGTCTTGTCCTGGCCAGCTAGTCATTTTCTCAGTCATGGACATGTGTGCACCCAATCGGCTGGTTTTGGGTTGGCCGACCAGCACTGTAGGGTGGTATAAATACCACCCTTGCCGCCCACACCGTATTTGTACCTAATCTTGTGTATATAGCAGAGTTTATACAGCTTCTCTCTCTCTACACTTCTGCATTTTGTTCTCTACAACACTTGGCTTATTTTTCCGTTGTGCATTCCGACAGTTTTGGAGTGAGGGCTGATTGGATTCCTTACATTTCCATTTCCTGCACAATAGATTTCAGTTTTGTAAACATGGATCACACCTCCAGAGCTCCCAACGAACATGCACTTCTACAGAGATCACTTCCTCATGCTCACTGAGGATGGATTCATCCAGCAGCGGGGCTGCCTGAGTGTTCACATGTCCCATGCCATGTGCATTGCGATTGGCTAGATTCGGGTTTCATCCCATCGCCTCAGAGTGGAGACAGGTAGAGTTGAGCGCCTCTTTAGAGCCGGGAAGCTCATACGAAGACCCAGAGAGGAGAGGATCTGCTCAGTATGCCACACAAAGGTTGAGACGGAGGAGCATTACATACGCTGCTACCTAGTATACTATGAGATCCGCAGGAGGTTTCACTGTTTGTTTCGTGAGGGATTTGGTCCACTCTCCAGGATCATTGACTTCCCAAACTAGTGTTTCATAGGCCTCTTCCTGCTTGAGCTCCGCAGACGCAAGGACACTTTCTTGAGAGAGCTTCGGCCCCAGCCACCCCGCCCCTTCCCTCGCCAGCCAACCATCACCAGTTTCTTCCGGACCCAGGAGGTGAAGGACACCGATACAGTGGATCTTGTGGACCCGCCTCGAGCTGCTCCAAACCCACCTCACCTGAGAGGAGTTACCTCAGACCGGGCCTCTGCACTCTAGCGTGCTCGACGCCCCAAGCACTGGGACGTTGGCCATGATTCCATCAGCAGCTCTAGATCCAGGACATGCTCCACCGCCATCGAGCTACCTTTCCACGTGATGTAGCTAAGGGAGACCTCTCAGCCATACTCATTAGCCCGATGCTTGATATTTTTGAGAGTGGTATACCATCTATTGGGGGCTGATGTTGCTCTCATGTTTCTATGTTCCTAATATTCCATGATGATTTTCCATGGACAATTTTGTATCACCCCAATGAGATATCTATGTTTATGTTTTGTTTCTGTTTTATTTTCCATTCCATGATGAGATATGCCATGGACATTATTGTATCACTTTGGTCTTATAGGCCCATTGGGCCTTTAGTAGACGCTTAATATATCTTTCTTTCTTTCTTTGCGTTGCATGTGTTGTGTGAGGGGGTTGCCATTTTTGTTCAGGATGCAAGCTGTCTTGCACTGTCACACACGAAAGGAATGTCACCGTTCATCTGCACTATGTAATTTTTCAAATTCTTGAAAAGTTTGCTTATTGTATTTTTTGGATATGTTCAGGTGCCCACTGGGAGAGAGAAAGGGGCAGCAGAGGGCTGTGAAGAGAGAGAAAGGGGTGGTAGAGGGCTGCAAAGAGAGAGAAAGGGGTGGAAAGGGGGTTGTGAAGTGAGAGGAAAGGGTGACAGAGGGCTACCAGTCTCCACCCTCATGCCATGTGATGAGACAGATCTGGCCAATCGCAATCCTCATGGCATGTGACATGTGTCTATAAAGAATGAGAGAGAAGTGAAGAAATTAGTCTCCACACAAAACATAGCCATTCCTTAGTCGTGCCTTCTACAAAGGCAGACTAAAAAGATACTCATCTCAATTTGTGCTAGTGTCAATATTGTGTGTTGTAGTTGTTGCAGCATCAGAATTTTTGAAGAAGCTTGCTCACCTTTGCCTCCATCAAATTAAAGGGTTTTGTGGATTGAGCAGGTGGTGTCATTTTGATTTTGACGATTGTATTTATGGCTGCAACATCTTCTGGTTCAGCTGAATTCATTGCAATGAGTTCTCTATTTACATATGATGTCTACAAGGTAAAAAAAAGTTTGGAGGGTTTTTGTGGGGGCGAAAGAGATAGTTCAAATGAAGTCAAAATGCAAGGGATAACACTGAGGGCTTAGAGTGTTATGACTTACCACTCAAATTGTTCTTTATTGCTTCTCTTTGATTCAGGCTTATATAAGGCCTCAAGCGACTGGTAAGGAGCTTTTATATGTATCACGTACGGCAATTTTGATCATAGGGGTTGGCATGGGAGCTTTTTCTTGCTTCATCTTCAAGGTATCCATCTCTATCCCTGTATTTTCTTGTTTAAATAAATACATAAATGGTTGTGCCAAGGAGTGGTATGCAAGTGGGTGCAAGTGTGAGCTGTAATTAAGTGCAATGGGGGAGTAGAAATTGGCAGGAATCAGCCAAATCTGGGAGAAAGCAGGGATGCATCATCAACAAGAGCAAGTCCTGAGCCTACATGTGAGGGCAGACAAGAATAGGGGGCGAGGGTGGCAAGAGGCTTTGGGGGACGAGGGTGGCCAAGCAGGTTGTCTTTGTGCACTGAATTAGTCAAATTTTCTAGAGTGGTGTGATGGGAAATTTTTGCTGGGTTTTTTCACTTGTGTTCAACTGGATACACGTGTGCATGCCATGAGTATCGATGTCGGTCATGTTTTCATTTATTTGTATGTGTCGTCTATGATATAGATGCAGTTTTTTTTGGATCTCAGATGAGGGGTGGGTATGGTGGGGTATATGATGGCAAAGGGGCGAGGCTAGTTAACTTGAAGAAAGTGAATGAGTATGAAGTAACAATAAAACAAATGAAGAAGAGCATGCAAGGGAGCTGAACACTGTCAAACACTCCAGAGCTTTATTGAAAGAGCGGGCGGATACACTTGGAGTGGATACACTATCCAATTTAGTCTCAAAGTCCTAGAAAGGTCTAGATGCTGACCAGTGGACCGGGTTGGAGAGGCGAGGGTAGCACATGGGTAGGAGCCGTGGAAGGGGGGCGAAGCGAGTAGACTTGGAGAAGAGGGGGAGGGGGTGAGACTACCACTTGAGTATGGGCCATGCTAGGAGTCATGCAGAGGACCTTCTGTCACCATTTAGAGAAGCTCGAGTTAGAAGCAGTGTGCACGTGGAGAAGGGTGAGTCTAGCACATGTGGGTACCGTTGTAGAAACCATAGAAGGACGAGTCTAGCACACAGAGAATAGGGGGGTGAGTCCTAGCACATGGAGAATGGAAGGGTAGGAACTTGTTCTCATGGCTAGCACATGAGAATAGGGGACGAGGCTACCATATGGGGAATGGGGTGAGGCATAACTTGTAGGGGGGTGAGGCTAGCTGCTTGAAGAAGGGTGATGGTGAGGGTGTTGGAACTAAGTGCTCACTAGGAGTACTTTTACTAAATGCTCACTAGGAGTACTTTTAGTCTTGGTCATCTCAGTGTATGCCATGTGGCACTCAGGGATTTATCCCATATGCACTCATGCTCAGCTCTTGTACTTTCCCCCTATATATTCAAGGGGTCACATCAATGGAATTATCTCAATTTGCTTCATCCCTCTTGCACTCTTCCCCATGTTCTAGTTTAGTGTGATACCATGCTAGATTTCTAACATGGTATCAGAGCCATGTAGATTCCTCTTCTCCTCAGCCCTTTAGTCTAGATCTAGCCATAGATTTTCTCTAGGTCTAGCTTCCTTTTTAGCTTTGCCCCATCGGGGGTCTTAGATCCAGCTCTAGCTACTCTCCTCTCCTATTCTTTGAGGTGCTGCTGATCTGCCACAAGCTGCCCTCGACATGATCTGCTGCAGCAGCCCGCTCCTGCTTTTCTCATGCTGCACCAAACAGCCCATGATCTTCTGCATCAGCCCGCTATGGTGTCGCCCTTCTCTATACTGCTGAAACAGGCCGCTCTCCTGTTCTACAACGAGTCTTCTGCTGCTGAATCTGCTCGACATCTCCAGCTCCTATTCGACACGACTCCACTGCCCTGATGTCGCCCATATTTTCTGCAGTCGACAGTCCCTGATCCCGCCATGGAGCTACTTCTTTGCTTCGAAATAATTCTGGTGCTGCCTTGCCTCAACCTGATGCTCATATGCCCCGTTATTTTTCTGCCCCGCTTCTGTTCAGCAAGCAGGCCGACCTGCTCTCTTTCCCTGGGGTCATCTCCATTTTCCTCATTATGCTACAGCAGCAGGCCGCTTCTGAGTTCTTAATTTGCCCCCCTTGTCTTCTACATGTCGACACCTTTCTTGCTGCTGGTGCTGCAACAACAACTCGTTTTTATTCTCTCAAGGCTGCGCACCTCTTGTTTTCAGTATGGGCAGCCCCCATTCTCTGTTCAAGACATATTCTCTACTGGCTGCTCCACTCCTATATCAAAACGAGGTATTAGTTGCTGCTCTTTTGCTTCTGACAGGCCCGTATGCCTCTCTCTCTATCTGCAGCAACATTTCCTCTAAGAAATCTCTGTTTGCAGCTGCCTTTCTCTCGGGTTACCCCCTGGATAGTGTGTCTGTGACATGGGCTTGAAAGGGTGGAAGACCTGAGGTAAAAACTAAAATGGATTATCCTTTGTATGCTGCAATATTCTCAGTTCTATTTTATTCTTAAAAATTAATTTTCAGAACTGAATTTTATCTTGTAAGAGAACAGACACTGCCCATCAAAATAGGGGTAAGACCTTCTCATTTCTGATGCTGTCTCTCATTTATTTATCTTTGGCATCTCTTCTTGGGTACTCTGCCCTTGCTCTCTGCATAAAAAGACCTTTTTTATCTCTCCTACTTTGGTCACCACATGATGTAGGCCAAAGAGGACCCTGTTCTGGACTTACCTTCCCTATCTATTTGATCTCATAGGCTTCTCCATCTGTTCTGGGAGATGTCCTTATGAAGAATTCAATCTGAGGGGAGAAGTCACATCCTTTTGTCTGTCTGGACCTCTCTTTTATTTTACACCTACCCTGTGGCAACCCCTGACATGGCATGAGAAACTGGGCCATGAGCACCAGATTTATCCTTGACCAGCAGGAGGGATAGCCCTTGAGGAGGGTGTGTCTGTGGGTCAAGGTCTATCTGTTTGTCTACAGTCAGTCTTTTGTCTATCTACTATTGTCTGTCTGTCTATTTGTCTATCAATCTGACTGTGTCTTATTTTAGATCCATCTTGTCCCTACCCTTGTGGACCCATATGAGGATATCACTTGAGGAGGGGTGTCTCAGGATCGTTTCTATCTTGTCTTCTATCTTGTCTTTCAGTCTTGGCTTGTCTGTCTGTCTAGTCATCAGTCATCAGTCTCTTCATCTTTCCTTATTATCTATCTTTGTCATCTGTCATCTTGTCAGTCATGTCCTCCTAGTATCACTTAAGGAGGGTGTTGGAACTAAGTGCTCACTAGGAGTACTTTTACTAAATGCTCACTAAGAGTACTTTTAGTCATGGTCATCTCAGTGTATGCCATGTGGCACTCAGGGATTTATCCCATATGCACTCATGCTCAGCTCTTGTACTTTCCCGCTATATATTCAAGGGGTCACATCAATGGAATTATCTCAATTTGCTTCATCCCTCTTGCACTCTTCCCCATGTTCTAGTTTAGTGTGATACCATGCTAGATTTCTAACAGAGGGAGCATGTGGGTATGCTGGCTGGGTGAGGCTAGCCACATGGAGAAGAGAATGGTGAGAACTTGGTGAGGGTGGCACAAGGGCGTGGGTAGGCCTTGTGTAGGCAAGATATCCACCGTATGCGAGTGAAATTGGGATTTATAAATTGAGGGAATATGAGAAATTGAAGAGCTAGTGGAATACTTGTAAGAAATTTCAACAATTGGGTGTGCAATTAGGTGAAATTGACCAAGAAGTCAAATTTGGAAATGGTTACACATAGTCACAAGAAATGTTTCATCTATTTCATTGTTTCGTCTTTAAGCCTTTTTTAAGGAAATTGAGATGGAGAAGAAAAGAAGTGAAAGAGAAGAAGAAGAGGAGAAGAGTATGGGTTTTTTATATATCAAATTTGGAAAAATCTCAAATTTGGGTGAAATAGCATTTTGTTGGGTGTGTTTTGTTTCATTTTGCATCCGTTTCATTGTTTCATGTTTCGTGGGGGACAAGACGGGTTTTCATCAAATTTGGGCGAAAATTGAAATATCTTTTGTTGGGTGTATTTTGTCTCATTTTGCGTCTATTTCATTGTTTCGTGTTTCGTAGGGGACAAAACAGGTTTTCATGTAACCATGCTGGGTGTCCGCGGTGCATGAGCATGCCACACATCCTTGATCAGGTGCCACGTGGCCTTGACTCGTTGAGCCATGCCATCAATTTGTTACACACTCCCCCCCCACCCCCCCCAAAAGGAAAAATCCTAGTATTCATACCTCATTAGAGGGTTGTATCTATAGTAATGCAAATGCTTTTTTTTTCCTACTAATGGAAGGATCTCTTTTTCCCTTGGAAAAAATTAGACATTTTAACCAGCCTAGATGGAAGCACAAGGTGTACCTTTTTCATTCCCCGGGAAAGAGATCCTTCTATTAGTTACCAAGCAAAACAGCCGTGCTAGCTAAGTTCAAACTCAGCTCCATGGAGGGGAGCAATAATCAAGAAATCTGAAAAAGGGGGAAGGGTGCTCTTCTCCCGTGCTCTAGGAGGAGAAGGCTGTCTCATACAATTGGTGCCGCGGGGGGGTGGGGGGGGGGGGTGGGGGGTGCGGTGACAACCGCACGGTGGTGTATAATTCACCACCCCTATCAGTGAGAAAAGGACCGTGACACCAAATCTGCAAGAAGGCCTTGCGGCGCTTTTGCATGCCATCGGAGCCACCCTAAAGCTTCCCCCAATGTCCGCGAAGGGTGCCCTCAATGACCTCCCATATTGTTGCAAATCTCCCATCTCTAGCAAGAACCAGGAGTCCAACGATCAGAAGTGAGAGTTAGAATTGGAACTGTGGGGATATGGCGATAGGAGCCCTGCAAGGCAAAGCCCTCCCCATCCTCCTCATATGCCATGGCAGCAATGAAAATAGTAGAATATGTACCACTGCCCTCGTAAAAAAGCTGCGGACCGGACTGGAAGAGCCAAGCAACTGCCCCCCAAGTCACATGCATGGCTCGGCCACTCAATTTGCCCATAAGTTGGGCTACAGAACCCCAAATCTGTTGTGCAGTGCGGCATCCCCATAAACAATGTTGTACAGTCTCAGAATCTGCCGCACACCTAGGATAGGAAGGTGCTACACCGAAAACCGATCTCCACTGATTGGTGGGGAGACCACCATGTAAGAATAACCAAAAGAAATGAGAGATCTGGCTCCTTCTGTATAAGTGCCAAAGTCTATGCCAATATCTGCGTTGTATCACTGGAGAAATATCATAGCTCTCCCAATGAGGCCTGAGAGTAGGGATCCTATGCATTTGTCGAGTGAGGAGAAGCCTGGCATTCCGGACTGTGAAACTGAAAAAAGGAAGGCTTTTCAAAGGATCGAAGGCATCAATCCACTCTCACTCTCCTGGATCCCATGGAAGATATCTGATAGGACTGCCACCATATAACCACAAACACCAAGAGCCATGAGTCACTATCTAAGGAGAAGGGTCAGTGAACCAATGCTTCCCCGAACGACCAACAATCCTTACTGGACTAAGCCTAGTATCTGGGATGATCTCCTCCATACTACATCTCCTCAATCTCCCTCCAGGCATGATAGAGTAAATGATGCAATCTGTAGCCTCCTGGCCCGGGAGAGCAATGACCTGCAGAGGTATGCCTATCCTCGAAAAAACTCCAAGACAACTCAGATGATAGTCTCCGTGAAAGGTCCCAGAAAGCCACTCATGCGGAATAGTTGCATCAATCTGATCAATACGAATGCGAGAGCCCCTAAGATGCTGAATGGATGCAGCTCTCCGATCCTCCGGAAGACTCTTAAAGAATCATCCATGGTATGAGGGAGCTCACCGAGAAGCTCAAAATGGTTGTTGTGATGTGTGCATGAGCGATGCACGTGTGAGGTGCATGCGCATGGATTGGTTCCCACCCAAACTTCCATGTTCAAATCGGACTCAGTGGTTCCGCTGCTGTGAGCGAGTCGGCTCAAAATGGACTAGTTGTCTAAGATGGTAGACATGCGCACACATGATTGGTTGATGGACACTCCAATGTATCATTAAGGGGGAGTGTTGAAAGGTAGCAATTGTGGTTGTGCAATGCTACATTGATATGGGTGATGGATGATGGGTAAGTTGTGGAACACCTCGATTAAGAGGGGATGTTGAGAGATGTAATCGTGGTGTTGTGTGTATGTGGGAAAGCACCCTGGAGGTGCAAGATATTGTGGCAAGATAAGAATGCCACATGTAATATTGCATGGTATGTGAGAGTTGACCAAAAGAGTGGAAAAGGAGTTGCCACATGGATGATGATGTGTAAAGTGGGATAAGGCTAGAGAGCCTATATCATTGTATGGTTCATTGAGATATGCAAGTGAATAGAGCTATTGTTGAGTGTGCAATCTCTCTCTCTCTCTCTCTCTCTCTCATGGAGTTTTTAGTGTGGTTTAATCCACCTTAATCTTATGCTTAATCTATGTCCTTCACCATGATCAATCCCATTTCTAGATTGTCAACAATAATCAATGAATGTAACATAATAGGTCTACAACTTGCAAGTAGTCCTTTGCCATGTGTCTTGGTTTTTGCCACAATAATAGCACTCTGATTTCTTTGCGAAGCTACCCTGGCACGAGTGTCTGAGGCGCCATCCAAACCTGACTAAAGAAAATTGTGGATCAATCTCCGCAATTGGCCAATGCACGCACGAGAGAAGCACCAACAAGAGGCAATAAACCAAGCTGAGGCAAGCAATACCTGATTAGCCACCAAAGCTCTGGAAGCTAAATCTAATCTCCTGGAGCTCCAATGGAGGAGCTTCTTCCGGATACTCATAAGTACCGGAGCAAACTGCTCTACAGGAGAAATATCAATCCCAATTTAGCATCCCAAATATCTAGCAGTGCATCCTCTGTTGATCCAAGTAAAACCAAGCTCTGCACCCTAAGCAACTCTCGGTAAAACACTAACCCAAAAACCAACAGATTTGTGACAGTTAATGAGTGCCCCTGTTGCCAAACAGAACTCCTCTAGTGCTACCCGGAAGGAACATAAGCATATATGTGAAGCCTCCAAGAACATGGCTGTGTCATTAGCTAACTCAGAGTCAACCAATTCCTCTTGACTACGAAGAGGCAACCTCAATCCCGAAATACCAGCAGTGGAGTGGAGAAAGATGCTCATGGCCTCTGCAACTATGATATATAATAATGGGGCTAAAGGGCAGCCCTGCCATACTGAGCGAGAAATCTGAAACCGCTCGCTTCTATCACCGCAAGCGAGCACTCTACTGTGGGAATCATGATACATGCATGAAACTCCCTTGATCCATCTCTGAGAGAAGCCCATTTGGCTAAGAGTACCCTCAAGGAAGTCCCAATCCACTCTATCATAGGCCTTCTCAAAATCCAAGAGCAGAATGGCCAAGGGCTGATTGCTCGCTTTAGCCCATTCAATAGCCTCCCAAAACGAGAAAATGTTATCAAAGATGCTCCTATCGTGTAAGAATCCATTCTGAGTATCATGAATGACATCCTGCAAAATTGACTGCAATCTGATGCTCACTACCTTAGCAAGAATCTTATAGGCAGAGTCCCAAGTAAGGTGATAGGTCTCCACTGGCCAATCAATGTCTTATCCTTACTCTTAAGAATAAGATAAATAAGCCCCTCAGTGAGAGAAGAAGGCATAGAACCTATGTCCCACATCTCTTGCAGAGCCGATGTGATCTCAGTCCCAATCTCATTCTAAAAAGTAATGAAAACAACAGGGGAGAGGCCATCCTCCCCTGGACACTTACCACGAGGTAAGGGATGAAGAGCATGACTGAACTCCTGCATAGAGAAAGGGGCATCTAGAGTGGCACACATCTCCTCAGTGATCAAATGTGGCAATGCATTCCAAACCTTCCTCTGTGTCCTATGTCTCAAATCAGAGTGCGGCTCAGCACTAAGAAGCTGGCGATAGAAATTAGTGGCAATCTGTCTAACCATAAGAGGATCTGAGTGAAGAGGGCCATGTGAATCTTGCAACTGCCTGACACTGTCTTTGGCATGAGATGGGCCGTGAGTAGCAAAGAAATGTTTGTTACAACGGTACTCCGCACGCTGCTCAAGAGAGTGATGAAGTTTTGCCCTAACAATGCATAAAGAATCTGCAACCCATTGAGCATGAGGATGTTTCTCGTGCTCTTTTTTTAATGCAACCAATCTACATCTAATAGCCCTTTCTAAATCCAAGGCCTCTTGCCTCATAGATAGGGCACATGTGTGATAAAAGTCACTAATATCACAGAGAGAAGAGGCCAGGCTTTGAGAGGCCTGTAAGAAATCATGAGATCTCCAAATATCAAGCATACGTCGCGATAGCTATGAATCTGAAAACAAATGATCAGGGATGTGTACATGGGGTGCTGATCCATGGCAATTCGGATCTCTAATACATAAAACCATTGGGTAATGATCCAACTTAGAGGTGCTTGTAGCAATAAAAGTATGCCCACCTCTGTCAAGCACCCAATCATCCACATAAAATTTGTCTAACCGTGCATAGATACATCTTGCATCTCTTCTCCTGTTAGACCATGAATAAAGAAGAGTGGATGAACTCCTCAAAATGTCATCCTCATGCCAACAATCTCTGCCATGAATGGAGAGTATAAACCTCTCCCAAGACGCTCTTTCAAGAGGATGCACCAAGCCCTCATATCCACCTCTTTTATCCGTTGGCATCTCAACCATGTTAAAATCCCCACCAATAATCCAATGGTCGGCAAGAGGCATCAGTGTAGTGAGAGATTTCCAAAAGGCACTTGTAACCGGGCTATGGACACATAACGCAGTAATTCTTTCAATTAAATACCTGGACTTTATGACACACACACACAAACAGAATCCTCGCTCCCTCGCTCAACACCAGATTGGCCCTGAAGTCCGGCGTCCCATTCGGTATTTATTTATCCATTAATTCAAGGGAAAATTACAAGGGTATGGTATCTGTAGTTACAAGAGCAATTCACAGCCAAGAAACCCCTGTTCTAAGGAAATTTCGGCAGCATTTCGGTACATAAACCTTCCTTGAATAAAATTCCAAGTCCCTGGTCCTCTTCCTTGGCCTTCTACCACTCTAATAAGCCCAAAACAGTGAATTTCAGCTTGCTGTATTTTCTATACAGACCTGTTTTCAGCTTTGTACAACCACCACACTGTCCTGGTAGACCCTAGCAAGGTCCCTCTGCAATCTGGCATCAACTGGGCCTTGGAACAGCCCCTGAACAGTCCAAAAACAGCACTGATTTAGTGCTGAATTGGACAGCTGCGTGGTGAGGTAACTACCCTCGCCGGTTCCTGCTTTGGAGCAGCAGTTAGCTACTCTTGTTCCTGTCAAAGGAGGCTCTTGCCTCAGCCAAAAAGCATATTCCCCACACAGCTGTACATAATTCATGAGAGTAGCCCACTAGAGGGGCATTACCATAGCTGAATATAGGTTAAGAGAGGCTGTGGAGAGCAAGCTCAACCCTCAATACATAGAGAACAGAGAAGGGGAAGCTCCAATAGCTCTTGACCTGCAACAATCCACCTGCCCACCACAAAAATGAGCCCAGGGGGAAGATAACCAAGCGCTCAGCCTCCTGTACTTAGAAACTGGCCTAAAAGTTGCCACATGGCAATCATGCAGCTCATTTCTCGTTCCAGCCTTCCGGTCTAAAAATCTCCCAATCTGCTAACATTTTGACATCAGTCCTTTGGTGATTATTGATCCTTGCAACATTTCGGAGAGATTGACGCGAAGAGATTTCAAATCTGATCACTGTCCAAAAATAGCAGTTTTCCTAAAATTTAGGAGATATGCCCAAAGCATTCCTTCAGGTCATCTGATCAACATTCTCTTTCGTGACCACATTAGAAAACGTAATGTGGTCATGATACAGTGACTTTTCATTTCATGGACATTCACAAATGTGTATCTACATTTATGGCCAGGTACACTGTCTTGCACCATTCTCAGTGGCCAAGTACACTGTCCTGGTCCACTGTTCGTCAAGTCTTCAGTGCCCAATCTTCTGGGATTTCAAGGTCCCAAGGCTCAAGTAAACCATCAGTCGCACGAAGTCCCAATGGTCCACCTTCTCTGGTCATGCAATGTCGAAGCTTGATCCAAGAGATATCTGAGGGTAGAAATCAACAGCAACTAAAGAACAAAAAGAAAAAGAAAATATATGTATTTACTTAGGTAAATACAAGGAAAGCAACTGCAAAAGTTGACCACCTGGTGACAGCACTCCTCTCACCTCTATGGTTAGGAGCATAGAGGTTGAGAATACCAATGCGTGTAGTACCCTGCATAAGAAGGATCCACTGCGCTCTCACAGGCAAAATGACACCATGTCCAATGATGCAAGGCACGATCAAAGCTGAAACAGAGATACAGACACCACCCTCGGTACCAACAGCTGGTGACCAAAAGGTGTGTCCCGAGAGAAGCTTTCCTCATCTCCCACACTGGCTAGCATCCAGTTTATGCTCTTGCAAGTGAAATACATCCATAGGTCCACCTGTGACTACACAATGGAGCTTGGTTTTTACAATTTGTCTCCGCCGACGCAGAAAAAAACCCCCAAGACCCTGATTTTCTAAGAGACAATCCTCATAAGGATTGAGAGTAGGAACGACCAGATCTCGTGGTCAACGAAGGACTCCCTTTAGAGGCGGAAGTACGTCTTGCATAGATCAGGAAGGGAAAATCTGAGGATGTAAACCTTACCTCTCTCCCCCACTCCGGGAAAAAGCCAGGGCTAGTGTTCAGAACTCGAGAGGTACCATGACAATGCGAATGTGCAACATCATCCTCAAGGGTACTATCATCCTGTAACTGTAATGCAGCATCCTCCTATGAGGGATCCAGATCATGTGCCTGCAAGGCCTCATCCTCCAAAAAGGATCAACATCTTGTGAGGCAAGAGCTGCATAAGGGGTAGGGTGCTCTACAAGGGGTGTGGGTGAAGGGGTAGGTACGGGGGTCCGAGGGTGCCTGCCATCCCTAACCACAACCCAACGTTGTGTGGTCTGTTGTGGCAAAGGAGCAGCTGGAGTCTCGGCATCTGCAGAAGGCCTCTGATGGGCAGGACCACGCCGCCTCCTAGCATGGCCCCTTGATCTGGGACAATCTCTAGCAATGTGACCCTGTCTCAACGACAAATTCGACACTGGTCAGGTCTGCCTGCAATCTCCATCCTCTGGCGGAAATGAGATCCGTCAGGTCTCTGAAGCATAACATGATCATCAGTAATCTGGATCAGGAACAAGCACAAGGACCTGGGGTACACCATCAAGAGTTGTGGTGACGACCGCGGAAGGTGAGGCGGGAGAGCTTAGAAGGACTGGTACCTCTAGAACTTGGCCAAAGGATGCCCCTATGGAAGCTAAAAGCTTCCAATAGGACTGAGGAAGAGCAGGGAACCGTAGTGAGACCGGGGTAAGCCACCGATCCTCCGCCACTGGATCAAAGCCCTCCTGGTACTGAAAGAAGAAAATTTTCCTAGGACCAAGAGGGAAGGGGCTGCCAACGAAAACCTGAGAAGTAGCTTTTGAAGAATGAAAGTCCACCTGGAAGAAGCCTCGACCAAGCAAACGACTATCCTGGAAGTGCACAATCAGCTCCGAAGGGAGAGCTGCTATAGAAGACAGGCCTGCGAATGAGAGGGGTGGGAACCATAAACTCTTGCAACAAGGGTGGTCTGGACCTCAAGGTCAATGCTTGCTGAAGAGAGGTGAGCTCGTCTTGTGAAAAATTGATGATTCTCCCGGCCAGTGGGGGTGACGAAAGATTGGCTGCGGCAGAAGAAGCCATAAAGCCAATCAAAAAAATGGGCGGCCGACTTGAATCCAGATAAAATTGCTGCTGATAAAGAGGCGGGTGCAGAAGAGGGGGGCAAAGGCGGGAGCAGCTGGGGTAGCAAAGGCAGTGGGGCAGGCGGAGGCAGCAGAGGGGCAGGCGGGGACTGCAGATGGGCAGCAGAGGGGCAGGCGGGGGCAGCAGATGGGGAGGCGGGGGCAGCAGAAGAGGGATTTGGACTTGGAGTGCCCATTTCTTTACATCTTGGCTCATACAAAGCCTCCCAGAAAGCAAAGACATTATCACAATATACTTTTACCTTAATTGCATGAATGTCAATGCCATGTATCAAATCTGCAGAAAAATGCTACAAGCAAGGTAACCACAGCCTCCACAAATGACCATAATTCTATCTGCTCCTCTGGGGATGAGATGAATGAGTCCAGCAAAGATCCCAAATCTCCTCAGAGTTCCTTGTGGTGAAAAGAGGACCACCTGTTCAAGAAGAAATGTAGTTAGGGCATCATCCTTTGGACAGTCTACCTTTTGGCAAGGCATAGACAGCTCTTTCAATCTCCAATGAGGGAAAAATCGAGGACTACTTGGATCTTTGCCAGTCAGTCCCTACCCTTTCTACTTCTTGATTTTGAGAAGGCATATAACTGGGTGAATTGGGATTTATTGTAAGGCACTCGAGGCATTTTAAGGGGTGGAGCGGGGTGTTTCTGCCCTATACCACACAGCTCATGGTCAGGTGCTTATACATGTCTCTGGATAAGTACGACAGGTTTGCCCTGGTGCACCCTTTTTTTTACCTATGTATGGTGGAGGCCAAGAGCCACTTCTTGAAAGAATCTGATGTTGGTCTTACTAAGAATGAGTTTTGACCTCGCCTGTCTGTGACTGGGCAAATGTGGTGAGCAATGATGATGGGTGTCCAGTGTCCACGGATAGTCTGAATTCA
Organism: Cibotium barometz; assembly: GCF_041138505.1. Lineage (NCBI taxonomy): Eukaryota > Viridiplantae > Streptophyta > Polypodiopsida > Cyatheales > Cibotiaceae > Cibotium > Cibotium barometz. The sequence goes on along the minus strand of NC_141104.1, from coordinate 8,067,880 downwards.
AAAAGGGATGGACATGTACGACAATGCATTGGCTTTTGCCACTTGGAGGGGGGACGGTGTCTGGCAGACATTTGTAATCCCCCCTATGTCAGACTTGAATAACATTTTGTCGTTTCTCTCTCATGGGCTCACTGAAACATGATGATACTGTACAATTTTTATTAGAAGCGAGGCAAAATCATAACGAATTTTAATCAAGACTAGGGTACTGTACATGTTTTCCTACAGCTTTAATGGTGCATGTTAGTATTTAAGGTTGGCTCAATTTAAAAGAAAAAATTGTTTGAGAGAACTTGACCCTTTTCATTATGTCCAGGTGAAGATTGATGTAAACTTCCTGTTTTTAGTCGGTGGACTTCTGATCTCTTCAAGTGTTCCTCCCCTCTCTTTCATGCTTGTTTGGCCAGCTGTTCCAAAAGGTGCTGCCATAGCAGGAGCACTAGGAGGTCAGGTCTGTGCCATCATAGCATGGATTGTTCATGCTAAGGTATGAATTCTTGAATCATGGGATCATGTTGCGGATAACTAGTAACTGATGCTGGGAATGCTTTTCTAAGGCAAGGTGACAATTTCAAAGGATACAGGTTGTCTATCACGAACTCTCCATTTCAGACTCGCTGCAACAACTTGGGCCAACAATGGATGGTACCATAGTATCAGTGTTAATCTCTTTAATTGTCTGTATTGTTTGGACAATCATCTCACCAGACACAACAGGGAGCTATAACAGGTTTGTGAAGTACCTTGTTTGCCATTTCCGTGATAGTGTTGTCATCTATATCATTTGAATCTGGTATTCTTGGCTCGTGTGATCAGGTTTCAGGAGATCAAGTTGATGGATGAAGTAGATATCAAATCTGCAGAGAGTCTTGAATTGGATGAGTCTTTCCGGTTCACAAGCTTTGTGGCGATAGCTCTAAGTGTGCTGTTGGTGGTTGTATGGCCTCTCCATACCTTGCCTGCAGGTGTCTTCTCAGAGGTAACAAAAGATAATTCTGCACTAGTTCTTATAAATGCACATCATTGCATGTTCAAATCAATGCACATCATTGCATGTTTAAAACAAAGCACCATCATTGCATATTTAATCCAAGGCACAGTTTTCTCTCCTTAGATCATCTGCCATGTGATTCTGGCTTCTGTTAATTCTACCATCCTGAAGGTCGCAAACTTTTAAGGGGTTTCTTTTGGTAATATCAATGGAGTATTGTGATTTTGTAATCTCTTTAGGTAACATTTTGGTTGGTACGTGTTGTCAGAGGTACTTCGCTATGTGGGTTGTGATCTTCATGATCTGGGCAATTATTGCCACCATCGTATGCACATTCCTTCCCTTGGTAGAATGCAGAGAGGCAATATTTAAGGTCATGAAATTGCTATTATTTTGTGAGAAATCTACCTCTGGTGATGCACATTCATGATGGACATGAGGACATCATGCAGCTGAGTTTTCATACAAGCCAAATTAGGTTTTGTGAAGGCATTGTAATGAATCTTTTGGAGCCTTGCCCTCATGTGTGGCTGCTGCAGTGTGGTCGTCACGGCTATAATGCGCGTACACACGCATACACACATGCACATGAACATTCATACAAACCCGTGGCTCAACCACGGGCCATGAACTCTTTCAGTTACTATAATTTTCATTTCCCTTCTCATACTAATTCAATTACTATAATTTTATGACCTTTAATGTTACAATCTTAACTCACTCTTGCTATGGTAACCTTGAGTCCCCAGTCATGCTCATTTTAAAGAAAAAGGAAAGTCATTAACATCCATCACTATAACATAGAATCCAAGTGCTAACATTATTCAGTCACAAAATGCTCAAACAGATATTTGATGAGTAATCTTCAATAGTTAAAGAATTCAAAGACATTATCACTTTACTTGATACATTTTTGCATTGCTTAAGATTTTTCTATAAAGACTTTGAGTAATAATTATTGGCTTATGAAAATCATTCACTTTTAATGATTAAATGCTTGACTCATCCAAGCTTTGATTAGAAATAGAGCTTTTTAATTTTACAAAGTACTTGCATGTTTGCAAACATAATATCCACCATCTTCAACCTAGAATTATCCTTCCACTACCTTGCACCTTGAGTTTCTCAAAGAAGTAAACCAAAGAATGCCAATCTCCACATGATTTCTGGTTGGTGCTTGCCTCGATGTCTTTGTCTCCACAATGGGAATTCCAAATACTCAAATCGAGTTACATCCATATGTGGCATGACATGTGGGTAAAAAACCCTAACCCTAGAACTTGATCGAGTTATATAAATAGCTGTTTTCTTCTTATTTTTCAAAGCGTATTCACTCCCCCTTCCACACTTAGGCTCATTTGGCCAGCACCTCATCCTCTTGAGCATGGAGTTGCATATGGGACGATGCCTCACCATTGCCAAATTTCTCTTTACTTTGTGAAGTTATACATAGAGGATTGTAGGTGGATTACAGACTTGAGAGTGGTGCTAGTAGGGTTTGGTTATAGAACCAGGCTGCACAGAGTTTCCAAAGTAGAGAAGTATGTGTGTGGCTCTTGAGTGCACGTGGATGACTACCAAAAGGGCTCACACGAGTAGAGACACGTTTATGGTGATTTCACATTTTGGACACAGATGGCCCGGGCACATGAGCCAATAGGCAACACGCAAGTAAGTGCCACGTCGAACACCACTTTTTGGCTACCCGTCGGCTTTGTGGGCACATGACGTCGCAGGTAGCACTTTTGCCGATGTCATGTGTCCACAAAGTCCGTCGGTAGTAGCTGGTGAGTTTGAGACATTTAAACAAAACATATATGCAACACATTTAAAATAAACTAATGACCTTTATAGAGTCAAATCCCTTGTACAGTGTGCATACCCGTAAGGCCTCGCCTATCGAAGCTACATTCAAACACAAACACAAACACAAACACAAACACAAGCAAATGACTCAAGCACAAATACAAATGTTTAGGTACAAACCATGCCACACACAAACATTCAAACACAAACATATTCAAGCAAACAACACAAACATTCAAACACAAACAACACATTGACATGCAAACACATAAGCACACTCAAGCAAACAACACGTGTATGGACTTTTCTTTTAGTAAACACTAACCTATTAAGAAATTGATTCCTTTTTTGGCACTTGCAAGTAAAGCTTGTTATATTAGAGCATATTTTAAGTCATTTTCCACTTCCACTTCCATTGTGCGAATAATGAAATCTCAAAACAATGTTCCTTGAACTCTCTCCCCCATCTCATTATGTCGTCATTCATAACACCTATGTCAGTAGGATAAGGATCATATGTATTGGATGGCTCTACCTCTCCTCTCATCTACACAAAGTTGTGCATTACACAACATGCTACAACACTTGGTGCAAATCCACATTCATTTCTCTCAAAATTTGCCACCTATCTTTCAAAATACCAAATGCATTCTCCACATTAACTCTACCCTTGCGAAGATGCCTATTAAATAAGACTATCGGGCAAAGTGTGGTCCATCTTTAGCCCTAAATGGTTTCACTACAAATACATTACCTTTGTATGTCGAGTCTACAACAGTATAAGGCCTTAGAATCTCTCCTTGAACTACAATTCTTGGGTCCACTTATCCTTGAGTTTTTATACAAACTTGAGGTAAAGTGATTCACACCTCCTGGTGCATTGCAAACAACACTCCAAAACAATTTCTTTGAGTCTACAATCTTTTGCAAGAGGATGCTAGGAAATCCGTCGTGACACAAATATTACATTGGATAAACATCTTCGTGCGGTAAACGATGCAAATGTATGTGTTCCATCTATGGCACCACACATGTTTGGGAGTGATGTTAGTTCTTTTAAATCTTCTATTATCTTGTGCAATTGATTCCCAATCGAAATACATATATCTTGTCGCGCAAACATTCTTTAATTGCAAAGAATGGACGCTATGGAAGAAGTGTACTTTTTATGAATGGTTGAACTACCAATCCCAAAGAGCTCTGCGTGTGCAAGTCTCCATAGCACACACGCTAGGGCTAGTTCACTAGAAAGAGGTTCTGTTACAAACATAATCGTTCTAGCAAATGGCAAGTATGGCTCTATGATCAACTTTAATGTGTGAAAGGACTCATAACTCGTGTGATAAAATGTAACATATCGGTGTTCGTTTTCTAATTGTGCTTCTTTCCACAAACCAAGATGCAAACCTTGCCAAAAACTTATTTGTATAGGGAAAGTCCACTGTATTACGTGCTTAACATCAGTACAGTAATACGGGAATTATTACCCTCTTAGCATACAACATTAATTGGAAAGGTGACTTATAATGCTAAATGAATACAAAAACGATTATACACATTGCGACGACATAGTTAATGCTCCATTAACACAAACTACAGAATTATCGCATGAAACACTGATTGATTGATTGCTTAATTGCTCTGAATACACATAGACATATAGCCTTTTAAAGAGTTACATAGTCGCGGGATTCAAACAGGCGCGACCTCCTGTTTACACCCCTTGAGATCCAATAATGACTATTCATGTAAGGTACGCACTGCGGCATTACACTTGCGGTCCAGATTCCTGAATTGCGGTGTGTAGTCTTGCAGTGTGTGGCCCACATAACACTTGTTGGCACACACGATGGACTGTGCGAACCCACAGAAAAAGAACTGCTGCAATCTGCAAAACAGCAACACTTCTACTGTGGTCGATCTGCACCACGTCGATGCCTTCTGGAATCTGCATTAGGAGTGTTGGCGCGACTTGATAATCCTTCATGCGTTTGCTGAACTTCCTGAAACAAGTCTTCATATTGCCTAGTAGATACTGGTCGAGCCTCCGGCCATTGCGATCTTGGCAACACTTGCTCTACCATTCCTTGAACACCAGCACATGCACTTGTTCCTTCGTTGGCTCCATCAAAACCGTGCACGTTTTTAGAGCTATAGGCAATTGTGCAAAAGGTACATGCCTATCATAGTGGCGTGACAAAAATTTGTTGGAAGCATTCCACCATGGAGGTTGAGGAGGCAAATGCAGGGCAAAGTTACGGGAGCACATCTCAAGCCAGAAGCAAAGATTATGGATAACCTCCTTCTGCCTGTTAAATGTTGTTGCAAGGCGCTTCTTCTTTTGCACCGCCTTATCACATTCACGAACTAACTTGGCCATATCTGCATCAAAAATATCCAGGGCCCTGTCTTCAGCAATCACTTGTTTACCCTTGTCACTCTGTGAAGTAGCAACATCAGGGACGGGAGTAGATGCAATTATCTCTGATACAAACCCAACTGTAGAAAGTGGTGAAACAGATATGTCTCAAGGCACTTTGAAGACTGGTGGGGTATCCTCATGGCTCATTGTCCTCTGAGCCTGGCTTGATTCAACATTCAGCGGCATTGGTGAAACAATATTGGGCAAGGCCATAGAAGTCTGTTTTCTCTCCCTTCACTGAGAATTGCCACCTGTGTGAGTGGTGCCACTAGAGACTACCACTGTGACTTCAACACTAATGGAGAAAGACCCTGAAAAATGGCACAAAGGACACATAGAAACCAAAAAATTGGGGGCTCCATCGAAAATAATATCTGCAAAATCTGCCCTATCTTAGAATTCATTGTGGCTCCCCTTGCAACCTGCGCACAAACGCGCTGGGCTTCAAAACGAATCCTCTCCTTTAAGACTCTGGCCCAAGACACCATGCCATATTCAACGGTCTTCAAAAAATTCATAACCTTGAGAGAAATAGTGTAAGTCTTGGCCTGCAAGCAAATAGCTTCTGAGAACCATCTGTAACAATCCCTAACTCTTGGATTGGTGCAGCCAGACAATTTGATTTCGCCACTAACTCTTGGCCCAAACTCAACCTCCATCTCCTGTACGGTGACCGTCTGAACAGCCTGAATGGCACCATTTGAAGGCAAGGAAAGGCATTCCTGAATGAGCTACACAGTTAACACTTTAACTGCTCCATTGATTTCCACCATGTCACTGCCTTGAAGCTGTTGCAACAATTGATATGCCAAAGGATGCACTGGCACTCGCAACCAATGAAGGTTTGCAAAAACCCTCAGATGCATGTCTTGCAGTGAGGCATCAATAATAGGTAGCTCGAGGTTCTAAATGGGAGTCAGCAGGCAGCAGAAATTGCACCAGAGCCATCATGCTTGCAGACAGAGAAGGGAGTGCGGAGAAGCAGAGAACTCGCAAAGCGCTCAAAGAAGCAAGAAGGTATGCAGATACAAAAGTGAAAATCCAAAAATGGAATTTGCCCCTTTGCATGCAACCACTCGCACATCGGACCACATCTGCATGCAAACTTTTCCTCAAACTTCGGGCAACAGCTAAGATTGTATCTTTTTTCTCATTACTTGTTAAAGAGATCATCATGAGAGAGACAACCACCTCCTTGGATACTGGAAAAGGGCTTTGAATGGGTGCCGTTGCATAATAATAATGCCGCAAAATCGGAACCCATTAACTGGAGAAGAGAGAACCTCATCCTGCAAGGCCTCCTCGTCAATCACCCATACAGATAGTCTCACCACAAGACGACAGGGAAGAAGGAGAGCATAAAGACTAGCAGTTCCCTAATAGAGCCAAAATAAATCCCCCCTAGCCTCCTATTAGGTTTGAGGGATGTTTGCACTTATGGTGAGGCCCACATACCATAGTATGAAATATCCTCTATGGGACGAGACCACCTTTCCAACAAGTTGGTGCTCAAAATCATCTCCAATGCCTTAACCACCTCAAGAAGAACCCCAACTTACATACCAAAGAAGGTTGGGGATGCCTTAATGAGCACAAACACTACCTATAAGGAGCTACATGGCTAACCAAAGACATGGATTCCCTACCTCCTCTAGAAGAAGCATTGGGTGGTTTATTGGCAAGCACCAAGCTACTAAAGAATCCTCACCCTTTACCTTCTATAGCCAAATGTCGATGGGCATGGGAGAATTTCTCAAAATCTAAGGAGAAAACTTCCCCTACATTCTACCCCTAAAGAGAAGGTTCACATCATCTCAAGGACCTCATCCATGCATTTTGCTAATGGACTACCCGCTCACATCTAGTCCATGGGTTGCCTTTTGTGATTAACCAGGGCTTGACCCTTCAATAGATGTTAGGCTACTTCCAACGGGTGCAATGGTTTCCATCCCACTACATCATCGACTTCAAAGATGCATTTCATTTCTATTCTCCCTATAAGATGTTCTCTCTCGTGGCCTTCCACTCTCTCAAACGGCTGCCACAAATTTGAGGCATTGTGGCACAGGATAACTATGGCATACCTATGACTCATAACATTGGTCAACATTTCTCCTAACATGTGGTCATGCGTTTTGGCAACTCTTCTTGTAACTGCACAAAGTGCTTCATGTAATTGAATTTGGGATGTGACTAGAATTATGAATTGTGTAATTTTAGGTTGCCTAAGTTAGTGAAGCTACTGTTAGGGTGGAGAGATGTGGACAGTCTAAGAAGATACATCATGAAGTTGGTGTGCAAGGTTGAGCGATATGTTTAAGATCCAATTTGCAAATGGTGATAAGACTTTGGTAGCCTTGGTGGTGGTAGGCAACTTGTCAAGTGAGCATGAAAAGTATATGAAATGTAGAAGTTCTTCAAGAATCAAGGTCTCCTTTTGCTATAGAAGTGGCTTAGACCCTTCATGGGCCACGCTTGCAGCACTAAGGTGTCCCCCATCCAGAGATGTACGTGGAGGGTTGTGGTGACAACGACATTAGTTGCATGTGCATGTGTTCGTGCAACCGTGATGTATAAGATGTGAAGAAAAAATAGATGCCCTTGGTGAAATATATATAGATGGCATGTATGGGCAATGGGAAAAAGGTGTGCCTGTGTGTGTACTTGTTATAGGTATATATTTTATCATATTTTTTGATGCATAATAATCATAGAAAAATATGCTTGATTTAATGTGTAGAAATTAGGTTAATAAATAGAATGTTCACAATGTTATTATATATGTGCGAATGTGCACAAGGTTATTTAATATATAAATTCAAGTGTCTTCTCTAATTATAACAAAGACAATGTATCAAGGACTTCTATGTGTAATAAATTCTAGTGTCACATACCATTAGAAATTATCCCAGATAAATCTAGAGATAAGTATATATCGGAATGCTTCTCACAACAGGATTAATCTCTTGTCCCATACCACAAGACTAATACATAGTGAAAAATTCATAAAGTATAGTTCAAGATGGAAGGGCCAGTTCCTTCAAGAACTTCTACTTTTGATGCATAAAAACTCTCCTTGAAATTTATAAAAAAGGTCTTAAATAAAATTTATTGTAAAAGTATTTAAATGAAATAAATATATTGCCTTAGGAGTTGGACATTGTCATCGTAGTAGAAGTCTTCTTCTTTGTCATAAACTTTAGTACTTTTTTTTGTAAAATAACTTGAGAAGTGGTAATTACAAAATTACAAAATAACAAACTTGTATGCTTATTGTTTGTTGGAAAGAAGGTTGTTGTTTGCTTATCGTTTGTTGGAAAGAAGGTTGTTGTGCCGCTTTAAGTCAATGAGAGTGTAATTTTTAAGCTGATGATGATAAGAAGTCTTTGATGCCGAAATAAACCAAGTAAATATATGCCAAAGATATGTTTTAGGCCATTGTGATCGTGTTGACGCAACTTGTGTGACACCCAAAAAAAATATCTTTTTCCATATTTAAGGAACTTGAAATTTCTAGGGTTTAGATAGTCTATACAGTCGGCAATTTTCTAACACAAGCCACAGATGGTGTATGTGCTCTCGTCTCAACTTGTCTCAACTTTGAGTTCATGCAAAAATCCTTGTATGCTCCACACATATGTTTCTAAAATGTAAATCTTTCTCAACTTGAGACCTTCAAGATCGCTAAGAACTTCCTTAGGAAATCCTTGTAGGGCTATGCATATCACTTCCGACTACTGGTGGATTCAAAATATTTGAGCCCTCATCTTGCTCTTTGACGCTGTCCTTGTGTGGCTCAAGGATGTTGCTTTTACGAGTGCTTTGCTCTTCTTATATTCTCTTTCTTATAGTGTAGAATCAACTTTATTCTCATCTTTGTCTTCTTCTTCAAAGTAGCAATCCTCCTCATCTGACTCCTCTTCCGACTTAATGCTGGCACATCTTTTTGCTACCTTTTTTTTGTTATAGACAAGATTCATTCGAGAGTGTTTTGCAGCTCTTCTATCTTGATAATATTTAAATATGACTCATGGTTCCCCTTTTATATTGTAGATGCCATTGCCTTGCTTCATTCAAGAACTTTGAGAAAGTTTTTACTCTTTATCCAGCTTTCTAAGCTCATGCTTTGTGCTAGCTTTGTAGATGGTCTTGGTAATTATTGCATACACATCTAAGATTCCCAACATACAATATCTTTACTGATGCCCTTGCTCATAACATCTTCCACACCTATGGTATTGGTAGTCCTTCTTAGAGAGTGGCCCTTTTTCACCACAATACTGACACCTTTTCCCCATTATTTTTGAAAATTGATGGTCGTGCAAGCTAAAACATCATTTTGCACGGTTGCTTAATGTAAATAATATTGCACACTACTCCTCCCTATTGTTTTCTAATGCAAAGAATATTGCACACTACTCCTCCCTCCTAGTTGAGGTATAGGAGCCTTGTACAATGCCAAAATTGAGGTCGGGTGTGGTACCAACCTATTCATGAGGAGTTGGCACAGAGTGTCATTCATCTACTCCTTTATTTTCATTTATTCTTTGACATGGTAGGTAGGATCCTATACCATCTCTACACTTGTTGGTGTGCTGAGTGTGTTGGGATGCCTTCTTTAGTCTTAAACACTTGCTAGTATAGCTACTCAGACTACGGAGGTGGTGATTGAGTCTTGTGAGTTTAAGTAGGTCATTGTCCTCTATTGGGGTGAGCTTATTGAACCTTTTTTTTTTGGTGAAATAGGATGACAAGATAAACAAGCAACTACGTGTTTGGTTGCACACTCATATTGGGGGCTATTATTGTGTGTTTTGTTTTTGCGGGTTGACACCATTTTTGAGGGTGAGGTTGAAAGTTTTTTGATTTGGAGACCAAGATGATAAAGTTCCCTAATTAGTACTATGTGTGACCTGGTTTGGCAAGCAGGCATGCCAAAAGTGTTGGCAGCAGTTCACACACACAGACAGGTTAGCACACAGAGGTGGAATGTGGCTAGACATATAGACAAGGGTAGTAACAAACTGAATGAAACACATAAGAAGGGGATTTCATTTCAAAAAACACACATAGGGCAAAAGAAAAAGCATTGTAGTCATTCCCAACTCTCTAGTTAACATCCCTCTTTACTATCATACAAGGAAGCTTTTATAGTTGAAAGAAGGTGGTGATTGGTGTTCTTTAACAACCTAATATGATGTGTTGCATCATAACTGCCTATTTTTTGATGTCCCATGTTACATTCCATCATGTGTGTAACTTTTTATATTCTTGAATAGGCATCTTTTAGTGTTTTTTTAAAGTAGCAGTGGATATTGTTCATGGTTGTGGCTGTTGGTGCTTTCCTATGCTAAGGGCCTATGCTAGTTTATGTGTGGAAGATTTCAATAACCAGTGCTGCTTGGTTACAAAGGGAAACATGGGTGTATTTTTTATGTGAGCGTTCCAAGAGTTTTTTTTCAATCCTTAAATGTTGCGAGCTTTTGACACAAAAAGTAGATATTTTTTTTCTCTCATCACTAGTTCATTTATTTTTTTCTTTTTGTTTTTCAAGCATGTCAGGGCAGCTCTAGAGCTGTCTCCCTAGACTCGAACAAACGAATGCCTTTATCGTTACATTTTTGAAAGAGGTTTCATTACTCCCTTAGTTGCCTAGGCATGACTACCAAATCTTAATAACCGAGTAGTTTGATAAGATGAGATCTCAAAACTTTAAACCACTCGATTCCAAAAAAAAACATCTTTAAGAAAATATTTATATACACATAATTCCAAGAAATACACAACCACGAAAATGTTCACATTAAAAAGGAAGTGACATGCATAAATATCCATAGAAAAAAAATAGTACACAAAGGGAAATCCATAAATATCCATTGCTAAATGTGCATATCCAAAATATGCATAAAAAGTGAAGTCTACTCCTCCATTGGATCACATGGAAGATCCGGGAGAAGAGTTTGGATAAATTCATCCTCTTCATTGCAAAAGTAATGCCTTAGCATTTCCATTCTTATCCTTCCTACCTCCCCACATCGAGCAAAAATAATAATAACATCATCCCCACAAGGTACATGAACATGCTAAAGCATCCATCTGTCCCAAGACAAAAACAATTAAGCTATAAGTCCATGATTAGAAAAATGAAGACAGAACTTCTAGAGAATAGGGTAGAATTACCTAAGAAAGGTCTCAATCCTCTCTGGATCCCTCATACATGAGATCCAGACACTATTGTGTGCTCTGTTGATTTGTGAGCACTCGACTCCATCAAGACACTCTTGTGACATGGAAAGAGAGACTTATCCAATGCCTCTCCTACCTCTCAATCCATTGTTTGGGAGTTCACATGTCCCTCTCCACAAGATGCCCATGATTAAGTCATTCATCTTTGAGATGCATATACAATTAAATCTTGACATATTTGGAGGGTTGTGAATGCAATGTCCTCAAAAGAAATGTTGATGTTTTACCTAATCTCCATTTTCGTGCATGTAGCTTTCATCAATTTATAGTGTATATGTGAGGTGAAGCTTAAATGCGTACTTTCTAGCATGGGCATAGACCAATGGAAAATGATCCCCCAATCCACAAGTAACAAACCAACCCTCATTGGCTATGAAGGAAGCAGCCAAAAGTGCCTCTATATTCTATTTTACACCCTTCTCTTTTTTATTTTCATGGTTATCTTTATCCACCTTTCTCTTCTAGTTTTGTAATGGGTATTGGTGAAAAAGGGTGGATGCATGCTGTTGTAAGGATTGAGTGGTGGCAGGTTTGTGGAACATGCCTGTTTCGAGATGTCCACTTCTTGAGGGAACGGAAAAGTAATTGTGAGTTTAAACTTTTCACAAAACCTCCTCCCTTTTTCACACAAGTTTATTTCTATAAATGCATTAATTGAAGGGGTTGCACCTATGGAGGTGCAAGCTTCATAACAATGGGATGTTGATGGCAATGAACACTGTATAGAGACTATATATTGGAGCCCTCTTTGTCCAAGAGGTATGTGATATTCCATACATCACTCAAAGAGACAATACCCCAAAATGAGTCTAATTGTGTGATTGATGAAGAAAATAAAAAATCTTTAGAAAGTTTAAGCTAATGGTACTACGTAGATTTAAAATCTTTGGATGTGTGTGGGTTTGGTGTACAAAGTGCACAAATATTGAAGAATACCCATGCCTCTACTACCACTAATAAGCATGCACACAAGGCTAAGAATATCCATGCATCAATCCATGCATCAACTGATGCTCAGGATTGTGGGCAATATCTTGAGCTGGATGAACCAAAACCTTCTATACCCAAATCTCAACCCCCAAGTACGCACAAAAAATATCCCAATGAGTCATGGATTATCAAGGATGGTATAGACTATGTTGATCTTGATTATCATTCCAAAGGAGATAAGGTTGTCAGTTGCATTTAGTGGCTCCTATAGAGCCCTACACGTAATCTTCTAAGGGCCCATATTGATGGAATCAAGAAACAAATCAATGTGATGACAGAAGTCCCTAGGGAATATAATGGTAATCTCATCATGGAATTCCCTCCAACATTTGGAAAGGTCAATGGAATGAACATCATGGAGCAAAAATATGATGGCGACATTTGGATAAGGCCCACTACCACCAACATATCCCCAGCAAGTGTGCACCATAGAGTGAGCTATTGTATTGGTTCATTAGAATGTCATATAACATCTTGTCCTTTCCATTTCAATAGCAAGAAGTATAACATGACCTCCTTTAGAGGAAATCTATAAAAATAAATTACACTTGGTCTAGATAATCTACAACCCTACTTTCATTTAATTATATATGCATGGAATTTTTGGCTAATAGCTTTTTTTAAAACCATAGGGAACAAAGAGTCCTTTAAAAGAGACATATACTCCAAGAACAAATCTTGTCGAGAGAATTTATGGGAGTTGACTAGGGAAGGCTATAAGAATAAAATTACTCTATATGATGCATGTGTATCTGAAATGGCAAATGCCTTATTGCAAAGTGCCAAGCAACATGCATACATGATAGGTAAGCATGTTGGGGAAGGTCCTTGTTTGAAAGCTTTGATTCAAAGAGTACCCTTAAGGAGCACACCCACACCACCATAGGCTGCACAAACAAAAGGTACAAAGAGCAGATACACCAATGTATGATGACCCAAGACCACTTCATGGGGATAGGGAAACATTGCAAAGGAAGAGATACAAGTCCACGAGGATTGATGTTGAGAATTTCTCACACCGACTAGGATATGTGATGGAGAATAGAGCACAAAATCAAAGAGGTTGACCAAAGAAAATCAACTTTCAGTCTAAAGGTGAAGGCATATCTTTAGTACAACCTCAAGGGGGGTGCTCTCAAGGGAGGCCATCCATTCTCAAAGAGGCAGTCCACCAAACTTGATGGGCAATCAAACTCTAATCAAATCCAAGGTGCAATGCTTTGGATTGATAGTTAGCAAGGTTAAGTGCAACTGATACATTCAAAATAGTGCAAGAGGAGTACTAGTTGCTTGTTTCTTCTTTGAGATATGGCACCCTAAACCATGACATCCAAAAGGACAAATGATGTGGTTTTGTAATGACGATGTCACTCATACATTGCACATAGATCATAATATCACACGTTTTCTTGAACTTCCATCCATGTGGAAGGTGGATGTAGGAGCAAACATTACATCCAAAAAATAAGTACCTTGGTCAATGGAGGTTTTAGGTTGGAAATAATGAATCAATTCAATAAGACTTAAAGGACACAACCAAATACTCACAATCTACACCAGCACCAAATGGATGAGCATCCAGGATCTACATTTACACCAAGTCATGAGCTTGAGCACAAAATAGCATGACAGTCATGGTGGAGGCTAGGGATATCTAAGAGGGTTGAAAAAAGAATAAAGAGTGTTGAATGTATGAAATCTATTGTAATCGGAGAGAGAACTAGAGCCTTTACGACATAGTATTTTCCATGTGCCAACATAGGGCTCCGAGAAGGTAGGGGTGATATATGGTGTGCACGGAAAGACTGAGCCCATGTGCATGTGCCTCGATTTTAAGAAAAGAGAGTTACTGGGAAAACTATACTTGGCATGTAAACATTTATACTATGTTTTCTTGTGTGTGTTGAGACTTCACAAAAATGAGAATATGTTTGTGTATCAACTCACCTTTTTTAGCTAAGGATGTTTTATCAGCCATTAACTGTCCTAGAAGAAATCCATAGTAGCCCATGCATCCTATCCCCTTTTGCTATGTAGTATTGCGTTATATGTTCGTAGTGATAACCAATTTTTTTCATCCCTTTTTGGTGGTTATGGTAATTATACTACTCAATGTTTTATTGTGAAATCCTGCATCATCAAACTTTTGAAGTTGTAAAGGAGCTTTGTGGTGATGACCCCTTGATGGCATGTATGCATGTTCATAGTTAATTAACCTTGTACCATGATAAATTATAAAATGTGTTTGGTCATAGGTTAATTACTTTCATGTATGGTTTGATGATATTTCAAACTTTACTAAAAAGCATTGCTTTTCCAAAACCCCCATAAACAAAAACCTCTCCTATAGTTCTAAAGATAAGCTTGCATTTTTTGTAAGATTTTTAGCTAGGTCATGTGTGCCATTAAAAGAAAATCAAGCCAAATGATTCTTGGCTAGGTCATGTGTGCCCTTGAAAGAAAATCAAACCAAATGATTTGGTTAATGCATCATAATCTAAGTTGTAGATTGGAAGTATTCAAACTATGTAGCGAGGGTTTAGATTATAATTCTATGTCGTGTGCTGATTTAGATAATAAGTATGATTTGGGATAAGAGTAAGAGTAAATTTAAGGATATGATAAGATTAGGGGGTTGAATGATTTGGGATAAGAGTAAGGGGTTTTGATTTCATATGTAGATCCAAAGATAAGGAAGATGTATTGGAGAAATAGTATGCCAAATATACAAGTTTCCAAAATTGCTCGCACTTTTTTGCCAGTGGCAAAAAAGCTCGCAATACAAAGCTCGTAGTAAAAAATCCCCCGGGAATCATAGCTGGTAAAACATTTACATTAGATGTAAAAACACTTGAAGTGAAGACTGCAATGTTTGCATATGTGTGATTGCACTATGCATGCATGTTGCCTAGTGGCAATGGCATGGCTTGGTAGATGTTATCTTCTCTTTGTAAATAAAGGGAATTATCCTATCTTTATAAGATTTAATGAATTCTGCACACATGCTAGCGCTGCTGATTGTGTGCAGGGAAGCTGCCCTGCATGCCCTATTACCTCTAGCTTTGCATTCACTTTTGGGGTCTCCAAGAATAACAGGCATTCTGGGGAGTATATTGGAAAGCAACTTTGCCCTTAGAGGTTGTTACTTCTTTCCAAACAATCTGACCATCCAAAGTTTTAAAGGTAAGGCCCCAAATATGTGAGCTTCTATGTCTTGAATATCTTCTTCTTTTCTTGATGCTTCTTTTTGGTTGGGGTGGATCTTAGGTCTTTTAAGGATTGTGGCTCAGTCGTGGCATATTCAGAATCATAATGCTTATCCATTTTTTTATGAGACATCCTATAAAATCAGCCATCAATTTATGTAAGTCAAAGCACGGCTCATAGGGGTTAGTTCTCAAATTATCTTCTTCTTGTATAAATGGTGTATTAATAGTTTTTTTTTGGGATCAGTTATACACTTAATAGTGATTGGTTAGTCATACGTGCAATTGTTAGTGTGCACTGAAAAGTGACTTGCATGAATGTTGTGGAATGATCTGGGAGGGTTCTCTATATTGTGGAATGATCCGGGAGGGTTCTCTATAACGTGAAAAATAAAGTTTTTTCATGGTGTGAATATTTTGACATATTCATGCGTAAAATATTAGATTGTTTGAATGATGTACAAGAATAGTTTCAAAGTTGAGAGTGAGTTAGGATACACTTGAGCAAGTGGAAAAATCCAATCCATATCGAGGTTGCACATCCACTGCAAGTTGTAAATCTAGATCTAGTTTTCATGACTACACCTCAATAACCTGTAAACTAACTCATCTAGCAAGCTCATCATCAAATAACCATAGCTTGTAATGGAATATACCATTCCTATATCCTCACAGTCTATAGCAAGGCTTGATGATGAACATAGAAAACAAATTTATAAGCTAGAAGGTAATGTTGGAATTTCTTCAACGGCATATACCATTCCTAAACCATCATGTTTTATGGTGTTATAATTCATCTTAGCCTCATAACTTTTTGTCATCTCGTAAAAATTATAGGGTAGTTTAGCTTGTATTCACCTGGTTGGACGCATCCAATTGAAAAATTAGAAGCATAAATATGCACATGGAAGATATCTCAATTTGGCACTCGTAGGATAGGCTTGTTGGCATTCTTTTGTTCACTCAAATATAATGAGAAGCTTGTACAAGGAATGCATAATCTCAGCATAGAAGAGAATGAATCGCCTATAGTAGCCTACATGTCCCATAAACCTTTGGACTCCCTTATAGTTCATTGGCGGAGGTAATTTCAAGATAATTGTGATTTACTCTCATCTATGGAAATCCCATTTTTGGACACTGCATAAATCATCTAAGAAATCTTCAAGAAACATCCTTAGAAAATCTTTAAAGACGGTATTCATAAGCCATTGATATGTGGCTGCTGATGCATTTGTTAAGCCAAATGGCATAACTCTATAAGCATAAACTTCATGTTCTATTTTTGCTTGATCCTTCGGAGCAACCCTAAATACCCATCCAAGATGCTGTATGCTTCCTTGTTGCTTGCTATTCATTCAAGTACGTGTTCTAAATACAGCAAGGGTAATGATCTCGTCTTGCTACTGTGTTGACCTTTTTGAGATCGACACATACTCATAATTTCCCATTCTTTTTAGGCACAACCACAATGGGTGATACCCATTTCAAATGCTTAATTTCATAGAAGAATCCAAATTTGATGAGCTTATCTATCTCTTCTTGAACAATGTTAGCATACTTTGGATCCATGCATAACCTTAGCCAGAGATACTCCCTTCATATCATGGTAAGTCCATGCAAAGCAATCCTTATATTCCTTGAGGAGATCAATAAGTTCAGCTTCCTAATTCAGAGTGAGGTCTTTTGCTATAAAGACTGGCTTAGGATCTTCCCGAGCCAAGTCTACTTCTTTACTTCAATAGGACCATCATGAACTCCTTCTACCTCACTTGTTGGTTTGTGTGTGGCATTATCAAACACTAACTTGCATTCCCCTATGGTGTATGACTTGTAATGCTCAGGTTCAAGGCACAAGTTAGGTGTTGGCTCTTGATTTTCTTCAGCAACCTTAGATGTAGCTTCTTCTTCCCTCTCTTTCCTGGGCCAACTCTTTGTTCTTCTTCTGCCTCATGGAATGGTTAAGTTTTGGTTCATTTTGCAACATCGATTTTGGCTATCAACTCAGTGGATGAAGGTTTGCAATACACAACTTTTTGTAATCCCCCCCTAGTTATCAATAAACTTGTGATGTGCATCGAATGCACTAATGTATTATAGCCATTAGGCGATAGTTGTCCTCTCTTGTAGCCTTCTATGATGATTGACTACATAGCATTTATGTCTCCACCATCTTTGAAGATGCTCCTTGTTGGTATTTTGAAGAACTTCATCCCCTTCTTCACATTGGGAATCTGTATGAGATTCGAAGCGACTCCTTGCAATTTCTTTTGATGTTGTCAGATTTGTTTTTCTTGTGGTAGTTGAGGAGTTGGTTTTTCTTTCAATCACTATTTCAAAATCCTCACCACTATTGGTGCTTGAGCTTGGGTCATCCTATGTGGACTCAAGTTCACTATAACCAATCCTCTCGGCCTCAAAAGGTAGAGCACAAATCATTCATAGGGGAACAATCTTAGGGAGCTCCTCACCACCATCAGGTGTAACCCATGTAGATCCTCTAGCTCCCCACCTATCGATTGTAGATCCTCTAGCTCCCCGCCTATCGATTGTAGCTATCGTATATATCCAGTTTAGATCATCTTTAATCTCAATAGTTTAGCATCTTTTTAGGGTGGGTCCTTCCCTATATTGGTCTCTTCTCTGCAAGTATACCAGTATTGCAGAGGGGTTGAATGGATGGTAGTATCAAATCTCTGATCGAATAGTCTACCACTACCCATTGGATGTACATGACCAATAAACAAGGTCTACTCTAAGGAGTAAGTAATGAAATTTTAAGTAGACATGGTTTTTGGACCAGTCACATGGACCATTTTAACTTCATGTATAAATGGCCTTCCTAAGATCATTTCATAAGAATTAGGTTACTTGGAAAAGTCTATCACAATGAACGTATACCTCAACCGATGTTTTAACACCTTGATCTTAAGGTTGCGTAACATTTCCATTGGTTTTGTAACAATATCATCAGCCATTTTAACCACAATGTATGAGACTTCAAGCCTCGGTTTGGCCATTTTTCCCAGCATTTTTTGGTGGTTATGCTAACTCCTACACTGTCATCAAGGACTTCCATTACTATGATGCCCTTAGCGGTGATTGGTAGTAATTCATTGGATTCATCACCTTCAAAGTATTGACCCAATTTATTCAATAGAATTTTTCCCATTGATTTGGTGTGCTCATCCTCTACTTGGGTTCTTGGATCTTCTAACCTTGGTAACCCCACCTTTGGCAATGCAGGAGGCCAAGCCAACCCTCCTGGTCTAGCCAATCCTCCTGGCACAGAACCCCTTTCCACCACAGAACCCCTTTCCACCATAGTGCTGGGCCGAGTCAACGTCAAGCTTCCCACCTTCAAAGGATCATCCACCACTGAGGATGTGGATGACCACATTCAGCGGTTCATCTCCATTTCTAAGAGTCGAGGTCTTGAGCGGGAGGATGCCCTCTTGGCACTCTTTCCGTCCACTTGTGATCCAGCTTCCTGAAGTCAAAGGGGCCTATTCTTTTCTGATTGGTTGTCCATGGCTGAGGCGTACGTGTTCTACATGATTGGGGTTCCGACCAATTGTGGATTCCTCAAGAGCATGGCCCACATGAACTCAAACTGGAGGAAGGTCTAGATCAAAGAATCTGTGCTGCCACAGTAGCTCCCATTTCTTCTTCCAACTCTTCGACAACCACTTCTTGGCCAATGAGACAGAAAAAGGCCTTATTCCCTATTGTCATGAGTCGGAACTACTTAACTAGATCTAGGCCCATGTAAGGCATCATGGAGGTACCACACGCCTTATTCCCTATGGCGATGAGTCGAAACTACTTAGCTAGATCTAGGCCCATGTAAGGCATCACGGAGGTACCACACGCTTCCACCACACTCTCCTCTGAGCACTATGGGGCTTTGGGCCTAGGAGAACCCGTCATGGGCGACACCGAGGATGTAATATTATGGACAAATATAACCCCAAGGGGGAACATCTTCACACAACAAATCCATCTACTATCCCACGGCGGACTCAACAGAGAGCCCCACCACATGCATCTGAGGAAACACCAACTTTTCCAATGGGGGAGTGTCCTAAGTCTTAGATGGAAGATCATTATGACACCTTCCCAATTTACCAGCATCCTGCCCATAACCCGAGCTCTTCTCTAAAAAGCAGCTGACAGGGGAACCGCTCAACCTCCCATCTTTCCATGACCCTGTCCAAGAATTCAATCTCCGTACTTCTGAGGAGCCCCATCCCGTCTTCATCCCGCCCTCCTCGACCAAGCCGTTGGCCTTCTTCCAATCCTATGAGGATTTCTTTGCATGGACATACAAGGACTTGGAAGGTGTTCTAGCTGCCTTTGGTGTCCACACCATTCTTCTCCAGGAGGGCACTTGACCCATTCATGGGCACACCTACAAACTCAACCCAAAGTACGTAGAGGTTGTCAAAGTAGAATTGGAAAAGATGGAGGATGCCTAAATCATCTCTCCGATGGAGCACTCTGAATGGCTTTCTCCCATGGTGATCTCACTAAAGAAGAAGACCAATAAGATCCCTGTCTGTGTGTGGACTTCCGATCTCTCAACAAAGCTACTATTAAGGATGTATTTCTCATTCCATTCATGGATCGAGTCTTAGAGGATGTGGTTAGGAATGCCCTCTATAGCTTTATGGGTGGGTTTAGTGGCTATAACCAATTCTCCACCCACCTGGATGATCAGGCCAAGACCGCTTTCATCACACCCAATGGGGTGCGTATGTCTACAACTAGATGCCCTTCGGGCTGTTAAACACTCCGGCCACTTTCCAAAAAATGACTTGTCACCAATATCTTTAGGATACCTCCTTAACTTTCTCCGTTATTTCATTGGATGAATTTTCTAATTTCACCGGTACGCAACTTGTCCCTAGGGTAGAGGCCTTTTCAAAACATCTTTCTCAATTAGCTCCGATCTTTGCTAAGTGTTTCTCCTCCTGACTCTGCCTTAACCCCTTTAAGTATCAATTCTTAGTGGTCCAGGGCACCCTCCTAGGTCATATCATCTCTTTCGAAGGCTTGGCTCCCAACTCGGAGAAAATAGTTGCCATCCTTCCTCTTGCTCCTCTAATTAGCCCAAAAGGCACCCAAGTTTTTATCGAGAAACATCGGCTACCATCATCATTTCATCGACATGTATGCCAACGTGTCTCTTCCACTTACCCACCTAGTCAAGCCATTTACCATTTTCTAGTGGTCTGACCCGGCCTCTATTGCATTCTCCTAAGCACCTCACCAAAGCTCCCATCCTCATTCCTCTCGATTGGATGATAATCTTCCATGTCCATATAGATTCCTACCTCATTGCTGTCGGGGTGCGGTACTTGCCTAGTGAGAAATACAAGATGGAGAGACTCATCTATTATGCTAGCCGCCTCCTCACATCCGCTGAATAGAACTACACCACCATTGAGAGGGAAGGCTTGGCTATTATGTATGCTTACCAGAAGTTTCACCACTATCTCTTGGGCTCCCATGTCATTGTCATCTAGGACCACCATGCCCTAAAGTATCTTCTCAATAAACCACAGGTGGTTGGTCGGGGGTTTGGCGGTGGCTGCTGCTAATTGCTCTTCCACAAATTTGACTTTGAGATCCTCCTTTGACCGGGCAAACATCATGTCATGGCGGTGGACCACCTTTCCCGTATCGACACAGGGGAACTGCAAAACAGATATTGAGGATGACCTTCCTGATAGCGTTCTTTCCAAAGTTGATACTACTCCGGATTGATACGAGGATATGCTTGCTTTGCTTTCTATAGGGCACATTCTAGCACGGATGTTAGCCTCAAGGACAAGTGCCAGCTTTTGGTGAAAAGCCGTCCCTTCCAAATCATCCTTGGCCAACTCTACAAGGCTAGTCATGATGGTGTTTTATGCAGGTGCGTCAGTCCTCATGAAGTGCCACACCTAGCCGAATATGCACACTCCGGCCCTGGTGGTGGTCACTATATCGGTCACATCTTGGGCGCCCTTTTGTTCCAAAATGGCCTATGGTGGCCCACCATGTTCAAAGATTCTATCCAATCTACAAAATCTTGTGACACTTGCCAAAGGTGCGGGCCCAAACCCAAGCGTCAAAACCACCGGCCCCTTCAGATTTCCCTCGCTTGGTGTCCATTCGAGAAATGGAGTCTTGATTTCATGGGGCCCATTGAGCCAGTGGTGGCACACCCTAGCAGATGTCGATAAATTTTTTTCACCCACTGATTATAGGACTAAGTGGGCAAAAGCCCAAGCCACCAAGGATTGCACAACCAAAACGGTGTCTTGGTTCTTATATGAGCATATCCCCCGCTTTGGTTTCCCCCTTGGAAATCACCACAAAGGTTCCCACTTCACTAATGAAATCATCACAACCTTACTGAGCAACTATAAGATCTTCTGCCCACAAGTCATGTCCTTATTAGCCCTGGGCCAAGTCAAAAAGCACCAATAAGGTGCTCTGTCACTTTCTCTGCAAGATGTGCCATCAACATCCAGTCAGTGGCCCTTCTCGGCACCTTATGGGCTTACCAAACTGACTTATAGCCAAAACACAGCATAGCCCCTTTCAGTTGTGGTTCATGGCTTAGAGGTTGTTCTACCCTCCTCCGAATTCAACAACAGGTCCTACAGGGTAGGAACCTTCCACTAGGAGGACACCACCCATAGTGCATCAGTGCTCTGCTTGACCATTTTGGAAAAAACTTGGGCACTGGCCAACTAGGCTTTGGAGGTGGAACAAAACAGAAGGAAAGCATGGCATGACCGCCATCTCAGTAGGCCCTAGTTTTAGAATGGCCAAATAGTCTTGGTGTACCAAGCTCGTTATTTGAAACGGGCAAAGAAGCTGGTCCCGGCCGCCGCTTGCTAGGGAATGACCATACTTCGTTACCAAATTCTTCCCCATGGAGCCGTGCAACTCCGCACCTTGGACAGTCTACTTCTTACCCTAGTCATGAATGGCTCTAGGATCAAAGCTTATCACCTCGCAACCCCCCTTTCCGCCTCTTCTTCCCCATAGCTCAACCCCTTCTTTCCAAAAAAAAAAACACTGGTTCATTCTCGAACCCTTTGGTTCATCCCTCAACCCTCATTCCCCCACTACCATGCCCATACGAATGACATCTCGCTCCAATTTTTGGAGGTCCTCTAGATGGTCCGCTTCAACCTTGTGGTGACATCCAATAACTGTGTTCTACTGCTTTCTCCTTGTCTCATCATTTCCTCCTCTCTATTCATCCCATTCCATCGCCTTTGTTCATCCCATTCCATCGGTCCTCCGGCAGACATCATCTTTGGTGGATGTCCTCTCTCTTGGGAAATCCTCGCAATGGGATGTCCTAACCCTTGGGACATCCTCGCAATAGGACATCCTCACTAGTGGACGTCATCTCCCTTGGGAAATCCTCACAATGGGACATCCTCCCGGGGGGCGGACATCCTCATCACCACAGGATGCCCTCACTAGTGGACGTCCCTCCCTTGGGACATCCTCTCCCTTGAGACATTCTCGCCATGGGACATCCTCACTACCTTGCCTTCCTTGGTGGATGTCCTCTCCACCCTCAGCTTGGGATGTCCTCTCTACCTCAGCTTGGGACGTCCTCTCTACCTCAACTTGGGACATCCTTGGTCATGTGACATCCTCGCTTGGTAGACACCCCCAACCATGAGACATCCTTGCTGGGCGGCCATCCTCGCTCACGGACATCCTCAAGGCTTCTCACCCATCACCTTTGGTGGACTTCCTTCGCGGCCTTAATCCCATCTCAACCCCCCTTACCTCACAGATGCCCTCACACTGGCACCCCCTTCATCGGCTTCCCACCCGGCTTCCCACCCCCTTCATCAATTGTTCGCTCTCACTCATGATTGTCCATAGCCATCCTCTCCATCTTGGTTCTACCTCCCATCATCTCCATTCCAACCACTCACCCCTCCCTTGAAAAGATGCAGGGGGGAAGAGAGCTTGAGCTCTTGCAAGCACACACACACACTCACAAAACCCTAATAGAGAACACACAAGGTGAGAGGCTGAAAATCTTCTTCTTCTCTACTCAACACTCAACACACCATATACAAGAATAAGAGTACTCACAATATGAAAGGTACTCAACCAAATACATACACGGATTCTCTATAGTGTGAACCCGACTAAATGAGCTGGCGCTATAACTATGCCAGTCTCTAGAATGGCTGTCACACAGCCTGTCATCCCACTGGCCGCATATCACCCAAGATCTCACCAACCATGCCAGTGGTGTAAGTGTGGGGCCTATCCCCCAGTGGCCACCGCCTCACTAGACGAGCTCGATATCTCAACACTCCCCCTTGAGCTCAACTCCATCTCATGTACACCAAGCGAAGCCCTGAATCTGCGGAGCTTCTCTGTACCCAATGCTTTGGTGAAGATGTCAGCTACCTGATCCTCTGTGCTGACATAAACAAGGTCAAGATCTCCTGCCAAGACCCCTCTGACGAAGTGGTAGTGAACCTCTATGTGCTTCGTACGAGCATGAAAGACTGGGTTCCTGGCCAATTGTATACTGCTAATGTAGTGAACCTCTATGTGCTTTGTACGAGCATGAAAGACTGGGTTCCTGGCCAACTGTATACTGCTAATGTTGTCACAGAAAATGACAACTTGTCTATCCACTGATAGACCCAAATCTGCAAGTAGCTTTCTCAACCAAGCTACCTCACATGCTGCCATAGCAGCTCCTCTGTACTCGGCCTCTGTACTGGATAGAGCAACCGTAGGCTGTTTCTTGCTGCTCCAAGTCACAGCAGCACTCCCCAAGGAAAACATGAATCCACTGGTAGATCTTCTATCTGAGATACTACTAGCCCAATTAGCATCTGTGTACCCATGTACACATATCTCTGTCCCAGTCTCATAGAATAGTCCACAATGCAAAGTAGACTTCACATACCTCAGTATGCGTCTCACTGCATCCAAATGCGGTTTCCGTGGAACCTGCATAAACTGACTCACCAACCCAACAGCATAGCTCAAATCCGGTCTGGTGATCGTCATGTAGATCAAACTTCCTACTATGCGCCTATACATAGTAGGATCCTCCAAGATCTCTCCTGAATCTGCACTCAACTTGCCATTCTGATCCAATGGCACAGAAATAGGCTTACAGCCTGTCATACCATACTTGGACAACATGTCCAAGCCATACTGTCTCTGCAGTAATCCAATACCATGTGGTGACCTAATCACCTTAATGCCCAAGAAATATCTGAGCTCCCCTAGATCCTTCATCTCAAACTTCTGTCTTAGCAAGATCTTTACATCAAAGATCTCTGCATCATGGTCCCCCGTAATGATCAAGTCATCTACATAGATGACAACAAGCACAACCCCTCTATCACCATGTCTCACATACAATGATAAATCTGCATTGGCTACATGAAAGCCAATAGTGACAAGATATTCAGAAATCTTGTCAGACCATGCTCTTGGTGCTTGCTTTAAGCCATACAAGGCTTTCTTCAACCTGCAAACATGCTCGGGGTGACTCACATCCTCATAACCAGGTGGCTGCAACGTATACACCTCTTCTTGCAAATCCCCATGCAAGAATGCATTCTTTACATCCATCTGATGTAAAGACCATTGCTTTGACGCAGCCACTGCTATCACAACCCTCACCGTTGCCATCTTGGCAAC
Organism: Cibotium barometz; assembly: GCF_041138505.1. Lineage (NCBI taxonomy): Eukaryota > Viridiplantae > Streptophyta > Polypodiopsida > Cyatheales > Cibotiaceae > Cibotium > Cibotium barometz. The sequence goes on along the minus strand of NC_141104.1, from coordinate 8,042,517 downwards.
TGGGCTGAAAGTTTCCTCATAATCAATCCCATATGTCTGCGCATATCCTTTGGCTACCAATCTAGCCTTGTACCTGTTTATGCTTCCATCACTGTTATGTTTAACTTTGTACACCCACTTGCATCCAATGGCTTTCTTGCCTTCAGGCAATTGCACTAAATCCCAAGTTTCATTTCCATATAGTGCATCCATCTCCTCATCCATAGCTTCCTCCCAACACACATTTCCAATAGCCTCATCAATGCATGTGGGCTCTACAACCTGCACAACCTTTGCCATATATGCATAGTGATGTGCCACATAACCATCATAGGTAAATCTCTGCACAGGATTTTTCACTCTCCCAGATCTTCGCAGCTTTTCATTCATGGCTTCCATAGCCTTCTTTACACCAGGTGTTCTCATAGCTGGGATCCCAAGCTCCTCATCAAGGCTCATATCTGAGCCACTAGACTCTCCATCAACATGAGAATGCCCTGCAGAAATGTCAGGCATACCAAGGGGCTCAACCACTTTCTCTTTTCCTTTACGTGATGTACTAATCACATTTGCAGGACTGGTATTATGATGCAGCCTGCCACTCCATGGTCTATCAACAGACCCACTAGATGAGGACTCTCCTGGTCCACTCAAAGACTGTGATTGTTGACCTGCATTCTGTGCAACCACACTTCCACTCACATCAGCCCCAACAGCTTCTTTTTCAGCAACATACCAGCTGCTCATCTCATCAAAGACAACATCCCTGCTTACCCTCAACTCACGTGTAGCAGGGTTATAACACCTGTATCCCTTTTGCTCAAGGGAATATCCAATAAACACACATTTTTCAGCTTTCGGATCCAGCTTAGTTCTCAGCTCATCTGGCACATGCACATATGCAATGCATCCAAAGACTTTCAGATGAGACAAATCTGGTTTTCTGCCAGTAAACCTCTCCTCTGGAGTTACATCATGTATGGCTGCAGTTGGAGTCCTGTTCATGATGTATACTGCTGTAGAAACAGCCTCAGCCCAATAGCAATGCGGCATATTCTTCTCTTCCATCAATGCTCGCGCAATCTCAGCAATGTGCCTGTTTTTCCGCTCAGCAACTCCATTTTGCTGCGGAGTGTATCTGCACATGTGAACTGTCTCCGAATACCATTCTTCTTCAAAAATTCAGAGAACTCATTGGAGAAGTATTCTCCCCCTCTATCTAACCTTAGGCACTTTACATATTTCCCTGTTTGCTTTTCAACCAAAACTCTGAAATTCTGAAAGTGAGTGAACACCTCACTCTTCTCCTTCATGAAATATACCCACACTTTCCTTGTGTGGTCATCAATGAAAGTCACATAGTACCTGCAGCCTCCCATAGATATGGTCTTCGTAGGACCCCATACATCTGAATGCACAACATCTAGTGCATTTCTGCTCACATATCTGTTACGTGGAAACACATGCTTTGTTTTCTTCCCAAATTGGCATGCTTCACATATTTTTTGCATACCTTCCACTTTAAATTTTGGCTGCCCTGTCACAATTCCTTTTGTCTGCATAGACTTCAATCTCTGCACATTTACATGTCCAATCCTTTTATGCCAGATGTCTGTGTCTGCAACAATTCCTGAACCATTTGCAAACATCGCAGCACTCATTTCAGGCATGTCTACATTTAATGTAAACATTCTGCCCACTCTGTTGCCTTTTGCAACCAACCTGCACTTGTCTTTAAAATCTTCAACATAACATCCATCAGGGTTAAACCGAACCTGCAAACCCTACTCAATCATCTGGCCAACTGAAACCAGATTCTTTATTATGTTTGGTACATGAAGTACATCTGCAAGGTACTTCACTTTGCCATCTTGCATAGACAATGGCACATCTCCAACGTGGGCAATTGGATGAGCAGTGTCATCCCTTGTTTCCACAAAACCTGGTCTTTCCGGGTTTTTCATCTCCTTGAACCACTCCCCATGACTCGTCATGTGGTTCGAAGTGCCTGAATCCACATACCATACATTATCTTTTTGTGCTGCATCAACATTTTCAGACATGGCATTCACGACATGCTGCATAACAAACAACATTATCCTCATTATTTCTGCTTGAGGATGCATAGTTGTTTTGCTGCACTTTCCCATTTTGCATGTCAGCCTGCTTCTTATAACATTCTGCCTGCACATGTCCTGGCTTACCACAATAATAGCATTCACGTGCATCATTATATTGCCTTTGCCAATTTCCACGGCCTCTTTGACTCCCCCTGCCTCTGAATTTGCCTCTTCCACCTGCGTGTTGTTGTTGTTGTTGATTCTGGGACTGTTGTTGCTGCTGCTGCTGCTGGCCATAATTCTGATTACCTGTTCGGCCACCTCCTTGACCGCGTCCACGGCCTCCTCTACCTCGTCCTCTTCCTGAACTCGTGTAGAAGGCCTGTTGCTCTGAACTGTTTTTGCTTTGTGAAGACTGTTGGTCTTCACCCAAGTTCTTCTCTTCGATAATCAGCATAGACACCAAATCTGTAAAGTTGGGAATGTTTTCCCGAGTTTGAATAGACGTCTTAAACGCCTTGTATTGTGGCCCGAGACCACGTAGACAGACTTCCACCTTGTCATCATCATCTACTGACACACCAATAGATGCAAGGGATTCCACAATACCCTTTATCTTCAGCGCATAGTCATTCACAGACATGCTCTTTTTCTCCACAGTATGAAGTTCATTCTTCAACTGTATCTTACGTGCCTTGGTATTTGTTTCATAAAGCTTTACCAAGGTGTCCCACGCTCCCTTGGGAGACTTGGCATCCTGAATGTGCCCAATCATGGTGTCGTGTATACTAATGGATAGCCAATACATAACCTTCCTGGCTCCTTGGTTCCAGTCTTTAAACTCTTTAACATCTACAGCAGTCGGATTTATATCCGGTATCTCCGGTGCCTCTTCATGCTCACCTTCTGTGTAGTCCCAATAGCCTTTTCCCATCAGGAAATTCGTCAACCTGAACCTCCAAGCATGGAAGTTATTCTTGTCCAGCTTCTCAGCCACAATCTGTGTTATGCCATCATTAGACATCTTGCCAAACACACAATTTTACCAGAAACTGCACTCTGGTTTTTCTACACAAAATGCTGTATTTTCTGCACGGCGGTACTGTAGTACTCTCAAATGTCACAACCAGTGACTTCAATGTCCATACATACACCCAATGGCAACTGCAGACCTCTTTGCAGCACCCACAGTGTCTGCACAGTCAATCTGTCTTCCTGCAGTTCTTAAAACAGAGTTCTGCAGAGAATCGATGACTTACCCGCAGTGCTCGAAATCACTTGCTTTCTGAAAAACGGAGGTCCAGATGCGCCCGAAACGCGTTTTCGGCCCAAAATTTCAGTCCGATAGGATTGCATAGTTGCCCTATAGCTTTACTCCCGCGAAGAAAGATCCTCAATCAGAGACCGTTTGCCGGTGCCTCCCGTAGAGCTCCCGACAAGGGTGTAGTCACCAACACAATAGGGAAGAGTAGTTGAAGCTCTTACCCTCGTACCGCTTCCTGTGGTTCTCTTGCTTGCAGCTCAGCCCTTAGCACGAACCAGGCTCTGATACCATGAAAAGATGCAGGGGGAAAGAGAGCTTAAGCTCTTGCAAGCACACACACACACTCACAAAACCCTAATAGAGAACACACAAGGTGAGAGGCTGAAAATCTTCTTCTTCTCTACTCAACACTCAACACACCATATACAAGAATAAGAGTACTCACAATATGAAAGGTACTCAACCAAATACATACACGGATTCTCTATAGTGTGAACCCGACTAAATGAGCTGGCGCTATAACTATGCCAGTCTCTAGAATGGCTGTCACACAGCATGTCATCCCACTGGCCGCATATCACCCAAGATCTCACCAACCATGCCAGTGGTGTAAGTGTGGGGCCTATCCCCCAGGCGGGTCATCAGTGGCCACCGCCTCACTAGACGAGCTCGATATCTCAACATCCCTCACAAACACCTTCTCCCCCTCACCCTTGATTGTTCACCCACCACTGCCTTAATCCCATCTCAACCCCCCTTACCTCAGAGATGCCATAGCCATCCTCTCCATCTTGGTGGACAACCTCTACCTCCCATCATCTCCATTCCAGCCACTCACCCCTCCCTCACAAACACCTCCTCCCCCTCACCCTACCACTGCCTTTATCGGATGCCCGCCATGCCTCTACCTATCATGGCCATCGATGGAACCTCTAGAGTGGTGTAGAATCCCATCGGACGGAAACTCTACAGTGGTGTGGAGAATCTTGGCTCCATTCTGCAGTCGCCTCCACAATCTCCACCTCCTACCTCCACCGTTGTCCTCGAGGTAACTTTTTCCACCCCCTCTTTAATTTCATCGAATTCCTCCTCTTCATGGAGTTCTTCTGCCAGTGAGTATTTGCCCTTGGATGAGGAGGCTGTACCGCCTCCTTCCAGCCCACTCCATCCACCACTTGTATGCCGCCAACCTCTCTGCCCCCCTCTTCTTCTCCACCACCTGTCTGCCTTCCCTCTTCTTCTCCCGTTTCCAGCCAACCTTTCCACCTTCCTGCCCACTGCATCCCGTACCAACCCCTTCACCATAAACTTCATTGATCCCCATCCATTCCAACTCCTCTTCCCTCTCCCCCATCACGCCAACCTCGTCAATCCACCCCTTCTACATCTCGCATCCGGCCTAGAGTGCAGTGTGATGTTCCTCCGTCCTCTCACCGCCTGCATGGTTTCCCCCACTCTGCCACCCATTCCACCTAACCCCACTATGGGCAGCCCTATATGATTCCACCAACCACCACCCTCAGCCCACCATAATAGGTGTGTTTTGAGCCATGAGTCTCATAAGTTAGTATTCACAGATGGATTAGGATTTCTCAAAATTGATCTTCTTAGTTTGACCACCCACTCCAATTATGTTGAGAGGTGTGATGGTCCCCATCACACCTCTGAGTTTGACCACCCACTCCAATTATGTTGAGATGTGTGATGTACTGATTTGCAACCACCATTTTCATTGGACAATCTTTTATCCAATGATCTATACCACAACGGTTTTAGGTGGTATGTTGGGTTATGTAACTTGGGTGATTGGTTGGTTTCTAATGGGACACTCAAAGACTTGGTGTGGTCCTTGACAATGATAGCATTGAAGAGGCATTCTCTTGATAGAATAAAGCTCCGTGTACTCCTCATCGACATGTGAGGCACTTTCTAAGTCAACCTCATATTTTGGACACTCAAAAGGTTCCTCAAAATCTATTTAATTCAATGGTGTAATCCTTGAGGGTAGAAGTTGAGGTCCCAAAACTGGTGGAGGTAATGACACATTTTATACATTGTAAATCCCCCTTGTAATAGGTTTTTGTGTCGTTTTCAGCATTAGGTTGAGGTGTTGTAGTAGGCATTATGGCTCGTGGGAGTGATGGAGCTAGTGAAGCCAACTACTAAGGTACAAAAGCATTAGCAAGGGTTTGCAAACGCGTGTGACACTGTGAAGCCTCATGACCATAACATCCATAAAAAGTATAATTTCCATTATAGTGTGCCTTTAGGACTGGACACTCACTGGTCAAATACCCTTGTCGGCAGATTGAGCACCATTGAAGCTCTCTCCTTGGATACATATGTACGTTTTCTGGAGCTTTATTGGCCTTCATGGAGTGCTTTCATGAAATTTGTGAAATTCATCTCCGCTAAAGTGTTACCTTTAGCAAGGATTTTGACTGTAGAAGTGCTATGTCCTGTGGACCCGGAAGTAACAGATTTAGAATCCTATGATTTGGCTCCCTTGACCATCATATTATCTTCTATTTGGATGGCATTTGTTGTGAATTCATCCCATACAGTGATCTAATGAGACTAAGCCATTAGATCGTTTTATGGTTAAGCCCATGTGGATGAATCTATCAAGTAGTTGGTTATTCGAATAGTATTCATGTAGAAGGCAACGAGAGTTCAAATGCTTGAGAGACGGCTAATGAAATCTCTAACCGACTCCTCTTCTTCTCTCTTGGTTTTGTGTAGCTGTGAAGCTACACCCCATAGGACTCCTTCATGCAACAAATTGCTTCAAGAACAATTTCCTAAGAGGAGTGAAGTTCAAGCATTCCTCGATCTTAAGAGTTTTATACCAATCTCCAACCTTACTGTCTAATGTTAGACTAAAGGCATTGGTCTTGAAAATCTCATTTCGTTCTCCCAAAGCCTCACACACTTGATCAAATACCTCCAAATGTCTCCTAGGATCATCATTTCAAGTGAATTTATGAGTTAGCTTGGCTATCTGGGCAGCCCTTCCATGGTTATGTCGACCACCATATCTCACAAAATAGGCTCTATGCTCTCTGTTATCGCTCTTCCCAAGGCCCGCAAAAGAAACTAGGTCTATGTTGATAGAGTTGGTGTTGGCATAACAAGAGAAATGATAGGAGCAAGTGGAGGTGCAACACGTGGCACTGCATGAGGATGCATTGGTCTAAACCTTGGTGGGGATAGATGTGCTACATAAGGTATGTGTCCTTGTGGCACCCTAATAGGTGCTTTAGTCATGTTGGCATTAAGTGCAGTCGGTCGCGCAGAGCTGGAGTTGGTAGCACACTCACTCTAGGGAAGGGGTGTTTCATGGGTGCACTGGAATGAGATGTGACCCCTCTAGGAATGGCAATACTAGATATGCCAGGTGCAGAGGGATCCGTGTGAAGTGGCGGTGGTAACCATGGGAATGTGGCTCAAAGGTAATAATGCGTCAGTCATAGGTGCCACAGTTGGTGGTGTGGTGCTTGCTGTGTCTTGGGTGGGGGAAACTCTAGGATCTAACAAGGTGAAGGTCATGCTAGTATGCTCTCTTCGATGGGCAATACTTGTGTAGTCCTAGATTGGGACTTGTTTTGGGCGTACTGAGCTATTTGGGCTGCTATCGTTGTTGTGCCACTTACAAAGTCTCTTCTTCCTTTGCTCTAACAGCCTGGATTAGTGCCTACACTACCTTCACTTCTTCTAATGTTCTACCATAAGGCCTAAGCACTTATACAGGGGGTGATTCAATAGTCATAATTATAGTAACAAGTACAACAAGAGCTGTATGGATAGGGATATCAACGTGAACGCTCCCTGCTTGTAACAATGAGAGTACACTAGATATCTCTTTGGAGTTTACCTCAACTCCTTTATCATGTGGTATGTATATAGTAAGACGGTTCAAAGGTAGCCGTGACCGAACCTCTGAGGCAGCTAGCTACACGATCATAAAGATTGGTAGCTGGCTTAACTGGTGAGGCCTAGTTAGGGTTCTAACTTCTTGGGACGGGGATCCTTCCATTGACTCAAAATTTGATGTTGTAACACTAGTCCCTAGTACAGGTCCTTATACAATACTAAAATGGGTTCCGATGGAAGGTCCTGAGCCTAGTGTAGACTAGTACACACCTAGTTCTCGATAGATGTCCTATCATCTAAATAGGCCTCTAATACATGTCCTATCATCTAAATAGGCCTCTAATACATGTCCTGTCATCTAAATAGGCCTCTAATACATGTCCAAATCATAGGTGCATGTGAATATGGGGTGTTTCAAAGGCTACCGATGCCCGGACGCGTTTGAGAATTTTTAAAAATTTTATTTTAAAATTGTTCTTTTGGAAAAATTTGTGGATTGTCCAAAGTTTTTCCAAAGCATGTTTTTGGTGTTTCTTAACCCGTCTAGCACCAAAAATAATGCACTTTTTCTAGGTCAGTCAAGCGTTATAGGCGATGGCTATATTAGGCAAACTTGTGCTTGCACTTTTCAAAAACTTTCTACACTTTTTGCCTCATACCTTACCTTTTTCCTTCACTTTTTTTTTTACTTTTTATTTTTTACGTTTTCGGTTTACGGTTTACGTTTATCCGCCGCCGCGAGAAAAGAGTATTCCCAAAATCTTTGCCTTGCGTCGCCTATATGCATTAAATGCATCCAGCCACTCAAAACTTACATGAAAATGGGTATTTACAAACTTTTGTACTTTTTGGCTAGTGGCCTAAACACCTGCAAGCATTAAATGTGGCAAGCCAATCAAGTCTAACACCTAGTGTCCCAAATTATAAGGAGATTAAGCTAACTTAATTTTCATTACTTACATTAATGCAAAAATGTAGAAAATGTGCAAAACGTAGAATTTAATCCGCCTTCCAAATCCTCCCCGAATTTCTGTTTCAATCTCAATTTCTCCATGTAGAGATAAACCCTATGCTTGAAAACTGATTTTGAGGTCTATTTACCTATATTAATTCAATCAATTTCATGCCCAATTTATTATTATTTACATTTAAAATTTAAAAAATAAATTTTTTTGAAAAGAAATACAAAAATCAGCACATGAAACACAAAATTGTAAAACACAGTTTTTGTAGAAATTGACCAAAACTAAACACAGATTTGCGATTATAATAGTAAAATGCAACAAGAAACGTAAATAATTTAGCAAAATAGATATTTTTTTGAGATTTTTCTTATGTTCCTTTTTTGAACAAAACACAGAAATTTCACAAAAAAAGAGCCACACACAAGCATTCAAGATGCACTATGCCTATGCGGTGGGGCTATTTCTTGGCAGGGGCGCCACTTATGGGAAAGTCCTTGCACAAGAGAAAGAGTGTAGGAATAAACTAATGTTGTGGGTCTTTACCCAACCACACTTGGGAGCATAAGACAGGTTAATCAAGAAGCCAATGTTCCATGACCTAGCTCACAAATGCAGGGGCAGGGTGTGTAAGTCACCTTGTGAATACTCGTTCTTGGGATCATTGTAGGTTGCGCCACCACAAGAGCACCCAAGAGGTCCACTCTGCTGCTGCCACCTCCACACTCCAAACGTAGCTTGACCCTCCTCTCTCTCAATCTCACAATCACTCTCTCACACACACATGCAATAACCACACAAAAGCTCAAATCGAATAGGCAAGTAAGACACAAGAGACCAAGAGAGTAGAGAAGAAGAGCACTCTATTGATTATGCATAAGAGAATGAATGGTGAGAATACAAATTGATCCTTATCTTGGCCCCCCGCTTTCACACCTTGGTCGACCATACTTAAAATATAGGTCCATGACTATCCAAGGTCACCTAGGCTTGTGGAAACACTTAATCTAAGCATGCAATCTCCATAATTAATCCTGTGTCTCGCCTTTCATAGATAACACACGTAAAATATACAATATTAGTATTTATAGTGTCAATGTTGCTAATAGATGATGGTGTCGACGCGTTGGAGAGGCGTCCAATGAGGATTAATAGAGTACTGGTCATCTCAGGATACAAAAGACCTATGCACACTAGTCAAGAGACAATTTTAATGGCCTATTTTGTTTAAGGTCGTCCACGACTTCATGTTGAAATGCAAGAAGTGTAATGTCAATAAACATGAGCGCCCCAAGGTTGGAGGTTTACAATATACATTAGATATTCCCAAAGGGAAACCTTATCCCCATTCCCTCTATGGCTTGGTGGTGATCCAAAGCTCTCTTGCCTCCGTTGTTAGAGGAGCGTAATAGAGCTATACACACTCCACACTCACTGTAAAAGCTACCCTATACTTAGCTTCACAGCTTGAAGTGGTCTGATTCTTATTGCCGAGCCATGATATACATGAATCACTAGGGAGAAAGCACAAAAGCCACTAGTGGACACTCGTGTGTCATAATATCCAATCCTATGGAAATCACTAAAAGCATGAAGCTAAACATCACCCCCCTTGAATAAGCCAAGGACTAAGTACATTGTAAGTATTTGAATACTCACTTAGTCTGCCAATGCGTACTTCTGAGACTGTGCATAAACCTACTTAGCAGACCTCAAACTGAATGTTTGGCCTTGTATTACATACATAGATAGATGAGGCCTCCAACAACCTACTAATAAAGTGATGCATCAATTGCATCTTGGAGACTAAGCCTAGCACCTATCTCTACTCGTGTAGCAAAACAAGCTTACAGTTCTTAAGAACAAACTCTGTAAGCTACCTGTGTATATACTTTAACTACAATATCACAATACCATCATCATGCTGCATAAACTGTATACCCAATTAATAATGAAATGAGCCCAAATATGTCATCTTGAATGAAACATGTAATTCAGCCTCTTGAAGGCTAAATCATCTCCTCATTAGGACCTGTGTGTATCTTGTCATCAACATATAAACAAATGACCCAAAAAAATCTTTACTCCTCTTTGGTACTCTCAGTTGGACTGTTGCAAAAATTATGCAACCAAGTATGTGTTTATCTTCTCATACCATGCTCTAGGAGCCTACTTAAGGCCATATAAATATTTTCTTAACCTACATAATTTAGATTCCTATCCCTTCTCAACAAAATCATGATGCTGAGATACATAAACCTCCTCATACAAGTCACCATTAGAGAAGGCAGCCTTGATATCCAACTGATATACATTCCAACCATGATGTACTGGGGATGCGCATGAAATTGAGACTAACAAATTCTCGCAAACAAACAGACCAGTGTGCGGATGGCATTGAGGTAGCTTCTTTCGAAGTTCCCAAGGGCTTTCGGTCTTCGAAAATTAAATCCAATCAAGCGAGAAACCAATGCAATAATACACTTGATCATAGTCATAGGTGGCATGGGTGCAAAGTTTGCATCATAATTTATACCCTTATCTTGAGCATAATCCTTTGCAACAAGCCTTTCCTTTTAGTAGTGATTAACGTTATCATCAGCTTGATGCTTAAGCTTATAAACCCACTTCGTACCAATGGCCTTTTTACCATAAGGAAAATCTTCTAAATACCAAGTGCTATTTTTACCATAAGGAAAATCTTCTAAATACCAAGTGCCATTTTTTAGGATTGAGTCGTACTCATCCTACAAGGGCTACATCCAATGATCATTTTCCTATGCTTCCTTAAAGGAAATAGGTTACTCTTTATTGCATATATTGGCAATGTGAGCATGATCCACAAAAAGAACAAGATGCATGGATGAGAACCTACACGTGTCCTGCTGGGTTAAGGAATTGTAGCTAATTTGTTGTCTCACACTGTTTGCACCAACCATTTTGGCATACTCTTGGATACCTCTATGGCTACTCTTTCCTCATCCACTACATTATCTATAATTGCCTTATCAAAATAGGCTGATCTGTGGGTTAAAATCAAGTAGATTTTAGCCACTATGGACTGATTTGTAGCACCTTTTTGAGCATTCATTTGTTTCATATATGGCTGCCTCCGGCATTGTACAAAGGTAGATAGAAGTGTATCAAAGATGTTATGTGAGTATACATTTTGTTATTTTTTGCATAAAAGCATGGGTTGCTTTTTGTTCTCAAAAAAGACAATATCTTTACTCATCAAAATACACTTTGTGGCTAGATGGTAGAGTCTATACCTTTTGCTTTTGAGCTATATTCCATAAAAAATCATTTTACCATCTTATCATCTTATTTTTGCATTGTTGCTCAGGCATGAGAATAAGCAAGACAACCAAAAATACTCAAATGAGTCACAAAGGGCTTCCTATGGCATATCCTCACCTTTAACCATGCAACATGCCATATCCATGAGAGATATGTCTTCCTCTCATCCACACCATACCATTTTGCTGAGGTGTATAAGGTACTATGCACTGATGTTTTATGTCTTTTTTAACCATATATATATGAAACTTCTTTGACATATACTCCCTCCCTTGATCTGTAGTACGAAGGGTGCCAACTTTACATGTAGACACATTTTTAGCCATAGAAACAAAGTGTCTAAAGCATGTTAAAAACTATGACTTTGCCTTTAATGAATACATCCAGGTGTGCCTAAAGTAGTCATCAATAAAAGTCACAAGGTAGAGATATCCCTCAATCAATGGTATCCTCATGGGACCACATACATCCCTATGTATAGCTATAATTTTTGGACAACCCTAACTGATCCGTCTTTCACAAATGATGCTAGTTACGTCTTGCCTAAAATACCCCTCACATACCTGTTCGACAGGGGCCTCAAGCGTTGGCAATTGTGACACCATTTCTTGCCTTTTAAGGCACAACAAACTCCCAAAATTTAAGTGACAAAAGCGGGCATGCCATAGCTCCATATCACTCATAGCATGCATGGTAGTAATAATTGAACAAGCATTATTTGCCAATCTTTCATACATTTAAAGCCCATGGCTCACAGTACCAGATACCGCAGTGATGTTTCCATCACTCTCGTCACATGAATTGTACACCTGTCATTAACAAATTTGACAACTAGGCCTGCCCTAGCAATGGCAGAGGCTAACAACATTTTTTAATGCCTAAATAAATCATTCTAAGAAGTAATGTGCTTGTTGCTACTAGCACTATTATCAAAGTATCAAACATGATGATTTGTCAGCACGTCATGGACAAAAGGATCATGACTAGAGTGCACAATGAATGCCTAATCATCATATGCATAGTTTGATGACTCCTTTTTAGTGCTTGGTTGCTGACACACAACCATACCTATGCCTAACTCTTTCTTATTCTCCTTTCCTAGCCTTTTTTTTGCATTCATTGATGTAATGGCCTAGCTTCTGGAAATAGTTGCATTTTCATGTATTCTTAGGCTTATCACTCCACTTCTTAACATCATTTCCAACCACAAGACTCGGCTAATTTTTCCAACCACAAGACTGGGCTAATTTTTCCTTTCTTATAGCCATCCTGAGAAAAGACTTTAACTTTACCTTTTTGACTGGCAGCAAATGCCTGATCTCCCACACACATACTAGTTCGATGTTATTGAGATTGCTCTTCTTGCAAAAAGAGCACTGCAATATGAGGAATAATGCTCCTTTTCATTGAAAGTTCCATTAATGCATATGCATGTGCATCCTTGACATCCCCATGTAGCTTGTTTTCCTATGGGAGATGCGGAGGTGGATACCATAGTTACATCTGGACTCGTATCACCATTCAAAGTACATATACTATGATGTTGTGTTGGCGACATAGGGTGTGACTCAATGCCAATAACAACATTCCAAATCCCTTTGGTGACCAATACATGAAACATCAAGTAGCACCACAATGAGTAGTCTCATCAAAGCCTGTCCTTAGTGAAAAGCATACTTGTAAATAACTAATTCTGTATAGAATGCAAATATCCCAACTACCTTGTATTGTCAATACCCACTCAATGCAACCGATTAGCTTTGCTAGTAGATCACTGATGACAATAAAACCTACAAAGTGTATGAAAAATCAAAGTGTAGACTGTGGAAATGATAGTTAGTAGGATACAAAAATCATTGATAATGTTGACGATGATGTTAAAGCTAAGCTTAAAGATGTGATGGCACAGATAATTTCTACACACCAAATGTTGTTTCTATATTGGGAAGAATACCCAAAATCGAACAAAAATAGTTCAAACTAACACTCCCCAAGTGAAAGATTCCTGTACTGCGCAACGAATTCAGGGGTGCTAACAGCAGAAGTAGAACTTCTTGCGCGGAGCAGGGTCCCTCACTCGGGGCCTCGTCCATGGATATCTGGACAAGAGACTAATCCCTCGGTTCTTCCAAAACTGACGAACCCGAAAAAACTTCCCTCGCCCGAAAAGCACGGGTGATTCCTCTAGGATATTTTTTTCTCTAACGTAGTCAAGAGCCTTAACTAACTGAACTGATCTGACCGAACCCGTAAGTATCATAGTCAAATCAAGGAAAAGATTGCACTTGGATCATAGAGACCAACGCTTTTTTCCTCATTGAGAGGCACATCCGTTGATTCCCTTCATAGAACAATTTTTTTATCCGCCTTCATCTATCGTACCATAACAGAATTGAGTCTCAATTTTAGGGATCCATCAGTCCAGAATTGAGTCTCAATTTTAGGGATCCATCAGTCCTGTGGGTTAGCCAAGCGCCCAACCACTGTAGTGATGGGATCCAATTAGGAATTTGGCTAGGTTTTGTCCCGGGTACCAAGGAAAAGAGTTCCCAGGCCCCCTAGTCAGATATTCATGCAAACTTAAAATTAGTCACACCACTTATACACCCAATATGAAATTGCCTTTTTCACACAGATTTTGCTGTCTTTAAAATAATCATTTAATGAAATCATAGTGTCACTGATCTTCATAATCCTCAAAATCTCCGATTGAATCCTAATTTCCAATCATTCCTTCATCGGTGTACCTATGACATCATTGGCAACCAGAACGCTCACCACCTGTCCACTCAGGGACCTTTTCGATGGTTCCTAGCTCATAGTACTCGGAAATATATTCACAAAAATCAAAATGGAATCTCCGTTGAAGATTAGCAAGATCAACCAACAAATCCATATAAAAGAGCCATGGACTCATCTGTTGAGGACCAGCAAGGTCAATCAACCCGAATTTAGAAAACAACTCTTACTCCTTGTTCCAATATCTTCCTCGACACACGCGTGGGTATCATCGGCGATTCAGAGCCCGAGCACCGTATGGTCAGCACCCTCTAGGATCCTTCACAGGTGAGCTAGCACTTCACTCATAGGCTGCTTCCTTGGTCCCTCATCCACCGTACACCGGAAGCTCACCATTTTAATCGAGCTGAGGTTGGTCAAGACCTCGACCGACCTTGCTACGTGAGACGTCCTCCATTGACTCTCCGCCGTCAGCAAAACTGTTGCAACTTTAACAGATTAGGTCTCCACGACCTCATTCACAAGACGGTCGAAATGCTTCCCCAACATTCTTGACATAAAACAGTCATTTAAAAGCAGGTCATAAATACAGTTTCTATAACGAACTCTCATCTTTCCATATTGTTCCACATTAATCCTCATTTATTTCATATGTATTCCCATTCTCATCACATCATTTTCTATCTCATCACATCTTTTCTCATTTATCCGCATCAGATCCCATCCACTCGCATCTTCCCATATCCACATCTCATCACATCACATACATTCACATCTCATTCATTCAGACCACATCACATTCACTCACATCACATCTCATTCATTTTACCTCACATCTCATTCATTCACATCTATTCACCTCACATTCTCATCACCTCTATTCACATTACATCCATCCATCCATTCATTCACATCTATCAGATTCACATATGTATTCTCGGTCTAATCACATCATTTTCTATCTCATCACATCTTTTCTCATTTATCCGCATCAGATCTCATCCACTCGCATCTTCCCATATCCACATCAGATCTCATCCACTCGCATCTTCCCATATCCACATCAGATCTCATCCACTCGCATCTTCCCATATCCACATCTCATCACATCACATTCATTCACATCTCATCCATTCAGACCACATTACATTCACTCACATCACATCTCATTCATTTTACCTCACATCTCATTCATTCACATCTATTCACCTCACATTCTCATCACCTCTATTCACATTACATCCATTCATTCATTCATTCACATCTATCAGATTCACATCACATCTCATCACATCTATTCACCTCACATTCTCATAATCTCTATTCACGTCACATCCATCCATCCATTTATTCACATTTATCAGATTCATGTCACATCTCATCACATCTATTCACCTCACATTCTCATCACCTCTATTCACATCACATCCATCCATCCATTCACTCACATCTATCAGATTCACATTACATTTCATCACATCTATTCACCTCACATTATCATCACCTCTATTCACATCACATCCATCCATCCATTCATTCACATCTATCAGATATAATTTAAACATAGAATTTAAGAGAATTCTAATTTTGATATAAAGATTCTTTACGCATCTATTTATGCATAAAAATCAACTTCAGTGGGAATAACACTTTTATAAAAATCCTTTTATGCATCTATTTATGCATAAATTCAATTTTAAGAAAAATAACACTTTTGAAAATAAAAATAAATCCTTTATGCATCTTTCTATGCATAAAATCAATTTTAATGAGAATAACACTTTTGAAATAAAAATAAATCCTTTATGCATCTTTCTATGCATAAAATCAATTTTAATGAGAATAACACTTTTGAAATAAAAATAAATCCCTTATGCATCTTTCTATGCATAAAATCAATTTTAATGAGAATAACACTTTTGAAATAAAAATAATTCCTTTATGCATCTTTTTATGCATAAAATCAAATTTAATGAGAATAAAACTTTTGAAATAAAAATAATTCCTTTATGTATCTTTCTATGCATAAAATCAAATTTAATGAGAATAATACTTTTGAAATAAAAATAAATCCTTTATGCGTCTTTCTATGCATAAAATCAATTTTAATGAGTAACACTTTTGAAATAAAAATAAATCCTTTATGCATCTTTCTATGCATAAAATCAATTTTAATAAGAATAATACTTTTGAAATAAAAATAAATCCTTTATGCATCTTTCTTTGCATAAAATCAATTTTAATGAGAATAATACTTTTGAAATAAAAATAATTCCTTTATGCATCTTTCTTTGCATAAAATTAATTTTAATGAGAATAACACTTTTGAAATAAAAATAATTCCTTTATGCATCTTTCTATGCATAAAATCAAATTTTAATGAGAATAATACTTTTGAAATAAAAATAAATCCTTTATGTATCTTTCTATGAATTTTAATGAAAATAACACTTTTGAAATAAAAATAATTCCTTTATACATCTTTCTATGCATAAAATTAAATTCAATGAAAACAACACTTTTATAATAAAAATTTTCATTATGCATCTTTCTATGCATAGAAATTAAAGTCAATAATTAATATCAGTAGTATCCATGCATATTCATAAGTGAATATATACATGGAGTAAATTAGAATATTTCTTTTAGAATGCATAAATGGTGGGAATTAATCTTTTGGAATAATATAAAAATGAACTTTCTTTTTTCACAAAATTTTAGAAAATTTTACCATAATCTCCTTTGTATGGCTGACCATTTCTCATTTTAACATTCTATTGTCAATCTAAATTAACTCCAATTAGATGTAAAGGACTCTAATCTACTCAATTTTTACTTTCCAAGAGAGTAAACAATAAGAAAAGTTTAATTAATCTTTTTGTTAATTATTCTAGGATAAAGAAAGGCTGAATTGTAAGGAAGAGAAGGGGATGACCTTTTCATCAAGGCATAGTATCAGAATTTACTTTAATCATTTATAAAACAAGAAAAATCAAGAAAACCATAGATTTAAATTTAAAAAGTAAGAAAATTTTAGCTTACATAGAGTTGTAAGCTTTCCTTTGGCTTGAGGGATTGAGGGTTCTACTCTTGTTTGAAGCAAGAGTGGCCACCAACTACTTTGGAGAGGTTTAAGTCAAAAACAATTGAATTATCAAGAAAATTCAGGGTAGGAGTAGAGTAACAATGCATAAACACTATTATTCTTTTACAAAGGCGGAGACTTCTATTTATAGGAAAAAGTGAGCCTCTAACCAAGCAAACTGATTCTAGAATTTACTAGATCAGTTTGGTCAATTTTTGACTATTTTTAGGTCACTTTAGCTTACTTTTTGGATCTAGTTGAAACAGGAGAGAGGAGAGATAAAAATATCTCATTATTTTTTAGTTTAAAACTCCTCCACACATGTAAAATAGGTGCCTCCTTCATGAGGGGAGATCCCCACACTGAGGTATCAAAAATACATCATTTCATCTAAATATCTCTTCTTTTTTAACTAATAAACCTTGTCCTTAGTCAACTCTTCATCTTATGTGAGCATTTACTTATTTTTGGGGGATTTTCTTTTATTCTTCAATTTATCTCCTCCCTAGATTTGGATTAATCTTATTGGTCCATAGGAACCTTAATTGGAGCATAAATCAAAAAATTTTAAAAATCTGGTCCCTTAGGCTAAGGTCCTTTTTACCTATTTTCAATTAATTCCAATTGCACATTGGAAAGTTCTTTTTGAATTTCTATTTCAGGGGAAACCATTTTAGACACCAGGAGGATTTTTATATCCAAAAATATCTCAATTTTGAATTACCTCCCTCTAGACATTTTCTCTCTCTAGGCTGAAACAGGGTAAAACAGGATCTTTCTTTTATTTGAGAGAGGGGAATAATTATAAGATCAGAAGGGGAGGTACTTACACCTGCACACCTCAAAAGCTAGAGGGAGGAATCTTACATCCTACCCCACTTAAAAAACGCGAGATGTCCTCATCTCGCAAACTAGAGGACAACTCTTTTCCATAAGATCCAGTTGATTCTGGGGTTCCTTATAGTCTGGTGAACCCAACAGAATCCTGGGATAAAAGATCCCTTATATAGAACTCATCATCAGATATAACAATTCACTCAAATCATATCATTCAAATCCTTATCACACAATAATGGTCCATTAGATCAAAATTTCCATCTGAACAATCCTCCATGGGAATTTTCAATTATACATATTTTTAATTTGACATCCCTTAACTTGATCCACTGGGTGAAGTGTTAACAGTAGAAATCTGTCAACAGCACAATCCACTAATCTCACAGTGATTTGCTGAAGTCATTATCGTCATTCCAGTTATGAACATCATCACAGCAGGGACTCATCCCATTCATCCTCATTGTGATTTTGCTCAGCTTATTACATTTCAACCAAAATTTAGGAATCATCATTTTTCAATCAGAATCTAAATCAACTCATCAATTCTCAACCATAATTCAAAAATCATATCAACCACATTCGAATTCATCATCTGGATAGCATTTATGCTTATAATTTCAAGGTCTTAGATTTACTCGTATATACTACTAAAGAGCTGCACTTATACCCTCGGTATATACGGGTAATCACGGTCCTTGGAATTATAAGGTAAATACCATCATGTCTAGGCCTCAAGCAAGTCAAGGATTCCATGCAATTGCGGTACTTCCATCTGAAGACCCAATTACTAATCTATGAATTTCAATTTGAATATTAATTTGTATGAATTTCATCACATGATTACAACCTTTTACTGTTACTTCATAAATTTTTGACATTTTTGGCTTCTCGGTTGATCCACATTAGCCAAATTGCTCTGATACCAGCTAAAAGATCCCTGTCCCCACCGTGCAACGAATTCAGAGGTGCTAGCAGCGGAAGTAACACTTCTTGCGTGGGGCAGGGTCCCTCACTCAGGGCCTCGCCCACGGATATCCGGACAAGAAACTAATCCCTCGGTTCTTCCAAAACCAACAAACCCGGAAAAACTTCCCTCGCCTGGAAAGCACGGGCGATTCCTCCAGGATATTTTTTTCTCTAACGTAGTCAAGAGCCTTAAATAACTGAACTGATCTGACTGAACCCCTAAGTATCGTAGTCAGATCAAGGAAAAGATTGCACTTGGATCATAGAGACCAACACTTCTTTCCTCATTGAGAGGAAAAGCCGTTGATTCTTTTCCATAGAATAAATTTTTTATTTGAGATTTACTTCATCTACCGTACCATAACAGAATTGAGTCTCAATTTTAGGGATCCATCAGTCCAGCCTAACCCCATCCAGTCCCTTGGGTTAGCCAACCACCCAACCACTGTAGTGATAGGATCCAATTAGGAATTTTGTTAGGTTTTGTCTCAGGTACCAGGGAAAAGAGTTCCCAGGCCCCCTAGCCAGATATTCATGCAAACTTAAAATTAGTCACACCACTTACACACCCAATATGAAATTGCCTTTTTCATAGATTCCGCTCTCTTTAAAACAATCATTTAATAAAATCATAGTGTCACTGATCATAATCCTCAAAATCTCCTGTTGAATCCTAATTTCCAATCATTCCTTCATCGGTGTACCTATGGCATCATTGACAACCAGAATGCTGCACCACTTGTCCACTCAGGGGCCTTTTCGATGGTTCCTAGCTCACAGTACTCGGCAATATATTCACAATCAAAATGGAATCTCCGTTGAAGTTCAGCAAGATCAACCAACAACGGATCCATATAAAAGAGCCATGGACTCATCCGTTGAGGACCAACAAGGTCAATCAACCAGATCCATGCCCGAATTCAGAAAACAACTCTTACTCCTTGTTCCAATATCTTCCTCGATGCACGCGTGGGTATCATCGGCGACGGAGAGACCAAGCATTGTATGGTCAACACCCTCTAGGATCCTTCGTCGCAGGTGACCTAGCAAGGTGACCTAGCACTTCACTCATAGGTGACCTAGCACTTCACTCATAGGACGCTTCCTTGGTCCCTCATCCACCGTACCGAAAGCTCATCATTTTAATCGAACCGAGACTGGTCAAGACCTCGGTAGACCTTGCTACGCGAGACGTCCTCCATTGACTCTCCGTCAGCCAGCTGTTGCAACTTGAACAGATTAGGACGCTTCCTTGGTCCCTCATCCGCCATACCGAAAGCTCACCATTTTAATCGAGGCTGGTCAAGACCTCGGTAGACCTTGCTACGCGAGACGTCCTCCATTGACTCTCCATCAGCCAGCTATTGCAACTTGAACAGATTAGGTCTCCACGACCTCATTCACAAGACGGTCAAAATGCTTCCCCAGCATTCTTGACATAAAACAGTCATTTAAAAGCAGGTCATAAATACAGTTTCTATAACGAACTCTCGTCTTTCCATATTGTTCCACATCAATCCTCATTTATTTCATATGTATTCCCATTCTCATCACATCATTTTCCATCTCATCACATCTTTTCTCATTTATCCACATCAGATCTCATCCACTCACATCTTCCCATATCCACATCTCATCACATCACATTCATTCACATCTCATCCATTCAGACCATATCACATTCACTCACATCACATCTCATTCATTTTACCTCACATCTCATTCATTTACATCTATCCCGATTCACATCCCCTCACATCACATTAATTCATATCCATCACATTCATTCTTATCACCATTATATCACATCACTTCTATCCACATCATATCTCATTCATTACATATCTCATCTCATTCATCCATATCCATCTAATCATTCACATGTACGACTACTCACATATATCCATACATTTATATCTATCACTTCACATCCACATATATTCATGTCACATCACATCACATTTTTTCATGCACATCTATATCCATTCTTCACATACTCATTCACATCCATTCTTCACATACATTCACTCACATTTCATATCATTCATTTACATCCGGATTCACATGACATCACATCTCATCCATTCATTCACATTATCTGATTCACATCACATCACATCACTTCTATTCACCTTACTTATCATCATCTCTATTCACTTCACATTCATCCATCAACTCATTCACATCTATCAGATTCACATCATATCTCATCACATTTATTCACCTCACATTCTCATTACCTCTATTCACATCACATCCATCCATTCGTTCACATCTATCAGGTTAACATCACATCCATCCATTCATTCACATCCATCCATCCATCCATTCATTCACATCACATCCATCCATTCATTCACATCCATCCATCCATCCATTCATTCACATCTATCAGGTTAACATTACATCTCATCACATCTATTCATCTCATTCTCATCACCTCTATTCACATCACATCCATCCATCCATCCATTCATTCATCTCACATTCTCATCACCTCTATTCACATCACATCCATCCATCCATTCATTCACATCTATCAGATTCACATCACATCTCATCACATCTATTCACCTCACATTCTCATAACCTCTATTCACATCACATCCATCCATCCATTCACATCTATCAGATTCACATCACATCTCATCACACTATTCACCTCACATTCTCATCACCTCTATTCACATCACATCCATCCATCCATTCATTCACATATATCAGATTCACGTCACATCTCATCACATCTATTCACCTCACATTCTCATCACCTCTATTCACATCACATCCATCCATCTATTCATTCACATCTAACAGATAGAATTTAAGAGAATTCTAATTCACATCTATCAGCTTCACATCACATCTCATCATATCTATTCACCTCACATTCTCATCACCTCTATTCACATCACATCTATCAGATAGAATTTAAACATAGAATTTAAGAGAATTCTAATTTTGATATAAAGATTCTTTACGCATCTATTTATGCATAAAAGTCTACTTCAGTGGGAATAACACTTTTATAAAAATCCTTTTATGCATAAAATCAATTTTAAGGAGAATAACACTTTTGAAATAAAAATAAATCCTTTATGCATCTTTCTATGCATAAAATCAATTTTAATAAGAATAACACTTTTGAAATAAAAATGATTCCTTTATGCATCTTTCTATCCATAAAATCAAATTTAATGAGAATAACACTTTTGAAATAAAAATAATTCCTTTATGCATCTTTGTATGCATAAAATCAAATTTTAATGAGAATAACACTTTTGAAATAAAAATAAATCCTTTATGCATCTTTCTATATGCATAAAATCAATTTTAATGAGAATAACACTTTTGAAATAACAATAAATCCTTTATGCATCTTTCTATGCATAAAATCAAAGTTAATGAGAATAACACTTTTGAAATAAAAATAATTTCTTTATGCATCTTTCTATGCATAAAATCAAATTTTAATGAGAATAATACTTTTGAAATAAAAAAAATTCCTTTATGCATCTTTCTATGCATAAAATCAATTTTAATGAGAATAACACTTTTGAAATAAAAATAATTCCTTTATGCATCTTTTTATGCATAAAATTAAATTCAATGAAAAGAACACTTTTATAATAAAAATTTTCATTATGCATCTTTCTATGCATAGAAATTAAATTCAATAATTAATATCAGTAATATCCATGTATATTCATAAGTGAATATGTACATGGAGTAAATTAGAATATTTCTTTTAGAATGCACAAACGGTGGGAATTAATCTTTTGGAATAATATAAAAATGAACTTTCTTTTCCACAAAATTTTAGAAAATTTTACCATAATCTCCTTTGTTTGGCTGACCATTTCTCATTTTTAACATTCTATTTTCAATTTAAATTAACCCCAATTAGATGTAAAGGACTCTAATCTACTCAATTTTCACTTTCCAAGAGAGTAAATAATAAGAAAAGTTTAATTAATCTTTTTGTTAAACATTCTAGGATAAAGAAAGACTGAATTGTAAGGAAGAGAAGGGGATGGCCTTTTCATCAAGGCATAGCATCAGAATTTACTTTAATCATTTATAAAACACGAAAAATCAAGAAACCCATAGATTTAAATTTAAAAAGTAAGAAAAATTTAGCTTACATAGAGTTGTAAGCTTTCCTTTGGCTTGAGGGATTGAGGGTTCTACTCTTGTTTGAAGCAACAGTGGCCACCAATTACTTTGGAGAGGATTAAGTCAAAAACAATTGAATTATTAAGAAAAATCAATGTAATTGGCTCTGGGTAGGAGTAGAGTAACAGTGCATAAACACTATTAATCTTTTACAAAGGGGGAGACTTCTATTTATAGGAAAAAGTGAGCCTCTAACCAAGCAAACTGATTCTAGAATTTTTCAGATCAGTTTGGTCAATTTTTGAGACCATTTTTAGGTCAGTTTAGCTTACTTTTTGGATCTAGTTGAAACAAGAGAGAGGAGAGATAAAAATATCTCATTATTTTTTAGTTTAAAACTCCTCCACACATGTGAAATAGGCATCTCCTTCATGAGGGGAGATCCCCACACTGAGGTGTCAAAAATACATCATTTCATCTAAATTTCTCTTCTTTTTTAACTAATAACCTTGTCCTTAGTCAACTCTTCATCTTATGTGAGCATTAACTCATTTTTGGGAGATTTTCTTTTATTCTTCAATTTATCTCCTCCCTAGATTTGGATTAATCTTATTGGTCCATAGGAACCTTAATTGGAGCATAAATCAAAAATTTTTAAAAATCTGGACCCTTAGGCTAAGGTCCTTTTTACCTATTTTCAATTAATTTCAATTGCACATTGAAAAGTTCTTTTTAAATTTCTATTTCAGGAGAAACCATTTTAGACACTAGGAGGATTTTTATATCCAAAAATATCTCAATTTTGAATTACCTCCCTCTCGACATTTTCTCTCTCCAGGCTAAAACAGGATCTTTCTTTTATTTGAGAGAGGGGAATAATTATAAGATCAGAAGGGGAGGTACTTACACCTGCATACCTCAAAAGCTGGAGGGAGGAATCTTATACAAGGATACAAAAACCTTACAGCTTGTGAGATGAACAAGCCCTCAAACATGCTCGAAATGTTCTCAAACATATAAAAACTTCATTTAAAGTAGTTAACAAAACACTATGGGATATAGCTTCTTCACCTAAGAGGATAGCTCAATCTAAGACCCAAAAAAAAAGCAACTCTAGGAGAAGATGACAAGGGGATGAGGACCAAGAGAACCTACTCTGATACCAATCGTTAGAGTGGAGATCAAAGTTATAACACACATAGATGCAACAAGCAAGAAGAGATAGATGAAAGCACAATACTCGAAAAGTAGATTGATGAGAATGAGTGAAGTACAAGTGAAGTGGTTCACTTACACACTCTCATAAGAGTGAATACATAAACTCGGGGAAAAAACTTCCTAAAGAGGAAAAAAGTGCCCTGGCCCATTATTAGCCTACGTCCACACTACATCAATACTATATAAATGAGTACATTAGTCCAAGTTCTAAACAACCCACACTACATCAATACTATATAAATGAGTACATTAGTCCAAGTTCAAAACAAATCCTGCTAAGTCTAGAACCTAATTAGAGTCCACTTGCAAACAGGCTCTTGCAAGTTTCCAATGTGCATTCAACCCCTTCACTCAATCATTTCACCATTAGCACTTAAGGCCATAAATTTGGGCAGTCTCCCTAACCAAGTGGTCCATCCAACACTATTCCATGAATCCTCCCTCATGTCGATTGTGCACCTAATGGTCTTAACCACATCTTATCTAGGCACTTACACATTGGATCCCATTCTTGTAACCTGGATCAATGCCCATGCCACAATTTGCATTCTTGCTTTCGATCTGGTTATCTTGGTTTGTCCTCTTCATTGAGTCTTGTTTCTCGTTAAGCCTAGCTCTCTTTCCATCCATGAATCTCAATTTTGATGTTTACATACTCACAAGATCTACTAGGCTTCAATTTGTGCGCACGGATGCAAGGACTTTATGGAGATGTCTATCTACTAGAGAATTTGTGCGCATGGATGCAAGGACTTTATGGAGATGTCTATCTACTAGAGAATTCTCCATCTTACCAAATTAAATGGGCATCCAAATCATGGTTTATGGAGCCTTCACATCCATGTACTACAATGGAGATCTTCACACAAAGTGGCGATTCAATCAATTGGGCTTTGCTTCTCCCTCCAAGGCACAAAACTTGCCTACAACCATGCTATAATCAAGTGAGGTAGAGATGCCCCGAAGGTCAAAAAAATTTTACCTGCCTGAGGTTGGCATTGTCTAGTAATCCAAAATTTCACCCCCAATGCTTCACGTCTTTCCGCTAACATGGCCATGCTTCAAGCAAGAGGACCGATTTCAACCACAAAAACTTTAAAAAGAGGTTCACAAATTGCTTGGATCCATTCAGCCATGTCTAGCCAAGAAACCTACATAGATTGTGGTTTACTAATGGACATGCCATACTCCATTCTCATGGACAACCTAACCTCATCCATAACCGTCTTATCGACCAACCTTGTTACACATCAACACTCAATTTCATATTGCAAATCTAAGAAAGAATACAAGTAAGAGTCAAATAAAGTATTGTGTTGGGTGGAGTTTTTGACAGAAGGACCTTTTACATGGGCACACCTTTAGCCGAATGCCCATGCACACACCTACATTATCCACACGAGATCTACATTTATTAGACACATCCAATAGGAATAGGCATTGATATCTCAAGAAAATGGATTAAGCCTAATCACAACATAAACCCTCCATGTATATTTTCGGATAGGGGGTCCATGGTAGAAACAAGCTTAGCCCATATATGACCTGTTGCCTAGACCTTCCTCAAATCAACTAGAACCTTCCATGGCCTCTTCTTTGATCACACTAACTCTTGATCCACATTCCCTCTACCCCTAGTGATCGATACCACCAAATCCTTCAAGCTATAGAGCGGTCGCCCAGCTCTCCATTATTGTAGTGATGGGCAAAGTCCGCACATAGTAACATCTCACGACCTAGACTCCCAAAAAAAGGGATGTCAAGTAAATGTGGAGGAAAGAAATAAAGAGAGGCAAAGAAAGCAATTGAGTTGGAGAAATCTTCAAGATTTAAGGATTACTATCATGGGATCTTTTTGTACTTCTTGAAATAATTAAAACTCACAAATTCATCAAAGATTAAAGCATAAACTTGAATCAAATTAATATGAAAGAGCATAGCATAGCATAAAATAAGAGAAATAGAATAACATCACCATTAAGACACTATTGGGTGTGCAATCTCCCCCCACATGAGTGTAGCTTCATTTCCACGATATGAGTATTTTTATAGGCCAAGGAGCTATTAATAGTAGTTGTGCATACAAGATTGGGCTTGCTTTTCCACTTATACAAAAATAGCTCAAGTACTAGAGCTTGTTCACACACTAAATGTAAAAAATAAAACCTCTTCTAGTTAATGTGCTAGGAATATAGCAACGCCATGCACAAGTGTGCATAAATAATTTTTACAAAAATTTAGCACGTGGCCAACAAAAATAACTCATAAAATAACCTTGTGCACAGCTGATTTATGCACACACTAAATCAAGAATATTTTTTCATGATTATTATGCATCAAAACATATGATAAAATTGTGTAGAAGAAAAGGCTAAAACAACAACATCATGATCATTGTTATTGACATCATAACCTGCAAGGTAAACTCAGAGGTCCAAACATGGCTCAAAGGCTGATCAGGCATGGCTCAGAGGTTCTTATGGACATGGAATACCATAAACAGACTCAAAGGTTCATTGATCGAGCATGGCTTAGAGGCACAAAGGCATGGCTCAACGGCTCAGGTGAACATGGACTGCAACAACAAAACTCGTACGACACCTAAATTGGTGACTCTCGCACTCATTAACAAATCACAAATAATACGAAATAAAATGATATAGACAAGATCCCTCATGTGCGACACACATTGCTCATCACCTATCTTTTAAATGTAAACATATTAGTTGTTCTAATTAATTTTCCTTCTCTACAATTAATCCCTATGAAATGTTAATAGGCACAAACACAATATACACTTACCACTTGTTTCACTACGATGAGTATTTAGCATGGAGTGTATTGCCACTTATTACACTTTCAATTAGCATGGCACATCAATTGCATAACCACTTGTTTACACTTCGACCGTGTGCAATTGTCTAGCATAGTCCACTTGTTACACTTTCAATTAGCATGGCACATCAATTGCATAACCACTTGTTTACACTTCGACCGTGTGCAATTGTCTAGCATAGTCCACTTGTTTCACTTTGACCACAATACGATTGTCAATCATGGCACTACGTGTTACACCTCAACAACATACACTCGTCAAGCATGGTTTCAATCTATAGAAATAACACTAGGTAACCAGTATTTAATGTGGTGTCACTCACGATACTAATTCACTAGCATCCAAGCATCCCCATACAACTAAAGGGTGGACATTATGTAACATCCCTCAAACACGCAACTAACCTTAGTTGCGTGTTTGCTATTGCGGGCAAAAGAGATCAACTTTCATTTATTTTTGTTGGCCATGTGCTAAATGCTTGTACAAATTATTTATGCACGCTTGTGCATGGCATTGCTATATTCCTAGCACATATGCTAGAAGAGTTTTGATTATTTACACTTAGTGTGTGAACAAGCTCTAATGCTGCTTGAACTATTTTTGTATAAGTGAAAAAGTAAGTCTAATTTTTTACGCACAACTATTAATAGCTCCTTGGAATATATACTGAAATAAAATTCTCAAAATACTCATGTAGTGGAAGTGGAGCCAAACTCATGAGGGGGGACCCAATAGTGTCTTGATGGTGATGTTGTTCTATTTCTCTTGTTTTATGCTATTCTATGCTCTTTCATATTAATTTACTTCAAGTCTATTTAATAATAAAAGCTTAAATGTTAAAAGATTTATTATTATTATTTCTCTTCGACTATGTGATTGGAATTTTTTTATTTTTTTTAAGTTTTATTTTTTCTTTCTCTCCTCATTACCCGCACCCTTCCTACTAAAAGTCTTAATTTAAAGCTTATGATTTAAAAGCTATCAAAGATTATGTTACTAATCTTTAGGGTCTTGAAAATTCATCCCTTCATTTCTTCAAAGAGAGATATTTTCAAAGGGATTTTCGACAAAAATAAAATAAATTTGCAACTACAAAATTTTCACTTCTTCTACAAATTGCATAGAGGCAGTTCCTATTCATATTTTGACAAGTGGACAAAACTTCATGATGGTTCTTCTTTGATATTTCATGACTCTTTTTTGAAGACTTCTTTGGCATATATTTACTTGGTTTATTTCGGCATCAAAGAGTTCTTATCGTCATCAGCTTCAAAAATTACATTCTCATTGACTTAAAGCGGCACAACAACCTTCTTTCCAACAAACGATAAGCAGACAACAACCTTCTTTCCAACAAACAATAAGCATACAAGTTTGTTATTTTGTAATTACCACTTCTCAAATTATTTTACAAAAAAAAAGTACTAAAGTTTATGACAAAGAAGAAGACTTCTACTACGATGACAAGTATTCCGACTCCTAATGCAATATATTTATTTCATTTAAATAATTTTACAATAAATTTTATTTAAGAACTTTTTTGTAAATTTCAAGGAGAGTTTTTACGCATCAAAAGTAAAAGTTCTTGAAGGAACTGGCCCTTCCATCTTGAACTATACTTTATGAATTTTTCACTATGTATTAGTCTTGTGGTATGGGACACGAGATTAATCCTGTGAGAAGCATTCCGATATATACTTATCTCTAGATTTATGTGGGATAATTTCTAATGGTATGTAACACTAGAATTTATTACACACAGAAGTCCTTGATACATTGTCTTTGTTATAATTAGAGAAGACACTTGAATTTATATATTAAATAACCTTGTGCACATTCGCACATATATAATAACATTGTGAACATTCCATTTATTAACCTAATTTCTACACACATTAAATCAAGCATATTTTTCTATGATTATTATGCATTAAAAAATATGATAAAATATATACCTATAACAAGTACACACATAGGCACACCTTTTTCCCATTGCCCATACATGCCACCTATACATTTCACCAAGGGCATCTATTTTTTCTTCACATCTTATACATCACGGTTGCACGGACACATGCACATGCAACTAATGTCGTCGCCACAACCCTCCACGTACATCTCTGGATGGGGGACACCTTAGTGCTGCAAGCGTGGCCCATGAAGGGTCTAAGCCACTTCTATAACAAAAGGAGACCTTGATTCTTGAAGAACTTCTACATTTCATATACTTTTCATGCTCACTTGATAAGTTGCCTACCACCACCAAGGCTACCAAAGTCTTATCACCATTTATGGTTGCAAATTGGATCTAAAACATATCGCTCAACCTTGCACACCACCTTCATGATGTATCTTAGAGTGTCCACATCTCTCCACCCTAACAGTAGCTTCACTATTAACTTAGGCAACCTAAAATTACACAATTCATAATTCTAGTCACATCCCAAATTCAATTACATGAAGCACTTTGTGCAGTTACAAGAAGAGTTGCCAAAACGCATGACCACATGTTAGGAGAAATGTTGACCAATGTTATGAGTCATAGGTATGCCATAGTTAT
Source organism: Cibotium barometz (assembly GCF_041138505.1). Taxonomy (NCBI): domain Eukaryota; kingdom Viridiplantae; phylum Streptophyta; class Polypodiopsida; order Cyatheales; family Cibotiaceae; genus Cibotium; species Cibotium barometz. The sequence goes on along the minus strand of NC_141104.1, from coordinate 8,012,722 downwards.
CCTGTGCCACAATGCCTCAAATTTGTGACAGTCGTTTGAGAGAGTGGAAGGCCACGAGAGAGAACATCTTATAGGGAGAATAGAAATGAAATGCATCTTTGAAGTCGATGATGTAGATTGCACCCGTTGGAAGTAGCCTAATATCTATTGAAGGATCAAGCTTTGGTTAATCACAAAAGGCAACCCATGGACTAGATGTGAGTGGATAGTCCATTAGCAAAATGCATGGATGAGGTCCTTGAGATGATGTGAACCTTCTCTTTAGGGGTAGAATGTAGGGGAAGTTTTCTCCTTAGATTTTGAGGAAATTCTCCCATGCCCATCGACATTTGGCTATAGAAGGTAAAGGGTGAGGATTCTTTAGTAGCTTAGTGCTTGCCAATAAACCACCCAATGCTTCTTCTAGAGGAGGTAGGCAATCCATGTCTTTGGTTAGCCATATAGCTCCTTGTAGGTAGTGTTTGTGCTCATTAAGGCACCCCCCAACCTTCTTTGGTATGTAAGTTGGGGTTCTTCTTGAGGTAGTTAAGGCATTGGAGATGATTTTGAGCACCAACTTGTTGAAAAGGTGGTCTCTTCCCATAGAGAATATTTCATACTATGGTATGTGGGCCTCACCATAAGTGCAAACATCCCTCAAACCTAATAGGAGGTTAGGGGGGGATTTATTTTGGCTCTGTTAGGGATCTGCTAGTCTTTATGCTCTCCTTCTTCCCTGTCGTCTTGTGGTGAGACTATCTGTATGGGTGATTGACGAGGAGGACGATGTACCTCATTGGATTTTGGAGGTGTAAATTCCATTGAGATCCTCCCCAAGGGTAGTGATTTGTGGACAAGGGTGGAGAGGTTGTGAGGAGAGGATTGTTGGGTTGGGGGTTGTGGGGGGTAAGAGTGGACCTTGGCAAAGAAGCATCATGGCAGCTCCAAAATGAGATGTAGCTATTGAGAGATGTAATCGCAGTGTTGTGTGTATGTGTGAAAGCACCCTAGAGGGGCAAGATATTTTGGCAAGATAAGAATGCCACATGTAATATTGAATGGTGTGTGAGTGTTGACCAAAAGAAGTGGAAACGGGAGTGCCACATGGATGATGATGTGTAAAGTGGGATACGGCTAGAGGGCCTATATCATTGTATGGTTCATTGTGAATGCAATAGAGCAATAGAACTTGTGTTGAGTGCGCAATCTCTCTCTCTCTCATGGAGTTTCTTGTGTGGTTTAATCCACCTTAATTATGTTGCTTAACCTATGTCTATCACCATGATCAACCCCATTTTTGGATTGTTAACATGGTATCAGAGCTTGTGTGGGCTCTTAGTCATGGTGAATATTTATGTATGGTTTTCTTGGTTATGAGTTCTTTGATTAAGAATTATTTTTAGTTTATTATAAGAAACAATAAGCACACTCATATTATCATTTATATTTGCATTTGTGAGAATTTGAGAGAGATTTTCATTAGAAGATGAAGACTAGAAGCTGCCAATTGAAGATTGCATCAAGGGATATGCAATGGAGCCACCATCGTCAAGATTGAAGTGAAGATTTGCATCATGGGGGATGCAAAATCGAGTTGTCATCATCAAGGAGAAGCTGCCAATGAGATTTGTGAAGTTATTTTGGTGATTTTGCATCTAATTTGGTGTTTGAGTATGGGAGGATGCTCAATGTTCAATGAAGGGTTTCTTAGTGATGGGATTTGTGAGTCCCATTGTTCTTTGCTTGTGAGCAAAGAGTGTGAAGGTGCATGCTTGTCCATGTCAATGGCAAGTGGTGATGGGTTGGTTGCAGTCCATATTGGAGCATGCCAATTGAGGCATGGCTCATGGTTTTGCTCATTGAAGGTGAGCAAGTTTGGGTGGAAGATTTGAAAGCTTTCACCATATTCAGAAGAAGCACCTTAAAGATGATGCATGCAACAAGGAAAGGCATGCAATTTGGAAGCATATTTAGGTTGTGACAATGGCCACATAGAGACCCTCAAGAGGGTAATCAAAGCTTAAGAAAAGCACATTCAATGTCTCAGCAAGAGGAATTTCAAAGCGAGTTCAAAGATAACAAGCAAAGCAAGAGCTTGAGCTATGGTGGCAAAGAACATCAGTGAGAAGGAAGAAGAATGTCATGGGGAAGCACATTTGGAAGCAACAAACCTCCATTGCAGTGAATAGAAGTAACGTACGTGGCAGTTTTGCTAGCTGGACATGGACGTGGCGTTGGAGAAGAGATTCAGTGCGGAGTGGATGTTCTCAATGAAATCGAGCAGTAGCCAATAGGAGACACAGGCACACCTGAGCAAACCATCAAAATTGAAGCTGTGAAGAGGAGTGAATGCAAGCAGCCATAGCAAAGTGTGAGCGCAAGCAGCCATAGCAAAGTGTGAGTGCAAGCAGCCATAGCAGACTTTGAAGAGCAAAGTAAAGCAAAGAAACAATAAAATGGTGCAGAAGTTGTCAACACGAGTGTAGTAGCAAAAAAAAGGTAGACGAACAACAACTGGAAGCTAGGGCAAAGAAGATAAGTGCAAGAACCAGCACAACAGGCAACAACATCATCATCGCCTCGAGAAGAGCCGACATGCTAGTAGAGCGAGAAGCAGAGCTGAAAAACTATAGCTAACTGTGCGAAGTCCTCTAACAAATGAGAACAATTATATGTATGAAGAGACCTGGAGAATATGTGGATGCAAAGCAGAAGAAATAATGGCCTCTATAGCATGGTAGAGTACTCTGGAAAAGCCAAAGGGTAGTAAGATTATCGACATCAAAAGCATCCACACATGCGACGAGCTGGATGGTGGTGATGACTTCAGCGCAATCCAATTGTATGTGGTGCACGTGAAAATCCTGGAGATAAGGGTTTGAAGCTTAGTGATGAAAGAGTTGGTGTAAAGCGTCCTCAATAAGAGGCCATTCACATGCATTTGATATAAATGTGTGGTGAATTACATCTCTGGTTAGTGGAGGCATACTTGGACATATGAAGGTGGTTATAAACAAGTGTATACATGCATCACCAAGGCCAAGGCAAGCTCGAGACATATGAAATACAATCCCCATGATGAGGCATATGACGATCATGGGAGTTAGTTTATGGTGGTTATTGCATTGTATTTTCTCTCACCCAAAGCATGAGGGTACTCCTATCCGAGCCGCCTGAGAGCTCAAAAGAGAATGTAGCGCATGTGTGCTGTCTCGAGATGTTTGTGTCCAAGACAGATGCGCAAGCAATTGGCTTGTCACACAGTTGCCCTGCTTAAGATCGAGAATCTCAAAATGGATTATGGTAGTGGTGTGCAGCACGGGTTGATGTCTTTCCCGACCGCGATGGTGGTTCAAAAAGGATAAGGGTGGCTTCGCCCAAGCACGCGTGCTCAAACGAACATGGTGTCTATGTCACGTAGATACGGCGCACGCCCATGTAGACATGCTAGCAGACTAGATGCGTGTAGCCGTAGTTGATGGACACTCCAATGTATCATTGAGGGGGAGTGTTGAGAGGTAGCAATTACGGTTGTGCAATACTACATTGATATGGATGATGGGTGATGGATGAGTTGTGGAACACCTCGATTAAGAGGGGGTGTTGAGAGATATAATCGTGGTGGTGTGTATGTATGAAAGCACCCTATAGGTGCAAGATATTGTGGCAAGATAAGAATGCCACATGTAATATTGAATGGTGTGTGTGAGTGTTGACTAAAAGAAGTGGAAAAGGGAGTGCCACATGGATGATGATGTGTAAAGTGGATGCATTCTTGTGTGTGTGCATGCATGCTTATGTTTATGTATGCTTATGTGTATGCATGCATGCTTATGTTTATGTATGCTCGTATGTGTGTATGCATGCTTGTTTGTATGTATGTTTATGTATTCTTGTGTCTGTGCATGCTCGTATGTGTATGCATTCTTATGTTTATGTATGCTTGTGTGTATGCATGCTCATATGTGTATATGCATACTTATGTTTATGTATGCTTTTTATGCATGCTTGCCTTTTTGTGTGTATGCTTGTATGTGTGTATGCATGCTCGTATTTGTGTATGCATGCTTACGTTTATGTACACTTGTGTGTATGCATGCTCATATTCAAGAATGTCATGACTTTTTTTGCATGCTTTCTTTGATAGTTGTGTATTCATGGATCAACCTCATTTATGTACCCTTGGGTGAGCAGGCTTAGTATCTAATGACACCCCCACACATTCGACTCTTGACTTTGATAGTCAATCCATGGATGATTGCCCAGACTTCGTACCATCCTCCCAAGTTGACTCCATCAATATGTTAATTCATTTGGAGGGATGTTGGATGCACCATGGGGGAATCTTCCATCTGAATGGGCCCCATGCACTCATCTCAAACAATTCCACAAATGCCACCATGTCAAATAGACGCATCTATAGGCACACAAGCAAAACTAGTCAATTGAGTGGAATGATAATAGTATCTTCACACTTATTAAATGCTACGAGGACAAATGGACTAATATAAAAAGAGGAAACTTTAGGGCAAAAATTTGTTGTCAAAACAAGGAAATCAAAGGGGCCTAAACATGAAGCAAGTCAAAAATAGAGTGGATACACTTAGAAAACTTTATAAGAAAGAGGAGATGAACGTGTGTGCGACCGGCTCTACTCCTTCGGAGTGGAAGTATTTTGATACCTTGGATGCATTGTGGGCTAGCATGCCTAAATATACAAGTTTGCTTAATAGTGATGAGTTGACTTTACTTGCTCCCCAAGCAGTACCTAATGAGGAGTATGCTCAATGTACAACACAATACACAAGTGAAAAAGCATTTGAAGTTCTTCATGATGGAGTAAAGAGGCAAAACGTGAAAATTCCAAAAATTCTTTTTTCTCGCGTAGTTGGATAGGGCTTCCAACAAATGTCTACAACTATACGAGAAGTTGAGGACAAACGCAATGAACGACTTTTCAAGATTAGACAAGAAGAAGAGAGTAAAAGCATGGATTTGTATAACAAAATGTAAGTCCAAATTGCACAATTTATGTGAAGGTCTAAGGACTAGATCACAGGTATACTTGCTTTACTCAAACATGGAGAGAGAGAGAGAGAGAGAGAGAGAGAGAGAGAGAGAGAGAGATTGACTTTAATTTTGTATGATTTTTATAGGACTTTCATGGACACATTAGATGTAACATTGACGATGACAACTTTTTTTATAAACATTTGTGCAAGTTTTGATACCATGCCGCCACAAGTAGGATGCACAACGGGTAGAGCTAAATTGTATAGGCATATATTCTTTTATGCAATTACAAGTCTAGCCCATTGCCGAAGTCAATACAAGGAACTCTGGCCATAGGTTATGGTGGATGTTATGTGGGCCGCACACAGCAAGACCATACACCGCAAGTCTGGAGTTTGGACCACAAGTGTAATGCCGCACTGCATACCTTACATGAATAGTCATTATTCAATCTCAAGGGGTGTAAACGGGAGGTCGCACCTGTTTGAATCCCGTGACTATGTAACTCTTTAAAAGGCTATATGCCTATGTATTCAAAGCAATCAAGTAATCAGTGTTTCATGCAATAATTCTGTAGTCTATGTTAATGGAGCATTAACTATGTCACACTGTGTATAATCGTTTTTGTATTCATTTAGTATTATAAGTCACCTTTCCAATTAATGCTGTATGCTAAGAGGGTAATCATTCCCGTATTACTGTACTGATGTTAAGCACGTAATACACTTGGCGACCACGATGTTCTCTTGATGATGCGGTTGCATGCGCACGTGTTCTTAGGGACCTCCTGATTTGGTGGTTCCTACTACGGGGTGGCCGAGGCGTCATCGTTCGAAGGATGATGGTGGGCGATAATGCGGCAGATGATTCTCGTTCCTTTTCTTTGCAGTTGCCGAGGTGGGATGTCACTCCCAGCGGCAGTCGTTGGCAACACAGATGTTCCTGCTCCCCTCCCCGTGTTCCATGGTGGGCGGAGAGGCGATCGTCGTTAACTCCTCCGCGTTCCCTAACTGTAGTGGTTTGGCAGCTATTCTTAGGACCGACATAGCCACCACTGGTAGTTCCCCCCGCATAGCAGATGGCCCAGCCACATGGACAGATTAAGTATGCAAGGTTCCGCGGGAAATCTTCTGAGGATCTGGATGCTCACATTCGGCGGTTTGAAAAGACATACAACCTTAATGTGCCACTCCCACTGGATCAATTACCTGTGGAATCCGTGTTTGAGTCCACTCTGAGTGGGAAGGCTTCCCGATGGTTGGCAGAATACCCTGTGGATCATTTTCAGATTTTTGATGCGATGAGGATGGCTTTCTTGTGGCGCTTTCGAGTGGAAAAGATTGTCGCCCAGAATTTGGAAAAGCTGCGTGTGCTTAAGCAGGGCAAGCACACAGTGGAGGATTATGCAGCTCGGTTTCGGGTCATGTTGCAGCGGGTTCCTCAAAACCAACATCTAGCACACTATTTTCTCAAGGGCTTGTCTGAGGATCTCCAAACAGCCTTAGCGATTGTGGATAAGGTTGCCACACGGCACTACCAGATGTGATTGCGAGGGCGATCTTGGCCGGAGAATCCCTGGAGGACGAAGACACGCCCAGCAAGCGAAAATCCAAAAAGAAGTCAGGGAAAAGCTCATCTCATGGGAGGAAGCACAGTAGCTCTGAAGATTCGGATGAAGAGAGTCCAGATGAAGATTCTTCTAACGATAGTAATGAAGATTCGGATGCCGAACCGATGAAAGCGACCAAGAAGACCCACAAGAGCGAGAAGGTCAGCATGGCGGTGTCTGGGGAATCCTCGGCTCTTCTAAGTCGTTGATAGAGGTCTGGTGCTTGACATGCCGCAATCCGGGTCATCCTGCTTATGGAGTGTGCACTCAATGAGAAATGGTGTGCCATCTGTACTTCTAATTCTCACAATACCAGTGATTGTTATTATAATGGGAGGGGTCAACGGGCTAGATGCCCCATTCAATGGAAGGATAAAGAGGAAAAAGATCCTACGGTGGCATTTGCTCAAACAGCGGGCGGTTCGGATAATGCTTATGGCTACTCCAGTGGAGTCCGGGGCCAAGGAAGAGGCCGTGGTCCGGGTCGGGGTGGCCAAGGCGGCGATCAACCACGCGTCTGTTTGTTCTACACAGAGGAAGGGCATTGGCGATCGAATGACCATCCTCACCAAGAAACGGCTCCCCAAGGATCTTCTCCGACATAGGAGCCACCATCCGTACCACCACATACTTTGCGGAAACGCTGGCTACATCCACCACACATAGTGGGACCAATTCCACATTAGCGTGCAAAAATTGCTCCTCTTCATCTTCATCCAAGCCTTCAACCATATTTATTGTTTTCGCAACTGGCCAGACGGCAGTGCTCAGCTAATGGTGCTCCCGTAATGCGAACTTCACTTTTTTCGACCCTGCCAAACAGTCATCTGATTGTGTTCCCAATTGTGCCGCACCTTCGCTTGCCGTAACCATGGACGGCCAAACAAAATATTGTATTCCTGATTGGAGCCTTCCATACTGAGAACCACAAAAGACATCACAAATGGAATTCCCGTAACCTCAATCACTATTCCTTTCAAAATGCCCAGAGGATGAACTCGACGTTGGTTAGCCATCCACACCAAAAATGGGGCCGGTTCCCATTCCAACCATCCCATCTTCGCACAAGCCGATTGTGTCGCAATATTGACACCCGCACCACCATCAATCAAAACTTGATCAATGACAATCCCATGATGAACCACCGAAATCTTTGGAATGCGTGCCTGTCCACTGGAATATCAAGGACTGGTTCTTCTTGAGCTTCAACCGCAGCCACTGCGGGGGACACCGTACCCACGTCAACGGTTGTCAAGAGGGACTGGTGAAAATTTGAAACGAGCTTAAGTAATTGTCCCAACATGATCTGAAGTGGTACTTGCAAGAGTTCATCCCAGTCATTGCCTTCTGATTGTTGCCCGCCGCTACTGTTGAGACTATGTAGATCCCTCCGGCACCTGCGAACTACTTCTGGATGACTCGAGAGAATCCGCAATCACTGTAACATTTTCTCACAAGTGAACCGCATGTGAGGTTTTCGCAGCCTCAGCTTTGGGTGCTTGCTTTTGAACCCAAGAGGTAACTTGATGCCGCACTTCTTCCTGTGCTGGCCAATCAATGCTACTTGTTCTACTGCTTGAACGAGAGGAAGACTCTTCTTACCTGAGCGCGTTACCATGCAGACTTATGGATCTCCCTGCTCAGCAAGAGACTCAATTTGAACCATGGGTACACTTGGTTTCTTCCCCGCGGCCTTTTCTTGTCTCTCTGCCTTCCTGCGGTCATACTCCTGCGCCTCTGGGCACTCGGAGTCTTAGGAGGGCATTTTTCAGGGAAGATTACTGCAGGAGGCAAAGTCTTCCAAGCTGGCTTGTGGTGGCTAACAATTTATTTTGATGCGCAACAGTTTGTGCACAAATGTGATGTATGCCAGAGGATGGGTCAGCCGTCTCACAGAGAGACCGCATGCCCTTACACCAAATATTGCCACTTGAGCCCTTTCAAAAGTGGGGCTTGGACTTCATCGGGCCCTTTAAACCCGCGGCTGCAAAGACAGGAAACCGGTATATTCTGATAGCAACAGATTACTGCACCAAGTGGGTGGAAGCTTGGGCGTTGCGGGATAATTCTGCTCTTTCAGTGGAAAAGTGTCTATACAAGGATGTATTCACTCGTTTTGGCTGCCCGGTGGAGTTGGTCCAGTGATCGAGGGGGTCCTTTTATTAGTAAAGTGATTAGGCAAATGACAGGTTTTTATTTGATTCTTCACAATAGTCATCCCCCTATTATCCGCAAGCCAATGGATTGGCTGAATCATCCAATAAGCAGATTCTGCCCATTCTGACCAAGCTCGTCAGCAAGCATCGAACGGATTGGGATGTTAAGCTTCTGTCAGCACTTTGGGCGTACCGCACAGCTTACAAGGCAGCAACTCGATTAACCCCTTTCAAGCTGGCTTTTGGCATGGAAGCTATCACACCGGTCGAGTTTGTTGTGCCGAGTTTGTGGATTGTAGTGGAAGATAAATTGCTGCTAGCAGAGTCCTTGGCAGATCGACTGGAAGTCAGAAGTTCATTGGATGAAGATCGGCTATACGGAGTTTTTACTGGGCGCAGAAACTCCAGACTCGGAGGAAATGTCAGGTGGATCGGCACTCGAAGAAAAAGATTTTTTCAAAAAGGGCAATTAGTTTTGGTGTTCAATACTCGCATGGGGAAGAAGCTGCCAAGCAAGATGAAGTTGCGGTGGTCCGGTCCTTTCTAGATATATGCTCCTTGCGGGGCCACCTCATTTCTTTTTGGCGAACTTGCAGGATGAGGTTCTCTCTTCTCCAGTTAATGGGTTTCGGTTGCAGCATTATTATTATGCGATGGCACCATTCCATGCTCTTTTCCAGTTTCCAAGGAGGTGGATGTCTCTCTCATGATGATCTCTTTAACAAGTAATGAGAAAAAAGATACAATCTTAGCTGTTGCCCGAAGTTTGAGGAAAAGTTTGCATGCGGATGTGGTCCGATGTGCGAGTGGTTGCATGCAAAGGGGTAAATTCCATTTTTGGATTCACTTTTGTATCTGCATACCTTCTTGCTTCTTTGAGCGCTTTGCGAGTTCTCTACTTCTCCGCACGCTATCTTGCAGGCCAAGACTTACACTATTTCTCTCAAGGTTATGAATTTTTTGAAGACCGCTAAATATGGCATGGTGTCCTGGGCCCGAGTCTTAAAGGACAGGATTCATTTTGAAGCGCAGCGCGTTTGTGCGCAGGTTGCAAGGGGAGCCACAGTGAATTCTAAGATAGGGCAGATTTTGCAGATATTATTTTTGATGGAGCCCAATTTTTTGGTTTCTATGCGTCCTCTGTGCCATTTTTCAGGGCCTTTCTCCATTAGTGTTGAAGTCACAGTGGTAGTCTCTAGTGGCACCACTCACACAGGCAGCAATTCTCAGTGAAGGGAGAGAAAACAGACTTCTACGGCCTTGCCCAGTACTGTTTCGCCAATGCCGCTGAATGTTGAATCAAGCCAGGCTCAGAGGACAATGAGCCATGAGGATACCCCACCAGTCTTCAAAGTGCCTCGAGACATATCTGTTTCTCCACTTTCTACAGTTGGGTTTGTATCAGAGATAATTGCATCTGCTCCGGTCCCTAATGTTGCTACTTCACAGAGTGACAAGGGTAAACAAGTGATTGCTGAAGACAGGGCCCTGGATATTTTTGATGCAGATATGGCCAAGTTAGTTCGTGAATGTGATAAGGCGGTGCAAAAGAAGAAGCGCCTTGCAACAACATTTAACAGGCAAAAGGAGGTTATCCATAATCTTTGCTTCTGGCTTGAGATGTGCTCCCATAACTTTGCCTTGTATTTGCATCCTCAACCTCCATGGTGGAATGCGGCCAACAAATTTTTGTCACGCCACTATGATAGGCATGTGCCTTTTGCACAATTGCCTGTAGCTCCGGAAACGCGCACGGTTTCGATGGAGCCAACGGAGGAACAAGTGCATGCTGGTGTTCAAGGAATGGTGGAGCAAGTGTTGCCAAGATCGCAATGGCCGGAGGCTCGACCACTACCTACTAAGCAATATGAAGACTTGTTTCAGGAAGTTCAGCAAATGCATGAAGGATTATCAAGTCGCACCAACACTTCTAATGCAGATTCCAGAAGGCATTAGCGTGGTGCAGATCGACCACAGTAGAAGTGTTGCTGTTGCAGATTGCAGCAGTTCTTTTTTTGTGGGTTCGCACAATCCATCGTGTGTGCCAAGTGTTATGTGGGCCACACACTACAAGACTACACACCACAAGTCAGGAGTCTGGACCGCAAGTGTAATGCCATAGTGCGTACCTTACATGAATAGTCATTATTGGATCTCAAGGGGTGTAAACAGGAGGTCGCGCCTGTTTGAATCCCGCGACTATGTAACTCTTTAAAAGGCTATATGTCTGTGTATTCAGAGCAATTAAGCAATCAATCAATCAGTGTTTCATGCAATAATTCTGTAGTTTGTGTTAATGGAGCATTAACTATGTCGCAATGTGTATAATCGTTTCTGTATTCATTTCGCATTATAAGTCACCTTTCCAATTAATGCTGTATGCTAAGAGGGTAATCATTCCCGTATTACTGTACTGATGTTAAGCACGTAATACAGTGGACTTTCCCTATACAAATAAGTTTTTGGCAAGGTTTGCATCTTGGTTTGTGGAAAAAAGCACAATTAGAAAACCAACACCGATATGTTACATTTTATCACACGAGTTATGAGTCCTTTCACACATTAAAGTCGATCATAGAGCCATACTTGCCATTTGCTAGAACGATTATGTTTGTAAGGGAACCTCTTTCTAGTGAACTGGCCCTAGCGTGTGTGCTATGGAGACTTGTACACGCAGAGCTCTTTGGGATTGGTAGTTCAACCATTCGTAAAAAGTACACTTCTTCCATAGCGTCCATTCTTTGCAATTAAAGAATGTTTGTGCGACAAGATATATGTATTTCGATTGGGAATCAATTACACAAGATAATAGAAGATTTTAAAGAACTAACATCACTCCCAAACATGTGTGGTGCCATAGATGGAACACATACATTTGCATCGTTTACCACACGAAGATGTTTATCGAATGTAATATTTGTGTCACGACGGATTTCCTAGCATCCTCTTGCAAGAGATTGTAGACTCAAAGGAATTGTTTTGGAGTGTTGTTTGCAATGTGCCAGGAGGTGTGAATCACTTTACCTCAAGTTTGTATAAAAAACTCAAGGATAAGTAGACCCAAGAATTGTAGTTCAAGGAGAGATTATAAGGCCTTATATTGTTGTAGACTCGACATACAAAGGTAATGTATTTGTAGTGAAAACATTTAGGGCTAAAGATGGACCACACTTTGCTGATAGTCTTATTTAATAGGCATCTTAGCAAGGGTAGAGTTAATGTGGAGAATGCATTTGGTATTTTGATAGGTGGCAAATTTTGAGAGAAATGAATGTGGATTTGCACCAAGTGTTGTAGCATGTTGTGTAATGCACAACTTTGTGTAGATGAGAGGAGAGGTAGAGCCATCCAATACAGATGACCCTTATCCTACTGACATAGGTGTTATGAATGATAGACATAATGAGATGGGGGAGAGAGTTCAAGGAGCATTGTTTTGAGATTTCATTATTCGCACAATGGAAGTGGAAGTGGAAAATGACTTAAAATATGCTCTAATATAACAAGCTTTACTTGCAAGTGCCAAAAAAGGAATCAATTTCTTAATAGGTTAGTGTTTACTAAAAGAAAAGTCCATACACGTGTTGTTTGCTTGAATGTGCTTATGTGTTTGCATGTCAATGTGTTGTTTATGTGTTTGAATGTTTGTGTTGTTTGCTTGAATATGTTTGTGTTTGAATGTTTGTGTGTGGCATGGTTTGTACCTAAACATTTGTATTTGTGCTTGAGTCATTTGCTTGTGTTTGGGTTTGTGTTTGAATGTAGCTTCGGTAGGCGAGGCCTTACGGGTATGCACGCTGTACAAGGGTTTGACTCTGTAAAGGGCATTAGTTTATTTTAAATGTGTTGCATATATGTTTTGTTTGAATGCCTCAAACTCACCGGCTACTACCGGCGGACTTTGTGGGCACACGACATCGGCAGAAGTGCTACTTGCCGACGTCATGTGCCCACAAAGCCGACGGGTAGCCAAAAAGTGGTGTTCGACGTGGCACTTACTTGCGTGTTGCCTATCGGCTCATGTGCCCGGGCCATTTGTGTCCAAAATGTGAAATCAGCATAAACGTGTCTCTCCACTCGTGTGAGCCCTTTTGAGATAGTCATCCACGTGCACTCAAGAGCCACACACATACTTCTATACTTTGGAAACTCTGTGCAGCTTGGTTCTATAACCAACCCCTACTAGCACCACTCTCAAGTCTGTAATCCACCTGCAATCCTCTATGTATAACTTCAGAAAGTAAAGAGAAATTTGGCAATGGTGAGGCATCGTCCCATATGCAACTCCATGCTCAAGAGGATGAGATGCTGGCCAAATGAGCCTAAGTGTGGAAGTGGGAGTGAATAAGCTTTGAAAAATAAGAAGAAAACAGCTATTTATATAACTCGATCAAGTTCTAGGGTTAGGGTTTTTTACCCACATGTCATGCCACATATGGATGTAACTCGATTTGAGTATTTGGAATTCCCATTGTGGAGACAAAGACATGGAGGCAAGCACCAACCAGAAATCATGTGGAGATTGGCATTCTTTGGTTTACTTCTTCGAGAAACTCAAGGTGCAAGGCAGTGGAAGGATAATTCTAGGTTGAAGATGGTGGATATTATGTTTGCAAACATGCAAGTACTTTGTAAAATTAAAAAGCTCTATTTCTAATCAAAGCTTGGATGAGTCAAGCATTTAATCATTAAAAAAAATGATTTTCATAAGCCAATAATTATTACTCAAAGTCTTTATAGAAAAATCTTAAGCAATGCAAAAATGTATCAAGTAAAGTGATAATGTCTTTGAATTCTTTAACTATTGAAGATTACTCATCAAATATCTGTTTGAGCATTTTGTGACTGAACTTCTATTTCAATAATGTTAGCACTTGGATTCTATGTTGTAGTGATGGATGTTAATGACTTTCCTTTTTCTTTAAAATGAGCATGACTGGGGACTCAAGGTTACCATGGCAAGAGTGAGTTAAGATTGTAACATTAAAGGTCATAAAATTATAGTAATTGAATTAGTATGAGAAGGGAAATGAAAATTATAGTAACTGAAAGAGTTCATGGCCCGTGGTTGAGCCACGGGTTCGTGTGCATGTTCATGTGCATGTGTGTATGCGTGTGTATGCGCATTATAGCCGTGACGACCACACTGCAGCAGCCACACATGAGGGCAAGGCTCCAAAAGATTCATTACAATGCCTTCACAAAACCTAATTTGGCTTGTATGAAAACTCAGCTGCATGATGTCCTCATGTCCATCATGAATGTGCATCATCAGAGGTAGATTTCTCACAAAATAATAGCAATTTCATGACCTTAAATATTGCCTCTCTGCATTCTACCAAGGGAAGGAATGTGCATACGATGGTGGCAATAATTGCCCAGATCATGAAGATCACAACCCACATAGCAAAGTACCGCTGACAACATGTACCAACCAAAATGTTACCTAAAGAGATTACAAAATCACAATACTCCATTGATATTACCAAAAGAAACCCCTTAAAAGTTAGCGACCTTCAGGATGGTAGAATTAACAGAAGCCAGAATCACATGGCAGATGATCTAAGGAGAGAAAACTGTGCCTTGGATTAAATATGCAATGATGGTGCTTTGTTTTAAACATGCAATGATGTGCATTGATTTGAACATGCAATGATGTGCATTTATAAGAACTAGTGCAGAATTATCTTTTGTTACCTCTGAGAAGACACCTGCAGGCAAAGTAAGGAGAGGCCATACAACCACCAACAGCACACTTAGAGCTATCGCCACAAAGCTTGTGAACCGGAAAGACTCATCCAATTCAAGACTCTCTGCAGATTTGATATCTACTTCATCCATCAACTTGATCTCCTTAAACCTGATCACACGAGCCAAGAATACCAGATTCAAATGATATAGATGACAACACTATCACGGAAATGGCAGTGTTGTCACGGAAATGGCAAACAAGGTACTTCACAAACCTGTTATAGCTCCCTGTTGTGTCTGGTGCGATGACTGTCCAAACAATACAGACAATTAAAGAGAGTAACACTGATACTATGGTACCATCCATTGTTGGCCCAAGTTGTTGCAGCGAGTCTGAAATGGAGAGTTCATGATAGACAACCTGTATCCTTTGAAATTGTCAGCTTGCCTTAGAAAAGCATTCCCAGTATCAGTTACTAGTTATCTGCAACATGATCCCATGATTCAAGAATTCATACCTTAGCATGAACAATCCATGCTATGATGGCACAGACCTGACCTCCTAGTGCTCCTGCTATGGCAGCACCTTTTGGAACAGCTGGCCAAACAAGCATGAAAGAGAGGGGAGGAACACTTGAAGAGATCAGAAGTCCACCGACTAAAAACAGGAAGTTTACATCAATCTTCACCTGGACATAATGAAAAGGGTCAAGTTCTCTCAAACAATTTTTTCTTTTAAATTGAGCCAACCTTAAATACTAACATGCACCATTAAAGCTGTAGGAAAACATGTACAGTACCCTAGTCTTGATTAAAATTCATTATGATTTTGCCTGGCTTCTAATAAAAATTGTACAATATCATCATGTTTCAGTGAGCCCATGAGAGAGAAAAGACAAAATGTTATTCGAGTCTGACATAGGGGGGATTACAAATGTCTGCCAGACACCGTCCCCCCTCCAAGTGGCAAAAGCCAATGCATTGTCATACATGTCCATCCCTTTTTGAATTCAGACTATCCGTGGACACCCATCATCATTGCTCACCACATTTGCCCAGTCACAGACAGGCGAGGTCAAAATGTCGTCTGGCACATGACGGACCATCCAAAAAGTGGACCCTGACAGGAATTGGAACCACCAACCTCAGTTACTCATTGTCCCATTGGACCAACCCATTCTCATGTCATTTTTGAAAAGGTAATATTGATGAATCGTGTCCATCTGCTTCTTGTGAAGATAGAGGCAGGCGAAAACACCTGTGGACAAACGTCCCCGCCCCGCCCCTGCCCCCCCCCCCCCCCCCCCCAAAAAAAAAAAAAAAAAAACCCACTTCCCTTGGGGCTTCACATGTCTGCGGACAGTTGTTAAACCCCCTTAAGACTGCAAGGAGAAGGCAATGAGTTGGTATTAATTACAAACTCATTCTTAGTAAGACCAACATCAGATTCTTTCAAGAAGTGGCTCTTGGCCTCCACCATACATAGGTAAAAAAAGGGTGCACCAGGGCAAACCTGTCGTACTTATCCAGAGACATGTATAAGCACCTGACCATGAGCTGTGTGGTATAGGGCAGAAACACCCCGCTCCACCCCTTAAAATGCCTCGAGTGCCTTACAATAAATCCCAATTCACCCAGTTATATGCCTTCTCAAAATCAAGAAGTAGAAAGGGTAGGGACTGACTGGCAAAGATCCAAGTAGTCCTGGATTTTTCCCTCATTGGAGATTGAAAGAGCTGTCTATGCCTTGCCAAAAGGTAGACTGTCCAAAGGATGATGCCCTAACTACATTTCTTCTTGAACAGGTGGTCCTCTTTTCACCACAAGGAACTCTGAGGAGATTTGGGATCTTTGCTGGACTCATTCATCTCATCCCCAGAGGAGCAGATAGAATTATGGTCATTTGTGGAGGCTGTGGTTACCTTGCTTGTAGCATTTTTTTAAAGATTTGATACATGGCATTGACATTCATGCAATTAAGGTAAAAGTATATTGTGATAATGTCTTTGCTTTCTGGGAGGCTTTGTATGAGCCAAGATGTAAAGAAATGGGCACTCCAAGTCCAAATCCCTCTTCTGCTGCCCCCGCCTCCCCATCTGCTGCCCATCTGCGGTCCCCGCCTGCCCCTCTGCTGCCTCTGCCTGCCCTACTGCCTTTGCTACCCCAGCTGCTCCCGCCCTTCTGCTCCCGCCTTTGCCCCCCTCTTCTGCACCCGCCTCTTTATCAGCAGCAATTTTATCTGGATTCAAGTTGGCCGCCCATTTTTTTGATTGGCTTTATGGCTTCTTCTGCCGCCGCAGCCAATCTTTCGTCACCCCCACCCACTGGCCGGGAGAATCATCAATTTTTCACAAGACGAGCTCACCTCTCTTCAGCACGACATTGACCTTGAGGTCCAGACCACCCTTGTTGCAAGAGTTTATGGTTCCCACCCCTCTCATTCGCAGGCCCGTGAATGGCTTCTAGATACTCGTTTGCTTGGTCGAGGCTTCTTCCAGGTGGACTTTCATTCTTCAAAAGCTACTTCTCAGGTTTTGGCTGGCAGCCCCTTCCCTCTTGGTCCTAGGAAGATTTTCTTCTTTCAGTACCAGGAGGGCTTTGATCCAGTGGCGAAGGATCAGTGCCTTGCCCTGGTCTCACTATGGTTCCCTGCTCTTCCTCAGTCCTATTGGAAGCTTTTAGCTTCCATAGGGGCATCCTTTGGCCAAGTTCTAGAGGTACCAGTCCTTCTGAGCTCTCCCGCCTCAGCTTCCGCGGTCGTTACCGCAACTCTTGATGGTGCACCCCGGGTCCTTGTGCTTGTTCCTGATCCATCGATTACTGATGATCATGTTATGCTTCAGAGACCTGACGGATCTCATTTCCGCCAGAGGATGGAGATTGCAAGCAGACCTGACCAGTGTCGGATTTGTCGTCGAGACATGGTCACATTGCTAGAGATTGCCCCAGATCGAGGGGCCATGCTAGGAGGCGGCGTGGTCCTGCCCATCAGAGGCCTTCTGCAGATGTCGAGACTCCAGCTGCTCCTTTGCCACAGCAGACCACACAACGTTGGGTTGTGGTTAGGGATGGCAGGCACCCTCGGACCCCCGTACCTGCCCCTTCACCCACACCCCCTGTAGAGCACCCTACCCCTTATGTAGCTCTTGCCTCACAAGATGTTGATCCTTTTTTGGAGGATGAGGCCTTGCAGGCACATGATCTGGATCCCTCATAGGAGGATGCTGCATTACAGTTACAGGATGATTGTACCCTTGAGGATGATGTTGCACATTTGCATTGTCATGGTACCTCTCCAGTTCTGAGGACTAGCCTTGGCTTTTTCCCGGAGTGGGAGAGAGAGGTAAGGTTTACATCCTCAAATTTTCCCTTCCTTATCTATGCAAGACGTACTTCCGCCTCTAAAGGGAGTCCTTCGTCGACCATGAGATCTGGTCGTTCCTACTCTCAATCCTTATGAGGATTGTCTCTTAGAAAATCACGGTCTTGGGGGTTTTTTTCCGCGTCGGCGGAGACAAATTGTAAAAACCAAGCTCCATTGTGCAGTCACAGGTGGACCTATGGATGTATTTCACTTGCAAGAGCATAAACTGGATGCTAGCCAGTGTGGGAGATGAGGAAAGCTTCTCTCGAGACACACCTTTTGGTCACCAGCTGTTGGTACCGAGGGTGGTGTTTGTATCTCTGTTTTAGCTTTGATCTTGCCTTGCATCATTGGACATGGTGTCATTTTGCCTGTGAGAGCGCAATGGATCCTTCTTATGCAGGGTACTACACGCATTGGCACTCTAATTTGAGACATAGGACACAGAGGAAGGTTTGGAATGCATTGCCACATTTGATCTCTGAGGAGATGTGTGCCGCTCTAGATGCCCCTTTCTCTATGCAGGAGTTCAGTCATGCTCTTCATGCCTTACCTCGTGGTAAGTGTCCAGGGGAGGATGGCCTCTCCCCTGTTGTTTTCATTACTTTTTGGGATGAGATTGGGACTGAGATCACATGGGCTCTGCAAGAGATGTGGGACATAGGTTCTATGCCTTCTTCTCTCACTGAGGGGCTTATTTATCTTATTCTTAAGAGTGGGGATAAGACATTGATTGGCCAGTGGAGACCTATCACCTTACTTGGGACTGCCTATAAGATTCTTGCTAAGGCAGTGAGCATCAGATTGCAGCCAATTTTGCACGATGTCATTCATGATACTCAGAATGGATTCTTACACGGCAGGAGCATCTTTGATAACATTTTCTCGTTTTGGGAGGCTATTGAATGGGCTAAAGCGAGCAATCAGCCCTTAGCCATTTTGCTCTTGGATTTTGAGAAGGCCTGTGATAGAGTGGATTGGGACTTCCTTGAGGGCACTCTTAGCCATATGGGCTTCTCTCAGAGATGGATCAAGGGAGTTTCACGCATGTATCCTGATGCCCGCAGTAGAGTGCTTGCTTGCGGTAATAGAAGCGAGCGGTTTCAGATTTCTCGCTCAGTATGGCAGGGCTGCCCTTTAGCCCCATTATTATATATCATAGTTGCAAAGGCCATGAGCATCTTTCTCCGCTCCACTGCTGGTATTTCGGGATTGAGGTTGCCTCTTTGTAGTCAAGAGGAATTGGTTGACTCTCAGTAAGCTGATGACACAGCCATGTTCTTGGAGGCTTCACATATATGCTTATGTTCCTTCCGGGTAGCACTAGAGGAGTTCTGTTTGGCAACAGGGGCACTCATTAATTGTCACAAATCTGTTGGTTTTTGGGTTAGTGATTCACCGAGAGTTGCTTGGGGTGCGGAGCTTGGTTTTTCTTGGATCAACAGAGGATGCACTGCTAGATATTTGGGATGCTAAATTGGGATTGATATTTCTCCTGTCGAGCAGTTTGCTCCGGTACTTATGAGTATCCGGAAGAAGCTCCTCCATTGGAGCTCCAGGAGATTAGATTTAGCTTCCAAAGCTTTGGTGGCTAATCAGGTATTGCTTGCCTCAGCTTGGTTTATTGCCTCTTGTTGGTGCTTCTCTCATGCGTGCATTGGCCAATTGCGGAGATTGATCCACAATTTTCTTTGGTCAGGTTTGGATGGCGCCTCAGACACTCGTGCCAGGGTAGCTTGGCTCACAGTTATTCAGTCAAAACGAGAGGGGGGCTTAAATATTATCGATCCGGATGTTCACTGCACGGTGTTGCTTTGCAAACTTGTGGTCACAGGTTTCCTACCAGGCACCGAGCCTTGGAAGGATTTTTCTTATCTCAAATTTCCGGATGTACACCTAGGGTCGGGAGAGACTACATGCCCAGCACATGTTTTTTGTTCACAGAGGCTGATTTCAAGGCACCATCTTCCCCTATTATTGCAGCCATTGTCAGAGCATGGAGAAGCATGAGATCTTTTTTGCGACGAAGGTCTCCTAGGTCTTTGGATGAGGCTGACAGACAACCTATTATGTGGAACGAGCTCATTAGGGATGAGGCTGGTCGGCCACTTGGTGCATCTCGTTATATGCAGTGGTCAGGATGGGAGAGATGTGCACACACAATTCTTGCTTGGAAGACCTTTAAGAGTCTTTCGGAGGATCGGAGAGCTGCATCCATTCAGCATCTTAGGGGCTCTCGCATTCGTATTGATCAGATTGATGCAAGTATTCCGCATGAGTGGCTTTCTGGGACCTTTCACGGAGACTATCATCTGAGTTGTCTTGGAGTTTTTTCGAGGATAGGCATACCTCTGCAGGTCATTGCTCTCCCGGGCCAGGAGGCTACAGATTGCATCATTTACTCTATCATGCCTGGAGGGAGATTGAGGAGACGTAGTATGGAGGAGATCATCCCAAATACTAGGCTTAGTCCAGTAAGGATTGTTGGTCGTTCGGGGAAGCATTGGTTCATTGACCCTTCTCCTCAGATAGTGACTCATGGCTCTTGGTGTTTGTGGTTATATGGTGGCAGTCCTATCAGATATCTTCCATGGGATCCAGGAGAGTGAGAGTGGATTGATGCCTGCGATCCTTTGAAAAGCCTTCCTTTTCTCAGTTTCACTGTCCGGAATGCCAGGCTTCTCCTCACTCGACAAATGCATAGGATCCCTACTCTCAAGCCTCATTGGGAGAGCTATGATATTTCTCCAGTGATACAGCACAGATATTGGCATACACTTTGACACTCATACAGAAGGAGCCAGATCTCTCATTTCTTTTGGTTATTCTTACATGGTGGTCTCCCCACCAATCAGTGGAGATCGGTTTTCGGTGTAGCACCTTCCTATCCTAGGTGTGCGGCAGATTCTGAGACTGTACAACATTGTTTATGGAGATGCAGCACTACACAACAGATTTGGGGTTCTGTAGCCCAACTTATGGGCAAATTGAGTGGCCGAGCCATGCATGTGACTTGGGGGGCAGTTGCTTGGCTCTCCCAGTCCGGTCCGCAGCTTTTTTACAAGGGCAGTGATACATATTCTACTATTTTCATTGCTGCCATGGCATATGAGGAGGATGGGGAGGGCTTTGCCTTGCAGGGCTCCTATCGCCATATCTCCACAGTTCCAATTCTTACTCTCACTTCTGATCATTGGACTCCTGGTTCTTGCTAGAGATGGGAGATTTGCAACAATATGTGAGGCCATTGAGGGCACCCGTCGCAAACATTGGGGGAAGCTTTAGGGTGGCTCTGATTGCATGCAAAAGCGCCGCAAGGCCTTCTTGTTGCAGATTTGGTGTCACGGTCCTTTTCTCACTGATAGGGGTGCTGAATTATAGACCACCGTGCAGTTGTCACCGCACCCCCCCCGGCACCAATTGTATGAGACAGCCTTCTCCTCCTAGAGCGGTCAACCACGGGAGAAGAGCACCCTTCCCCCTTTTTCAGATTTCTTGATTATTGCTCCCCTCCATGGAGCTGAGTTTGAACTTAGCTAGCACGACTGTTTTGCTTGGTAACTAATAGAAGGATCTCTTTCCCGGGGAATGAAAAAGGTACACCTTGTGCTTCCATCTAGGCTGGTTAAAATGTCTAATTTTTTCCAAGGGAAAAAGAGATCCTTCCATTAGTAGGAAAAAAAAAGCATTTGCATTGCTATAGATACAACCCTCTAATGAGGTATGAGTACTAGGATTTTTCCTTTTGGGGGGCGGGGGGGGGGCGGGGGGGGGGGAGTGTGTAACAAATTGATGGCATGGCTCAACGAGTCAAGGCCACGTGGCACCTGATCAAGGCTGTGTGGCATGCTCATGCACCACGGACACCCAGCATGGTTACATGAAAACCTGTTTTGTCCCCTACGAAACACGAAACAATGAAACAGACGCAAAATGAAACAAAATATACCCAACAAAAGATATTTCGCCCAAATTTGATGAAAACCCGTCTTGTCCCCCACGAAACATGAAACAATGAAACAGATGCAAAATGAAACAAAACACACCCAACAAAATGCTATTTCACCCAAATTTGAGATTTTTCCAAATTTGATATATAAAAAAACCCATACTCTTCTCCTCTTCTTCTTCTCTTTCACTTCTTTTCTTCTCCATCTCAATTTCCTTAAAAAAGGCTTAAAGACGAAACAATGAAATAGATGAAACATTTCTTGTGACTATGTGTAACCATTTCCAAATTTGACTTCTTGGTCAATTTCACCTAATTGCACACCCAATTGTTGAAATTTCTTACGAGTATTCCACTAGCTCTTCAATTTCTCATATTCCCTCAATTTAAAAATCCCAATTTCACTCGCATACGGTGGATATCTTGCCTACACAAGGCCTACCCACGCCCTTGTGCCACCCTCACCAAGTTCTCACCATTCTCTTCTCCATGTGGCTAGCCTCACCCAGCCAGTATACCCACATGCTCCCTCACCATCACCCTTCTTCAAGCAGCTAGCCTCACCCCCCTACAAGTTATGCCTCACCCCATTCCCCATATGGTAGCCTCGTCCCCTATTCTCATGTGCTAGCCATGAGAACAAGTTCCTACCCTTCCATTCTCCATGTGCTAGGACTCACCCCCCTATTCTCCGTGTGCTAGACTCGTCCTTCTATGGTTTTCCTTCTATGGTTTCTACAACGGTACCCACATGTGCTAGACTCACCCTTCTCCACGTGCACACTGCTTCTAACTCGAGCTTCTCTAAATGGTGACAGTAGGTCCTTTGCATGACTCCTAGCATGGCCCATACTCGAGTGCTAGTCTCATCCCCTCCCCCTCTTCTCCAAGTCTACTCGCTTTGCCCCCCTTCCACGGCTCCTACCCATGTGCTACCCTCGCCTCTCCAACCCGGTCCACTGGTCAGCATCTAGACCTTTCTAGGACTTTGAGACTAAATTGGATAGTGTATCCACTCCAAGTGTATCCGCCCGCTCTTTCAATAAAGCTCTGGAGTGTTTGACAGTGTTCAGCTCCCTTGCATGCTCTTCTTCATTTGTTTTATTGTTACTTCATACTCATTCACTTTCTTCAAGTTAACTAGCCTCGCCCCTTTGCCATCATATACCCCACCATACCCACCCCTCATCTGAGATCCAAAAAAAACTGCATCTATATCATAGATGACACATACAAATAAATGAAAACATGACCGACACCGATACTCATGGCATGCACACGTGTATCCAGTTGAACACAAGTGAAAAAACCCAGCAAAAATTTCCCATCACACCTCTAGAAAATTTGACTAATTCAGTGCACAAAGACAACCTGCTTGGCCACCCTCGTACCCCAAAGCCTCTTGCCACCCTCGCCCCCTATTCTTGTCTGCCCTCACATGTAGGCCACCATCGTCCCCAAAAGCTTCTCGTCACCACCCTTGTCTTCCGGCTTCTCCTCATTGCCACATCACCCCTCTCTGCATCTTTAAAACTAACACACAGCTCTGTGCACTTCATAAAAATCCAAATTTTGGCTGCTTATCATCACACATCCACAATTTCACCCCTGCTTAACATCAAAACCCCTCCAGTAAAGAACAGCCTCTTCCACGGACGCCCTCACCCTATTGAAACTCCATCGCACTTGCCATCCACGACTTGTTCACCGCTCGGCACTTCCACTCTCAGCTGCCTGCACATCACGGTGATAGTGGCCACATCACTCCCCGCTCATTCCTGGCTCGTTTCTCCGCTCCCCGTCTCCCATCTCCCAGCCCCAGTCTACACCTCCATACCTGCACGCTTCTCCGCACCGCGAACACAAACCTATTCATGTCACCCGTTCATCCTGGCTTCCCTCACAACCAAACCCCTCATTGTCATTCCATCAAATGAGGCTGTCTTCCCTCACAACCGAACCCCTCATCATCATTCCATCTAATGATGCTGTTGTCCCCGCCAATGACATCACTCTTTCTTCTTCACAACCACCTCGCCATCTTCTTCTTCCTTCCACTGCCCATCTCCAGGGTCTGATAGCAGTGACCCCCTGTACCGCCCCTCCGACCACCCTTGCTCCGCCTCAGCCTCCCACCAGCATCGTCCACCCGTACCTGCACACTCCCTCCCCCTCATCCCAACAACCAAATGGTGAGAATGGAGTACGTCTGATCCTCGAGGACGAAATCAAAATGAAGGTCTTTTTCTTCACGCAGCTTCACCCCTTTGCACTAATCAAATTTCCCCACTTCACACACACACCACACCAAACACCATCGCCTGTTTCTTCAGATTTAACAAAGCATCACACTGGGGTGGCATCCCGTGTTCTTAGGCAATTCCCTCATTGCGCCGAGGCGGTGCAGCGGTGCCTTGTCTCGTCTCCTTCTGCATGACAAGAACGTGGTCATCATGGCCGATAGAGGTAGGAAGGCTGGGAAGGAGTAAAGGAAATTGCAAGTAAGAAATTGGCAATCTCTGGGGCAGCAAAATGCAACTGGAAGAAAGCCCCACCAAGTAATCTGACGTCTCTGAGGTTAAGCACCCAGGTCGATTGGAGCACTACTATGTACCATTCTTGAACTTGGATTCTCGAGCATAGTAGCCGGGCATTTCATGAAACCCATTTTCATAATCTTTTCTTAAAAATCCCAGAAATTTCAAAACGTTTCATACAGGAAGGGCAGGAGGATGTGTCTAAAAAAATGCAAGATATCTTACTTACATAAATTAACTTGGACGATTATGGTTCAATGTAAAAAAACATACATTCTATCATACAAATCATGCAATGCCTACTTTTCAACAGTGACAAGAAAACCAACATAGATAAAAAGAAAGCCAAAGTTCAAAGTTCAGAGTTCAAAGTTCAAACACATGCAAAATATGTAGACAAAATGGCACCCTGCTAAATAAATGCTCTCAAAATATAACTAAGTCCAATCTGAATAGACTGAAATACAAATGTCATTGCTACTATGTTCCCGAGGGATGAGAACCAGATACTCTACATATCACAGTGTGTCTGTGCTCCATAGTTGTTACAAGGTGCGCCTGTAACAGTTAGAGGCGTTCGAGGCATACGAGGCGTACAACTGCCTAATCGAGGCGTCCACAAAAAAAATAAAAAATAAAAAAAATTTAAAAAAATTTGCTGGTTTGAGTCTTTAGATGGGGGCTTTAAGGGCCCAAGGCAGCCCCTCTCCCCATTATGGTACTGGTTGGAGCTAGACAGATCTGCATTGCTTTCTTGTATACCCTGCGCATATAGGTTGCATACTGAGCCTCTAGCAGTAGTGCTCCATCCATCACACCCCCCCACTAGCTCAGTACTTTCATAGTTTATTTCATGTTCATTTTGTCCTTTTTTTTTCTGGACATCCAGAAGACATTGACAGTTGTAAATTGATTTGTCTCATAGGTCGAGTTCGGCCTCTAGTAGACGTTAATACAACTTTCTTTCTTTCTTTCTTTCTTTCTTTCTTTCTTTCTTTCTCTCCCTCATTTTCTCCCTCCCTCCCTTAAGCCTTTCTTAAGACCCAAAGTTCAAAGTTCAAACTTCAAACACACTAGGATGATGATGTTTTTTATACGCACTTCTAGAACTCTCTATACTCTACCGGTTCATTTCAGTTCATTTCATTTTACTTTGTACCCTTGAATCTTGATGATGTATCCAGATGATAATGATGGACTATTTTGGTCTCATAGATCATTTTGGCCTTTTGCAGACGTTTAATACAGCTTTCTTTGTTTCACACACACACACTCTCTCTCCCTCTCCCTCTCCCTTTCCAGAGAGTGTATTAGATGTCACATGGTTGTAACTTTGGTCTCATTGGAAATCCCCAAGAGGATGAAAAAGCTCTTGCAACAAAAATTGGAGCCACTGATGTATCCATTACCGGAGCATGGCAGGTAGGCAGAGATGAAACCAGGGCGAAGATATTGATCATCAGGTTTGGTGACTTGGAGAAGAAGAAGGCCTTCCTCTCCAAAAGGATGGCCCTTAAGGGGGAAAAGATTTATTTGGATGAGGACCTTACACTGGCACAGATAGCACACCCGAAGGAACACATGCCGCGTGTGCTTGAGGCAAGGAAAGAGGGGAAATGGGTGGTATACAGAGATGGCTGAGTCATCATTACGGAGAGGAGGCCCGCTTGACGGTGCGCGGCCTATGAGACCTTGTGATTCACGGTGTGGAATTGCAACGGAGCCCTTAGAACAGATGCAGGATACTTTGAGGATACTTTCAGACACAGTGATATTGCTATGTATACGGAGACCCATCAGTGCACAAACAAGAGGCTTCCTGACATCCAAGGTTATAGATGGGAATCAGTTTTCCGCCCTCAGCCACGCACAGTGGGAGGTACCAGAGGATCTGGAGGAGTGGCAATACTTTACAGGGAGGAGCTTCGTGACAAAATACATGTGGTACATAGAGATGCAGATGCGAGGTACATGTAGGTCCGAATATGCAGAGAGGGGCTCCGCGAGCTATATGTGGCGGTATGCTACTTTCCCCCAGCCCACTCCAGGTTTGCACCATCAGGAGAGTTGCCATATATACCACTATATGATTATATCATGAGGTTTGCCAGCATGGGAGACATATTACTATTGGGAGACTTTAATGCACGTACAAGCACACAGAGCAGATAGAGCTGTATGATACTCAAGAGGCTATGTACCGGGAGATCACAGCAGAGGATGTAGGGTTGCAGAGATCAAAACAAGATGAGGGGAAGATTACAGATTATGGAAGGCATTTTCTCACACTGGGGAGTGCACATGGGTTGGTCATATACAATGGCTTATCGAGATGGCAAGGATCAGATGCTCTCACACACTGGAACTCTAAAGGGGGAGCGAGCACAGTGGACTACTTGATGGGATCTCCTTCATTGATACCTGATGTGAGGGGTTTCACGATTTCCAATAGGCCCATTGGCATAGTAGCCGATCATGCATACCTAGGTAGATCCCCGAGAGATGGGCCAGCCACTCATCTACCTAGGTACCCGAGATATCAGTTTACATGTGAGACAGTTGGGGTTTATCGAGATCCAGTATCTGATGGCTTGTTCGCTTTAGACCCGCATAGCCCTCTAGACGTGATCATGAGAGGATTGGCAGGTGTACTACATGCATCCGCCTCATATGTGTTTCCCTGCACTATGATCCCTTCTACCCAACCCCGCAGCATTGCCCCACAGAACAATTGGTATGATGACGAGTGTCGTGAGACACGAGCACAGCTACAGCGTGAGATTGCCATTGGGTCTCACACTCATAGAGACAGGCCAGGATGATCTTTCGGTGCCTTGTGCGGAGGAAGAAACGAGCCTATCTGGCTAAGCTAAAGGAGGAGATCTACCAACTCTTCCTGGGGAAGGGCAGCAAGAGGGCATGGAAGATGTTTCAGGAGAGACAGCCTCGTACTCCGATTACTACACCTGAGGCATGGCATACTTATGCTAGAGAGCTATATGTTGCACTAGGACAGCCCCCCACCCCCCCTCCACTGGGAGCTAGACCGGCTAGCAGCACCTTTTTTACTATGCGGATGGTGCTAGATGCAATAGACAGGTTACAGAATGGAAAGGCACAGGATCATGATGGGCTAGTTGGAGAGCGCTTCTCATATGCACGAGACACTTTGGCTCCGCTCATCGTACATGTGTTTAATCGTGCCATTTCCCAACAAACTGGACAAAGCATATCATTGTACCACTCTTTAAGAGTGGGGACCCCATGGTACCAGGCAACTACAGGACGATCATGATTGGTCATTACTTGGGCCAATTATATGGCTCTATATTGGAGTCGGAGCTGAGCCGATGGGCAGAGAGGCATGGTCATCGAGCACATGGACAGGCTGGCTTCAGGAGAGGATTTACTACCTTGGATCACATACTGACACTTCGGGCACTTATTGAAGAGTGCAGGGCAAAAAAGAGAAGGATATACTGCTACTCTGTGGACTTCCGCAAAGCCTTCGATACCGTACCACGTGCCAGGCTTATGAACAGATTGCATGACATTGAGGTACCCGAGGATATGCAATGGGGGATATATGCTTTGTATGAGTCTGTGACAGGCAGAGTCCAAGCTCCAGGCGGACTATCTGATAGGGTGACCAGCACAATAGGGGTGAAGCAGGGATGCCCGCTATTGCCCACCCTCTTTGGACTGTACATTGATGCGGTCTCTGATTATGTAGACAGATTGGGAGGCCTAGGGGCATGCCTGGCAAGGGTCTTGATACCCATCTTGTTATATGCTGATGATATTGTTCTAATCTCAAACTCTCCGGAGGGATTACAGAGATACCTGGATGCATTATAGGCTTTCTGTGCGGATAGAGATCTGACAGTGAACCTTGGGAAAACCAAGGTTATGGTGTTTAACACCACACAGGCATGGGTGACGAGATCAAAGCCTCAGTTCACTTTCCGAGGGGAGCCGGTAGAGTACATCAGGTCATATGTCTACTTGGGAGTTACTTTCACAGGACCGCGTTTCTCCCCGAAGGAGGCAGCAGCAGCTAGATTAGCTCGAGGGCATGCAGGCTTGGGGGCACTTGAGAGGCAGCGTGCACACATACAGTTTCAGGAGCCACGCACGAAATTGTGGCTATTTGATACGCTTGTCACACCGACCCTCATGTAAGGAGCTCCAATTTGGGGGCCCAGTATACATCACAGATCTCAGAGAGGGACAAATGAGGGATGGAGGCAAATGGAGAGACCACTGATTATGATGATTGCCCGCATGATTCGGAGCAAATCATCAGTACCACATGAGATTGTTCGGGCTGAGTTGGGTGCCCCACCAGTAGTAACCGAGGCCCTATTCCAGGCAGTTACCTTTTTACAACGGCTATGGGAGCACCTTTTTACAACGGCTATGGGAGCTCCCTCAGCAGAGGTACTCCCGATTGGCATTGACCTCATCCATACAGTTGGCAGAGGATGGAGATACTCATGGTTGGTACGCTCAGATGAGATCATGGTTTTGACCTACATGGTTTGCGGATAGAGGCACTACCACCCTTTCAGTACAGTCTGGATTGTCCATTTTTGGATCTCACCCGCTCAGAGCAAAACCGTGTGATCAGGATGGATATCATCAGAGTGGACACAGAGAGGACATGGACTAGCCCCCTTGAGCCCTTGGGCACGAAAATGGCTCATTACAAGAGCCATTTTCTACACCTCTCACCGGATGATTTTATCACCCGCCCGGCGTAAATGGATGTACACCTATCACAAGGGATACGTTGTGCCATTGGACAAATCCAGACCTCATCACACCAGCTACGGATTGAGACAGGGCGATATGTGCATCAGATCTTGGATGACCGCATTTGTCAGCTATGCTACCAGGAGGTAGAGACAGAGGAACACTACATTTGCCGATGTACAGTCTATTATGAGATCCGAGGGAGATATCACTGCCTCTTCCGAGATAGTTTTGGGCCGTTACGCAGGGTCATGGAGTTTGAGGATCAGTGATGCCTGGGATTGTTTCTACTTGAGCTCAGGAGACACAGAGAGACCCTCTTGGCAGACAGGAGGCCGAGCCATGATGTACCTAGACAGAGGACCCTGACAAATTTCTTTGGCACCAACACCAGCAACCTAGCCCACACACCTCCTGATACCTCCTCCATTGGGCCATCGGGGCACTGACCACGCTCCCAGGGAGTCACCACTAATAGAGCACTTATCTTATGTCGTGCTCGTCGGCCACGCCCACTAGGATCCCGACCACGGCATCCTCACCATCGCCAGATCAGAGCCATTATTGCTCGGCATCGGAGGCGCCTACCTCGCTTCTACGACCTCTCCATTCTAGACAGCCCCATGGCGGAGATACTTGATCTAAGGAGAGGGCAACACTTCAACTGATCAGCATACATGGGTCTACCTGATATACATTTTTCAGTATTTTCCAGTATTTTTTACTCAGTATCATCTCGGAGTCTTACAGTTCTGTTCTTATAACTGTAGGACAATCAGTTTATTGTACTTTTTAGTCTCATTTAGTTGTTCTCTTTGATGAGACACCAACTTGAGATGTACTCTCAGTTTTGGTCTCATAGGCCACTATGGCCTCTTAGAGACGTTAATATATCATTTCATTTCTCTCTTAACTTTCACTATATATATTAATCTATCTATCACTATATAAACAAACGCCTCTAACACGCCTCTAACACGCCTCTAACGTCTCTAAAAAATACGAGTCTTTCGAGGCACGTACCATACCCGCCTCGTACCAAATGCCTCTGACGCCTCTAACAACCTTGCTGTGCTCTATAGTGATGTCCTCCTGAAAGACACCGAGCCCATCTTCGATGAAAGGGATGATTTTCCTGGCCAGTAAAGGTGGAAGGGACCATCCAGCCAACAGGCTTCTTCTCTACAAAATTTTCCAGATTTCACCAGGTTTCTTTTTACATTGATGGCAAGAAAACGCGAAGGGTATTTTGTGAAGAGGTAGAATGGAGAGAAGAAGAGCTTTCCTGTTGGCAGTCTATAACCCCTGCATCAACCATCTTTTTCTGCAACTTTCCTTCTGGCCTAACCCTAAGTCTAGCCTGCTCCTACTGCATTTGTCACCTTTCTCCTCGCCTGCAAACCGTAATCTCCTTCTCGTCACCTTTTCCCCCTCTATTCCCATTACCTGAAAACCCTGATTTCCTCTTGAGCCTGTCTCACCGTGCTTCCGCCTATGGTTCAGCTCTGCAGCCCCACTGCCTAGTCATACAGCCCATCGCTAAGCTGTGCAGCCTGTTGCCCAGCTTGTAACATTAACATTTATGTTCATCTTTGCAGCCCACCCTGATGTGGCTCACAAACCTGTGTGACTGGACACCTGGCTCAATTCTCCTGCAGGACTTGCTCTTGTTGATGATGCATCCCTGCTTTCTCCCAGATTTGGCTGATTCCTGCCAATTTCTCCTCCCCCATTGCACTTAATTACGGCTCACACTTGCACCCACTTGCATACCACTCCTTGGCACAACCATTTATGTATTTATTTAAACAAGAAAATCCAGGGATAGAGATGGATACCTTGAAGATGAAGCAAGAAAAAGCTCCCATGCCAACCCCTATGATCAAAATTGCCGTACGTGATACATATAAAAGCTCCTTACCAGTCGCTTGAGGCCTTATATAAGCCTGAATCAAAGAGAAGCAATAAAGAACAATTTGAGTGGTAAGTCATAACACTCTAAGCCCTCAGTGTTATCCCTTGCATTTTGCTTCATTTGAACTATCTCTTTCGCCCCCACAAAAACCCTCCAAACTTTTTTTTACCTTGTAGACATCATATGTAAATAGAGAACTCATTGCAATGAATTCAGCTGAACCAGAAGATGTTGCAGCCATAAATACAATCGTCAAAATCAAAATGACACCACCTGCTCAATCCACAAAACCCTTTAATTTGATGGAGGCAAAGGTGAGCAAGCTTCTTCAAAAATTCTGATGCTGCAACAACTACAACACACAATATTGACACTAGCACAAATTGGGATGAGTATCTTTTTGGTCTGCCTTTGTAGAAGGCACGACTAAGGAATAGCTATGTTTTGTGTGGAGACTAATTTCTTCACTTCTCTCTCATTCTTTATAGACACATGTCACATGCCGTGAGGATTGCGATTGGCCAGATCTGTCTCATCACATGGCATGAGGGTGGAGATTGGTAGCCCTCTGTCACCCTTTTCTCTCTCTTCACAACCCCCTTTCCAACCCTTTCTCTCTCTTTGCAGCCCTCTACCACCCCTTTCTCTCTCTTCACAGCCCTCTGCTGCCCCTTTCTCTCTCCCAGTGGGCACCTGAACATATCCAAAAAATACAATAAGCAAACTTTTCAAGAATTTGAAAAATTACATGGTGCAGATGAACGGTGACATTCCTTTTGTGTGTGACAGTGCAAGACAGCTTGCATCCTGAACAAAAATGGCAACCCCCTCACACAACACATGCAACGCAAAGAAAGAAAGAAAGATATATTAAGCGTCTACTAAAGGCCCAATGGGCCTATAATACCAAAGTGATACAATAATGTCCATGGCATATCGCACCATGGAATGGAAAATAAAACAGAAACAAAACATAAACATAGATATCTCACTGGGGTGATACAAAATTGTCCATGGAAACTCATCATGGAATACTAGGAACATAGAAACATGAGAGCAACATCAGCCCCCAATAGATGGTATACCACTCTCCAAAATATCAAGCATCGGGCTAATGAGTATGGCTGAGAGGTCTCCCTCAGCTACATCACGTGGAAAGGTAGCTCGATGGCGGTGGAACATGTCCTGGATCTAGAGCTACTGATGGGATCATGGCCAACGTCCCAGGTGCTTGGGGCATCGGGCACGCTGGAGTGCAAAGGCCCGATCTGAGGTAACTCCTCTCAGGTGAGGTGGGTTTGGAGCAGCTCGAGGCGGGTCCACAAGATCCACTGTATCGGTGTCCTTCACCTCCTGGGTCCGGAAGAAACTGGTGATGGTTGGCTGGCGAGGGAAAGGGCGGGGTGGCTGGGGCCGAAGCTCTCTCAAGAAAGTGTCCTTGCGTCTGCGGAGCTCAAGCAGGAAGAGGCCTATGAAATACTAGTTCGGGAAGTCAATGATCTTGGAGAGTGGACCAAATCCCTCACGAAAC
Organism: Cibotium barometz; assembly: GCF_041138505.1. Lineage (NCBI taxonomy): Eukaryota > Viridiplantae > Streptophyta > Polypodiopsida > Cyatheales > Cibotiaceae > Cibotium > Cibotium barometz. Next base: position 7,980,223 of record NC_141104.1, on the reverse strand, counting down.
AAACAGTAAAACCTCCTGCAGATCTCATAGTATACTAGGTAGCGGCGTATGTAATGCTCCTCCGTCTCAACCTCTGAGTGGCATACTCAGCAGATCCTCTCCTCTTTGGGTCTTCATATGAGCTTCCCGGCTCTGAAGAGGCGCTCAACTCTACCTGTCTCCACTCTGAGGCGATGGGATGAAATCCGTATCTAGCCAATCGCAATGCACATGGCATGGGACATGTGAACACTCAGGCATCCCGGCTGCTGGATGAATCCATCGTCAGTGAGCATGAGGAAGTGATCTCTGTAGAAGTGCATGTTCGTTGGGAGCTCTGGAGGTGTGATCCATGTTTACAAAACTGAAAACTATTGTGCAGGAAATGGAAATGTAAGGAATCCAATCAGCCCTCACTCCAAAACTGTCGGAATGCACAACGGAAAAATAAGCCAAGTGTTGTAGAGAACAAAACGTAGAAGTGTAGAGAGAGAGAAGTTGTATAAACTCTGCTATATACACAAGATTAGGTACAAATACGGTGTGGGCGGCAAGGCTGGTATTTATACCACCCTACAGTGCTGGTCGGCCAACCCAAAACCAGCCGACTGGGTGCACACATGTCCATGACTGAGAAAATGACTAGCCGGCCAGGACAAGACATGGTCGGCCAGGAGAAAAACATAGTCGGCCAACACCAGACAGTCCCCACGACAAAAAAAAGGGAGAAATACCCACGAAAACATGGGAAAAGCTCCTGGGCGGGCAAACCACAACAAAGGCCCTCACTGAGTAATATGTCCAGACAAGAGATGATTGCTTACACCCCCTCTCAGCTCCTGGATGTGGAACCAACCCCAGTGAGCTGGAGTGCTGCCGAAGCATAGCCTAAGGTAGAGACTTCGTGAAGAGGTCCGCTGCATTGTCCTCCGTCGAACAAAACTTTAACAAGATGTCATCACCCAAAATCTTCTCACGAACAAAGTGACTCTGGATGACCGTGGGTTCCACCAGGGGAAACCCAATCTCGCCAAGTAACCTCTGCAACCTCACCACCTTGCAAGTAGCACCACAAGCAGCCCGGTACTCTACCTCTGTAGATGACAAGGCAAAAATTGGCTGCCTCTTGCTGCTCCATGAAATAGCTCCTGAGCCAAGGGTAAATCCGTAGCGTGATGTAGATCTCCTCGGGATCTCCTCCCTAATCTGAGTCACTGCAAGCTTGGAGTCTGACTCCATGCGTCGTTCCCCCTCTAGTGTCATAGAAGAGTCCAAGATCCTTCGTGCCCTGCAGATATACCACAAGATCCACAACCCTGCGTCCCAATGAGTCTTCAAAGGCGTCTGCATGAATGAGCTCAACAGCCCCACCGGGAAGCTCAAGTCCAATCTGGTGTTCAGCAACCAAATCAATTCCGATACAAGGAGGCATCAACCTGCTCGCAAGGATCAACTGTAACTTTGGTATGCCAAGTCCTGGAACTTGCTGAAGACCATACAGGAAACCTGTAAACCACTCCCTTTGAACCCGGAACCTCAAAGCCTGGAGGCTACGCAACAGACACCACCTCCCGTAAGTCACCATCTGCCACTTGCATGGCTTTCCTACAAGTCCCCTGGGAAAGAGCTTCCTCAACTATAGTAGGCTCTTTGTCTTGAATAATACGAGACATCAAAGCATAGTTCACCTGTAAAGGTTCCTTTGATTGACAAACGCAAGAACTGGAATGTCCTTGCCTATTGCTGCCAACATCTGGCAAGCCATCCACCATCTGGTCCCAGAAAGCCCGCCGCAGCGCATCCACATTCAAGTGGTCATGACGAAATCGCCACAAATCACCTAACTGAGAACCTGTAAGAGAAAGTGCTGAGAGTTTATAGATCCCATTCTCCACTCCGCCTTCCCATACAACCTGGCTTGCTGCTTTGTCTCGTAGAACAACAAAATGCTCATCAAACTCCATCCAGTCTTGCAAACCTCATGCACTGACAACAGATGAAAACCAAGAGATGGGACATAAAGAACCTGGGAGGAATGCTTCCCCCCTTTGCCATCAAGAACGATCTCTAACTTGCCCTCACTGTGAATAGGGATAGTGGACTTGTCACCACTCAGGATGTGACCTGCGTGCCTTCTAAGATCCTGTAATAACTCTCAGGAAGGAGTCACGTGCCTCGAAGCACCACTATCTAGAATCCAGTCTCGAGTGTCCCTAGCAGTGAGTCCAACTGCCTCCCTACTCGAAGAAGATGAAGCATCTGTGTCCATAATCTCCATGTGCACAAAAGCTAGAGTCTTCACGGTTACTACTGAGGAATCTGCACCTCTCAGTGCTCTGCTTAGGACATTTCCGCCAATAGTGACCTTTCTCGCCACAATTGTTACAGGTCTGCTCTGCCTTCAAAGCGTCACGATCCAAGTCGGGCTCTTGCTGAGAAGACTTCTCCTGTGAAGACTTCCCTTTGTCCTTACTGCAGCCTTTCGACCGCTGGCCAGTTAAGGCCTCAGAACCTCCACCCTGTGGGAGGGTTCGTAAAACGCTCTTCCTCGTCCAAGACCATAGGCACAAGCTCCTTCCATGTGATGGTATTGAGCCTCCCACTAGTGATCAAAGAGGAGTAAAAAGCTGAATATTGAAAGGTCAGATGAGACAGCAAAGTGATGGCCATGTCCTCTGAAGATATCTCCTTCCCAGCCTAAAGAACCTCCTGCTCAAGAGCCTGCAACTTATTGATGTGCTCTTGCATCATCAAAGACTTTGCAAGATTCATCACCTGCATCTGCACTTCCAAGGAAATCCGCTTCATGGGTGATACCTTGTTATATAGGGAAGCTAAATGTTGCCAAATCCCTCTGGCCAGCGTCATATGTTTGATATGACTAATCACCTATGGTGTGCAATTAAGAAAGATGAAAGAATGCACACGGGCATTGACATGATCCCACAACTGCGCCTCAACCTCCCGTTCTTTCCAAGTAGAGGGAAAAGCTCCCCGTTCTCCAACTCTGGTCGTGGAACACCAACCACAATGAAATTAGCCGAGTCATAAGACTCCAAGATAGACAGACTCCTCCATTACCTTCCGGATGCCGTAGTTGGTTCCGTCCAACTGTCGATCCACCGGGAATGTGGGAGAGTAGGTATCTTCACGTGCTTCTCAGCCATCTCAGGCAAATCTGCCATCTCAAGGGTTCACAAGGTCTTGTGAAGGGAGCGTGGGTGGGAAAAAAAATGGAGAAGGGGCTACAAAATAATATGAAAGGTGGCTCTCCAACGGTGATGGCCGTCTTCTACCCAATCTCCAAGTCCCGAACAGCCCAAGAATTCTCCAATGAGCACCAAAAATTAGCAAACCCTCAAGCTCCCACTATCTCCAAGCTTCAAGCCACCTGGGGCTTTGATACCATGTCGGAATGCACAACGGAAAAATAAGACAAGTGCTGTAGAGAACAAAACGCAGTAGAAATGAAATGAAATGAAATGTTATATTAACGTCTTCAAAAGGCCATAATGACCTATGAGACCAAAAGTTACATCATGGTGGATCTGATACAATGTCTGGATAAAAAAAACCCAGAAAAATGAAAAATAAAGATGATACTACTGGTACCTAGAAAATGAAACTGGAACTGGAATATAGCGAGGGGGGGGGGTACGCTATGGAGGTGAGTGGAATATAGTGAAGGGATACAATATCATGTGGGACGGAGGGGTACACTATGGAGGTGCCTCCATCTCATAGTATGTGCCGCATCGGACACTGGCGGATCTCCTCAATATCCTCTGTGGTCAGCACCCTGACTGGGTGTCCCGCATGCCTCGCAAGAATAATCCGAATCTGCCGCTGCAACCTCCGTCTATGCTGGGATGCCCCCCTCCGTAGTCGTGGGCATCTGGACCACCCAAGCTCAATCGCACGATCAATCAGTGTACCCCTGGTGTGGGCGGTATCCATGTCCTGCTGCTGCTGTGGTCCATCTGGCACAGTGATGGCTGGACTAAAGAAATCTGTAATGTGCCTCTGAGTCTGGCTCTCTGTGTGCCTAAGCAGGCTATCTCTATGTCTCCGCAGCTCAAGCAAGAACAATCCCAAACACCTCTGGTCCTGGTACCCCATGACTCTGGAAAGTGGTCCAAAACCCTCTCTGAATAAACAGTGGAAACGACCACGTATCTCATAGTATGCAGTACAATGGCATATATAATGCAGCTCTGTCTCTGGCTCCCCATGACTTGCTTTTTTCGAAGATCCGAACGCTGCTGATAGATTCCACGTCTGATTTCTTCTAGGCCTCTTGGGTGGGTGCGTTGATTTAGGCTCCTCTCCTTCCACCTAAGCTGCGCTTCCCCATCGCGGGGTCCGCGATAGGTAGGCGGGTACTACGAGCCTTCTGCCCCACGCGTCCGCCCGCGGGTTAGATGCGTGGTTCACCGGTTCCACCGAATACTCTCACTTGTTGAAGCACAGTGCGCTTTAGGCCCAAGCCGCAGGGCTTCCCCTCGGCATATCCTGGCCTCAGCTGGTATACCTCTATATCGGCCAATCTCAATCTCAAGCTGGTGTGAGGATGTGCGAATCTGACCAATAGCACATCGTACTGCATGAGACAAGTGTACATCCATGTAACTGGGTCTGATCACAAAACCATCTGCTGTGAGCTGAAGAAAATGCTCTCTGTAGAAAGCCATCTTCGTGCCCAGCTCCTCAGTCGGCTGTATCCATGTCCTCCTAATGTCCAGCTGAACTAAATCCTGACGGATGAGTCTGGTAATCTCTGTCCGTGTGAGAGTGAGAGAGGGTGCCTCCAGAGAATACTGGAAGGGAGGCAATCTGTCCATGCTAAAACCATGTGCCTGGAACCAAGATGTCATCTGTCCATACCAACAAGCCGTGTCTCCCTGTAAAGCTAACTGTCGGGAGGACTCCAGGGCGAGGCGTGCATATCTGTCTCGGGGGAGATCCCACAAGCCATGTATGTAGGAGACTGATCTCGTAAGAGCCTCAATCACCAGAGGGGCAGCCGCCAGCTCTGCTCGAATAATCTCATGAGGTACCACGGCCTTGGCTCTTATAATCCTAGCAATCATAGATACCAAAGGCCTCTCCATACCTCTCCACCCGCCTGCGCTATGATGGCCCACTGAAGGTCCCCATATCTGCACTCCATAAAGCATAGCTGATGTCACTAGAGTGTCAAAAAGCCAAAGTTTCGTTCGAGGTTCCTGAAACTGAACCTGCGAACACATCCTCTCCAAACCACCCAGGGCTGCATGTGCTCTAGTCAATCTAGTCTCTGCTGCTCTCCTCATCGAAAACACTGGCCCACTGAATACTACCCCAAGATATGTATATGCATCTGTATACTCCACAATCTCTTGCCCATATGTAAATGTGGAAGCTGATCGCCTAACCCACTGTGGCGTGGTGTTAAACACCATAACCTTGGTTTTGCCAAGGTTGACAGACAATCCACTATCATGTGCAAACTCATGTAAAGCATCCAGATGACGCTGCATACCCTCAGGGGAATCAGAGATCAACACAATATCATCAGCATATAACAATAGTGGGATCCATGTACCTGCTAGCTGGGCTCCTCTGTCCCCCAATCTCTCAATGTAGTCAGAAGCCTCATCCACATACATACCAAACAGTGAAGGAGATAACGGGCAACCTTGCTTCACTCCTATAGTGGAGTGAACCAAAGTAGAGACCCCCTCTGGGGTGCGTACCTGTCCTGCAACTAATCTATATAAAGCCATAATCCCCCATATGAGCTCTGTGGGTACCCCCATCTCCTGTAATCGCCTCATCAATCTAGCTCTGGGCACTGTATCAAATGCTTTGCGGAAGTCCACAAAGCTACAATAAATCCGTCGCCCATGCGACCTGCCCTCCTCAATAATGGCCCGGAGAGTCAAGATGTGGTCAAGAGTAGAGAAACCTCTCCTGAACCCTGCCTGTCCCTCTGCTCGAATGCCAACTCTCTCTGCCCATCTACTCAACTGCTGCTCAAGAATGGATGCATACAATCGTGCTAGTGTGTGACCAATCATAATAGTGCGATAATTCCCTGGCTCCATAGGGTCCCCTGACTTGAAGATAGGCACGATGGTGGACCTACTCCAAGTCTCAGGTAAGCCTTCGCACATAGCACGATTGAACATCACTGCTAGAAGCTTTGCCAGCATGTCTCTCGCATGAATAAAGTGCTCAGCGACCAATCCATCATGATCATATGCTCTCCCAGTCTTCATCCTATCAATGGCCTTCCTTACCATCTCTGCGGTAAAGAAAGTACATGTCTGTGGGCATGGTGCTGGCGGGTCAGGAAAAGGTGTCTGTCCAGGAACTGTATATAGAGATGCTGCATAACTACCCCAGACCTCTGTAGAAGTGATGGCCAAAGCAGGGGAGGACTCATGAAACAGACGCCAAGCCTCCCTCGAGTCCTGGCTGGTATAATTCTTGCTCTAGCTGAGCAAGGCCGGCCCGCTTCTTCCTTCGCACAAGACGTCGGAAGGCAATACGTGACTGTCGGTGAGTAGTGACTCCCAAAGCAACCTCCCGCTGCAGTCGGGCTCTGGTCTCTCTGCACTCCTCATCATACCAGCTGTTCTGGGGCATACATCTAGAACGCTGTCTCTGTCCAGGCTGAGTATGTGGATATGCCTCTCTCGCTGCATCATGTAAAGTCTCTGTCAGTATATGGGTCAACTCCTCCAAAGGTCTCCCTGGCTCCTCTGTGTACAGACGTTTATAAATCCCATCTGTGTAGACAGCATCAGTCTCTGAGGTAAAAGTATATCGAGTGTGATCTGCCCCTCGTGTCCTCTGAGCTGTGGTAAAGTGAAAAGAGATAGTCAATGTCAACAATGCATGATCCACTACTACCCCAATGGACCGAGATCCAACTGTGAAGTCCTCAATGCATGAAACAAAGCTGGGCATAGCCATAACATAATCCACTGTGCTAGCACCATGTCTATGTGGAAAGCAAGTAAATCCAGCTGCTGACGGAAACCTCTGCAAGCCATTAAGTATGGCCAACCCATGTGCAGTCCCCATATCTACCAAATATCTCCCATACTCTGTGCACTCCACATCCTGTGAGCGTCTGTCTAATCCCATATCCAGAGTGTCCAGCTCTCTCAGCATCTCCTCCGAGGTATCATAAAAGGCTGTCTGGCGGTTGCCCGTCCGGGCATTAAAGTCCCCTAACAGGATGATGTCTCCATCCCTAGAGAACTCCCATATGTCATCATCTAGCACAGAGAAAGGAGACTGCCCTCTAGGTGCTGCATATGTCGATGTACTAGGAGCAAAATAGCATATGGCAATATACAGGAATCTACCTGTGTCGGCCCTCAGTCTCACCCACATATATCTGGCCTGATCATCTCTCCGAACGATGTGTAGAAGCGGTTGCAGCTCCTCCCTGAAAAGAACTGCCACCCCTCCTGATCCTCTACTACTGTGTACCGATCTCGTCCCTACTCTGCAAGCTGTCTCCCATCTGTATCCTGTCACCTGTGGCATCATCTGACCAGGAGCCTGGTGAGTCTCCGAGTAGAAGACTATATCTCTATCTCTAAAGCTGTCCTCAAAGGCACCTACATCAAGTCTGAGGGATCCATTGCAGTTCCAGGCTGCCAGCTTTAATTTGGTCCCATAGGTCTCGCACCGTCATGTAGAGCGTCGCTCCACGATGACCACCCTCCCTTCTCTATAAAATGCTATCTTTCCCTTTTCTCTTGCCGCTCTAATCTCTGGCATAACTTCCTTCATATGTGCAAGCTGTGAAAGAGTAAGATCATCACCAAGAAAAATGCCTGTATTCTTTAAAGTGGGTCGTCTCTTCAAGAACTCCTTCTTCGCCTCAATAGAGGGGAAGCGAAGTATGAGAGCTCTTTCCTTTGATGTTTCCCCGTTGCCTCCGCTTTTTTTGCCCACTCTCCAAGCTTTTGCGTGTGCCGGACTATCAATCCCCATCAACACCATAAGCTCTTTCACCTCCTCTTCAACTTTATCCTTGTCTTTAAGGCCGGTAATCCTCACATGCAAAGCACGTGTACGTCTTCGTTGTTCCTCTTCCAAAGTCATGTTAATGATTGTAGGTGTAGGGGTTGTTATCTCCTTACCTTTACCCTTCTTGGCGACCTCTATCCACTTCTCCGCTTCATCCATCTTCTTTTGCGTCTTGGTGATGACTTCCACCCATGAGGAAGTCTTTGCTTCATGCTGCTTCTCTTCTTCCTTAATTGCCCGTACTTGTTCTTTGATAACCTTGAGCTCTTCTATCATTGATGGCTGAATTTCACCGTCTTCAAGTCCACCATTTGCCTTGGCCTCTGCAAGCTCCCTCTGAAGAGCTGAAATTACGCCTTTGAGCGTGTTGACTTCCCCGTGAAGGTCTTTGACTTCCGCTAAGAGGTCCTCCTTCTCCTCTTTCCACCACTTACCCTCATTGAATACCATTTGGAGAAAGTTGGCTTTCTGTATAAACTCTGCTATATACACAAGATCTGATACAAAAATGGTGTGGGGGGCAAGGGTGGTATTTATACCAACCTACAGTGCTGGTCGGCCAGCCCAAAACAAGCAGCCGATTGGGTGCACACATGTCCACAACTGAGAAAATGACCACTCGGCTAGCACATGTGCAGCCGACCAGGACAAGACATGGTCGGCCAGGAGAAAAACACAGTCGGCCAGCACCAGACATTCCCCATGACCAAAAACAGGGAGAAAAAACCCCAGAAAAATGGGAAAAGCTCCTAGGCGAGCACACCCACAACAAAGGCCCTCACTGAGTGATATGTACAGACAGGAGATGATTGCTAACAAAAACTGCATACAGGCACAATGTCCATTAAACACATCCTCACATAGCAAGCGGATTAAATTGGGGCAATGAGACAGGAATTTCAGAAACATGTAGAAGATGCAACTAAGATCATAAAACTAGAGCTCCATGGTCAAATGAAAAAGAGCTAGATGCTTTTAAAGTAGCATGGAGCACAGAATGCCAATTGTAGAGTATGTTTACAAAACTGAAAACTATTGTGCAAGAAATAGAAATGCACTTTAATCCAATCAGCCCTCACTCCAAAACTACATGCAGGCACGATGCCCATTAAACACATCCTCACATTGCAGGAGGATGAAATTGGGGCAATGCGATAGGAATTTCAGAAACATGTAGAAGATGCAACTAAGGCCATAAAACTAGAGCTCCATGCTCAAATTCAAAAGAGCTAGATGCTTTTTTTTTATATAGTGAAGATGTATTTATATTAATAATATGAAAAGAGTACATATAAACTGTGGGTTAGTCTTCTCAAACAATGAAGAGAAGAACTACCCACAGAAACTGCTCAATCCAATATCCTCTTAGTGAGTAGTTTCATTGTATCTGACTCCCATCTATTTACACTCACCAGACTAGCAATGTTAGCTTTCACTAAACAGATAACCTTCTTAGGATCTACACTTTGCATGCCATCATTAACAAAGACCAAAGTGTTCCTCGTAGACCAAATCTCCCATAGGCATGTAAATCTTGCAAATCCAAAAAGGCTATTACTCTCCTTTGCTGGACCAATCTTTTTACCCAAAACCCAATGGGACCATGTACATTGCAGCCCAAAAATGTCCCCCCCCCCTCCCATTTAGAGAGCTATGTCCAAAAGGATCTTAGGCATGCTTGAAATCCTCGATGGCTGCTTTGCATCTTGGGCATATCCCTGAGGCCATATTTCTGATCATCAGCTTACAGCCTAACGGAAGAGCCCCAACCATGATTCTCCACAAAAAAGTCTGAGCATGTGTTGGTAGTTTGGATCCCCAAATTCTTCTGCATCTAGACTCCCAGCAGCCAAGCTACTTTCCATATTGTATTGCAATGTTTAAAATCTCTCTTCTCTTGCATTAACATCTAATAAAACTTGGCAGTTGATTCCCGACCAAGGGGAAGTCCATCTGTCCACCCCCAATCTTTGATCCACCTTTCCGTGAGCTGAGAAGTATTGATAGTTAGCGTCTTGAGCTTACCAATAATTACCTGCAGATGATTCTTATCAAATCTTGAGAGACCATACATGACAGATAGTTGTTCATCATCTCTCCACCCCAGAAGAGGACCATCCCAGAAATCCTCAAATCTGCTTATCCCTCTGTTGTTGAGTCTTTTGCTCACTTTGGGCTCGATGAGGGCTAACGGAGGAAAACAAATTGGGGACCACCAAACATTATACATGCATAGTGAGTTTCCCGTGATTCTAGGAGATCCTTGCCATTGAATGAGGGGAATGAACCTCTTCCATTTCTTAATCAGAAATTCAGCAAAGGGTATATTTTTAAGGACAAGTGGAGCATGGGAAAAAATCTTATCAATCCAAGAGAGTCCCCTCCATTTGCCTTGCCAACTCACAGTCATATACAAAGAAAGCTCTTTAAGCATCCTAGTCCAAGGTTGACTCTTCTGTAGAAAGGAAGTCAACATTTTTGGCATTCTCGCCATTGCATGTGTTTCCATGTCTAGGATGCCAATTCCCCCATCCTTCTTGGGTTTACACACCTTCTGCCATGCCACGAAGAAACATGGTCTCTTGCCCTGCTTATTCTTCCATAGAAAAGCTTTAGCATAGCTTAGAGCTCTCTTCCAGAGGAAAGCTGTAAAATCTATACAAGGAGTAAAGAAGTTAAAGCATGCCAACAACACCATGTTTACTATTACTACCCTTGAATTAAAGGGAAGATATACGTTATCCCAAGCTCTAAATTTGGCTATGAATTTGTCCATAAGCCAGTCCGCTATGTCTTTACCCGAGACATCCACTCCCATGGGGCATCCCAAATGTCTAAAGATCTGTCCTTTGTTCATAGCTTCGCAACCCCATCTGGTTACATCAAAGGATTCATCCTCGGTTAAACTGATTAACCTTGACTTGTGAATGTTACATTTGGAGCCAGATGCATCTGCAAAGACTTGTACAATTGCCAAAGCGTTTCTAACATTTTCATTGGATGCATCCAAGAAGAGAAGTGAGTCATCAGCAAAGCATTGAATCACCATCTGCAGTTCATCATTTACTTGTAGACCTTTTATTTGATTTTCGGCAGCTACCAATTCAAGAGCTAGATGCTTTTAAAGCAACATGGAGCACAGAATGCCAATTGTAGAGTGATCATACAACTACACCACAGAGGGGGCTGGGCATCATCAAGCCCGCCATTCAGAGTCGTGCCCAGTTGGGCAAGTTGATTGTTAGAGGACTTCTTCCACGCAGTGAGCCATGGAAGGATTTCCTCCTAGCAAGTATTTCAGCCCGTAACCCAAGCCTTCAGGTCTCTCACCTTCGCATCTCAATAGTGCCAGTCCTAGCCCCATCTACTAGTCATTGGACTCCTGGTTCGAGCCAGAGATGGGAGATGTGCAGTAGCATTGCCGCATGGCACATCTAGAGAGCTCGATGCAACGAAGCCATCAAAGACGGCCACACTCTGCCTACGGAGTCCAAGAGCATCTGGCTTGACATCATTGATACTCTCCGCAGATAGTGGGGGAAGCTTCAGGGTGGTTCTGACCGTATGTGGAAGCGTAGGGAAGCCTTCCCGAGGCTCTGGCGACCTGGTCCTTTTCTCACAGATTGTGGTGGTGAGTCCACTCGGCATTACAAACCACCTATGCAATTATTCCCTCCCCCACCCCTTGTATGAGATAGCCTTCTCCTCATAGAGCGGCCAGCCAAAGGAGAAGTGCCCCTTATTTTGTTCTTTGATCCTTGCCCCGTACATGGAGGCGAGTTTGTATCTAGCCTTTGCGGCTGTTTTTTGTTATGAACTAATAGAAAGATCTTGTTTCCGGAAAAAAAAAATGCCAAATGCACGGAGGTTTTTAGATATGTACAATCACAATCCACATGGATGGAGTATATGTTAATGGACTCATGTCAAACGTCAAGCTCATGCTCACACCATGTATGGGAGGCCAAAATTGCATATATATGGCTGCAAACAGTTCCAAATTCCTTTAAAACATGCCATAACATCCACTCCATAATGACACATGAGCCTCGTGAAGCTCCCATACACTATGCATCCAATACCGAAGGGGAGAGGAGGAAATTCACTATCATTATTTACATCTTCAACTTCATTGTTTGCATCTTCAAAGCAATCCTCATAATCATCCTCTTTTGTGTTTTCATGGCAAGGTTTGGTGAGAATCATGATTAGGGTCATCTTCTTGGCTTTGCAAACCTTTCGATGATCCTTGTTCCATTTATCACCACACTTGAAGCACAAGCCCGTGTCCTTCAAGTTATTAATGCGGTCTTCACTAATAACCTTGCTATTGCTAGATGCTTTCACATCAACTTGCTTCCCATCAGCGCTTGGAGGTCTAGGAAAAGAATCATAAAATCTGAAATTTCCTCTCCCACCTCTTCCATAAACGGTTGGGAATCTAGTAGGATCCGTGTGAGATGCCACACCATTTGAAGTCTTACCCATAGTTGAAGTGCCAAAATCAGCCCTAAACCCATGCCTTGCTCTGCTTCCATGTGTATACTTTGCCTCATAGATCTCCGCAAAGAAGCATGGCCGCCTCCTTGATGGTTCCGGGTCTTTGAGCATCCAGATCAATCTTGATGTTGTTTTGTAGCCCTTTGATGAATTTTCTTAATTTGTAGTCCTCACTCAAGTCTTCCACATGAAGTGAAAACTTCATGAACTTGTGCACATAATCTTTGACATTTCCCGTTTGAGTGAGAGCATTCCATTTCTCCACCATCCTTGATCTATTAAGGGCTGAAACAAAAGTTCTTCTCATCTCATTCTTGAAGTCCACCGAAGTAGTGATGAGTTTTTAAGTGCTGCCACCAAGCATGGGCATAGCTTTCTAGATGCAAAGTAGCAAACAACACCTTGGCCCTATCACTATGAGAGCTAAGCTCAAAGTAAAGCTCCATTTTATCAATCCATTCTTCAAACTCCTCATTGGTTAAGCCTTCACCTTTAAAGTTAATGAATGTTATCTTGTTCTTCACTTCTTTAAACCCGTCTTCATCACCACCTCGATGACGATCGTGCGGTCTATGCTCAAATGGTCTAGCATGACTGGCCCCAAACTCATTGAAATGATATGGCCTACCATGACTAGATTCCATTCCATTGGGATTATAATCCATCTCATTGAAGTGCGGACCTCCCATCTCATTGAAGTGAGAACCACTCATGTGTGAAGGATTCCAATTTTCATCCACCATTGGTTCTTCCAAAACTATGCCTTTGCCTTTGTCCAAACTCCTTCCTTGCATTGAAGAGAACCCATGCATAGGACCATGTATAGGCATACTCGGCACATTCGTCCCACCTTGATGCATCAATGATGGACGCAAGTTCTCCTTTCCAAGAATAGATCCATGACTTCTATCACCATGGTTCATACTAGCTTCAAGACTATGCGATGCATTGCATGTGAAGCTCCTACAAAAGATCCATAAGCTTGTGGTCCCATTGGTTGAAAGGTGTTTGGTACTTATGGATGCAACATAGGTCCACCATAAGCTTCTTTGCCCTTATCCGCATCTTGTCTGAAACCAGTAAGTCCATCATGCAACTCCTTGCTCATAGAATCAAGCTTATCCACCATGACTTGAAATCTTTGGTCCATCTTATCAAGCATGCTTTGCATGAAGTACATCATGGTGTTCATATTAATGTCTCCGCCATCCTTAGGCATTTGTGGCATATTAGGCATATGTGGCACATTAGCCTCTTGATGCATCCTTTCATTGACATTGCCATTGATCTCTTCTTGCATAGCTCCTTGGGCATCTTGCCTTGCATCCGACGTGCTTACTTCATGCTCAAGGACTTGTAGTTTCCTTTGGGTTTGGCCTTCGGCATTATCTTACAATATCAATTGACCTTTTGAAAAGCTCCTGAACTTCGAATTGAGATTCTACAAGCATTTTGAAATTGAAATTGAATGTAATGAAAGTTTGCAATCCAAATATGTGAGAGAGTTCACTAACAAGAATAGCATGAACTCATGCCAATATCATAATGTGCATACTCTTCTCCAACACCATATAGCTCCAAAGGCATCAATCAAAACACATGTATACCCCCAATCAAAACACATGTATACCCCTTACATGTCAAAAGCATGGGCATTCAACACCTCCATGTACATGCGTATTGCGCATTCACATAAGCATGTCGTATATCATTCCATAGCATTGATTCATGTCTCCATCATGTAGAATAGCTCCATCAATGAAGAAACACATCCAATAGCCAACAACCAAGCTTATGACCTCACCATGGCATACAAGTAAGCTTGAGCATCCGAGCACTCTTTACCTGAATCAGCTCGCTGAAGCTCCCGCCTTCGCCCCCCTGCGCTGCTCGCCCATCGCCGCCGCCTTCGTTTCTTGCTCCCCCCCCTTCTACTCGCCGTGGCGCCCCCCCCCCCCCTTCTTCTCGCGGTCTTGCCTGCTTGCGCCCCCCCCTCCTCGCTGCTGCTGCGCCTCCCCCCTTCTCGCCATCTCATCCCCCCCCCCCTCCTAGCCTCTTCGCGCCGACTCACCCCCCCCCCTCCCTCTTCGCCTATTCGCCCTCCCCCCCCTTTTTCGCCTGATTCGTCCCCCCCCTCTCCGCCTGCTCGCGCCCGCCTCCTCTCAGCAGTGCCCCACCCCCCCCCTTCTCGTTGCTGCCGCCCCCCCCCCCCCCCCCCCCCCCCAGGGCTTCTCCTTGGGGTTTTTTCGCCCCCTCCCTGCTCTTTCGTGCCTTTCTTCACCCCCAGGGGGGTTTCTGTTTTTTTTTTTTTTCTTTCCTTTTCTTCCGGTCTTCCGCCTCTTCGTGTGCAGCCCCGTTTCTTGCAGGTTTCCCGTTTTCGCCTCGCCTTCGCCTGAGCTTCAGACTCTGATGGAGACTCCTCCCGCCTCGCCTCAGAGGGACTCATCCGCAGCCCCCTCGCCCGCCCCCGAGGACATCCCCATCAGGCTTTCTCTTTCGCCGGAAGAGGAAGCGAGCCTCACCGCAGAGGTGGAACGCCTCCAGGCTCATTCCACCATCTGCCGTATAGTCGGCACTCGCCCCAGCAGAGGGGAGATCAGGGATCTTCTTCAGGCCCGCCTTCTAGCAGATGTGGGCAAGATCCTGGATGTACAGCTCTTGGGCCGGGGACATTATCAGATCGAGTTCGAGGCCGCCCAGAGCGTTGCCAAGGTCCTTCCCATGAGTCCTCTGGACATCAGGGGTGCTCGGGCTTTCTTCAGGCCTTGGCAGCATGGATTTGACCCAGCTGCGGCGGAGCAGGGAGAGCGCCTCTTCCATATTACAGTTTGTTTCCCTGGTCTCCGCCGGGAGTATCTTCCGCTCCTCTCCAGGCTCGGAGCATTGGTGGGCTCGGTTCTTGAGACGGGCCCCTCAGCAGCTTCAGTGGTGGCCAGAGCAGCTGGGCTACCTTCGGTCAGAGTGTTGGTATCTGACATCTCCTCCCTTCCTAAGGTCATTCAGCTACCTAGGATAGGGGGGGGGGGTGGATAGATCAGAGAGTGGAGTTCTCGGGGCTCCCGAACCAGTGCTTCATTTGCAGGCAGGTCGGTCATCTGGCCAAGGCCTGCCCTCGCAGGAGACCCCGACCCTCACCACCACAGCAGCAGGCTACTGATGGCCCGCCCACAGATTCGGCTCGGCAGGCTGCCTCTGGAACACCTGCTTAGGCCACAGAGACCTCGGAGTGGCAGCCTGGACAGGGGCGCCGCCGAGGGAGACAGCCACAGCAGCACGCCCAGAGACCGCTGCAGCAGCAGCCCCAGTCTCAGCCTCATTGGGTTCCCGTGAGGAACAGCTTTGCTCCCCTTCAGGAGGAGACCCCTGCAGCGACTGAGGACCAGGAGATGCCAGCTCCCCCTTCTTCACCCCCCCCACCCCCGTCCCCTCCCACCGCCTCGTCTCCACCTTCGCCTCCTCCCGCCTCCGCTCCGGTTTCGGCAGCGGCTCCCTCTCCACCTCCCTCGCCTCCCCCTCCTCCCCCTCCGCCCGCCTCACCTTCCCGGGAGACCCTGGCAGTTCCCTGGCGCTCACCTGCAGTCCGGAGAGCGCTGAGCACTGACCTCGCTCGAGCATCACAGAGGAGACCTATGCCGATTGAGGCCTCACGGATTTCATCTATCCGCAGTCGGCTGAGTCGCCTTGGCATTAGACAGCGCTCGGAGGCCTTTGATTATACCTTTACACGGCTTTTTGGAGCAGAGGGCCCCCATGAGCCAGCACCCATTCGAGTTCATGTAGTGATACCTCCGGCCCGCGGGGAGGAGGCACTAGACTCAGCGGTGGCCTTCTCGTTCCCTCTATGTGGACCTTGTGATCGGGAGTGGACTCTAGAGCTCGCTCTCAGCACTTTGAAGACTCAAGCAGTTGAGTTTTCTCACCACATGAGCGATCTGGAGGTGACTGATGTGATAGGCCGACTTTGGGAGTTGGCTCATTTTTTCTTGGATCCCGAGAGTGTGGATACCTCAGGGATTCGGCATTTGGTCGTGCGCATAGTGGCAGACTTGGCGCGCGACCCTGGATATGTGAGTATACACGAGGTTTCTCTGTCAGAGCAGGAGGCAGTCGCCATGGGCCACAACCACTGGCGCCTGATCCGGGATTCTTGCAGTACACCGGGTGGGCAGATTCGCAGCCGTTCGGATGGGGACTACTCTCCATCCAAGCCGCTTGCGAAGGCCCGCCGTACGGCTGAGACAGCATCCACCTCAGCAGGGCATCCATGAGGATCATCTCATGGAATGTACAGGGCCTTGGCGGAGCACACTTTATACGCTATCGAGGTTGCTTGAGGCAGGAGCTTCAGAGATGCCTGGTTGGTGGCAGCATTGACATTTTGATGATGCAGGAGCACCACTTGGGTGAGAGCAGGATCCGGAGATATGGTTCGGTGATGCCTGGTAGATGGGACACTTTTTGGTCTGCAGGGTTTGGTCCTTTGGGTGGACAGGGAGGAGTATGCATGGTTATTGCAGATGTATGGCGGCAGGCCATTGTGGATCGAGGGATCATTGTGCCTGGTAGAGCACAGTATGTCATTCTGAGGATGCATGATGAGCTATTGGGTGTGCTCAACATCTATGCGCCCAATCATGCTAGTGCCAGAGCAGAGTTTTGGACTCAGGTTACAGATGCATTGCCAGAGGCCGCACATTGGTGTGTTGGGGGAGACTTCAACATGCTCGAGGACCCAGCAGATAGGGTGGGAGGCAGTCATGTTACAGTGCATGGCACGGAGCTTGCAGCTTGGGACCGGTTTCGCATGTCACTGAGGATCACTGATGCATGGCAGCATGGGGCTTTCTCCCGGGCTCAGGACAGTCTTAGTTTCTCTCGGTCGGATCGCCGGCAGGGAGGGACTAATCTATCTCGGATTGATCGCTTTTATGTGGGCGATTGGTTAGGGGAGCGAGGGGGCTCCGTCGGCATTCTTGCTGGCACCTCATTTTCAGATCATGCGCCAGTTATATTGACATTGGAGGAGGGGACACGGGAGCCCAACTTGCAGTTGAGGATCCCAGAGAGGGTACTTGCAGATCCCAGTCTCGCTGAGGACATTGAGAGGATCTGGCATGATAGTCAGTGCTCTGACCAGGATGCAGCGGGCCAGTGTGCCCAGGGACTCATTGATCTTAGCTCTTTTCTACATGCTGCAGCTTTGACACGACTGGGAGAGATTCGCGAGCGGGAGCAACGGCTGAGACGCAGCCTTGCTTCGCTACAGCGCCTTCAGGAGCAGCAGCCTGCATGTGAGTGGGTGGCGTCCCAGCTGAGCCAGGCACGCGAGGAGGTTAGAGAGGTAGAGGAGCAGAGACATGAGTTTTACTATCGTCGTCAGGCCTCTCAGTGGACGCAGCTTGGTGATAGAGTGACTGGGGAGTTTTTTGAGATCACTGGACCCCGTCATGCGCGAGCAGGAGTTCGCCAGCTTGGTAGACCGGATGGATCGATAGCTACTGAGCTCGGGGAGATCAGAGCCATTGCCACTGCTTTTTATAGTGACCTGCTTTCAGCGGAGCCAGCCACTGAGGATCGAGATGTGTGCAGACAGACTGTGTGGGCCCATGTGCAGAGGAGGGTCACAGACCATATGCGCACAGTTCTAGGTGCGCCTCTGTAAGAGATTGAGCTTGCTGAGGCCTTGAGGGTCCTGCCGCGACATAGTTGCCCAGGGGAGGACGGACTGACGCCGGCCTTTTTTATGCGCTACTGGGACCTTTTGGGGCCAGGCCTCCGCAGGGGCTTTCAGCATGTTTTGGACACTGGGGTGATGCCGCAGAGCTTTTCAGAGGGCTTGATCTATCTTATCCCCAAGGGGGAGGGAGTATCGGATGACATTCGGCATTGGAGGCCTATTACGATCCTCAATACTGTCTACAAGGTCTTAGCAAAGGCCTTGAGTTTGAGGATCCAGCCCTTCCTGGGGGAGTTGATTCATGCTACTCAGACAGGATTTGTCAAGGAGCGCAGTATCCTTGACAACATCTTTACTTTCTGGGAGGCGACGGCCCGAGCTAGGTTTCTTGGCGAGGACTTGGTCGTGATGCTTCTCGATTTTGAGAAGGCATACGATAGAGTTGATTGGGGATTCTTAGAGGGCACTATGCTACGCCTGGGCTTTGAGCCAGGATGGATCAGAGGGGTGGCAGCTTTGTATTCCACAGCTCGCAGCCAGGTGCTGATTGCAGGAGGTCGGGGGCCGAGTTTTCAGCTGACCAAATCAGTCCGTCAGGGGTGTCCTCTCGCCCCTTTCCTTTTTCTCTTCTTTGCGGAGGCTATGAGTATGTATTTGACGGCAGAGGAGGTTGGTTTGAGAGGACTCCAGCTCCCAGTCCGGGGGGAGGATTTGCTTGATGCTGAGTTTGCAGACGACACGGGCTTATTTTTGCATGGCCAAGAGGCCAATCTTATTCGGGCAGAGCAGTCGCTCCAGGTTTTTAGTGCAGCTTCGGGAGCATTGATCAATTGGCGCAAGACAGTGGCCTTTTGGATCAGTAGTGCTCCCACTCCGGCATGGAGCCCGGACCCCGGTTTTAGATGGATCCCTCCAGGCACAGCAGTGCGGTATTTGGGATGCCAGATTGGCCTCGATTTGTCACCTGAGCAGCAGATTGCCCCGCTTCTTCTGAGCATTCGGAAGAAGCTATTGTATTGGAGTACAGCTCGACTATCCTTGGCAGGGAGGGTGGTGGTGGCAAATCAGGTGCTGTTAGCGACTATGTGGTACATTACGTCTTGCTGGATTTTCTCGAGCTCTTGCATCAGCCAGGTACAGAGGCTGATCAGGAACTTTCTGTGGTCTGGGCGGGACGGTCAGCCAGCTCGGGCAAAGGTTGCATGGGCAGTGATTACACTTCCGCTGGCTCATGGCGGTTTGGGCATTATAGATCCAATCGATCAGAGTAGAGCCTTATTGGGGAAGCTTATTGTTCGGGGGTTGCTTCCAGGCGCTGAGCCTTGGAAAGAGCTCCTCTTGCAGCGACTGCAGGCCCGGGCGCCTCCTGCAGGGGGTACTTGGGCACCAGAGATTCGCTGGATCTTCATAGAGATGAGGAGGACAGGCCTCAGTAGAGGATGGGAGGACAGATTTGCTTTGAGTATCCTGAGAGCTTGGGAGCTGCTGAGACCGGGGCTCTCTCAGCGGCCTCCTTCTTGTGTTGAGGAGCGGGCCAGGCAGCCGCTCATCTGGAGCCCAGCGGTTCGTACAGAGCAGGGTCATATGCTGGGTTCTCGGCCTCGTCTAGCCTGGGGACCTTTAGCGGCAGGCCCAGCTCGTAGTTTTGGAGACTGGCACGCTTTCTGCAGTCTACCAGAGGAGACCCAGGTGGAGAGGCTGAGTCATTTCAGAGGGGGGTTGATTATGAGGGATGATATTCAGGAGGCACTTACAGAGGAGTGGTTCACACCTCTCGAGCCAGTGGCCCCACGGTGGATGGGAGCCTTTACACAGTTGGAGATCCTGATTGCTGTCAGAGCTAGCACTGAGGATGGCAGATGCCTCTATTATGAGATTCAGGATGAGGGCAGACTCCAGAGAGTGGAGGTGGAGTCGCCTTTGGTTGCAGAGTGCACCTTTCAGAGGATTCCGGTAGTGGCTGCCGCTTCTCGGAAGTGGCATATTGACCCCGACCCTGCTGACGTGCTCCCGGATTGGCGCATATGGGCATATGCAGCGCGCCCCTTGGCCCGGCTACAGTGGGACCCCGGGGAGTACGAGTGGCATGATCCTTATGCATCCCTTGAGGCCACAGAGATCACCTTTTTCCAGTATACTGTTCGGCTGGGACGGCATATTTTGACGGCGAGGAGGACGGTTTCTCCAGCGGCAGCGGGGCATTGGCGATTGCAGGGACTATCACAGGAGTTCCTGGAGGATTTCTGGGCTCGGCTCTGGGCTAGTCGACAGGCCCGCAGGATCTCAGCTTTTCAGTGGTGGCTGGTCGCCCACAGGGGCTCAGCAGTTGGCACTTGGCTTGTTTACAGCGGTCTTCCGGCGGCCTGCGTCCGATGCGGCCACCCTATGGAGACACAGAGACATTGCCTTTGGGACTGCCCTCAGGCACAGCAGATTTGGCTGAGGATGCTGCGTATTCTGGCCCCCCTCTCTCCAGAGGATATGTTTACGTGGGGTGCCGCTGCTTGGTCGACTTCGTCAAGGCCTGCTATGGGCTATGAGATGGAGCAGGGCAGTCAGGCCATCAGATTTATTAGGGGCCAGCCTCGCCTGGTTCCGGCACCGGATTTCTCGTCCGCCAGCTGGACACAGGAGAGGGATTTACGATGGGAGCTCCTCAGCAGCCTCACCATCTGGTTCACCTGGAGGGCCCGGTGCTTTACGGCCTTTGAGGGGAGATTAGAGCCACCAGCAGAGACTGTTCGGGGGATTTGGCAGGAGTTGATCCACACCCTGCGAGGACAGTACGACCGCATCCGGGGAGACTCGGATGAGGCGATCTTACGGCGCCAGGCCTTTCACACCACTTGGCGCTGCGGCCCGTTCTACACCCTACACACGAGATCCCCCCGTTGGCACTACAGGCCACCTGTTTGGCTCTTCCCCCCCCCTATTGTATGATTTAGCCGCTCAGTTCTTTAGACTGATGCTTGTATTTTGCAGCACCTAGGGAGAGTCTCCCGGGCTGCCATGATGTATTCACTGCTCTTCTCTCTGTTAGGAGCAGGAGAGATCTCTTTTGTAGCCCTACGGGCGTTTTTTACATAACTAATGAAAGGATCTTTTCTCGGAAAAAAAAAAAGTAAGCTTGAGCATCCATTTGAATCATATCAAACACATACAACCTCATATGCATGTGATTATGGCATTCATGAGCATGATTGGAGCATATAATCCCATCATTTGTTATTCAAATGGCCACGAATATCATGTATTGCATCCAAATGGCAAAAAGAAGCAAAAATCCCTAGCTTATTGCTCTAGGGTTTTCTCAGGGACTCATATGAGAGCTTGTCAATGCATAATGGCATCATTAGAGTACTCAATGGCACAAATGAATGCCAATAGCTTGTTTAAAAAAAAATGGTATGAAATTAGGGCTTCTTGATGAAAATCCCCAATTCTTGATGCTAATCTTGCCATTATGATACCAATTAGTGTATAAGCAATCAATCAAGAAGAAAATTTGGTAGATGAGGCTTCCTTATGCAAACATTTCTTCATGAAACCCTAGTAAGCAACTGGCGCAACCGTTTTCCTTAATAGTGAGCCAATGTCATGCTAATTACAACTATTTGGAATGTTTTGTCTTATAACATGAGAACAAAACACAAGAAAGCATGCTTTGATGACTATGGTGGCTAGGCTTGCAAGAAACGCGAACTCGTTGTGAGAATGCTGCAGCAAACGGCCGCCGTTTTTACTTGCTCAAGATGCCGACTTCACTCCATCGCCTCCCCTCTCCTATTCCATGGCATGGCATGGCTGCCATTACACCACAAGGCAAGAAAAGAGGCTTCAAACCCTAAGAGCATTACTAAGAAAATCAAGAAACCCAAGAGAAATTAAGAAACTCCAGAATCCCCCAATTTTTCTTGAAATGAAGATGAAGATGGATCAAAACTAAGCTCTGATACCAATGAAAGAAAGCAACATCTAGATTATCCTAGATTAACCTAGCTTAGTCTTGGATTAGCTGAGCTTAGAGAGATTAGCCTAGGTTTAAAGAAAGGAAAGAGTAATTTCTCATTATCAAGTGACTCGCCCCAATTATGGCTTATTTTGGTATATATATACATGACCACCCTTTTCACAATTTGATTGATATTGTCCATGGGCATGGTCTATTGGCCTTAGGCCCATTATTACATATGAGACCACACTTTGTTACAGACAGCAAATGGGCAGTTAACCGTGATGGTATGGTCATCATCACAGATAAACACCCCGCATAACAACGCAAGTCTATGAGACCACAAACAAACTCCATATGGCAATATGCAATTGCAATGGCATTGTACTACACAGAAACTCATCAACGCCTTCAAAGAGTAGAATCAACCTTTAGATGGCAAGCACGCAACAGTGGAGGGGTGCGTGGTTGAGGAGTGGCATGCCTATTTCAGCCTCCCATGCGTCAAATGATTACAGTGGTTAGACGGGATGAGGAGGCCTAGTTCATGTGGATATGGTTAGCCAAGCCTAGCTTGAGATTGATGCACATTGCAGTATGCTACTTCCCGCTTGAGAAATCGGCATTTACATGTGCCTCAACACCAAAGGGAGAGTCCCCATATACACCGTTCTTTGTAGACATTGTATAGTTTTCCCAACAAGAGAATGTTCTCTTGTTGGGTGATTTTAATGCACGAACCGTGGAGGGAACAGGTCCGCATTTATGATTTCCAAGATGATGCCATCATGTTGTCAGAGATTGATCTGGATGAGATGGAATCGCAGTAGGCCTCTCATGACGCAAGACATGTTACAACATATGGGAGACACTTCCTATGGGGCCCATGCATGAGCTGATTATATACAATGGGATATCTCATTGGCCTATGTCTCACAGCCTTACTTGCTTCCCACATGCACGAGGCTCGAGTCTAGTACATTGGACTATCTTATGGGGTCTCCCACTCTCATGCCATACGTCCAAGACTTCACATCCCCCTCTCCCCCACCTATAAAAGCTGACCACACCTACCTCTCATTCACCATCTCATACACTGCCTTACCCCACACACGAATCCCCCAGCTTTTACCTTCACTTGTATCCACTTTCACCACGATCTAGACCACATCTATGATGACCACCTCTCCAAGAAATTTTTCATCCTTGGACCTCTCCCTTCCCATATCCACAGTCACATCCCAAATTTCATGACTCCACCACGCTAGCTTTCCCTATACCACATGCTCCTCAACCAGTTTGTTGGTAGGCTCTCACCCTCAAAATGGGTGGTATGATGAGGAATGTAAAGCCACGAGCCACGAATATCTACCTCCTACACAAGAGAGAACATGGATTGATCTCAACATGTGAGATGCAAAAAAATCTTTTATGCACTCACCTACAAGAAGAGAAGTGCATTTCTTGCTAGACATGAACAAGAGTTATACTAGCTCTCCTTGAGTAAGGATACTCGAATGCTGGGCGCATTCTTGAGAAAAAAGAACCCCCACACCCATGACAAATCCTAGCCTTTAGGAGGTCTATGCACAAAAACTTTATGATGAGCACACCATGAGGATGACTCACAAGTATCTCTCACCGGACTAGTACCAAATCCAATATCCAAATCCAAGTCCAAGTTCATATCCAAGTCTAAGTTCAAGTCCCAGTTCCAAGTCCAAATTCAAATTCTAAATTCTAGTCCAAGTCCAAGTTTTAGTTCCAATCCAAGTCCAAGTCCAAGTTCTAGTTCCAATCCAAGTCTACGTCAACATCTAAGTCCAAGTCCAAGTCCAAGTCCAAGTCCAGATCCAGATCCAAGTCCAAGTCCAAGTCCAAGTCCAAGATCCAAATCCAAGTCCAAGAATCACTTGCTTATCCCATGAGTAATCTTCACAACTCCTACAGCCTTGTCGATGAAGAAAATCATGAAAAAGCTCTTTCTGGAAAGAAAACTAATATAAAACCTGCGATAGAAAACCTCCAAAAAGCAATTTTTAGGAAATTTTCAGTTCATACAGCTCCATACATGTCCATACAGTTCCGTACGGCTGTACAGATCCATACAGCCATAAAGACAAATAATGATGTGGCACTACAGCCAATGAAGGCGCAAGCGCTCTGAATCAGTGGGCAACGATGAAAAACACCATGGTTTGGTTCATGATCAAGAAGATAATTTCTAAGCTTCAATAGAGACGGCAACCCCTTAAAGATGAAGAGGTTGTTCTCCAACTTGATGCTCAAGAGAGGCTCATGCTTCTCTTATACTTGAAGAGGACCCTGCTTTTTGCTAAAAGCTTATCCATGCTTTTCTTTTGTCTTTTTACTCTTTGATTTTTCCTTTTTGCTTTTCAATAATAAAATGTTACGCAACTTTTGTCAAAGTTATTTCCCTTTTTGCTTTTCAATAATAAAATGTTACGCAACTTTTGTCAAAGTTATTTAGCTTTTGCTTTTCTAACTTCAAGGCCTTGCTTTTTGGCCCTGGAGCTGCTTTTTGGAAAGCCTTCGAGGGCCAAAGCGCACAATGACTTCGGAGCCCTCCCAAGTTGATGCCATTGCCTCCGCTTTATACAGACAGCTTCTCTCATCCAAGTTTCCAACCCATCAAGTTCACTCCAAAGCCAAGCACACAACCCGGTTTGGCAGCACACTCAGCTCGTCATGATGGCTGGGCTTCAGCAGTCTCTTCACTCCCCTTTCACGATGGATGAGCTCGAACAAGCTCTTTAGGCTCTATCCCGCTCGAAATGCGTTGGAGAGGACGGACTCCCAATCTCCTTATTCTTGCACCATGGCAACCTCTTGGAGGCTGGCCTAAGGGTGCCTTCAAGGAGGTCATGCAGACAGCTTCCCTCCCAAAGTGGTTAACTGAGAGCCTTCATTCATTCCCAAAGAGGGCAGGGGTCCGATGGAGATTTGTCAATGGTACCCTATCACGCTTCTCAGCATTGCCTACAAAATCCTTGCCAAGGCGATCAGCTTGCACCTTCAGCTCCACCTCCCAGATCTTATCCATGGTACCAAAACACGTTTCATCTGGGATAGGAGCATCTTGGATAACATTTTCACCTTTTTGGAGGCGACTGCATCCGCGCAGTGGAGGGGAGAGGCGGCAATCCTTGTTGACTTCAAGAAAGCTTACAACAAAGTGGTTAGGGATTTCTTAGAGGGCACTACGCTAGAGATGGGATTCTCAGCCTCTTGGATTTGGGGGGTCTCCACCCTCTACTCCTGTGCTCACAGCCAAGTTCTCATAGAGGAAATGTGAGATCGCCTCCCAATCTCTCAATGCAGCAGGGCTATCCCCTAGCCCCTGTTCTTTTTCTTTTCATAGTGGAGGGCAATGTTGTTTCCTCTGGGCATAGGACACCGGACTTCAGGGTTTTAGCCTCTCCATCCGCACCCTGGAGCAGCTCCTAGATGCAGTGTTCGCGTGGATGATACCACAGCCTCTCTCTCTCTCATGCACAAGGAAACCTAGAGTGCTTTGCTGCTGCGATTGAGGAGCTTTGCCTCGTCTCACGTGGCCACATCAACTCGCACAAGTCGTCTCGTTTTTGGATCGGTACCATCTCCCACCCCAACTTGGCATCCGGTTGAGGCCTTTCAGTGGATTCCCAGGGTCGCCATCTCAGCTGCCATGTGGGCCTCGACATTTCTTCCGAGGAAGCTGCTATACTGGAGTTCGGCACGACTTTCATTGGCTGGCAAGGTAGTGGTGACCAACCAAGTCCTAGCCACCATGTAAAACATTGCTTCATGTTGGGTGTTCTCTCGGCTGGACAGATCCAGCAGCTCATTAAGAACTTGTCAGCCAGCAGCAGTGGGAGGGCGGCTCATGCCAAGGTGGTGCAGCCTTGTTAGAAGGGAGGCCTCGGCATCATGGATCCTGTGACTGAGAGCTGTGGTTTCTTCGGAAGCTCATTGTCCGTGGTCTCCAGCTAAGAGGAGATCCATGGAAGGACACCCTCCTTGCTCACATTTCATCCTGCACCCCATCTCTCAATGGACAGTGCCCCCCGGGCATCAGGTGTATCTTCTCAGCGCCTACTCTTTTCAAGCTTTGTCCCTCCTTTGGGGACAAGTTTGCTGGCAGCCTCGTCCGTAGTTCGGTAGCCCTTTGTCCGTCCTTCCCTTCAGAAGCTGTCCTCCTGCAAGGAGCATCTTTGATAGCCACTGTTGTGGAATTCGCCTCCCCTCTGATCACTACCTTCAAGCTCGTTCACAAATTCTGTGGGACTGCCTATGCTCTGGGCTGCCCAAGGCAATGGGTACTTGGCTCCGCTACCGAGGATGGCTTGTCGGGAGTCCATGGCGGTATCTGAGCCTCACCATCAACTTTGCCACCCCACCGGATTGGCGCAACCCCTTATCCTCTCAATATGACCCTGCGTGGGTAGCTTTCTTCTCACAGTATGATGCCCCCTTGGTGGTCTTTTCCATGCAAGGGGGGATTTCCCCAGATGGCCTTTTCAATTGGCGACTTTGGTCGCCCATGCTACCTAGACACCACCGATGACGAGGACTACCCTTCCTCCCACACAGAGTGAGGATGGTAGGTCTCCACGATTGCAGATGGCATATCGATCCCTATCCTCTCAAAGTTCGACCAACCCATCATGGCGTCTGTGGCTTTGGGAGAATCACCCCTTGGTTCAACTTTGGTGGGATCCCAGCAAGTGGTCATGGCCAACCCCCACAAAAAAGCGGGTCACCCACACCTAACATGCCTTTTTCGAGTGCACCCCTAGGCACTCATAGGACGACTCTCACACCTTCCTCTCGGACTTCTAGCAGCAACTTTGGGAAAGCTCCTAGCTGCAGAAGATGACCCTCTTCTTGTGGCTCCAAGCCCACCCTGCGAGGTTCCGGTGGACTTGGAGCCCTCATCTTCCACGGCCAGGAGCTCTCCCAAAGGACGCCCTGCAAACTGCATACAATGGAGCCCCATAGGACTTGGAGACATTGCCTTTGGAAATATCCACAGGCACTACCAATTTGGTGGCGGGTATTCACTTCTGAGGCCAGTACCCTCCGTTTCACCAACACGAAGGGTAGTGGCTTGGGTGACTAAGGCAAGAGAGTGTTAGGTTTAGGGTTAGCAATGAAGCACACAAAGCACATCCGAGCTTGCATTCTCAAAAAATGTGTGGGTTGGGTGGATTGGAATTTACAATGATGCATATAGGCTTCATCAATGTGTGGGTTCTTAGAATTTTTGGTAAGATGCATTTAGACTTTCCAGCAGGTGAGTATCTGTGTGAAAACCCAGATGTACCTTTTCTACCCACCCAGTGGGGAGCCAAATAATTCATAAAAGGAGGGTCATAGAAAACCCAGTTGTACCTTTTCTACCCACCCAGTGGGGAGCCAAATAATTCATAAAAGGAGGGTCAGAGAAAACCCAGTTGTACCTTTTCTACCCACTCAGTGTGGAGAGCCAAATAATTAGTAAAAGGGTGGTTAAGAAAACCACCACGCAAGGAGAGAGAGTGAAACAACGCGATGCACACAATAATGAGACAAGGGTGCAATTACAAAAGTGAGTGACTTGATAAGTCACTTCACACACTCTAAAAGCGTGCGTTCATGCTTTTTTTTTTTTTGGGGGGGGGGAGGGGGGGGTGGGGTTGTGAAGATAAAACGTACCCCGGTGTCCCTAGTTCACATGGCCACTACTATAAATCTCACAAATCCCAGCAACTTCAAACTTTTCAGAAAGCTTCAAACATCTCCAAGGGTAGTGCCTTGGTATACGGATCTGCAATGTTGTCGTGTGTAGAGACATAAGCAAGATTGATCTCTCCTGCATGCAACCTATCTCTGAAATAATGGTAGTGCACCTCAATGTGCTTAATACGAGTTCGAAGACTTGCTGATAGTCTTCTAAGCCATACACACTCAATTGTTGCTATGAATGCTTCTTTGTACTCAACATCACAAGATAAGGTGGTCACTCTTGTGGTTGCTTAAAGCAATTACCACTAGTGGGACACTCGGGTGTCAAAACAACCAACCCAATCTGAATCGTTGAAAGTGAATATCATTCCCCCACCATAGAATAATCCAAGAGACTGGGTGCCCTGTTGTAAGTACCTGAAGACATGCTTCATGGCCTGCCAATGCTTAGATCCTAGGCTATGCATGAATCTGCACAGTTAGCACACACCATACTGAATGTCTACTCTTGTATTGCATATTTAAATCAAGCATTCAACAGCCTAGCTGTAAATCATGGCATCAAATGGTTCCCCAACATCATGAGGACTCAGCCTAGCACTTGGTTCCATAGGAGTGAAAACAAGCTTCGAGTCTTCAAGTTTAAACCTCTTTAGCAGCCCGATTGCAATATAACAATGCCATCACCATGCTAGATAAACTGTATACTCAAGTAGTAGTGCAACGGACCCAAATCTATCATCTCAAATGACAAATCTAATTCAGATTTGAATGCTGAAATACTATCATCATTAGGTCCCGTGAGTAGAATGCCATCCACAATCAAATCCTCTCCATCCTTCCGAACATAGGGGGTTCTCTCCTTTCCAAATAAGTCTGCACGGACTTTCTCATACCAAGCTCTAGGAGCTTGTTTAAGACCATATAATGCCTCCCTTAACCTGCCTACTTCATGTTCCTGACTAGGTCGCACAAAACCAATGGGTTGCAAGACATATACTTCTTCATGCAAATCAAGCGGTTTTGATATCAAACGGATGCACTTTCCATCCCGAATAAGCCACCAAAGCAATAACACACCTTATGGTAGTCATCCTAGAAGTGGGAGAAAAAGTCTCATCATAGTCAATGCCTTTCTGTTGGGCATATCCCTTTGTTAAAAGTCTGTCCTTGTACCAATCAACAGTACCATCAGACTTCCTTTTGACTTTGAAAACCCATTTCGTGCCAATAACTTTCTTGCCTATGGACAAGTCAACTAAATCCCAAGTGTCATTATGTTGTATGGAATCATATTCATGTTGCATGGCA
Source organism: Cibotium barometz (assembly GCF_041138505.1). NCBI lineage: Eukaryota > Viridiplantae > Streptophyta > Polypodiopsida > Cyatheales > Cibotiaceae > Cibotium > Cibotium barometz. The sequence goes on along the minus strand of NC_141104.1, from coordinate 7,951,046 downwards.
CTCATCCAATGCTGATTAACATGTGCATCTTCAAACGATACACACACCTCATCGTCGCACAATGCACTGACATGGCCATAATCGACATAATTCCCAAAAGCATGTTTTGAACCAGCTTTGGATCTACCAGAAATGGAAGTTGAAAGGCAGCTGTCTTGCAATGTTTGTAATAGCCATCTAGGCACAGTTTGTGTCTCCTGTATTGCTATCCTTTTTCATGTCTGACTGCATCAGTACGTAGGGTCTGAATTTTTCAGATTGGTCTCATTCTCAGCAATAGACACAAAATGTTGAAAGCATATGAACATTTCTTTTAGTGGATGAACCCAAGAAAATCTAGAAAAGTCATCAATGAATGTGACAAAGTAGCCCCAAGATGTACTATTACTTCAAGCTAAGACAAAAATAGAAGGGTTTGCCTTTTCCAAGAACATGCTGAGCTGCAGCCACAGAAATCAAGCCCTGATTTGCCTCATCTGTTGTTACAGGGAGATCTAGAGCCAAAGTTGACAATCCAAGTGATGTCGCCAATGCTAATGGAATAGGGATCCACAAAAGCCCACCCAGAATGTATGCTTTAAATGCAGCTTTTGGTTTAGCTGCAATGGCAGTCTGTAAACACATCCAAAACAACCAGATTAGCTCTTCAGCTGTGCAAAGAATTGTGGGAAAATTTGCTACAGTAAAGTGTATAAGCAATAAGCATCTACACAAATTATCAAAGCTAAAACAAGCTCAAGTCTGAGGTCTTTACAAAGGATGACCTGATCTAGAAAGAGAGGGTATAAACATCTCAGACCACAACAATCACTTGAAATTGACAAGGTATATCTGAAATTGCACACCACAGACCTGCCAATAAGCTTGGTCAGACCAGACGGTTCCAAAGGAACCAATCAAATTCAGGATGCCGAACTCTAGACCACCTCTGCTATACATGGTCATATAGCTTCCATCTTTATTGCCTGTTAGAGAAATAGGACAGAGAATAAAACCTAGAGCTTGTAAACTCTACAGCATCACAACATGTCATGAAAGATATCAACATGACTAACAACCATTCACCAGACACAGGTACCACACTAGCATAGGTCCCAAGATTCCTCCAAACCCTTTGGATGCTCCCCACAGGATATAGGTCTGATGCATACACCTGCCCAGGTAGCACCCTTTAGACAAATCACAGCCTGCATGTACATGTGAAGACTACCACACAGTGCCCCTGCTGGCAAAAGAATGCCAGCTGGCATACCAGAGCATTATATTTTTGTACCTTGAAAACGAATAGGTTTAGAGTGACGAAAATGACGACAGTGTGCAAGTACGAAGATGTAAACGTAGCCTTAAGACCTCCCAGGACAGTGTAAGTCACCACACTCATGGGAACCAGCATAAGAGCCGCATACATATTCATTCCTGCACTCAAGTAGAAAGCACGTGGCTTTTTGATTTGTGATCATGCCCCAGCTATGTCAACAATAAGGGAGTACTACGGGACGACCCATGCAAAGAGCTACTTACCAGTAGAAGCAACAAGAACGTTTCCAGCTCCTAGGAATAAAGTGACACATGTGAGAATGTTGTTCACATAGCAAAGGTATAAAAAGACCTAGAATACAGAAAACAGTTATGGTGTTAGAGACTTGTGTCCTTAACCTGAAGACTTAGGAAAAGGCATTTTGGTGGATACAAGCTTGAGACAAATGTAATCCCTATGTTTGTCAAAAAATCCACCTTGACCCCTTTCTTCTAAACTTATTGATGTAAAAGCTTGAAAAATGGGAGACTGTCTAGTCAATAGTGCATTTGCATTAAGCATGTTTTCTTGAAAATGACATGCATATGTGAACCTGTTTCCTAGTGTGGACATTGCCCGGATTTCAATGAGTCCACTGGGCGGTTTTACTAGCACAGTTCAGGAAATGAGAGTTTGACTGGAAAAAGAGCAACTGAAGCTTAGAGCTCCCCATTCCTGACCTACAAGCGCACACCACCACCCGCCCCCTCGGCCACTGCCTGCAGCCCTGCGTGCCCTACCCCTTTGGCTTCTGTGTGCCAGCCTAGCACTCTCCTTCTGCTCGCCCCCCTGCTGTTGCCAGCCCTCGCCCTCCTCGTAGCACTATGTCCCCTAGTGGCGGCCCCCACCTTCCCCTCTCCTCAGCTCTTGTTTCTGCTCCACCCTCACTCCCCTTTCCCTGCCTCTGTTTTGACCGCATCTTCCGTCCTTTCCCCGTCACCCCCACCTTAGTCTTCTGCCTGCGTTCCCAGCCATCACCGCCTCCATCTGCATTCCCAGTCACCTGCGCTCCTTGCTGCCTTGTCTCCCACCTCCCAGCCGCTGCTGTTTCGGCTGCCCTTCCTTCGCTCCTCTCTCTCTGCTCCACCCTCGCCCTCCTCCCGCTTTCTTTCTTTTTTACGGTTCCAATCTCCTCCCTTCTGCCTCCCCCTTTCCACTGTCACGGCCAATATGTTCACTTGTGCTTTATCGGCAGAAGCTGGCTCCCTTTGGCATTCCCCCTTCAGAGGACTCCATGGCAGCCGTCCACTTTCCCCGACAAAGGCCGCCAGATGGTCCAGCTGCACTAGTCCAATGAGGATGTCCTGGCTGCAAACAGTCACACTGTGGGCGCCCGTGGTGGCTATAGCAGACTGAAGTGGTAGCCTCCAAGAAAGCCATTGAAGATGCTAGAAGCTGGAGGTCCACATCGCAGAACCTCCAAAAGAGGAAGGCTCACGCCTCGTTAAAGGCACCGTGCACGCTGATTGGCATCTTCCTCATCAACCGCCTATTGGCATCTTCCCCACCGACGCACCTTTGGACCAAGGATAAAGGATTCTTTTTTTTTTTTTTACAAGACTTCTATTAAGCATGAAAAAATTTTACAAAATGGAGATTTCACACCAAGCAAGGTGGAGATCTCAACCAATTAGAAGCCATGTTCTGCCAATAGGGTCCCGAATGAGAGGATGTGAAAAAGATACCAATGTCCCACTCTCTCATAAACTGGGCGCGCTTCCTCTCCGCAGCCCTCGAAGATCCCTGGATTCTGGCCCAGGTAGCCACAATGGTGTGAATAATATCACTCCAAATCCTACAGACACTGAGAAACAAGAACAGGGGTACCCTCAATGGCCTCAGTGCATCTAGCCTTCCAGATATTCCAGGCTGAGATGCTAGCAATAATCTCCCAAGAGCTGTCTAACCTCTATGCCGGAGGGACAAAGAGTGAAAGTGGCAAATCCTGAAGACAACATTGCCGAGTAACTCCTTGCCTAACCATAATGGCCAAGCTCCTGTCAGTCCCCTCGAATCTCAGCTAAGGCCCAGACTATGTCAACCAAATGATAAAGCAAAAAGAAATGATAGCACCCCTCTTAATCCTACCAAAGAGGTGTGCAATCGCAAACCAAACCCTCTGTGCTTCCCTGCATTCCCATAAACAATAGTAAACTGACTCCGAAACTCTTGCACATCTAGGGCATGCTGGGCAAGCACCAGTAACAGACCTCCACTAATTGGTGGCCAGACCACCATGAAGAGAAACCCAGATAAAGGAGGAAATTTGTGGCTTCCTATAAGAATGCCACAATCTCCGCCAAAATACTCTCTACTTCATGATCTGCTGCATGACAAAGTCCTTCCACGGCTCAGTGCTGCCTGGAAGAAAGCCCCTAACCACAAGCTTACAAAGCAAAGCCTTACATTGCACCTCAGGTCAATGATATTCAATCCCCCTTCCTGCTAGGCCTGATAATGGTTTCCCAAGCAACTCTGGCCCTGGTGTGTGCATTTCCATCAAGCCCTGACCAAAGAAAGTTCCGAATAAGGCGACGAAGCTGGCCAATCCAACACTCATGAAAAATCTAGCACGAACCGATAAACCAAGCCATGGCTAGCAAAACTTGGTTAACCACCAAAGCTCTAGAGGCCAAGTCAAACTTCCTCCTACTCCAGTGATAAAGTTTGCTTTTAATGCTTAAGAGCAGTGGAGCAAACTATTGTGCAAGGGAGATGTCAACGCCCACCTGACAACCAAGGTATCTCGCAGAGCATCCTCTCTCAGACTCAAAATCTGCCACACATCTAGGACAGGAACATGCTACACCGAAAACTGATCTCCATTGATTGGTGGGGAGACCACCATGTAAGAATAACCAAGAGAAATGAGAGATCTGGCTCCTTCTGTATGAGTGCCAAAGTCTATGCCAATATCTACGCTGTATCACTGGAGAACTATCATAGCTCTCCCAATGAGGTAGGAAACCTCTGACCACAAGTTTGCAAAGCAACGCCTTGCACTGAACATCCGAATCGATATAATTCAATCCCCCCTCTCGTTTGGGCTGAATAAATGTGAGCCAAGCTACCCTGGCACGAGTGTCTGAGGTGCCATCGAAACCCAACCAGAGAAAATTGCGGATCAATCTCCGCAATTGGCCAATGCACACACGAGAGAAGCACCAACAAGAGGCAATAAACCAAGCTGAGGCAAGCAAAACGTGAGTAGCCACCAAACCTCTGGAGGCTAAATCTAATCTCCTGGAGCTCCAATGGAGGAGCTTCTTCCAGATACTCATAAGTACCAGAGCAAACTGTTGTGCAGGAGAAATATCAATCCCAACTTGGCATCCTAAATATCTAGCAGTGCATCCTCTGCTGATCCAAGTAAAACCAAGCTCTGCACCCGAATCAACTCTCAGTGAATCACTAACCCAAAAAACCAACAGATTTGTGCCAATTAATGAGTGCCCCTGTTGCCAAACAGAACTCCTCTAGTGCTACCCAGAAGGAACATAAGCATATATGTGAAGCCTCCAAAAACAGGGGTGTGTCATCAGCTAACTCAAAGTCAACCAACTCCTCTTGACTACGAAGAGGCAACCTCAATCCTGAAATACCAGCAGTGGAGGGGAGAAAATGCTCATGGCCTCTGCAACTATGATATATAGTAAAGGGGCTAATGGGCAGCCCTGTCGTACTGAGCGAGAAATCTGAAACCGCTCTCCTCTATCACCACAAGAACTCTACTGTGGGCATCACGATACATGCATGGAGCTCCCTTGATCCATCTCTGAGAGAAGCCCATATGACTAAGAGTACCCTCAAGGAAGTCCCAATCCACTCTATCATAGGCCTTCTCAAAATCCAAGAGCAGAATGGTTAAGGGCTGATTGCTGGCTTTAGCCCATTCGACGGCCTCCCAAAACGAGAAAATGTTATCAAAGATGCTCCTTCCGTGTAAGAATCCATTTTGGGTATCATGAATAACATCCTGCAAAATTGGCTGCAACCTGATGCTCACTGCCTTAGCAAGAATCTTATAGGCAGTCCCAAGTAAGGTGATAGATCTCCACTGGCCAATCAATGTCTTATCCCCGCTCTTAGGAATAAGATAAATAAGCCCCTCAATGAGAGAAGAAGGCATAGAACCTGTGTCCCACATCTCCTGCAAACGATGTGATCTCAGCCCCAATCTCATCCCAAAAAGTAATGAAAAAAACAAGGGGGAGGCCATCCTCCCCTAGACACTTACCATGAGGTAAGGCATGAAGAGCATGACTGAACTCCTGCATAGAAAAAGGGGCATCTAGAGCGGCCAACATCTCCTCAGTAATCAAATGTGGCAATGCATTCCAAACCTTCCTCTGTGCCATGTGTCTTAGATCAGAATGCGGCTCAGCACTAAGAAGCTGGCAATAGAAATCGGTGGCTATCTAACCATAAGAGGATCTGAGTGAAGAGTGCCATGTGAATCCTGCAACTGCCTGACACTATCTCTGGCATGAGATGGGCCGTGAGAAGCAAAGAAATGTTTGTTACATCTGCCACCCATCTGTGTCCGAAAGGATTCCTGGGCATGGAAACGGTACTCCCCGCACTGCTCAAGAGAGTGATGAAGTTAGGCTCTAACAGTACATAAAGAATCTGCAACCCATTGAGAATGGTGCTCTTTTTGCAAGGCAGCCAATCTACATCTAATAGCCCTTTCTAAGTCCAAGGCCTCTTGCCTCTTAGACAAGGCACATGTGTGATAAAAGTCACTAATATCACACTGAGCAGTGGCCACGCTTTAAGAGGCCTGTAAGAAGTCATGAGATCTCCAAACATCAAGCATACGACGCGATAGCTCTGCATCTAAGAACAAATGATCAGGGATGCGTACATGGGGTGCTGATCCATGGCAATTCGGATCTCTAATACATAAAACCACTGGGCAATGATCCGATTTGGAGGTGCCTGTAGCAAAAAAAGTATGTCCACCTCTGTCAAGCACCCAATCATCCACATAAAATCTGTCCAACCGTGCATAGATACATCCTACATCTCTTCTCCTGTTAGACCATGAATAAAGAAGAGTGGATGGACTCCTCAGAATGTCATCCTCATGCCAACAATCTCTACCATGAATGGAGAGTATAAATCTCTCCCATAACAACAGTGTGTTATTACAAGGTTTCACAATTTACGATCAATAAACATATAGATGGATATATAAACACATATATATACCACCAATAATCCAATGGTCGGCAAGAGGCATCAATGTAGTGAGAGATTTCCAAAAGGCAATCCTCTCACCTCTATGGTTAGGAGCATAGAGGTTGAGAATACCAATGCGTGTAGTACCCTGCATACGAAGGATCCACTGCGCTCTCACAAGCAAAATGACACCATGTCCAATGATGCAAGGCAGGATCAAAGCTGAAACAGAGATACAAACACCACCCTTGGTACCAACAGCCGGTGACCAAAAGGTGTGTCCCAAGAGAAGCTTGCCTCATCTCCCACACTAACTAGCATCCAGTTTTATGCTCTTGCAAGAGCAATATATCCATAGGTCCACCTGTGACTATACAATGAAGCTGGGTTTTTACAATTTGTTTCCGTCGACGCGGAAAAAAAACCCCAAGATCTTGAATGTTCCAAGAGACAATCCTCATAAAGACTCAGAGTAGGAACGACCAAATCTCGTGGTTGACGAAGGACCCCCTTTAGAGGCGGAAGTACGTCTCGCATAGGTAAGGGAGGGAAAATCTGACGATGTAAACCTTACATCTCTCTCCCACTCCGGGGAAAAGCCAAGGCTAGTCCTCAGAACAAGAGAGGTACCATGACAATGCGAATGTGCAACATGGTACAATCATCCTATAACTGTAATGCAACATCCTCCTATGAGGGATCGAGATCATGTGCCTGCAAGGCCTCATCCTCCAAAAAAGGATCAACATCCTGTGAGGCAAGAGCTGCATAAGGGTTAGGGTGCTCCACAGGGGGTGTGGGTGAAGGGGCAGGTACGGGGGTCCGAGGGTGCCTGCCATCCCTAACCACAACCCAACGTTGTGTGGTCTGCTATGGCAAAGGAGCAGCTAGAGTCTCGGCATCTGCAGAAGGCCTTTGATGGGCAGGACCACGCCCCCTCCTAGCATGGCCCCTCCATCTAGGACAATCTCTAGCAATGTGACCCTGTCTCGACGACAAATCCGACACTGGTCAAGTCTGCCTGCAATCTCCATCCTCTGGCGGAAATGAGATCCGTCAGGTCTCTGAAGCATAACATGATCATCAATAATCGATGGATCAGGAACAAGCACAAGGACCCGGGGTACACCATCAAGAGTGGTGGTAACGGCCGCGGAAGCTGAGGCGAGGAGCTCGGGAGGATTGGTACCTCTAGAACCTGGCCAAAGGATGCTCCTATGGAAGCTAAAAGCTTCCAATAGGACCGAGGAAGAGCAGGGAACTGTAGTGAGACCGGGGTAAGGCGCTGATCCTCCACCACTGGATCAAAGCCCACCTGGTACTGAAAGAAGAAAATCTTCCTAGGACCAAGAGGAAAGGGGCTGCTAGCCAAAGCCTGAGAAGTAGCTTCTGAAGAATGAAAGTCCACCTGGAAGAAGCCTCGACCAAGTAAACGAGTATCCTGAAAGTGCACAATCAACTCCGAAGGGAGAGCTGCTAGAAGCCATTCACGGGCCTGCGAACGAGAGGGGTGGGAACCATAAACTCTCGCAACAAGGGTAGTCTGGACCTCAAGGTCAATGTCGTGCTGAAGAGAGGTGAGCTCGTCTTGTGAAAATTGATGATTCTCCTGGCCAGTGGGGGTGATGAGAGATTGGCTACGGCAGAAAAAGCCATAACACCAATCAAGAAAAGTGGGCGGCCGACTTGAATCCAGATAAAATAGCTGCTGGGAAAATGGGAGCAAAGGAAGGGGGGCAAAGGCGGGAGCAGCTGGGTAAGCAAGCGCAAAGGGGCACGCGGGGACGGCAGAGGGGCAAGCGGGGACTGAAGAAGGCAGGGGGCGGGCAGCAAAGGGGGAGGCGGGGCAGCAACAGGGGCTGGCGGGGCAGCAAAAGGGCAGGCGAAGGTAGGCAGGGGGTAGCAGAGGGGCTGGCGGGGGCAACTGAAGGGCAGGTGGGGACTGAAGAAAGGCTAGCGAAGGGCAGGCGGGGACTGAAGAAAGGCTAGCGAAGGGCAGGCGGGGACAAAGGAAAAGCTAGTGAAGGTTGCAGAGGGACAAGCGGGGGATTGCAGAAGGGCAGGTGAAGGGAGCAATTGGGCAGGCGAAGGCAGCAGAGGCAGGCGAGAGCAGCAAAGGAGCAGGTGGAGGCAATAGAGGGAGGACAGGCGGGGACAGCAACGCAGGTTCACGACTTCAGCACGTCACCATTCGGAATTCGTCACACTAGACCTTTCATCCTGAATAAAGGCCAAAAAGGCTCAATAAGCCGAACTCAAGTAGTCATGCAAGTGAGTTGAAGCACCTGTCTACATGTGTTACCACTTGGCGCACCTTCACCCCAAGACAGATTGCAATTATTCCCCGTCTAAACCCTCGCCCAAGACTCTTCGAGTGGACGGCAATTCCGCGAGTTCCACCTCACACAGAGATTGACATACGGATAGTCTTGTGGAACATGCAGGGTTTAGGAGGGCCTCAATGCTTTCACAAACGAGGCGTCCTTAGAGGAGAGCTTCAGAGAACCCTAGTGGGGGGACCTATTGACATTCTTTTCCTTCAGGAGCATCATCTCTCACAGGAGCTTACCCGTTGATGCGGGAAGATTCTACCAGGCAGGAGTCATACTTTTTGGTCTCCATCGTTCGACCCTTCAGGGACACAGGGAGGAGTTTGTATCTCTGTCTGTGATGAGCAGCTTCTGCCGACCGTGACAGGCTCAGGAGTCATTGTCCCAGGGCGAGCACAGTGGGTTACCATCTTTATTGGAGAGGGATAGCGTTGGCTTCCTTAATGTTTATGCCCCGAACGCTACTTCAAGTAGAGCCCTCTTTTGGAGCATAGTTCGGCACGCCCTTCCCCAGGCTGACTTTTGGTGCATGGGAGGCGACTTCAACACGATAGAGACAACAAAGCACAGACTTCGAGGAGGAATGGCCATAGTCTCAGGAGCAGAGTACTCTACCTGGAAGGAGCTGACACTGGCACTTGCGGAGAGGACCCGTGGCATCTGCAAGAGTTTGGGCGCAACCCTAGGAGCCTTAGCTTCTCGAGATCGGATAGGAGCACCGACCCCAAACTTTCTAGACTTGACACGTTCTACATTGATGAGTGGGCTTGCAACCGTCAGGGCATGTTTGGTATCTTGGCAGGCACTTCTTTTAGGATCACGCCTCAATTATTCTATCCATAGAGGACCCCTGGAGGCACGACAGGCATGTGAGCTCTAGGATTCTGGACAGCCTCATTCAAGATTCCGAGATCTACAGTAGGATTGACCAGATTTGGGTGGGACTAGACTCTACACAGGCTCTGCTGCGTGCACACCGGATGTTGGCCTATGGGAGATCAATAGTTTCTTGTAGGAGGCAGCCCATAGCATATTGGAGGGCTTTCGGGAGCGGGAACGTAGTTTGAGGAGGGGCTTAGCCTCTTTACAACGGCTTCAGGAGCGTTCCCCAGATAGCCCATGGACTGAGAATCAGCTTGTTGTCGCCCTCACGGAGATTAGATCCATTGAGGAGAGGAGGGTGGAGTACAAATACCATGCCAGAGGTTCATTCTGGACCCAGGCTGGGGATAGAGTCCACGAGATCTTTTCAAGATAGCCGGCCCCCACAGGAGGAGAGATGGTATTCACAGGCTGTGTGGCCAGGATGGAGCTATTGTTTCTGACACCCCCTCATGTGAGAGCCATCGCCACTGATTTCTTCCATTCTCTTCTCACAAGTGCCCCATTATCCCCACAAGTAATGGATGTAAGTGAGAGGGTCTGGCAACACACGAGAGAGGTGGCTCCCCCCTCTCTTCGATCCTTCTTACTGACTCCATTCACAGTAGAGGAGTTGGCGGAGGCGATGACAGCATTAACAAGGGGCAAATGCCCGCCCGGCGGGGCGCCCGGGGGGGGGGGGGGGGGGGGGGGGGGGGGGGGGGGGGTGGCGCTTCCAGTCTTTCTTTCTTCGTCACTGGGACCTCACGGAAGTCGGCCTTCATGCTGCCTTCAATGAGATTATGCTCACAGGTGCCATGCCAGAGAGGTGCTCAAAGGGCTAGATTCATTTGATTCCCAAGGAGGGTGGTGACAGATTGGAGATCCGATAGTGGAGACCCATCACTCTTCTAGGGATCGCCTATAAGATTTTGGCCAAGGCCATCAGCAGGAGATTTCAGCCCTTTCCCCCGGACTCGATTCATGACACTCAGACCGGCTTTGTTTAGGATCGGAGCATTCTGGACAACATTTTCGCCTTCAGGGAGGCAAGAGCTTCAGCCAGCATTCGGCAACAGGACCTCATAGTGCTGCTACTAGACTTTCAGAAAGCTTATGATGGGGTGGATTGGAGCTTTCTGGAGGGCACGGGCACAATGAACCGGATGGGTTTCCCCATGGAGTGGATTCGTGGAGTCTCAAGACTTTACTTAACATCACACAGCCAGGTTCTAATTCAAGGAGCCCGTGGCGACAGATTCCCCCTTTCCCGCAGGGTTCGGGCAGGGCTGTCCTTTGGCACCTTACCTCTTCCTATTTGTCACCAAGGCCATGAGTAGTTTTCTCTCAGCCCAAGAGACCGGGCTTCGGGGATTGCGTCTTCCCCTCTGCACGCAGGAGGAGTTGCTTGACTCAGAGTTCGCAAACGACACAACCGCCTTCCTTTCAGGAGATGTGGGTATCTCCAGAGATTCCCAGAGGCGATAGTGATTTTCTGGCACAACAAGAGCACAAATCAACTAGCACAAGTTGTGTGGTTTTTGGTATCTCTCCGGCACAGTAGCTCGCCCCGCTCCTCCTAGGTATTCCGAAGAAGCTGTTATACTCCAGTTCTGCGAGACTCTCCCTAGCTAGTAGAGTGGTGGTGGCGATCCAGGTACTTCTCGCCACCATGTGGTACATCACTTCGTGCTAGGCCTTCTCTTGGGCATGTCTTGGCTAGGCACAGCGATTGATCCGGAACTTCTTATGGGCCAGCAGTGATTTAGAGGCCAACCAGGGCCAAGGTGGAATGGAGAGTGATCATTCATCCCCGTTGTAGAGGGGGGCTAGGCCTCATTGACCCTGCTATTCAAAGCCGAGCCCTACTGGGCAAGCTGATTGTTAGGGTGAGCCCTGGAAGGATTTCCTATTGGCCCGGATTTCAGCCGCACCCCGAGTCTTGGGGGCCCTTGGCCGCAGAGTACCAGATGGATTTTCACAGAGATGCAGGCCCGAGATTTGAGTCTAGCTTTTGAGGAAAGATATGCAGCCAACTTACTTCGAGCTTGGGATCATCTCAAGCTGGCCCTTATACAAATCGCTCCGACAGCCTCAGAGGAGCGGCTTTGGCAGCCTTTGGTCTAGAACCCCCTGATCTATTTACCTAGTGGCCACATGTTGGGGGCCCGACCGCATGTATCATGGGGTGCCTTGAGCAATGGACCAGCCAGGTCTCTTGGAGAGACCAGGCAATCCGCTTCTCGAATCTTTTGCAGGTTCTCAAGATTACAGACGCCATCACTCTAGTCCACAGTGCATATTGAGCTGGTGACCCCACAGGAGAGCCCAGGATGTTCACATCTTTGTTTTCATTCGCATCAGCTTTGCGGCTGAGAGGAGGTGCTTCATGTACCTTCACAAAGAGGATCTTACACTAGTAAGGCTAGGTCCCAAGCCTCTGTTGAGTAAGAATTCCTAGCAGTACAGATACACATCCACCTTGGGCGCTTGCACCCACGGGTAGATAGCCATTACTCCCCCTCCAAACCATCTTCAAAAGCCTCACGAGTGAAGGAGAGGCCCTCCAGGGCCCAGAGCCTCTTCACTTAGCCATGTGGATAGCCTCGTTGAACATCCAAAGACTGGTTGGTGCCTTTGAGCGCTTGCACCCGCAGGTAGATAGCCATTACTCCCCCTTCGAAAGCCTCATGAGCCAAGGAGAGGCCCTCCAGGCCCGCAGTCTCTCCACTTAGCCATGTGGATGGCCTCATGGGACTGGTTGGTGCCTTTTGCAGAAGGCGGAAGAAGGTGGTGTGTGAGGAGCTCCAGAGGTAGGGGGGAATCTAAATGTCATGTTGTTACTACAAGATTATTATCTGACCGTGGACAGCACTAGATAGTGCGGCAAGATTCTCCCCAATTGCAGCCACACCTTTTGGTTTCCTGTTTATGGACCCCTAGGCAACTAGGACAGTGTATGCATTTCATTGCTAGCCACCTTCTCCACAGGTGATAGAATCGGGTACCATTATTCCTGGTAGAGCACAGTGGATGGTTCTATCCATGGAGGACGGTGTCAGCCTCCTCAACATTTACACCCCCAAAAGGGTGTGAGCGCACTCAGAGCCTCTGTTTCTCTAGATCAGACCAGCACCAGCAAGGGCCAAACCTGGCCTGATTGGACTGCTTCTATGTGGATGAGTGGGCATGCGACAGGGGAGGCATGGTGGGCATTCTTATGGGGATCATCCTGTGAAACCATGATCTGGTTATTCTTCACCTCATCAACTCGTGGCGGCAGGACTGCCAATAGTCAGTGAGGATTCCAGATCCTCTTGTCCGCAACACGGATGTGTGTAGCTGCATTGAGGAGATCTGGGGGTCCTCTTCACCCAGGAGTTGCTACAGCCCTAGATGGGGCACTTCAGGAGATCAGTGCATGGGTAGGCAGCTAGATTTAGACAATGTGGACAGCCCTTGAGGCTATTGAGACCCAAAGAGTAGACTACCGCTACCAACATGCGTCCCTTTGGATCCAGGTAAGAGACAAGGTTACAGGAGTGTAGTGATGGAGTTCGGTGCCTTCAAGGGCCGGAAGATACAGTGACATCCAAGCCCTCATAGGTCCGAGCCATTGCCTCTCGTTTTGACAGACAGATCCTCTGTTCTTCTTCTTCTTCTTCTCTGAGGCTACAATCCTCGACTTCGAGAAAGCCTTATCAGGCTTTCTTGGAGGGCACTATGCTGCAGATGGGATTTTCAACCTTCTCGATTCAGGGGGTCTCCGTCCTTCCTCCTCCACTCACAGCCGAGTCCTCAAACAAGGGGTGCGAAGTGATCATTTCCTGATCTCTCAATCAGTGCAGCAGGGCTGTCCCCTAGCCCCTTTTATTTTTCTTTTCATAGCAGAGGAGATGAGTTGCTTCTTTCAGGCACAGGACATAATAGAGCACATCAACCTCCCCATCCGCACCCCTGGAGGAGCTCCTAGATCCAGAGTTCGCTGATGATACAGCAGCCTATCTCTCCAGCAAGGAGGGAAACCTCCAGCGCTTTGATGCCGCCATCAAGGAGTTTTGCCTGCCTGAGGTGCCTGCATCAACTCCCACAAGTCATGTGGTTTTCGGGTCGGTACATCTCCCACCCAGACTTGAGGTGCCTTTCAGTGGATTCCCATGTGCACCACGGTTTGCTATCTCAGCTGCCATGTGGGCATCTTTTCTTCTCGATAGCAAATCACTCCCCTCCTCTTGAGCATTCGAAGGAAGCTGCTTTATTGGACCTTGGCACGACTTGCCTTGGCTGGACAAGTGGTGGTGGCCAACCAAGTCCTCCTAGCCACCATGTGGTATAGAACTTCATAGTGGGCATTTTCTCACTCCTGCATTGGATAGATCCACCAGCGGCTCATTCTGAACTTCTTGTGGGCCAGTAGTGATGGGAGGGCGATCTGCGCCAAGGTAGCGTGAGGAGTCATCATACAGCCTTCTTGCAGGGGAGGCCTTCGCATCATTCATCCTGCGACCCAGAGCTGCGCTTTGCTTGGGAAGCTCATTGCCCTGATCTCCAGCCGGAAGGAAAAGAACCATGGAAGGATTTCCTCCTAGCTCACATTTTAGCCCACACCCCATCCTAAGGTGGACGGTTGCCGCTCGGCATCAGATGGATCTTTCCTTTGGGGACAAGTTTGCCACCAGTGTCTTCCGTGCTTGGGAGGGAGGCCCTTCGTTTTTCACCCTCCTGCGAGAAGCAAAACCTTGGACAGCCGCTGTTGTGGAATGCTCTCACTTGCCTTCCCTCCTCTCACTACCTTGGAGCTCATTCACACAAAGCATGGGGCCACCTATACTCACGGCCCGCCCAGAAGCGCTTGTCAACGGTCTGCAGGGGAACACACCTGAGCCTCACCATTGACTCCGCCATCCTACCAGATTGGCACACCTCCTTAATCTCTCCACCCGTCCTTGAGTGGTTAGCTTTCTTCTCATGGCATGATGTCCCTTGCTGGTGTTTGCAAATGCAGGGGGGATTGCTAATCCTTAAACTGGTTGCCCATTACATGCTTGGCTGCACTGATTTTCTCCTCCAGTGGGCTGCGTACTAAACTGGATGAGTCTGTCATAGGACACATACCTTAGTGTTTTAAAATTCCCTTCACATGCGTGCATCTACTCTAATCCCTCTACATTCCCTAACCACACAATATGCACATGGCCTCTGTACCTTCAAAATACGTATACTCCCTATGCTAAACCTGATGCTAGCATGCCCCAGAATGACATGGGTGCAAGCACCTGGTGTCTGAAGCTGATGCATGTGACATCCCCTCACGCTTTCGATCTGCTACCCCTAGCTCTGCCAAGAATAGATCCTTTTATTAGTCAAAAAGAAAATTTTCTACACACAAAACAGACTACAGCCCTCAATAGAAAAAGCAAGACACAAAAGATCCCTTATGCGAGGTCTGGAAAAAACCAGAGAACAAGGGCTGGGATGGGGTTCCCTATCTGGCTGTCCACTCTCACAGGGAGGCTACATCAGGGGTGGATCTAGTACTACTTGAAAGCATCAATCTAGATGCAGAATCAAATCTTTGGATGTTAATAGAAATAGCTGCTTTGGAAGATCTGCTGTTTATCGTGTCACATCAAGCAGCTCCTCTGAGCCCTCAAAAATGTCCACATAGAGACCACATGAACAACAAACCCAGACAGGTTTCATGCAAGCATTTAAAATGTTGATGCACAGGCAGCACTTTACGTCAGCTTTCACAGAGACCTATTCAGAATATATCAAGCACAAGCATATTACAAAATTAGCGGCATGTCCCCATCGGCAGCGTACAAGCTCCAAGACGGTATGTGCTTTGGGTGCCCGGCGCTTTACTTCCATGGCCACTATGCCAAACAGCAGAATTTGCACTGCTGCACCATTAGTGTACCTGAAGCCAAAATCTCCCTAAATAGTTGTTTGCAGCATTTATAGATACATCAACCCAAAGTTTTGAATTCATACCAGAAGGAGCCACTCATACCATACTGGAAAGCCTCATTAGCTGACAGCAGGATGTCAGCAACCCTGCATAAATCAACATCCCTTCTGTCATTTGAATTGAATCAGAATCAGATGCTATCATTCCAATCTTATAAGGTGATTAGAGACAAGTATTGTTTGATATATAATATGCATTATATGCCCTGATGGTAGATAAATAGAGATCAAATGAAGGGTCACACATGAGGATATGAGATGTGCCAAGATGAGAACCCAAATGAAACCATTATAACATAAAGTACAGAAATAGTATTTTAGGATACTCTAAAACATTAAATCGTATTGAGGATGCAAGAGCCCAATAGGCTAGGTATACATAAGTAATATGCCATCACTTGCCACCTTCCATGTCATATAGCATAATCTTAATGTTGAGCCTTTTAAGCACACCCTTGGCCCTTCGTGCTTTGCCCAAGAAATGGTGTGTCGCTCTGTAGTTAGTGCACTTGTACCTATGTGCTAGGGTTTTCAGATATAGAAAGAAGAGTGCAACGGAATCACACACAAGAGTCCTAAACTATTTCTTTGTATTGTGTACAAGACAAGTACAAAAGATGATTGAGAATGAAGACGTCAGTTCTTAGCCCACACTGCCAAATATCTCCTTGACCAGCCTATACTCCAGAGTAGGCTCTGATTGTTGATTGAGAGGAATGCAAATGATTTTGACCAAAATCCCAAGCCCATATAATATATATATATGCATCATCATTGCTGGTCGGCCTGTTTTATTGATGTCTGCCAGCTCCAGAGGACTGCACACCTGAACTGAAGCCTGGCTGACCTGTACTATAGGTGAGTTGTGTGCCCTCTCATAGAAGGAAAAGATGTTAGTATTGGCTTTGCACAGGGAAACTATTCTCAAGCTCCACGAACACTATTACCTTACGATTTGCATTTGCGCAAGCTGGAGTTACCTCGGACCAGGCCAGCCTCCGCAATCCAGCATGGTCAGCACCCCCGGCCCCCTGGACGTCAACCATGATCCTCTCATCAGCTACAGATCCAAGACATGCTCCATTGCCATCGAGCAAGCTTTCCACGTGACATAGCTGTAGGAGACCTCTCGGCCATCCCAATCAAAAAGAAAGGGTCCCTCGTGCCATGTGTGTAAGAAAGCCTCTTACCGCCTACGCATGCGATCTGAATCTCCCTGGAGCTTCCCCCACTGGCTGCGGAGGGTGTGAATTATATCAGTACAAATAGCACTAATGGTTGGACTCAACTCAGGGGAGGGGATGCCCTCACCAACAACAGGGCTACCATATATACCATGCAGCAATACTGCTAATGATCTCCAATCTCTAATACGTGCCTGGAGACCAAGTCTCAAACGACGGGAATTGTGTCAATCCTCTAGTGCGATAGTCAGAGAGCCTACCATCCTACTGGTCACTGTCTGCTCCCCATGTGATGATACAAGAGGTGAATCTCCCAGTATTGTAGAGATGAAGAATCCTCTGGCATATTTGTTGCACTCTGGGGCAATCCCAAAGGCAGTGCCACTTCAAGTCCAGGGGGTGGTTGTACTGCACATAATGTGCCAGCCTACCACTGATAGCCAACCAAGTGCCAACAGCAAGGTTGCACTGGGCTAACTGCCAGAGGAAGGCAAGAACCCATAGGAGCAGCCCACATAGGGAGTTATTAATTTTTTTTCAGCAGTTGGTTTATCGTGCTCTGGGCACAAACCCGTAAGAGCGGCCCACTAGACATCTAGTGGATGCAATTGCGCTCCCCAACACCACTGTGGATTCAGAAGTGCAACACACTTCGGATGATCATTCTACAATGAAGAGACCACCCCAAGTTTGTCAAGTGGAGATTCCACTTTCTGCTGCAACTTGCAAGTACTTCTACAACGAGTACTTCTACTGCCGATCCTCTCATGGAAATCCTCCAATCTCTTCAACAACAAAAGTCCACCATTCAAGCTCTTCTGCAACAATTGTTGCTATCCCATGGAGAGTCAGAAGAGGATAAGCACCAGAGAGCATTGGAAATAGGAGACCGTCATCTTCAACATGAAGAAAAGCGTTTACTCCGTGAATGCGAAGAACGATGCCAAGAATGTGAAGAACAGCGTGTTCGTGGACCAAAAAGCGCTTGAAGAAGAGCGTCTCCTTTCATGGGAGGCTCGTCAACAAGCCACCGAGGACCATCGTCATCAAGAGATCATAGCCATCCTTCAAAAAGTTCAACCGCAATCAACATCATCATCCAGTTCAGTAAGTATGATGGTAAGATGGATGCCAATGTTTCATATTCTTGGCCACATTAGTTTGTCCAGTGGAGATTCCATTTTCTGCTGCAGGTACTTCTACACCGAGTACTTCTACTAATGATCCTCTAATGGAAATCCTGCAATCTCTTCAACAACAAAACTCCACCACTCAAGCTCTTCTGCAACAATTGTTGCTATCCCATGGAGAGTCGGAAGAAGATAAGCACCAGAGAGCATTGGAAATAGAAGACCGTCATCTTCAACATGAAGAAATGCGTTTACTACATGAACGCGAATAACAATGCCAAGAATGAGAAGAAAAGCAAGCATATGAAGAACAGTGTGTTCGTGACCAAAAAGCGCTTGAAGAAGAGTGTCTCCATTCATGGGAGGCTCGTCAACAAGCCGCCGAGGACCATTGTCAACAAGAGATCATAGCCATCCTTCAAAAAGTTCAACCGCAATCAACATCAGCATCATCTATAACTATTCTTCCCGAGATGATCCAGTTCAATAAGTTTGATGGTAAGATGGATGCCAATGCTTCATATTCTTGGTCACATTAGTTCACTTCATATTTCATAGTTGTATGTCGGTCAGATCAGGATAAAGTCAAGCTCGCTGCCATGCATCTCTGGAGATGCTACTCTGTGGTGGCATAATTCGACCAGTTTACTGGGTGGCATTTGCAAGCATCAGCATTTTTCAGCCCTCTGTGAGAAGAGGAAAATGCAGGTCATCTTCAAGTCAAGAAAAAGGGGTGATTCTTTATGGGAAACCCTAATTTCAGGTCAGTCACAAGTCAGGGCAGAGTCAGCCCATTCTTTATACCCATTCTGTTGCAGCAATACAAGCAAATACTCTCTTTGGGGGGGAAGGGGGGGGGTGATGGGGGTACTATGTATGCTCTATCCTTTTGGTCTCATTGGCCTTTTGAAGACATTAATACAACTTTCTTTCTTCTTTCTCTCTCTCTCGGAGCTGATGCTGCTCTCATGTTTCGATATTCTTAGTATTCCATGATGAGTTTCCATGGACAGTTTTGTATCACCCTAGTGAGATAGCTATGTTTATGTTTATGTTTTCTTTCTGTTTTATTTTCCATTCCACAATGAGATATGCCATGGACATTATTGTATCACTTTGGTCTCATAGGCCCATTGGGTCTTTAGTAGACGCTTAATATATCTGTCTTTCTTTCTTTGGGGCCAGATTTATCCAATGAGGATTGGCAGCGAGTTGAGAGGCCCCAGGTCATGATGTTCTCCCGTATGATCAGCAGCAAACCATCAGTCCCACACCAGATTATCCAAGTGGTAGTGGATGCACTCTTCCAGCCAGTCACATACCTCCATCATTAGTTTCCACTTGGTTCTCAGTATATGGGCTCCGCATGGACCACCTACCACCCCTTCAGTACAGTTTGGACTCCCCTTTTCTCCAGCTCTCTCACGATGATATCAACCAGTTTATCTAGTTAGATCTTTTCAGCCTCTACACCCATTGCACATGGATCACACCTCCGAAGCAAATGCAGTCATATTGAAGAACAAAGCGCGGGCATCTAAGATGCATGTTTGTTAGCAAAAAGTGAAGGCCCTTGTGTAAGAATGCAATCTTCATCAAAATGAACTTTCAAATGCACGAGCAAGCATGCATAAAACCTCCTAAAAACATTCACAAACGGCAGTACATAGCTGCTAGAAATGTGAATAT
Source organism: Cibotium barometz (assembly GCF_041138505.1). Classification (NCBI taxonomy): domain Eukaryota; kingdom Viridiplantae; phylum Streptophyta; class Polypodiopsida; order Cyatheales; family Cibotiaceae; genus Cibotium; species Cibotium barometz. The sequence continues at coordinate 7,931,398 of NC_141104.1, read as the reverse complement.
ATACATATCCATGCCTTTATATAATGTACTCTTCAATGTACTGTTAACAAAATATAAACCTTTGCTACACATAGAAAAGAAAAATGATGAGAACAAAGCTTCCATACACTTCAATGACAATGCAAAATACGAACCTAGAATAGCTTACAAAGAAGTAGGTAATAAAGAACCCATAAACTCACACAAAAACCCTAGTAGAGGCTATCCTACACAGATCACTTCATCATGCTCACTGAGGATGGATTCATCCAACAGCCGAGGTACCTGAGTGCTCACATGTCTCATGCCATGCGGATTGCTATTGGCCAGATATGGGTTTCATCCCACAGCTCCAGAGTGGAGACAGGTAGAGCTGAGCGCATCTTCAAAGCCACGAAGCTCATATGGAGACCTAGAGAGGACAAAATCTGTCGATTATGCCACACAGAGGTCGAGACGGCGGAGGAGCATTACATATGCAGCTGCCCACTATATTATGAGATCTGAGGGAGGTTTCAGTGTCTATTTCGTGAGGGATTTGGTCCACTCTCCTGGATCATTGACTTCCTAGACCAGCGCTGCCTAGGCCTCTTCCATCTTGAGCTCCGCAGAAATAGGGACACTTTCTTGAGAGAGCTTCGGCCCCAACCACCCCACCCCCTACCTCGCCAACCAACCATCACCAATTTCTTCCGGACCCAAGAGATGGAGGACACCGATACAATGGATTTTGTGGACCCACCTTGAGCTGCTCCAGACCTACCTCGCCCGAGAGGAATTACCTCGGACCAGGCCTCCGCACTCCAGCGTGCCCGACCCAAGTTACTCTCCCAAAAACAATGCCTGAGACCATCTAGTACTACCTCTTTCATTGTCAGTTGTGAACACCTCCAAGCCATTGCTGCTGCCAAGACCTTGTACTAGGATATATAAGCCACATCAGGAAACTCCTAGAAGAACTATCATCATGGCTTGAGCTCAAACACACATACCACTCATGCAAGCACATGATGCTATAAGGATACAAAATGTAATGATGCAAAACCAGTACACACCCAACTTACAAAGGAAACATGCCATAACACCTACTCTAGATACAAGCCAACTGTCATTGCTTGGAACAAAAACACCAGAATACTACACATATATACATGTTTTTTGGTTTGTTTTCTTAGCCTCACATGCTTTGCCCTCCCCCCAAACTGCTAGAGCATTCATTCTCAACAGCAGAGAATAAAACACATATGCCAAAATTCTCTTCTTCTTCTTGTGTAAGGTCTTCATCTGCAGGCTGTGCCCAATACATTTCATCTTTCATTATGGTCATGAGACGGGCTATGTGCTTCTTCAATCTAAAACCATTCACTCTCTTCGATCCGCAAGCTAATAGGTTCCATTTTTTAATCTCTCTATCACATAAAATGGTCCTTCCTACTTAATCTGAAACTTTGTTTGAAAAGTGTTATCGAGCCTGTTGTTGTATCTGAGAACAAGATCACCTCTCCCAATACCCTTGTCTTTGACTTCCTTAATGAACCTCTCCTGGCTCTTTAGCAAAACTTGAGCATAATGATCAAAGGCTCGCATGCTGTCAAGTTGTAATTCCTGCAAATACAAAAGTCTTTGTTGTAAAGCATTAGCACATATTTCTTTATGCTTCATTAGTACCTTCACAGCTAGTATCTCCACTTCAATAGGTAGCAAGGCTTCCTTCCCAAACACCAAATGGAAAGGAGAGAATTTATTTCCCTCTTTAATAGCAACCCTAAAGGCCCATAAGGCACCATGCAACTCTAAATCCCAAATTTTTCCATATCCTTCCATGATCTTGGTCAACATCTTAATAAGCTCACCACTGAATCTTTCATTCATTCCATTACACTGAGGATAATAGGGGGTAGTGTAGTTATGTTGAATTTTCAGCTTAGCACACAAATGGGTTATGTGATCTCCTCTGAACCCTCGTCCATTATCTGACAAAAGCTCCGAAGGTACACCAAACTTACAACAAATGTCTTCATACACAAACTTACCACACTTTCCTCTGGATGTCATGGGGAAAGGCCCCACTCCATCAATACCCCACCTTTCAAAAGCATCATAAGACAAAAATGTAAGTCTAAGCTTATATTTCAACAGTCTCTTGCCTAACTATTAACATTGTATGCAAGATCTACACCAATGTGCTACATCTTTCTGAATGCTAGGCCAAACATAGCCTTCCAAAAACACTTTATGCAGGGTTATTTTCATAGCATAATGACCACCACATGCTCCTTCATGGTGGCTTCAAGGACCTTGTAAATTTCCTCTCTCCATGGTACCCTTCTAAGTACCAAATTTGCACCTTTCATGTATAAGACATCATCTATCAGCATGAAGTTAGTTGCTTTCTTGGCAAAAGTATATAATTCCCATATCAAGTGTAAGGAGCAAACCCTTTTCCAAAGTTGCATATTCATCTTCATTATAGCTTGTTACCTGCAACTTCACAGTTAATTGTTTCACTTTGTTCCCTCCAGGATCATATAAGATAATCCCTCCCAAAGCTTCATTGTGAGCCTTCCTATAAGAACCATCAAAAAACATGGTAAAATCACCTTCCATCTTTGCATCTTTAACTTCTTCCATCTTTGGTTGTACCTGTTTACAATAAATAGGACCCTCCTTATAAGTGAGTATATCTACAAGGGTAGCTCTAGTTGACTTAGAAAAGAATATTCGAATTCTTGCAACTCCACAACCCATTTTATCATCCTTTTTGACAAAATTGCATTGTTTATAAGCTGAGGAAATAAAGCATAGCTAGTCAAGAACACAAAAGACTTTGGAAGGAGATAACGTCGAAATCTCCTACAAGCAAAAATTACACTGACCATCACCTGCTCTGCTTCACTGTAGCTTCTTTTCACCTCAAGTTTTACCCTGCTCACATAGTAGATGGGCCTCATGTAGAGACTCCCTTTCCTTGTTGAAGCAAAACTGCACCTACAGCATCAGCACCTATTGAAGGGTTTACATAAAAATCTTTGTCCCAATTTGGAGCTTGCACACATGAAAGGCTACAAAGCACTTCCTTGACTTTGTTGAAGACTTCCTCACATTCATGGGTCCACCTAAGAGGATCATGCTGGACAACTTCTTGGAGAGGATACAAGACTTGAGAAGCCAGAGAATAAAAATCATTACTTGCTTTGTGTCCTTGGGAGGAGATAAAAGCACCAAAGCTTTCACCTTATCATCATCTGCCTCAATACCATTCTCTGAAAAGACATGTCCAAGCAATTTTGACTTTACGTTGAGCAAGGAAACACCTTTTTGGGTTAAGTTGACCACCACTCCTATCCAATCTTACAAATGTAAGCTTCAATCTTTCACAATGCAAAAGTCAACTACTATAAAGGCAAATGTCATCAATGAAGACCGTAATGAACTTCCCAAGATAAGGTGCAAGCATAATATTAATTCTCCTTTGAAAAGAAGAAGACCCATTTGTCAAGCCGAAAGATAATACTTTGTAGCAGAAGCAACCCCAAGGTGTTATGAAGGTGGTTTTCTTTGATCTTCAGGAGCAATCTGGAGTTGAAAATAGCCTGAATAACCATCACAAATGTTGCATCTTTCATGACCTGCTACTGAATCCAAGACTTCATCTATATAAGGAAGAGAACAATGGTCTCTCTTTGTGGCTGCATTACGCGGCTTGTAATCCACACAAATCCTCCACCTTCCATCCTTCTTTGGTCGAATGACAATTGGATTCACCCATTCAGAAGTGGTGATTGGGTAGATAAAGCCAGCCTTCAATAACTTCTCCACTTCTTCCTTTAGTGCATCTTTTCCCAAAGGCCTTAGCCTTTGACATACTGGCTTGACACCTACTTTGAGTTCAATATGAAGAGCCTCTCCTTTGAAGCCCCGAATCTCCTCATAAGATGTTATGAAAAGATTAGGAAACTCTTGGGGATATCTTGATCTTTAATTCTGATCTGGTAGTATCCAGATTTGAGATCTATCTTTGTGAACATTTGGGTTCCACTTAGCCGATCCAAAAGTTCATCAATCCTAGGAATATGATATTTATTTTTGACTGTTAACTGATTTAATCCACCGTAATCAATACAGAGTCTTAACGTTCCATCTTTCTTTTTCTGAAAGAATGGACGCACCCCAAGGTGAAACACTAGGTCTTATGAATCCTTGCTCTAGCAGCACAGTTGTCTTAACTGCTCCTTTAGTTCTATGGCTTCTGTAAAACTGGCATCTTGTATGCATGCTAGGCTATTGGCTAAGCTCCAAGAGTTAGCTCTATCTCATGATCTACTTCACGAGTTGGAGGCATCTCGGTCAGCTCTTCTAGGAATATATCAGCATACTCACTTAGCCATTCTGATTCTTTAGCCTTGCATTTTCTGTCTACTGGACTGATTTTAACGACATAAGATTTTGTATTGATGTTGTTCAACAGAAGTAAGATTAGTACTTAACATTTTGTCAACAAAGTCTTCCTTCACATCTTTTTTGGGTTCAAGAAACTCCTCAAACTCTTCAGAAGATCTACTCTCATTACCCATCACTTGTCCTATGTTTCCTTCATTCATGGGTTCCAAGGCAAACATGGCTACATCAACATCACTTGAACACAAACTTGTGCTCCCCTCGTGACTATCTCTTTCTCTTTTTTTCCAAGAAAAAGATCCTTCTATTAGTTAATGAAAAACAGCCACAAAGGGCTAGATACAACCACAAAGGGCTAGATACAAATTCGCCTCATATCTGGGGCCGGAATCACATGATCATAAGGGGAAGAGACCCTTCTCCTCTGGCTGGCCACTCTGTTAAGAGAAGGCTATCTCATACAAGGGGGGGAAACAACCACACAGGTGGTCTGTAGTGCCAAGTGGGATCACCGCCTCTATCTATTCCCCCAATGACCACAAAGGATATGAATGATGTCGAGCCAAATGCTCCTGATGGACTCAGCAGGCGAAGTATGGGTACCCTCGATGGCCTCGCTGCATCTAGCTCGCCAAATGTGCCAGGCTGCAAATCTCTCATCTCTGGCATGACCTGGTCGCCAATGATCTATAGGTGGGACTGTGACTAGTACTCCCGAAATACAATGGTGAGAGACCTGAAGAGCTAGCCCTCCCCCATCCTCCTCATAAGCCCTAACCACCACAGCCTCTGTGACCCAAGTGACAATGGCCCATGTAATGATCTGGGTCAAGGTCCTGTCCATAGTGAAGATGCGAGAATCCACTGTTAGATCTGCTGAGCCTTCCGGCAATCCCAAAGACAGTGTCGCTGAGACTCCTGAGGGTGCCACACCGCGGGCAAGCTGCTGACCTACCTCCAACTGCCAGCCGAGTGCCAACTGCCAAGCTCTTGTGTGCCATCAGCCAAAGAAAGAGGGTGATCTTTCTAGGCCGGAAACTGCCCATAGACTATTCTAGAAATCTAAAAGGAAATGCGGTGAGAGCCCCTATGAGACTACCAATGTGTTGTTGCTGCCGGGGCGCCATCAATCTCTGGCATCTGCATCCTACAGCGGAGCTGTGCAGTATATTCAAAGAAGGGGGCATCCAGAGTCTCCTCCCGATCAGCGGGGTCATGCCAAATCCATTCACGGGTCCCATTGTAGGCGCATGAGGGGTCAGCACTCCCATATCCAGTCGCCAGAATCTCTCCCTTGCCACCTTGGCCAGCGGTGGGTCTATGTGCCACTCCCGTGCCCAAAAGCAAATCACCCTCACTCTCTCCAAGGTGCAACCCATGAAGTCCTCTATGGGAAGCTCGGATCTCTCAAGTCTGCCATGGGATCCAATAGAAAAAGTGAGCAGACCACTGTCCTCATCCACTCTGTGAACCACCACGAGAATATCATGTCTGGTAAACACACCTAGCCACATTGGGGGGGGTTGGGTCTAGGATAGGAGTCAACCACTCCTGAGGGATAGCTAAGTCGATGTTGATGCTGAGCCTGTCTCTACCCCAGGTCCCTGTCAGGCCTCTCTCCTGCACCTCCGAGGGTAACTATCTGTGTGCGATCCAATCTCCAAGAGACCTAGTTGGTCCCATGCTTAAGGTGCCCCATGATACATGTGATCGGGCCCCCAACATGTGGCCACGAGGTAACCGGATCAGGGGGTTCCAGACCAAAGGCTGCTGAAGCCGCTCCTCTGAGGCTACCGGAGCGATTTGTCTAACGGCCACCCTGTGATGATCCCAAGCTCAAAGTAAGCTGGCTACAAATCTGTGCTCAAAAGTTGGACTAAAACCGGAGGGCCGCATCTCTGTGAAAATCGATCTAGTACTCTACGGCCAAGGGCCCCCAAGACTCAAGGTTCGGGCTGAAATCCGGGCCAATAAGAAATCCTTCTAGGGCTCACCACCAGGAAGGAGTCCTCTAACAATCAGCTTGCCCAGTAGCGGCTCTGAATAGCAGGGTCAATGAGGCCTATCCCCCCTCTACAACGTGGCTGCATGATTACTCTCCAAGCCACCTTGGCCCTAGTTGGCCTCCCGTCACTGCTGGTCCATAAGAAATTATGGATCAATCGTTGTACCTGGCCAAAACATGCTCGAGAGAAGGCCCAGCACGAAGTGATGTACCACATGGTGGCATGAAGTACCTGGTTCGCCACCACCACTTTACCTGCTAGGGAGAGCTTTGAAGAACTCCAGTCTAAGCGGGGCGAGCTGCTACTCGGGAGAGACATCAATGCCCACCTGGCAACCAAGATAGCAAACTCGAGTGCCCCTCGGGATCCACTGAAAAGCCTCAACCTGGTGCCAAGTCGGGGCGGGTGCTGAGCCTATCCAAAAACCACACGAGTTGTGCAAGTTGTTCTGTGCTCCTGATGTGCAGCTGAAAATCTCGATCGCCTCCGCGAATCTCTGGAGATTCCCCACATCTCCTGACACGAAGGCTGCTGTGTCGTCTACAAACTCTGAGTCAAGCAGGTCCTCCTACGTGCGGAGGGGAAGACGCAATCCCTGAAGCCCAGTCTCCTAGGCTGAGAGAAAACTACTCATGGCCTTGGTGACGAATAGGAAGAGGTAAGGTGCCAAAGGACAGCCTTGCCGAACCGAGCGGGAAAGGGGGAATCTATCACCACGGGCTCCCTAAATGAGAACCTAGCTGTGTGATGCTAAGTAAAGTCTTGAGACTCCACAAATCCACTCCATGGGAATCCCATCCGGCTCATCGTGCCCTCCAAAAAGCTCCAATCCACCCTATCATAAGCTTTCTCAAAGTCTAGAAGTAGCACTATGGGGTCCTGCTGCCGCATCCTGGTCGAAGCTGTCGTCTCCCAGAAGGTGAAAATGTTGTCCAGAATGCTCCAATCTTGAACAAAGCTAGTCTGAGTGTCGTGAATCGAATCCGGGAAAAAGGGCTGAAGTCTCCTACTGATGGCCTTGGCCAAGATCTTATAGCCGGTCCCTAGAAGTGTGATGGGTCTCCACTACCAGATCTCCAATCTATCACCACCCTCCTTGAGAATCGAGTGAATCAAGCCCTCTGAGAATCTCTCTGGCATGGCACCTGTGAGCATAATCTCATGGAAGGCAGCTTGAAATGCCTTCCATGAGGTCCCAATGACGAAGAAAAAAATAGACTGGAAGCCCATCCGCTCCCAGGCATTTGCCCCTAGATAATGCCGTCATCACCTCCGCCAACTCCTCTGCTGTGAATGGAGTCAGTAAGGAGGACCAAAGAGAAGGGGGAACCACCTCTCTCGTGTGTCGCCTAACCCTCTCGCGCGCATCCATCACCTATGGGGATAATGGGGCACCTGTGAGAAGATAATGGAAGAAATCCATGGCAATGCTCCTGGAGGAAAAGAATGTCAATAGGTCCCCCCACTAGGGCTCTCTGAAGCTCTCCTCTAAGGACCCCTCGTCTGTGAAAGCATTGAGGCCTCCCTAAACCCTGTATGTTCCACAAGACTATCTGCATATCAATCTCCGTGTGAGGCGGAACTAGTGGAACTGCCCTCCACTCGAAGAGTCTTGGGCGAAGGTTTAGACGGGGAATAATCACAATCCATCCTGCGGCGAAGGCACGCCAAGTGGGCACAGATCCTGTCCTCCATGTGACGCCACTCGTTCCAAGCGCGAGAGTATGCGTACTCCGGACTCCATCGATCACAATGGAGGTATCTCTAAGAGGGTGGAAGAGGTACTGCGACAAAAGTATGCATGAACACAGAGAGCAGCACCTCCATGCTAGAGGCCACCGTCTCCCCGTCCAAGTCTTTGCGAGCTCAGCCTCCAAGCTCCATCCTAGCCAATGGCCGTAGATGAGTGAGTATGTCGGTGATGCGAAGATCGTGAAGATGATGACATAGCTCAACTACTTGACCCTGGATGGCGGCAGTCACAGACTCCGAGTCCCACTCAGTCCTTGGAGCTACACTCAAAGGGAAAGAGAAGATCATCGCGCCATTCTGTGGCGTAGAAGGTCTGGAGTGGTAGAAGACCACACATATCCGAAGAGGTGTTGTTGTCTCCTCAAGCATATCTGTCCCTTCCGCCAAAAGACAACGGAAGAAACTATAATCCACCGGCTATCCTAAGATCCTGGGGGGCCCACCTAGGGACTCTAGCGGGAGAGCCCTCACAGGGGAGGCGGCAATGGTCATCTCAACCGGCTCAGAGAAACGGTGAATCAATCGGCGAACGGAACTCGCCCGTTGCCTCCGCTCCAAGTCGGGGGGCTGCTAGGGGACGACGGGAGTGCTTTGGAGAGGCAAAGGGAGGGGGGAGGGGGGAGGGTGGGCTCCGATGCAGAGGACGGGGCTGAAGAAACTGTTGTGGGCAAAGACGGGGCGAGAAAGGAAGAGGCGGCGCGGGGGGTTTGGGGGGGGGGGGGTGGAGGCCGGAGAGGGGTGCTACTGGGAGAGATCCATCGAAGAGGAAGGCTACTGGGAGAGACTCACTAAGGGCTTAGTGGGGTCTATGGGCTTCACTGGACACTGAGAGTCGGCAGAAGGCTCTCGACGGGGAATCGGTCCCCTCGCCAAATCGGAGGGGCCGGAGGAGCCAGCTCAATGACTGGAGGGAGCCTGTCGCCAACTGGTGGGTGCTATGATAAATGCTCATAACGGTTCTCTAACAGAACTGAATCCTCCTGTGCTCTGCCAGCCTAGCACACACGCCAACGACACTTAGCCCTGGTGGTCAGCTAATGGCCCGGGTGCGAGCAAACCGTCCGCCACTCTCTGGTAGCTGTGTTGTCCACTGCCGGAACCTAGTGCTCCGTTGCTTGAGAATCTGCCGCTCTCTACCCCCTGGTGAGAATCTGAACGGGATGGAGCGGGGAGGGAACCGCTGGTGGCGGTCTCCTGGACTGACGTCGAGGGCAAGCTCTGGCTAAATGGCCCATCTGCCTGCAAATGAAACATTGTCCTGGAAGGCTTGAATACTCCACTCGCTGAAGAATGGGGTCTCTCCGGAGGCATGGGATAGATATAACGTGGGGCACTGAATCTGGTAAGGCAACACAGATGCGGAGGGATGGAATCTAAGTTGCCCGTGCAAGGGCTGAGGCAACTGTGGGGAGGGATTCCATCACTCTCCCGATGGCACCACCAATCACGAAGAAGCAGAAGGTATTCCTTCCTAAGGCCTGAGAAGCAAACTGTCATTGGGGAGCCGTACATGCCAGCAAGTAGGTTAGACGCAGGATCGAAGCCGTGCTGCCACCACGCAAAGAAGGCATGTGCTATACGCAATGCAAGGGAACTCAACTGCATGACTCAATCTGACGTCTCCGACGAGTCGAACTCCACCTGGTAGTAGCCACGCCCCAAAGGGTGAATGTCTGAGATCTTTGCACGTCCACCAATGAGGCTCGCCTGTAAAAGATCCCTGAGTTGTCCGCGCGCGGGGCGGCTACCAACAACTTTGCAAACCAAGGTGGAGGCCTCTAATGTTGCAATAGTCATGGCGAGGATCTGAAGGTCAGCTTCGGACAAAGATAAACAAGCAACAGCGGCCTCGGTCAGGGTTGACAGAGCGGCTGCCATGGAGTCCTCCTTGAGGGATAAGATGAGAAAATGCCGAGGCTTGTCGAAAAAGAAAAAACACCCCAAAGCACCCGAGGGAAGAGGGAGAGGAAAGCAAACACGGAGAGGGGAGCGAGGAAACAGAAAGAAAGAGGGGGGGGAGGGGCGCTGCAATCGGGAGAAAAGAGAGAAAGCAAGGAAGGGAGGCGGAAAAAAGGGGGAAAGGGGGCGGCGCTGAGAGGAGAGGGGGATGCGGGGCAACAACGAGCAAAGAGGGGGGGGGCAGGTGTAGAGGAAGGGGCAGGCGGCGAGAGGCGCAACGGGGCTGGGCAGGAAGAGGCATAGAGAAGGGGGGAAGGCGGGCAGCATGGGAACAGGTGTAGGGGGCGACGGGCAGGGAGGCAAGCGCACTGGGGGCGGGCTGGGGGCAAGCGCAGGGGACGGGAGAGTTAGGAGGAGGGCCACAAAGCACTGTGATGGGGAGGTGGGGCACAGGAAGCGGACCGGGGGGGGGGAGCTTTTGAGAGAGCCGCCACTATCTCTTTCACTTTCATCCTCACTCTCAGTGTTTTTTCCTTCCTCTTTGTCATCTTCCCCTAACAATTCTTTGTCAATCATACTAAACTTTTTTCTCATTCTTTTTTTATCATAAAGTGTAACTGTACCCTTTTCCCAATCTTAAACTGCACCCACTAACCTAAGCCATGGCCTTCCTAAAATCAAAGGAAAAGCACCCAACCCTGCAGGCATAATGTGACAATTCACTTTTACATTAACACTAAATACTTTTACATCAAGATCCTTGAGAATACCTAAACACCTTACTTTACCATGATTTGCAAGTCGAATCCTAAACCTTGAAGCCCCACTTGTTTCTAACCCAAGCCTCTCCACACAAGACTGTGTAATTACATATATCTGTGCACCCCCATCAATGTATGCTTATCCCATACCTTGACATTTGTGCCAGACATCAATAACTGGGCATATATCGGGAAGCTTCTCTAAGGAGTGCACCTTGACAATGCCTTTCCTTGGTTCCTTGCCTTTTGGATTTACCAACCTTTTCCACTCCCTTCTTAGTCTTGGACAGAGCTCCATGAGTTGGCCATAAGGTATGTGCACCTTCTTGTTAAGAAGATCCTCCTTTAGCACATAGTTTGTTTGACCTAGTTTGTTTGACCATCTCCTAGAGACAAATCTGATGCTTGATAGTGTCTTCTAGGTTTGGTTTTCTTCTTGCTTGTTGATGCTTCTTCTTGTCATTTCCCCTTCTTAGCTTTTGCTTGGTCAGCTTCAGATTCTCTCTAGAGTTCTTTTCACAAGCATGACATGAAGCTCCTGATCTGTGGTTAATTCTTCCACTTGTATCGAGCTTACAGCTGCTTTGCCTTTCTCCTCAAGTGTCAAACCACTAGAGCTTGGCTGGTCCTTGATTTCCACTGCAAAATCATTACTTCGATTAGGCAAAGCTGATGGTAAAGGGTACATATCTCCTCCCCTTCTGGGAGGCTTATCAGAATTAGGGCTTGTATTGCTCCATTCAACACAATTAAAACAGTTGTAGGGTTCAAACCTCCTTCTAAGCATTCCCCTACCTCTACCTCCACCATTTCCTTCACTATGACCTTCACCATATGCTCCATACCCTAGACCAAGTGGCCTATATCCTCTGCCGCTTCCTCTTCCACCCCCTAGCAGGTTCAGGCTCAAGTTCTTGAAGAGGCTGACTACTTCATACATTTCCTTTTTCAATTCATCATCATTTTGATTCTTTACTAACAGTTGGGGTGAGGTTTGCACTAAATTCTTCACTTCTTCTTTGACCCTCTCTTCTATGGTCTCCACACCATGACGTACTTCCTTCCCAAGCTACCCCAACCTAATCATCTTCCATTCTTTCTCCCTCGCTAATGCTATCCGCTCAGGCCTGATCTGCTCCTTAGAAACAATCCAAGAGGTTCCTAGATAGCCTCAAACACCAAGCCAAATCAGTCCCACAAAACAGCCCAGAAACTTCCCTGAGATCCAGTCCCAGAGGCGACCACTGCTCACAGTCAACTCGAAGAGCGAGAAAAAAACAGTGACAAGAGAGTTACTGATGGCCTGGGTTGTAAACGAGGGGAGAAAAGACTTTGTGCAGCCTGCTGTCCACTGTTCGACAGCGCAAGGGGGAGAAAGGACTGTCCAGCCTGCTGTCCACTGTACGAGCAGCGCAAGGGGGAGAAAAAACTGTATGACCAGCTTCTGGAAAACGACCAGCAAAGAAAAAGCACACAGCTGTACAGCTAGTCTATGTCAACCAGCAGAGGGGAGGATACTGCCACTGTACGGCATGTTCCTTGTGAGGGTGCTGCTGTACGACCAGTCCTCTGCAGCAACTAGACGAGAAAAAGAGAGAAAAGCTACTGCTTCTGCACCGCCAGCACTCCAAGGAGAGAAACGTGCTGCTGCCCAACGATCTGTATGACCAGAAAACTGGGAAGCGAGAGAGAACGCCGTCTGCTGCTGATGGTACTGTATGGCCAGCGAATCCAGAGAAAAGCACTGCTGTCCCCCTTCTTTGTGTGTATGCGCATCACTTCTCCTCCTCTTCATAGAGTCTACCCCCTCTATTTCAAGCATATGCTTGCTTTTCCCATCGCTAAAAGTGGCAGCCTCTCCAAAAATACCATAAAAATCCTCTTTTTGGGAGTTCAAAACAGCCGCCATATATATATATATATATATATATATATAAAAGCTTGCAAGATCCATGCAAAGCTAGGCACCCACTTGAAGTGTTCACACACAGCTTAAAAATTCAGGCCCACTTCATTCATGTATATGCTCCTTGTCCAAATCCCCATATGTCCACCCACTTATAAATAAGTGTGAACAAGTATCCTTATAAACCATATAAGTGAGTAAAATCCTGTAACCTTATGTCATGTAATCTGCCTTCAGATAGAGATGCCAGATAAGCCTTCACACAAGTTCTGCGAGACAGGACTTGGCTTTACACAGGCCTCTTTCATCCTATGACTTCGCTGCTTCTATGGAAAACCCATGTTCACACCTTGGCTCAAATCAGTGTATGAAACACTGGTCAAGACTGGATGGGACCAAATGGTGACATCCCCAATTGTCTCATGAGACAGTTGTCCGCAACTATATAAACTTAGTACGAGTGGAAAAATACCCTTCAAGTATTGCAGATGGACTAACATAATCTGATTATTAAAACCATAATTCCAAATCCATTGTAACCATAGAATACTCGGCAAGAGTATGAAGTGATTGCCAAGGTTATTAGTCCTGAGACCATGTCAAGCTGCATTTGCCATACATGTACTGTCATGTCAGGCTCTATAAGCCACACATGTTCTGTCACTCGTAAGGCACACATGTGATGTCATGTCAAGCCTCAGAAACCATACATGTTCTGTCATGTCAAGTTTCACAAGCCAGACATGTCTTGTCATGTCAAGCCTCACGAGCCACACATGTCCTATCATGTCAAGACTCACAAGCCATACACGCTCTGTCATGTCAAGCCTCATAAGCCACACATGTCCTGTCATATCAAGCCTCAAAAGCCACACATGTTCTATCATGTCAAGCTTCACAAGCCACACATGTGCTGTCATGTCAAGCCTCAAAAGCCACACATGTTTTGTCATGTCAAGCTTCACAAGCCACACATGTCCTGTCATGTCAAGTTTCAGAAACCATACATGTTCTGTCATGTCAATTTTCACAAGCCACACATGTCCTGTCATGTCAAACCTCAAAAACCATACATGTTTTGTCATGTCAAGTTTCACAAGTCACACATGGCCTGTCATGTCAAGCCTCAGAAACCATACATGTTCTGTCATGTCAAGTTTTACAAGCCACACATGCTCTATCATGTCAAGCCACAAAAACCATACATGTTCTGTCATGTCAAGTTTCACAAGCCACACATGCTTTGTCATGTCAAGCCTCAGAAACCATACATGTTCTCTTGCCAGTCAATGGGCTCACACCAAAGTCCTTGGGAATCCATCCACATACATGCAAAAGACATAAACTCTTATTGACATGTCAGTGGGCTCACACCGGAGTCCTTCCGGGGGTCCATCCACATACATGCAAAAGAGATGTGAAATCCTTCTCCTCAAAGCCACCACCGACACGCTATTGTCCAGGACAACCCTACATATCTTTGACCAACCATCATACAAACGTAGAATACCTGCCATGTGGTCTCAAAACATCTCATAGACCAGAATCAGCCAATCCATGATACTGATAAACAATTCATAGTTTTGTAACTGCATATACGACATATTCTAGCATCCCATACCACCATAATGCTCCCCATATGAGATCCTTGTGTAGGCGACAGTTCTAGCATCCCATACTGCTAGGAGCCTCCAATACACAAGACCAAAACCATAAACTATTTATCAAAACCATAGAAAAACCTCTTCCAGAATCAACAATTAGTTATAGGCATTGCGGCCATAGTACAAGAAAGTAGAGATCCATTCCAAAAAAACTGAAGACGTTGCTGCCTACAACAAGAGAAATCTCTGCTTTCCTGAAACACACTCAGACGAACACACTTGCTCCTTGTAATTTCATGTGAGGGTGAGTTTGCTTAAAAACCCAAAAATTCTGAGTATATACAAATATTGCTTGAACCAAAAAGTACAACTTACAAATAAGGTAGTACTTAACCAAAAAGGAAGCATGATCATCGGAGGATCCCAAAAAGTATAGCTCAACTAGAGGCCACAATATCCACAAGTAGGGGAAAACAGTAATGGCTTTTGGGTTTCCTGTAAACTGTGGGGACCAAGAATCTGATCAAGTTGGAACCCAACACCGTTTTTAACTCTGCACTTTGGTTTTGTTTTCTTTCAAGAGACTTCCTCAAAACCCTAAGAAAGATCAGGAGTCCTCTCCAAATCCTCGTGCCTATCCGGAGGAGTCATCGAAGAAGATCTAGCTCTCTTCTTTTCGTAGCAGGAGTTTTGGTCCAAACCCTCTGGTTGTTGATTCTTGTACCGTAGAGGAGGATCCGGAATGATATGTTGGTTAGCAGAATTGACCTCGATATCCCCGTTCTCTCAAAGATATCTGTAAGCGAGATCTCTGGGGTTTCTGCATAAACTTAAGCAAGATCCCCAAAGATATCCATAGCACCTTGATCTCGAGCCACTCTGCCTTGTAGAAGCCTATTAACATAAGGGTCCCTTCTATAGAGTGTCAATAAGGCTTCTTTGTCAGCCAATCGCTTCGACAGTTTATCCAAATTTCTCACAAAGGGACTGTTGCTGTTTGTCAAGAGTCTTATGAAATATAGTAGTCATCTGCTCAAGCAGCTTGTCTGGATTATTACCAACAAAGCTGACCTGTCCATGATAGGGAAGCTATCGAACCCAGATTCCACCAAGATCTTTTCCTTTCCAAGAGTCGTTGTCAAGCCTGCTGTGCTAGAAAGGTTGGGCTCTGATACCAATGAAACCGGACGGGAACCCAGAACAATGAACAGACACTTCAGATGACAGCAAAGATATGAAAACACAGTAGAAATAACCATAAACAATGCTTCACGGAACACAACACTAAGCCGGAACGGCCGGCCCCCCATAGGAACTGCTTTATTCCAAAGAATAAACAGATACAGATAAACCAAGGTGCGGGTGCAGTCCTGCACCAGATTTTCCACAAAGTTCACATGAGATAGTGTCCAAGCTCGCTTCACAAAGTTAAAGAGCCTCAGCCTTCTGCTATCCGCTCAGGCCTGATCTGCTCCTTAGAAACAATCCAAGAGGTTCCCAGATAGCCTCAAACACCAAGCCAAATCAATCCCACAAAACAGCCCAGAAACTTCCCTGAGATCCAGTCCCAGAGGCAACCACTGCTCACGGTCGACTCGGAGAGAGAGAAAAAAACAGTCAAAAGAGAGTTACTGACGGCGTGGGTTGTAAGCGAGGGGAGAAAAGACTCTGTCCAGCCTGCTGTCCACTTTACGACAGCGCAAGGGGGAGAAAGGACTCTGTCCAGCCTGCTGTCCACTGTACGGGCAGCGCAGGGGGGAGAAAAAACCGTATGACCAGCTTCTGGAAAACAACCAGCAGCAAAGAAAAAGCACACAGCTGTATGGCTAGTCTATGTCGACCAGCAGAGGGGAGGATATTGCCACTGTACGGCCTGTTCCTTGTGAGGGTGCCGCTGTACGGCCAGTCCTCTGCAGCAACCAGACGAGAAAAAGAGAGAGAAGCTACTCCCTCTGTACTGCCAGCACTCCAAGGAGAGAAACGTGCTGCAGCCCAACGACCTGTAGGACCAGTAAACTTGGAAGCGAGAGAGAGAATGCCATCTACTGCTGATGGTGCCAGCGAATCCAAAGAAAAGCACTGCTGTCCCCCTTCTCTGTGTATGCACATCACTTCTCCTCCTCTTCATAGAGTCGACCCCCTCTTATTTCAAGCATATGCTTGATTTTCCCATCGCTAAAAGTGGCAGCCTCTCCAAAAATACCATAAAACTCCTCTTTTTGGGAGTTCAAAACAGCCGTCATTTATATATATATAAAAGCTTGCTAGATCCATGCAAAGCTAGGCGCCCACTTTAAGTGTTCACACACATCCAAATCCCCATATGTCCACCCACTTATAAATAAGTGTGAACGAGTATCCTTATAAACCATATAAGTGAGTAAAATCCTGTAAACTTATGTCCTGTAATCCGCCTTCAGATAGAGACATGCCAAATAAGCCTTCACACAAGTTCTGCGACAAGACTTGGATTTACACTGGCATCTTCCATCCTGTGACTTTGCTGCTTCTGTGGAAAATCCCCGTTCACACCTTGGCTCAAATCAGGGTATGAAACACTGGTCAAGACTGGACGGGACCAAATGGTCACACTTGCCATTTCCCAACAGTCCAAACTTCTCACACCACACTACCACACCTTCTTACCATTCCCGTCATTGGCTACCTCAACTTCCACACGCCCACGCCATGCTTCCTTTGCCATCCCTCAGTAGGCAACAGGCTACCATCCACGCTGTGCCCATGTGCTTACTAAATGATGCAGGCAAGAACCCTCAGAGGCAACTGATTCCTTGCTCACGTCATCCCATGCTTGGCAGCCATGCCATTGTGATCTTCCACATCGGCCGTCGGATCCTCCACCTTCACTATGAGCTACCTTAGTCTCTTTTTTAAAAAATCGAATCACCCCCCAAACAGAACATCATACTAACCCTTGTTCACATACTTAAGAGGCAATTTCACCATGCTAACCCAAAATCTCATGTGTCCCAAAAATAAATACCCCATAAACTTGTCTGAGTAATATACATGTTACCCTTTGAGACTACCAAGTTACTCTCCCAAAAACAATGCTTGAGACCATCAAGTACCTCTTCCATTGTCAGTTGTGAACACCTCCAAGACATTGCTGCTGCCAAGACCTTGTAGTAGGATATATAAGCCACATCAAGAAACTCCTGGAAGAACTGTCATCATGGCTTGAGCTCAAACACATATACCACTCATGCAAGCAGACGATGCTATAAGGATACAAAATGTAATGATGCAAAACCAAGACACATCCAACTGACAAAGGAAACATGCCATAACACCTACTCTAGATACAAGCCAACTATCATTGCTTGGAACAAAAACACCAGAATACTACACATATATACATGTTTTTTTGGTTTGTTTTCTCAGCCTCACATCGTCTTTGTTCCTTTTGAGGCTGCCACGTGTGTCTGAAGCTCGAACTCGTATCTATAAATCATGTAAAACACGGGACTATTGTGTTAACTCCGCAATGGAGCTCCCCGAGGTAGAGATCTAGGAAGGAATCTCAATGATAACTAGTGGAGGAAAGGGGGGAGGAATAGGTGACGAGGTATCCTGAAGAGGTATCCGCTTCTCCAAGGCTTGAATCATAGCCTTGTACTCGAGCATTTGTTCCCCCTCTTGCGTTATGATATGCATAAATTCCTGGAAGATGGCTTGCATTTGCTTCTTGATGCAATCGCTCTACAAAAGGAATTGTTTCTTCAGGGTGGTCTTGTGTTCTCTCTCATCATCAAAGTTCGCCATAGTGGGAGTGGTCAAGTTTTTCCCCGACCGAAAATAAACCATCCACTATGTGTGTGGGAGACGTTTCCGGTCGCTTCTGAAGGCTATAAACCAACCGTCCTTCAAGGCTTGAATCATAGCCGTGTACTCGAGCATTTGTTCCCCCTCTTGCGTTATGATATGCATAAATTCCTGGAAGATGGCTTTTCTCTACTAGGAGCTTGGCTTCTTGATGCAATCGCTCTACAAAAGGAATTGTTTCTTCAGGGGTCTTGTGTTCTCTCTCATCATCAAAGTTCGCCATAGTGGGAGTGGTCAAGTTTTTCCCCGACCGAAAATAAACCATCCACTATGTGTGTGGGAGACGTTTCCGGTCGCTTCTGAAGGCTATAAACCAACCGTCCTTCAAGGGACATGAGTCACACCAAAATGGGGAGTGCTACCGGCATCTATAAACCAACCACACAAGCGAAAAAAAAAAATCTTTCTTTTTTCTTGGCTGAATTTCTTCACCAAAAGGCAAAGCTCTGATACCATTGTAACATGTGGAACCTTGTAGACGAGGATTATACTTTGATAAGTACCTTTCAGCCCTTGGTTCTTGACAATAGCACAATGTAATGACATGAGAGAGAGAGAGAGAGAGAGAGAGAGAAAGTTGAATTAACGTCTTCAAAAGGCCAAAAGGACCTAAAAGATCAAAAGGTTACATCATATTCATGAGGTACATCATCCTGGGCACAAAATAGTAATAAAGAAAGATAACAAAAATCTAGAACTATAAAATCTGATCTAGGTACATGAGCAGAGAGAGAGAAAAGAGAAATACACAGGACTGGATCCCGAATACCCTCTGAAGGGCCCCCACCAAGGGATGGTGTATTTACTTTATTGAATGTGTAGAAAAAGACTGATTTGGGCTGGAAATACAGACTGAAGTGATCTTCTACTGAGATGATCTTGGCTGAGTGTTACCTCTGCCCTTGACCTGCTTCAACCACCTTGCAAGAGCAATCCCTTGACTATACTAGCTTGGAGACTCTAGCACTTGTAGAAGAATGCGATAAGAAGGCCTTAGGCTTCCTACTGTTTATATAGGACTCTACACTGCTGGTCGGTTTGTATTAGACACTGTCGGCTTGTATTTGCTGCTCCACGACTTGATTAAACACCAATAAATCAAATGCCTTTTCACACGTGTGACTCATGGGCTGGCCAACAGGCCCCTGCTGCTGGCCGACTGGGTGTGTATGCCCCTACAGGCTGCCGCCTTGCTGCTCAGCCTTCCTATGGCTGGTCGCTTGGGCATAGGGGCCTCCTTGGCCCCTAGGGTAGCCCCTAAGGGCTGCCCACCTTGTAGGCAAGGTCTTGAAGCCTTATGGGGTGGCCCATAGGGCTGCCTCTTTGCCCAGATGCCCTCATGCATGCAACAAGACTCTGACTCCTAGATCTAGTGTCCCAACCAAAGCCTGGTACACCTCTACAACATTCCAGAAGATGAACCTGAGTGTAGAACATGCACTACTTCCATGTGTGGGACATGCACACCTGACCATGGCCATGTAAAGGACTTGTACACCTGACCATGGACTCTAAAGTGGATCCCTGGCTAACTCGTCCCAAACAGGGGCTCACAAGGGGCCAGTTACCACTCTAGGTCTTGCACCTACTATACAGGTATGGCCATGTGGCATCCAAGTGCAGGATGCACGTGACAAAAGAGCAGCCCATAGACAAACACCAAATGATAGCCCATAGTCCATTGCCCCTAGTCCAATCACATACATACCTGAGCAACCCGAAGCCCCTAGTCCCCTGACATCATCTCAGGGTTGGGACAAGACTACCAACATACATACATGCGATTCTCCTACTTTCTCATGCAATCTGGTTTTTGGCTCAATTAGGGAACTTAAATGCACCAGTTACAATGGCGATTTCAAAACAGCTTTCAGGAGGTGAACTGATTACCAGGTCCAATGACTCACAACATCTACAGCAACAAGACCTGTCTTGATTGACCGCCCAGCAGTATTGAACTCCTCTGAATCGCATTTTGTTCCAATATATTTTTCATCAAGTGTGGTGATAAGAATTGTCAGCACAGCAAAAAAAGTTCCATATGCCAGGATCACCCCATAGCCTACACCCTGCCATAAAAGAGAGTAGAAGAATAATGATTGCATGATTAAGAACTGGTCCAAAATTGCATGCTCAAGAACTGAAAGACGCCAGGCTTGTTTGTCGCATACACAATTTCTGTTTTCGCATCTTGCACTGCTTGAACTTTCTAAAAGACTCCTTTAAGTATCTTAACCTTCATCTCTGGACATGCACTTTCACTAATGTATATGGTAGGTGTGTTACATCAAGTTCACATGAAGGGCTATTGGTGAGCCCTAATTTATAAAGGGAAAAATAGGCTATGAGACTCAGGCAAGGTGTTCAAAATGGGTAACAATACGCTGCCTACCAAATGTGCATGTATTTCTCCTTTCTTTCGCCTCCTTGCCTGCCTCTTCCCCTTGGTTCGGATTGCTCCTCATCCGGGTTCAAGTCGGCCTTCTTTTTCGATTATCCGCGTGGTCTCATCTGTGCTCGCTGAAGCTCCCGCCCTCCATCCCTGCTTGCGCTTCCTGCACATCTGCGCCCCCCCACCTGCCTGCCTGCTTGTCGCCTTCTCTTCCCCCCCCCCCCCCGCCTGCTGTTGCTTCTACGCCCCCCTCCCACGCTGCTCTGCCCGCCGCCCCTCCTTCTGCCCCCTCCGCCTGCTTTCATTGCTGCGCCCCCCTCCCTCGCTGCTGCGCCCCCCTCCTCTCCTTCTCGCCCCCCCCCTCCTCGCCTTATCGCCTTCCCGCCCCCCCCCCCCTTCTTCGCGCCCACCTCACCTCTGCAGCGCCCTGACCCCCCCCTCTGCCAGCATTTCTCCTCTCCGCCCCTCTTGCGCGTAGCTTCCCCCCCCCCCCCCCCCCCCCCCCCCCCCCAAGGGCTTCTCCTTCGCCATTTCACCCCCCCCCCCCTCCCCTTTCTTGCTGACTTCCGCCCCCAGGGGGTTCTTTTTTCTTTTTTTCTCCGGCCTTCGTCTTCCGCCTCTCCGTGTGCAGCTCGTTTCTTGCACGATTTCCGCTTTCACCTCGACTTCGCCTCAGCTTCAAACTTTGATGGAGACTCCTCCCGCCCCGCCTCAGAGGGACTCATCCGCAGCCCCCTCGCCCACCCCTGAGGACACCCCCATCAGGCTTTCTCTTTCACTGGAAGAGGAAGCGAGCCTCACCGCAGAGGTGGAACGCCTCCAGGCTCATTCCACCATCTGCCGTATAGTCGGCACTCGCCCCAGCAGAGGGGAGATCCGGGACCTTCTCCAGGCCCGCCTTCTTGCAGATGTGGGCAAGATCCTGGACGTACAGCTACTGGGCCGTGGACATTATCAGATCGAGTTCGAGACCGCCCAGAGCGTGGCCAAGGTCCTTGCCATGAGTCCCCTTGACATCAGGGGTGCTCGGGCTTTTTTCAGACCTTGGCAGCACGGCTTTGACCCAGCAGCGGCTGAGCAGGGAGAGCGCCTTTTTCATGTTACAGTTTGCTTCCCTGGACTCCACCGGGAGTATCTTCCGCTCCTCTCTCGGCTAGGAGCATTGGTGGGCTCGGTACTAGAGACTGGTCCCACAGCAGCTTCAGTGGTGGCCAGAGCAGCTGGGCTACCCTCCGTCAGAGTTTTGGTGTCTGACATCTCCTCCCTTCCTAAGGTCATTCAGCTACCTAGGATAGGGGGGGGATGGATTGATCAGAGAGTGGAGTTCTCGGGGCTCCCGAACCAGTGCTTCATATGCAGGCAGGTCGGTCATCTGGCCAAGGCCTGCCTCGCAGGAGACCTCGACCCTCACCACAGCAGCAGGCCCCTGATGGCCCGCCCACAGATGCGGCACGGCAGGCTGCCTCCGGGACACCTGCTCAGGCCACAGAGACCTCGGAGTGGCAGCCTGGACAGGGGCGCCGCCGAGGGAGACAGCCACAGCAGCACGCCCAGAGACCGCTGCAGCAGCAGCCACAGTCTCAGCCTCACTGGGTTCCCGTGAGGAACAGCTTTGCTCCCCTCCACGAGGAGACACCTGCAGCGACGACTGAGGATCAGGAGATGCCAGCACCCCCTCCTCCGCCCCCCCCACCCCCGTCCCCTCCCACCGCCTCGCTTCCACCTTCGCCTCCTCCCGTCCCCGCTCCGGTTTCGGCAGCGGCTCCCTCTCCACCCCCCTCGCCCCCCCCTCCTCCCCCCCCCCTCCCGCCTCGCCTTCCCGGGAGACCCTGGCAGTCCCCTGGCGTTCGCCCGCAGTCCGGAGGGCGCTGAGCACCGACCTCGCTCGCGCACCACAGAGGAGACCTACCATGCCGATTCGGGCTTCACGGATATCATCTATCCGCAGTCGGCTGAGTCGCCTCGGTGTTAGACAGCGATCGGAGGCTTTCGATTACGCCTTCACTCGGCTTTTTGGAGCAGAGGGCCCCCATGAGCCAGCACCCATCCGAGTTCATGTAGTGATACCTCCGGCCCGCGGGGAGGAGGCACTTGATGCAGCGGTGGCCTTCTCGTTCCCTCTATGTGGCCCTTGCGACCGGGAGTGGACTCTAGAGCTCGCTCTTAGCACTTTGAAGACTCACGCAGTTGAGTTTTCTCATCATGTGAGCGATCTGGAGGTGACAGATGTGATAGGCCGGCTCTGGGAGTTGGCTCATTTTTTCTTGGATCCCGGGAGTGTGGATGCCTCTGGGATTCGTCATTTGGTCGTGCGTATAGTGGCAGATTTAGCACGCGACCCTGGATATGTATGTATACACGAGGTTGCTCTGTCAGAGCGGGAGGCAGTCGCCATGGGCCACAGCCACTGGCGCCTGATCCGTGATTCTTGCAGTACACCGGGTGGGCAGATTCGCAGCCGCTCGGATGGGGACTACTCTCCATCCAAGCCGCTTGCGAAGGCCCGCCGCACAGCTGAGACAGCATCCACCTCAGCAGGTCATCCATGAGGATCATCTCATGGAATGTACAGGGCCTGGACGGAGCACATTTTATACGCTATCGTGGTTGCTTGAGGCAGGAGCTTCAGAGATGCCTGGTTGGTGGCAGCATTGATATTTTGATGATGCAGGAGCACCACTTGGGTGAGAGCAGGATCCGGAGATATGGTTCGGTGATGCCTAGTAGATGGGATACCTTTTGGTCCGCAGGGTTTGGTCCTTTGGGTGGACAGGGAGGAGTATGCATGGTCATTGCAAATGTATGGCGGCAGGCCATTGTGGATCGAGGGATCATTGTGCCTGGTAGAGCACAGTATGTCATTCTGAGGATGCATGATGAGCTATTGGGCATGCTCAACGTCTATGCGCCTAATCATGCTAGTGCCAGAGCAGAGTTCTGGACCCAGGTTACGGATGCATTGCCAGAGGCCGCACATTGGTGTGTCGGGGGAGACTTCAACATGCTTGAGGACCCGGCCAATAGGGTGGGAGGCAGTCATGTTACAGTGCACGGCACGGAGCTTGCAGCTTGGGACCAGTTTTGCATGTCACTGAGGATCACTGATGCATGGCAGCATGGGGCCTTCTCCCGCTCTCAGGACAGTCTTAGTTTCTCTCGGTCGGATCGCCGACAGGGAGGGACTAATCTATCACGGATTGATCGCTTTTATGTGGGCGACTGGTTAGGGGAGCGAGGGGGCTCCGTCAGCATTCTCGCTGGCACCTCATTTTCAGATCATGCGCCAGTTATCCTGACATTGGAGGAGAGGACACGGGAGCCCAGCTTGCAGTTGAGGATCCCAGAGAGGGTACTTACAGATCCCAGTCTCGCTGAGGACATTGAGAGGATCTGGCATGATAGTCAGTGCTCTGACCAGGATGCAGCAGGCCAGTGTGCCCAGGGACTCATCGAGCTTAGCTCTTTTCTGCACGCTGCAGCTCTGACACGGCTGGGAGAGATTCGCGAGCGGGAGCATCGGCTGAGACGCAGCCTTGCTTCGCTACAGCGCCTGCAAGAGCAGCCCGCATGTGAGTGGTTGGCGTCATAGCTGAGCCAGGCACGCCAGGAGGTTAGAGAGGCAGAGGAGCAGAGACATGAGTTTTACTATCGTCGTCAGGCCTCTCAGTGGACGCAGCTTGGTGATAGAGTGACTGGGGAGTTTTTTGAGATCACTGGACCCCGCCATGCTCCGGCAGGAGTCCGTCAGCTTGGTAGACCGGACGGTTCGGTAGCTACTGAGCCCGGGGAGATCAGAACCATTGCCACTGCATTTTATAGAGACCTGCTTTCAACGGAGCCAGCCATTGAGGACAGAGATGCTTGCAGACAAACTGTGTGGGCCCATGTGCAGAGGAGGGTCACAGATCGTATGCGTACAGTTCTCGGTGCGCCTCTTTCAGAGATTGAGCTTGCCGAGGCCTTGAGGGTCCTGCCGCGACATAGTTGCCCAGGGGAGGACGGACTGACGCCGGCCTTTTTTATGCGCTATTGGGACCTTTTGGGGCCAGGCCTCCGCAGGGGCTTTCAGTATGTTTTGGACACTCGGGTGATGCCACAGAGCTTTTCAGAGGGCTTGATCTTTCTTATCCCCAAGGGGGAGGGAGTATCAGATGATATTCGGCATTGGAGGCCTATTACGATTCTCAAGGTCTTGGCAAAGGCCTTGAGTTTGAGGATTCAGCCCTTTTTGGGGGAGTTGATTCATGCTACCCAGACAGGATTCGTCAAGGAGCGCAGTATCCTTGACAACATCTTTACTTTCTGGGAGGCGACGGCCCGAGCTAGATTTCTTGGCGAGGACTTGGTCGTGATGCTTTTCGATTTTGAGAAGGCATACGATAGAGTTGATTGGGGTTTCTTAGAGGGCACTATGCTCCGCCTGGGCTTTGAGCCAGGATGGATCGGAGGGCTGGCGGCTCTGTACTCCACAGCTCGTAGCCAGGTGTTGATTGCAGGAGGACGGGGGCCGAGTTTTGAGCTGACCAGATCAGTCCGACACAGGGGTGTCCCCTCGCCCCTTTTCTTTTTCTCTTCTTTGCGGAGGCTATGAGCATGTATTTGACGGCAGAGGAGGTTGGTTTGAGAGGACTCCAGCTCCCAGTCCGGGGGGAGGACCTGCTTGATGCTGAGTTTGCAGACGACACGGGCTTATTTTTGCATGGCCAAGAGGCCAATCTTCTTCGGGCAGAGCAGTCGCTCCAGGTTTTTAGTGCAGCTTCGGGAGCATTGATCAATTGGCGCAAGACAGTGGCCTTTTGGATCAGCAGTGCTCCCACTCCGGCATGGAGCCCGGACCCCGGTTTTAGATGGATTCCTCCTGGCACAGCAGTGCGGTATTTGGGATGCCAGATTGGACTGGATTTGTCACCTGAGCAGCAGATTGCCTCGCTTCTTCTGAGCGTTCGGAAGAAGCTTTTGTATTGGAGTACAGCTCGACTATCCTTGGCTGGGAGGGTGGTGGTGGCAAATCAAGTGCTGCTAGCGACCATGTGGTACATTACGTCTTGCTGGATCTTCTCGAGCTCTTGCATCAGCCAGGTACAGAGGCTGATCAAGAACTTTCTTTGGTCTGGGCGGGACAGTCAGCCAACCCGGGCAAAGGTTGCATGGGCAGTTATTACACTTCCGCTGGCGCAGGGAGGCTTGGGCATTATAGATCCAGTCGATCAGAGTAGAGCCTTATTGGGGAAGCTTATTGTTCGGGGGCTGCTTCCAAGCGCTGAGCCTTGGAAAGAGCTTCTCTTGCAGCGGCTGCAGGCTCGGGCTCCCCCAGCAGGGGGCACTTGGGCACCAGAGATTCGCTGGATCTTCATAGAGATGAGGAGGACAGGCCTCAGTAGAGGATGGGAGGACAGATTTGCTTTGAGTATCCTGAGAGCTTGGGAGCTGCTGAGACCGGGGCTCTCTCAGCGACCTCCTTCTTGTGTTGAGGAGCGGGCCAGACAGCCGCTCATCTGGAGCACAGAGCAGGGTCATATGCTGGGTTCTCGGCCTCGTCTAGCCTGGGGACCTTTAGCGGCAAGCCCAGCACGCAGTTTTGGAGACTGGCAGACCTTCTGCAGTCTCCCAGAGGAGATCCAGGTGGAGAGGCTGAGTCACTTCAGAGGGGGGATGATTATGAGGGATGATATTCAGGAGGCACTCACAGAGGAGTGGTTCACGCCTTTCGAGCCAGTGGCCCCACGGTGGATGGGAGCCTTTACTCAATTGGAGATCCTGATTGCTGTCAGAGCTTGCACTGAGGATGGCAGATGCCTCTACTATGAGATTCAGGATGAGGGCAGACTTCAGAGAGTGGAGGTGGAGTCGCCTTTGGTTGCAGAGTGCACCTTTCAGAGGATACGGGTAGTGGCCGCCGCTTCTCGGAAGTGGCATATTGACCCCGACCCTGCTGATGTGCTCCCGGATTGGCGCATATGGGCATATGCAGCGCGCCCCTTGGCCCGGCTACAGTGGGACCCAGGGGAGTACGAGTGGCATGATCCTTATGCATCCCTTGAGGCCACAGAGATCACCTTTTTCCAGTATACTGTTCGGCTGGGGAGGCATATTTTGACGGCGAGGAGGATGGTCTCTCCAGCTGCAGCAGGGCATTGGCGGCTACAGGGACTCTCACAGGAGTTCCTGGAGGATTTCTGGGCTCGGCTCTGGGCTAGTCGACAAGCCCGCAGGATCTCGACTTTCCAGTGGCTAGTCGCCCACAGGGGCTTAGCAGTTGGCACCTGGCTTGTTTACAGCGGTCTTCCGGCGGCCTGCGTCCGATGCGGCCACCCTATGGAGACACAGAGACATTGCCTTTGGGATTGCCCTCAGGCGCAGCAGATTTGGCTGCGGATGCTGCGTATTCTGGCCCCCCTCTCTCCAGAGGGTATGTTTACGTGGGGTGCCGCTGCTTGGTCGACTTCGACAGGCCTGCTATGGGCTATGAGATGGAGCAGGACAGTCAGGCCATCAGATTCATTAGGGGCCAGCCTCGCCTGGTTCCGGCACCGGATTTCTCGTCCGCCAGCTGGACACAGGAGAGGGATTTACGATGGGAGCTCCTCAGCAGCCTGACAATCTGGTTCACCTGGAGGGCCCGGTGTTTCACGGCCTTTGAGGGGAGACTGGAGCCACCAGCAAAGACTGTTCGGGGGATCTGGCAGGAGTTGATCCACACCCTGCGAGGACAGTATGACCGCATCCGGGGCGACTCGGACGAGGCGATCTTGCGGCGCCAGGCCTTTCACACCACCTGGCGCAACGGCCCTTTCTACACCTTACACACGGGATCCCCCCGTTTGCATTACAGGCCGCCTGTTTGGCTATCCCCCCCCCCCCCCCCCTATTGTATGATTTAGCCCCTCAGTCCTTAGTACTGATGCTTGTATTTTGCAGCACCTAGGGAGAGTCTCCCGGGCTGCCTTGCTGTATTCACTGCTCTGTTTCTCTTATGAGCAGGAGAGATCTTTTGTAGCCCTACGGGCGTTTTTATATAACTAATGAAAGGATCTTTTCTCGGGGGAAAAAAAAAATCATTCTCCCTCGGCCAGGCGAACCATTGTTTTCTCCGAAGACGAGCTCGCGGTCCTCTTCGCCGACATCGAGAAAGACTCCAAACGATCCTCATTGCCAGAATCTTTGGATCTCACCCTTCCCATCTCCAGGCTCGGGATTGGGTCCTAGCGGCTCTCCCTTCCGACCTCGCTCCACACTTTCGAGATGTCAGGTTGCTTGGAAGAGGTTTCTTCGAGGTGGATTTTGATTCCAAGGACGCAACCTCAGAGGTTTTGAAGGGCAGCCCTTTGCTATTGGGCCCGAGGAAGGTTTTTTTTCTTCCCTACTCCAGCTATTTTGACCCTGTTGAGGAAGACCGGAACCATTTCCCGATTACTCTCAGATTCCCAGGTCTTCCTCGCACATATTGGCCTATGCTAGAGGCCATCGGGTCCGCCTTTGGGCTGGTTCTTCAAGTGCCCCCCCTCCACGCTTTGCCGACATCTTTTGCCCAGGTGGTTGCTGCCTCGACGGATGCTATCCCCAGGGTCATGGTTCTTGCCCATGACTATGAGCTTTTTGGTCTTTTGAAGCAACGTATGGAGATTGCAGGTAAACCCGATCAATGCCGGCTTTGTCACCAACACGGTCACTTTGCTCAAGATTGACCTCGGGCTCAGGGTCGCAGGAGGCCTCGCAAGTGTGCTTCTCAGGCACCACCTCCCTTGGATCCTTCCCGTCCTACAATCCGCCAGGTGTGGCGAGCTGTCTCTCACGCCCGCCCCCCTGGTGCGATTGATGGGAAGACCTCTGATCTTGCACCTCAGATAGATGATGTTTCTGGGCAGAGGGATGTATCAGCTCATGCTTCTTTGCAGGGAGATGATATATCAGATCATGATGATTCTGTCGAGTCCTCTCTACTTGGAGGGGGTGATATGCAGGATGCTCAGCACAGTGGGGATCATGTATTACAAGATTTTCAGCATGATGCCATTGCCTTGATGCCCCGCACGGCGCACAAGTTTCTTGTACTTATGCAAGTACTGTGCAGGGCCCCGGACAAGGGCATGTCAGTGGAATTTGCCCCATGGATTATCCCGTCCTCCAGCATTATGAGAGGCGTCCTCACGCTGCCCATCGTCTTCTTAGATCGGGGTCAAACCCTCTTCTCTTCCATGAGAATCGTCTCATGGAATGTTCAGGGCCTTGGAGGGCTTCCCACCCGTGGTAGGAAGCACCTTCTGAAGGACCAGCTTCACCCTGCTATTCCGTTGGGTCTATGGATATACTTTTGTTGCAGGAACACAAATTGGATATATCTCAGTGTGGCAAAAATGGTAAGATGCTTTCTGGCCACACCTTCTAGTCCTCGGCTGTTGGGACTAGAGGGGGTGTTTGCATTTCAATGGCAGCATCTGTTATGCCTCATGTTATTGGGCACGGTGTTATCATCCCTGCTAGAGCGCAGTGGATCTTGATCATGCATGAGGGTCAGAAATTGGGAATCTTGAATATTTATGCACCTAACGTGAGAGGTGAAAGGGTGGCCTTTTGGGACACCATTACAAATGTCATTCCCCAGGTTGATCATCGGATAGTGGGAGGAGACTTCAATATGGTTGAGCAACCTTCTGACAAGAAGGGTGGACGTGAAGGGGGTTTACACCCTTTGGAGCGAGCCTCATGGGAGAGGTTCAAGCTCTCTTTCTTTGGCAGGGATTGCTGGACTGAGGATGACTTCAAGAGAAGGCCAAATTCCTTATCTTTCTCTTGGCATAATCACAGGAGAGCATCTTTGCACATCTGGACAGATTTTATGTGGATGATTGGTCCCTGGCCAGAGGAGGCACCATTGCTATTATGCCTAGCACCACCAAATCTGATCATTGCCCCATCATTTTGTGTCTCAGGGAACCTAGGGCTCGCTCATCCTCTCGTCGTGTCCGTATCCCTGACTCTCATCTCCCTTGAGATCAGAGAGAGATGGAGATCTTGTGATGGTCCTGATCCTCGTCATAATATTGCACTGGCTCTTGAGAGGACCAGCCATCATTATCATAGTGCTGCCTTGTCCAAGAAGAAGGAGGCTCTGGACAAGGAGAGAGCTATTAGGCATAGGATTGCTGCTCTTCAGAGGGAACATGAAAAGCATCCACATGCGTCTTGGATTACAGACCTCTTGACCACATTTAGAGTAGAGCTGCAGTTGGCCATGGACAGGAGGGCTGAGTTCGCGTTTCATGCAAACGAGGCTTTTTGGACTCAGATGGGTGGCAGATGCAACAAAGAGTTTTTTTCAGTACACAAGCTTTCCCATAGCAGGGATTCTGTGAGGTATTTGCAGGATTCACACAGTGAGGTTCAGATTGAGCCTGGCAAGGTAAGGGGTATTGCTTCAGATTTTTATCGGTCTTTGTTGACTGCAGAGGTGCCCTCTCCTCCGAGAGATGTGGCACGGCAGAAAGTCTGGGAGTGCATGCCCAAGCTCATTACAGATGCAATGTGTTCTTCCCTGGATGCCCCTTTCTCGAAGGATGAATTCCTTCACGCACTACATGCTCTTTCCAGTGGTTCATGCCCAGGGGATGATGGTCTTTCTCCCGCCTTCTTTATTCTTTTTTGGGATCATATTGGAGATGCTATCACTGTTGCCCTTCAGGAAATGTGGCTGTCGGGTATGATGCCGCCTTACCTCACGGAGGGGCTGATTCACCTTATCCCCAAGAGTGGGGACAAGATTGACATTAAACAATGGAGGCCTATCACTCTCCTTGGATCTGCATATAAGATCTTAGCTAAAGCCTTGAGTATAAGGTTGCAGCCGATTCTCCAAAGGACTATCCATGATACACAGAATGGGTTCCTCCAAGGAAGGAGTATATTTGATAACATCTTTTCTTTCTGGGAAGCTATCGAGTGAGCAAAGTCTAGTCAGCAGTCTCTTGCCATTCTTTTGCTTGATTTTGAAAAAGCTTATGACAGAGTGGATTGGGATTTTTTGGAGGGCACTATGGCACATATGGGGTTTTCCCAAAACTGGATCAAGGGGGTGTCCTATACAGAGAGGCTCATAGCATTGTCTTAGCTTGTGGGGGGCACGGCGAGCGTTTTCAGATTTCCCGTTTGGTGAGGCAGGGCTCTCCCCTCGCCCCTTTACTGTACCTCATTGTAGTTGAGGCTATGAGCAGGTTTCTTCGGGGTGCCCCTGGTGTTGTGAGTCTCAAGCTGCCTTTATGCACGGAGGAAGAGTTTTTGGACTCTGAGTTAGCAGATGATACGGCATTGTTCCTTGAGGCTTCACATGCTTGTTTATGTGCTTTCTAGACAGCCTTGGAGGCCTTTTGTTTGCCAGCAGGAGCTACTATCGATTGGCATAAATCAGTTGGCTTTTCGATCAGTAATTCTCCTCTTGCAGATTGGGGTACAGATGTTGGTTTTACTTGGATTGAGAGAGGATGCTCTGCCAGATACCTTGGTTGTCAGGTGGGCGTTGACATCTCCCTTGCACAACAGTTTGCTCCAATGCTCTTAAGCATTAAAAGCAAACTTCATCACTGGAGTAGGAGGAAGCTCGACTTGGCCTCTAGAGCTTTGGTGGTTAACCAAGTTTTGCTAGCCACGTCTTGGTTTATTTCTTCATGTTGGATTTTTCATAAGGGCTGCATTGGCCAGCTTCGTCGCCTTATTCGGGATTGAATATCATTGACCCCGAGGTGCTATGTAAGGCTTTGCTCTGTAAGCTTGTTATTAGGGGCTTTCTTCCAGGCACTAAGCCGTGGAAGGACTTTCTCATGCAGCAGATTACGAAGTGTGTCCCTATTCGCGGAGGTGATTGGACTCTCAGCTCACGCTTTATTTTGTCAGATGCAGTTCACCGCTCCCCTTCGTCCCCCCTGGTTAGGTCCCTCCACCGGGCTTGGGACTACCTGAGGAGTTTTTTGGTACACATCCCCTCGCGTTCAGCGGAGGAAGCTAAACGGCAACCCATTCTATGGAATGATTTGATCAGAGATGGGCATGGTAGGCCTCTTGGGGCAGCTATGCATATTCTCTAGGCTGGCTGGGAGACCCTTTGCCCCACAGTGCTGGCTTGGAAGAGGTTTTAGAGCCTTACCGAGGTGCAGAGATTGGATATCACACAGCACTTGAGAGGTTCTAGCCGGAGGATTGCACAGATTGATGCAGCCATTCCCAACCACTGGATTATTGGATCTTTTTTGGAAGGTCATCATCATTCTTGGTTTGGGGTTTTCTCTGGGGCAGGTGTTCCTCTTTAGGTTATGGGTATCTCCTTGTCTAGGGAGGATGATGTACCGTCTTTTTTTATGTACAGGATGGATGGCAGCTAGAGAGATGTGATGTGCAGGACCTTATTGAGGGCCCCCAGATTCGTCCAATCAGAGTTGTTGGCAAGTTAGGGAAGCACGTCTTTGTTGCGCCCCCCCCCCCCCCCCCCCCCCCCCCCCCCCCGCGGGATGATCACAGAGTGTTAGCCTTTGGTTGTATGGTGGCTGCCCTATCAGACATTTGCCTTGGGACCCCGATGAGTGGGAGTGGAAGGATGCTTGTAATCCTTTGAAAAGCATGTCTTTTTTCAGTTATACGGTGCGGAATGCCAGACATCTTATCTTGGGACACACTCAGAGTGTCCCTACTCTTAGACCCCATTGGGAGTCTTACAGCATTTCGATTGACATTAAGAGGGCAGTTTGGCGGAGACTGTGGCACTCTTATAGGAAGCCACAAATGTCCTCCTCTATCTGGGTTTCCCTTCATGGTGGTCTGGCCACCAATCAGTGGAGGTCTGTTACTGGTGCTTGCCCAGCATGCCCTAGATGTGTAGGAGTTTTGGAGTCAACTTACCATTGTTTATGGGAATGCAGGGAAGCACAGAGGGTTTGGTCTGCGATTGCACACCTCTTTGGTAGGATTAAGAGGGATGCTATCATTTCTTTTGGTTCTATCATTTGGTTGACACAGTCTGGACCTCAGCTGAGGTTCGAGGGGACTGACAAGAGCTTGGCCATTTTGGTTAGGCAAGGAGTGGCTCGGCAGTGTTGTCTTCAAGATTTGCCACTTTCACACTTTGTCCCTCCGACAGAGGTTAGACAGTTCTTGGGAGATTATTGCTAGCATCTCAGCCTGGAATATCTGGAAGGCTAGATGCACTCAGGCCATCGAGGGTACTCCCGTTCTTGTTTCTCAGTGTCTTTGCAGGATTTGGAGTGATATTATTCACACCATTATGGCTACCTAGGCCAGAATCCAGGGATCTTCGAGGGCTGCGCTGCGGAGAGGAAGCGCGCCCAGTTTATGAGAGAGTGGGACATTGGTATCTTTTTTACATCCTCTCATTTGGGACCCTATTGGCAGCACAGGGTTCCTAATTGGTTGAGATCTCCACCTTGCTTGGTGTGAAATCTCCATTTTGTAAAATTTTTCATACCTAATTGGTTGAGATCTCCACCTTGCTTGGACGTTGCAACTGATACTGTTGTTACGCCAGCTATATCCTGTTGTTGACTTTGCAACATCTACATTGTCATCGACTTGATGCATCTTCTGGAACTAAGGTAACAAGCGTATATACAGAAAAGCCACTTAGGAGATCCGTACTCTTCACATGCAAATTCACATGCATTCTGAAAAGATGCAGGGGGGAAGAGAGCTTGAGCTCTTGCAAGCACACACACACACTCACAAAACCCTAATAGAGAACACACAAGGTGAGAGGCTGAAAATCTTCTTCTTCTCTACTCAACACTCAACACACCATATACAAGAATAAGAGTACACACAATATGAAAGGTACTCAACCAAATACATACACGGGTTCTCTATAATGTGAACCCGACTAAATGAGCTGGCGCTATAACTATGCCAGTCTCTAGAATAGCTGTCACACAGCCTGTCATCCCACTGGCCGCATATCTCCCATGATCTCACCAACCATGCCAGTGGTGTAAGTGTGGGGCCTATCCCCCAGGCGGGTCATCAGTGGCCACCGCCTCACTAGACGAGCTCGATATCTCAACACTCCCCCTCGAGCTCAACTCCATCTCATGTACACCAAGCGAAGCCCTGAATCTGCGGAGCTTCTCTGTACCCAATGCTTTGGTAAAGATGTCAGCTACCTGATCCTCTGTGCTGACATAAACAAGGTCAAGGTCTCCTGCCAAGACCTTCTCTCTGACAAAGTGGTAGTGGACCTCTATGTGCTTCGTACGAGCATGAAAGACTGGGTTCCTGGCCAACTGTATACTACTAATGTTGTCACAGAAAATGACAACTTGTCTATCCACTGATAGACCCAAATCTGCAAGTAGCTTTCTCAACCAAGCTACCTCACATGCTGCCATAGCAGCTCCTCTGTACTCGGCCTCTGTACTCGATAGAGCAACCGTAGGCTGCTTCTTGCTGCTCCAAGTCACAGCAGCACTCCCCAAAGAAAACATGAATCCACTGGTAGATCTTCTATCTGAGATACTACCAGCCCAATCAGCATCTGTGTACCCATGTACACATATCTCTGTCCCAGTCTCATAGAATAGTCCACAATGCAAAGTAGACTTCACATACCTCAGTATGCGTCTCACTGCATCCAAATGCGGTTTCCGTGGAACCTGCATAAACTGACTCACCAACCCAACAGCATAGCTCAAATCTGGTCTGGTGATCGTCATGTAGATCAAACTTCCTACTATGCGTCTGTACATAGTAGGATCCTCCAAGATCTCTCCTGAATCTGCACTCAACTTGCCATTCTGATCCAATGGCACAGAAATAGGCTTACAGCCTGTCATACCATACTTGGACAACATGTCCAAGCCATACTGTCTCTGCAGTAATCCAATACCATGTGGTGACCTAATCACCTCAATGCCCAAGAAATATCTGAGCTCCCCCAGATCCTTCATCTCGAACTTCTGTCTAAGCAAGATCTTTACATCAAAGATCTCTGCATCATGGTCCCCCGTAATGATCAAGTCATCTACATAGATGACAACAAGCACAACTCCTCTATCACCATGTCTCACATACAATGAGAAATCTGCATTGGCTACATGAAAGCCAATAGTGACAAGATATTCAGAAATCTTGTCAGACCATGCTCTTGGTGCTTGCTTTAAGCCATACAAGGCTTTCTTCAACCTGCAAACATGCTCGGGGTGACTCACATCTTCATATCCAGGTGGCTGCAACATATACACCTCTTCTTGCAAATCCCCATGCAAGAATGCATTCTTTACATCCATTTGATGTAAAGACCATTGCTTTGACGCAGCCACTGCTATCACAACTCTCACTGTTGCCATCTTGGCAACTGGGCTGAAAGTTTCCTCATAATCAATCCCATATGTCTGCGCATATCCTTTGGCTACCAATCTAGCCTTGTACCTGTTTATGCTTCCATCACTGTTATGTTTAACTTTGTACACCCACTTGCATCCAATGGCTTTCTTGCCTTCTGGTAATTGCACTAAATCCCAAGTTTCATTTCCATATAGTGCATCCATCTCCTCATCCATAGCTTTCTCCCAACACACATTTCCAACAGCCTCATCAATGCATGTGGGCTCTACAACCTGCACAACCTTTGCCATATATGCATAGTGATGTGCCACATACATCATATGTAAATCTCTGCACAGGGTTCTTCTCTCTCCTTGATCTTCGCAGCTTTTCATTCATGGCTTCCATAGCCTTCTTTACACCAGGTGTTCTCATAGCTAGGATCCCAAGCTCCTCATCAAGGCTCATATCTGAGCCACTAGACTCTCCATCAACATGAGAATGCCCTGCAGAAATGTCAGGCATACCAAGGGGCTCAACCACTTTCTCTTTTCCTTTACGTGATGTACTGATCACATTTGCAGGGCTGGTATTATGACGCAGCCTGCTACTCCATGGTCTATCAATAGACCCACTAGATGAGGACTCTCCTGGTCCACTCAAAGACTGTGATTGCTGACCTGCATTCTGTGCAACCACACTTCCACTCACATCAGCCCCAACAGCTTCTTTTTCAGCAGCATACCAGCTGCTCATCTCATCAAAGACAACATCCCTGCTTACCCTCAACTCACGTGTAGTAGGGTTATAACACCTGTATCCCTTTTGCTCAAGGGAGTATCCAATAAACACACATTTTTCAGCTTTTGGATCCAGCTTAGTTCTCAGCTCATCTGGCACATGCACATATGCAATGCATCCAAAGACTTTCAGATGAGACAAATCTGGTTTTCTGCCAGTAAACCTCTCCTCTGGAGTTACATCATGTATGGCTGCAGTTGGAGTCCTGTTCATGATGTATACTGCTGTAGAAACAGCCTCAGCCCAATAGCAATGCGGCATATTCTTCTCTTCCATCAATGCTCGCGCAATCTCAGCAATGTGCCTGTTTTTCCGCTCAGCAACTCCATTTTGCTGCGGAGTGTATCTGCATGTATACTGTCTCCGAATACCATTCTTCTTCAAATATTCAGAGAACTCATTGGAGAAGTACTCACCCCCTCCATCTGACCTTAGGCACTTTACATATTTCCCTGTTTGCTTTTCAACCAAAACTCTGAAATTCTGAAAGTGAGTGAACACCTCACTCTTCTTCTTCATGAAATATACCCACACTTTCCTTGTGTGGTCATCAATGAAAGTCACATAATACCTGCAGCCTCCCATAGATATGGTCTTCGTAGGACCCCATACATCTGAATGCACAACATCTAGTGCATTTCTGCTCACATATCTGTTACGTGGAAACACATGCTTTGTTTGCTTCCCAAATTGGCATGCTTCACAGATTTTATGCATACCTTCCACTTTAAATTTTGGCAGCCCTGTCACAATTCCTTTTGTCTGCATAGACTTCAATCTCTGCACATTCACATGTCCAATTCTTTTATGCCATATGTCTGTGTCTGCAACAATTCCTGAACCATTTGCAAACATCGCAGCACTCATCTCAGGCATGTCTACATCCAACGTAAACATTCTGCCCACTCTGTTGCCTTTTGCAACCAACCTGCACTTGTCTTTAAAATCTTCAACATAACATCCATCAGGGTTAAACCGAACCTGCAAACCCTGTTAAATCATCTGGCCAACTGAAACCAGATTCTTTGTTATGTTCGGTACATGAAGTACATCTGCAAGGTACTTCACTTTGCCATCCTGCATAGACAATGGCACATCTCCAATGTGGGCAATTGGATGAGCAGTGTCATCCCCTGTTTCCACAAAACCTGGTCTTTCCGGGTTTTTCATCTCCTTGAACCACTCCCCATGACTCGTCATGTGGTTCGAAGCGCCTGAATCCACATACCATACATTATCTTTTTGTGCTGCATCAACATTTTCAGACATGGCATTCACAACATGCTGCATAACAAACAACCTTTCATTATCCTCATTATTTCTGCTTGAGGATGCATAGTTGTTTTGCTGCACTTTCCCATTTTGCATGTCAGCCTGCTTCTTATAACATTCTGACTACACATGTCCAGGCTTACCACAATAATAGCATTCACGTGCATCATTATATTGCCTTTGCCAATTTCCACGGCCTCTTTGACTCCCCCTGCCTCTGAATTTGCCTCTTCCACCTGCGTGTTGTTGTTGTTGTTGATTCTGGGACTGTTGTTGTTGCTGCTGCTGCTGGCCATAATTCTGATTACCTGTTCGGCCACCTCCTTGACCGCGTCCACGGCCTCCTCTACCTCGTCCTCTTCCTGAACTCGTGTAGAAGGCCTATTGCTCTGAACTGTTTTTGCTTTGTGAAGACTGTTGGTCTTCACCCAAGTTCTTTTCTTTGATAATCAGCATAGACACCAAATCTGTAAAGTTGGGAATGTTTTCCCGAGTCTGAATAGACGTCTTAAACGCCTTGTATTGTGGCCCGAGACCACATAGACAGACCTCCACCTTATCATCATCATCTACTGACACACCAATAGATGCAAGGGATTCCACAATACCCTTTATCTTCAACGCATAGTCATTCACAGACATGCTCTTTTTCTCCACAGTATGAAGTTCATTCTTCAACTGTATCTTACGTGCCTTGGTATTTGTTTCATAAAGCTTTACCAAGGTGTCCCACGCCTCCTTGGGGGACTTGGCATCCTGAATGTGCCCAATCATGGTGTCCTGTATACTAATGGATAGCCAATACATAACCTTCCTGGCTCCTTGGTTCCAGTCTTTAAACTCTTTCACATCTGCAGCAGTCGGATTTATATCCGGTATCTCCGGTGCCTCTTCATGCTCACCTTCTATGTAGTCCCAATAGCCTTTTCCCATCAGGAAATTCGTCAACCTGAACCTCCAAGCATGGAAGTTATTCTTATCAAGCTTCTCAGCCACAATCTAAGTTATCCCATCATTTGACATCTTGCCAAACACACAATTTTACCAGAACCTGCACTCTGGTTTTTCTGCACAAACTGTTGTATTTTCTGCACAGCGGTACTGGAGTACTCTCAAATGTCACAACCAGTGACTTCAATGTGCATACATACACCCAATGGCAACTGTAGACCTCTTTGCAGCACCCA
The DNA here is from genome assembly GCF_041138505.1 of Cibotium barometz. Lineage (NCBI taxonomy): Eukaryota > Viridiplantae > Streptophyta > Polypodiopsida > Cyatheales > Cibotiaceae > Cibotium > Cibotium barometz. The sequence goes on along the minus strand of NC_141104.1, from coordinate 7,893,282 downwards.
CAGTGTCTGCACAGTCAATCTGTCTTCCTGCAGTTCTTAAAACAGAGTTCTGCAGAGAATCGATGACTTACCCGCAGTGCTCGAAATCGCCTGCTTTCTGAAAAACGGAGGTCCAGACGCGCCCGAAACGCGTTTTCGGCCCAAAAATCTCAATCCGATAGGACTAAATAATTGCCCTATAGCTTTACTCCCGCGAAGAAAGCTCCTCAATCAGAGACCGTTTGCCGGTGCCTCCCGTAGAGCTCCCAACAAGGGTGTAGTCACCAACACAATAGGGAAGAGTAGTTGAAGCTCTTACCCTCGTACCGCTTCCTGTGGTTCTCTTGCTTGCAGCTTAGCCCTTAGCACGAACCAGGCTCTGATACCATGAAAAGATGCAGGGGGGAAGAGAGCTTGAGCTCTTGCAAGCACACACACACTCACAAAACCCTAATAGAGAACACACAAGGTGAGAGGCTGAAAATGTTCTTCTTCTCTACTCAACACTCAACACACCATATACAAGAATAAGAGTACACACAATATGAAAGGTACTCAACCAAATACATACACGGGTTCTCTATAATGTGAACCCGACTAAATGAGCTGGCGCTATAACTATGCCAGTCTCTAGAATGGCTGTCACACAGCCTGTCATCCCACTGGCCGCATATCTCCCATGATCTCACCAACCATGCCAGTGGTGTAAGTGTGGGGCCTATCCCCCAGGCGGGTCATCAGTGGCCACCGCCTCACTAGACGAGCTCGATATCTCAACACATTCCTCCATTTGAAATGGGATGCATGCTACACCGACGACTTCCATGTGCATTTGGAAAGAGAGCCCCTTCCTTTTCGGTTTTGAGTTGCCACATGCATCAATCGTCCAATGCATGTGTCAAGACATCTTGAGGACATGTACATGGTAGAATAGGGCAGCTCAAATCTTGCAAATGTTGTGAGGACAAAAGAGACCAAAGGACCAAATATATGAAAGATCAGAGTAAAACAGACAGCATGCAATGGTGATGTGTATATAAGAGATGAAGTCCAATACAGGAGCTCTATGTGAGACTCCGAATAAGCAGAGAGAGCTGCTGTCCCATAAAACGCAGATAACAGAGCTGGAGTGACCCTGATGAAAGCGCTGATATAAGCCTGATGCAAACGCTGAAGACAACCTAATGTAGACGATGAAGTCAGCCTTGGTGTGGACGATGAAGTCAGGCCTTATGTAGGCGATGTAAACACTGCTGTGAGCCTGATGTAGGCGGCCAGTCCAGCAGCAGTAGGCGCTGTAGGTGAACCTAATGTAGGCGGCGAAAACGCTGATGTGAGGCTGATATAGGCGGCCAGTTCAGTGTCAGAATACGCAGCGGAGATGATGACCAGATCTGGGAACAAGAGCAAAAAACGCAAGCAGAAAAAAACAGCACAAGAGAGAGATAGATGTAGGCGTGTAACTCTGCTCTGATATACACAAGAAGATCCCGAATATGATACAAAGAGTGGTATGGGGCTGGGGGCCTATTTATATGCCCCCAGATAGGCAGTCGGCCTGTGCTAGAGGCTCTCCACGACTGCATAAAGTAGTCGGCCAGCAGTAGTAGCCTCCACGACTGAAGGACCAAGTCGGCCAGCCACCAGCACCTACACGACTGTGTAAAACAGGTCTGCCAGCCATGGAGTGCAGTCGACCAGCCCCATGGGCTCCTGCCAACCATCTGGCATCCATCCACACCACGGAAAAATGGGAAAAAATAGGGGAAAAATGCAGGGGGTGAGGAAAAATGATAAAACACCTGATAAGGGCGGGCACACCCACGGGCCACAACAAAGGCCTTGGTGTATAAATCTAGACAGGAGATGACTTCTAACACCCCCTCTCAGCTCCTGGCTGTGAAACCAACCGCTGGGAGCTGGGGTGCCGCCTAAGCAAATCCTGAGAGAGCGACTTCGTGAAGAGGTCCACCGTACTGTCCTCCGTCGAACAGAACTCTAGCAAGATGTCATCAGCAACGATCTGTTCACGAACAAAGTGCCTCTAGATGACCATGGGTTCCTCCAGTGAAAGCCCAAACCTGCAATGCAACCTCTGCATTCTCACCACCTCACAAGCAGCATCACAAACAGCCCAGTACTCTGCCTCTGTGCTCGACAAGGCAAAAGATGACTGTCTCCAACTGCTCCGGAAAACTGCTCCTGGGCCTGAAGTAGATCCCCTCGTGTCCGATCTCCTCCCCAAACCAAGTCACTCCTACCGTGGAGTCGGACTCCATCCAACAATCCCCCTCCTGTGTACAAGAGTCCATGATCCTTCGCATGCCGCAGAAACCACAGGAAACGCAATCCTGCCTCCCAAAGAGACATCCGCAACCATGAGCTCAACTGCCTCACCAGGAAGCTCCCGTCCAATCTGGTGTCCTTCAACCAGATCAATGAACCATACAGCTTCTGAGTCACAGAGACATCACACTGCTCACAAGGATCATCACCTGTTACGGTGCACAAACAAGTCCTGGAAACCTGATGAAACCTGTCAACCACCCCTGTTTTGTGAAGGCATGGTAACACGTGCGGTGTTCTTGGTGCGTGCCATATCCATGTATGACTATGCTAACGTGGTAAGGTGGCGATAACACTGATGTGAGCCGTCCATGTTCTGACCAGCAGAAGGAGGTGCGATGCACACAGTGAGGTGCAGCCCATGAAGTGTCAAGCAGGCGATGAAACGCAGAAGAGGAAAACGCAGCCTGAGGTGCAGGGCGCCAAAGTCCACGTGGGGTTGATGATTCGCGCATGAACAAGGGGGGAGCCTCATATTTATATGAGGTATTAGATGGCCAGCATAGGAGTCGGCCAACATAGGAGTCGGCCCTTGTTGGGCTGGGTTAAATACCTGTTTTGGGTATATTTTCACACCCCCCCTCTCAGACCAAAAAGGGATCATGAGAGAAGATGAGGGGAAAAAAAGATTTGGTTGTCGAAGATGAGGATTTCTGTGATTGACCAGAGTATAGGCATCTGGGATTGAGAAGTACTGGAAGAATGCCACAATGCAAGAGGTTCTCACATGCATGAATGCCCATTTTTGGGTTTTCATTCATACATGCGTCCCAAACACAAAAAACAGAATGTTGTGCATAGGGAATGCAAGATGGGAAAAAATGCAATGCAGTGGGTTTTCACAAGAGCCGTGCCCTCATGGGGTTTTCACTGACTCATGTGCCCGATACAAAAATGATAAAAAAATGAAGGGAGAGGCAGATCCCCCTCTCAATGTGCAGAGGGTGATGGTGGTGGACCGATGCCAATCCGATTACGAAGACGCTCGAGAATGGGGCGGTTGACGGACTTCGTAAGGATGTCTGCTTGGTTGTCTGCCGTGGAAATGTACTAGAGTCGGATGTTTACCAAGCTCAACCTGTTCCTTGTTAAAGTGAAAATGGACACCCACATGCTTGGTACGGTTAGAAAAAACAGGGTTGCCAGCAAGGGCAATCGCACTCTGACTGTCAACGAAGATGGTAGAGGCGGTGTCGATGGAGACGCGCATGTCGAAAAGAAGTTGACGAAGATACATAACCTCAGCGGTGGCATCATAGAGGGCCCAGTATTCGGCCTCTGCCGAAGAACCTGCAACAACGGTGTCTTGCTTTTTGCTAGACCAAGAGGAAGGGGCAGATCCGAGGGAGAACAAATAACCACCATGAGAACGTCGGGAATTGAGATCACCAGCCCAGCCGGAGTCCGTGTAACCGTGCAAGGTGATCCCGCGACTATCGTGAAGTCCATACAAATAGGTACCTGCTAGATAGCCAACAACCCTCATTGCTGAAGTCCAATGTGGCTCCTTGGGTGTCATGTGCACAGTCTGTATCTACCGTGTGCTACACGCACGCAAGACTAGCTTCGAGGTTTGGGGAAGCTTGGAGCTAGGCAAGCTGATTGACGAGCTGAGTTAGGGATAGACTAACGGGCCGGCACCCAAGTATGGACGCCCGATGACCGGCCAAGAGCCTATAAAAGGGTGGCCAAGGTTAGTCATTAGGATATAGAGAGTCTCGCGAGTTTGTGAGAGCTCTATGGTCTTGGAGCCTGGATCTAGTGCAGACGTGCACCTGCTTTATGCAGCCGAGGCCAGCAGCAGTCTTGAGGCCCGCGAGGGTAGCTTCGTGGCGGTATGGGACGTCGCGAGGATGAGATTGGTCGGTACGTCAACCTAGTTAGCTCAACTCGTGGCTCGGTGGGGACAGCCAAGACTGTGGGCTTGCCCACGGCTGTCATGGTTGGGAGATGAGTCAGGCCTGCACCCCCTTGTTTGTTTGTTTGTTTGTTTGCAGGTTTCGAGTCTCGTACGAGGAACGATCACGGGAGTATGTCATGTGCACAGTCTGTATCTACCGTGTGCTACACGCACGCAAGACTATCTTCGAGGTTTGGGGAAGCTTGGAGCTAGGCACGCTGATTGACGAGCTGAGTTAGGGATAGACTAACGGGCGGGCACCCAAGTATGGACGGGCGGGCGCCCAAGTGTAGACGCCCGATGACCGGCCAAGAGCCTATAAAAGGGTGGCCAAGGTTAGTCATTAGGATATAGAGAGTCTCGCGAGTTTGTGAGAGCTGTATGGTCTTGGAGCCTGAATCTAGTGCAGACGTGCACCTGCTTTATGCAATCGAGGCCGGCAGCAGTCTTGAGGCCCGCGAGGGTAGCTTCGTGGCGGTATGGGACGTCACGAGGTAGAGGCTGGTCGGTACGTCAACCTAGTTAGCTCAGCTCGTGGCTCGGTGGGGACAACCAAGTCTGTGGGCTTGCCCACGGCTGTCATGGTTGGGAGGTGAGTCAGGCCTGCACCCCCTTGTTGTTTGTTTGTTTGTTTGCAGGTTTCAAGTCTCGTACCAAGAACGATCACGAGGCGATCCGGTGGGGATTTGACATTGGGAGCATTGAAATACTAACTTAAAATGGATGTGCAGCAATAGGAGATATCAGGACGAGAATTTGTGAGCCACATAAGTTTCCCAACCACTTGTCGGTAGGCTCGCTCTTCATGAGGAGGTGAGTCCACTTCCTTTGACAGTTTAACAGTGGGATCCAATGGAGTGGCCACGGGGATAGTACCATCAGGAAAATAGAAAGTAATGAGTTGGAGACAGTATTTCTGTTGAGACACGAAAATACCATCAGGATGTTGGATCGCCTCCATGCCAAGGAAATATGAGAGAAGACCGAGATCAGTCATCTCAAAAGTTTGTCTGAGCTGTGCCATGATATCATGGGAACCTGAAATAATTAGGTCATCGACATACAGTACAAGGTAGCAAACCATCACCTGATCAGTGTGAATATAGAGATTGGGGTCACAGTGTGATGGGTAAAAACCTTGGCTGTGAAAAAATTTGTCGATGTGATGATACCACGCCCAGGGTGCTTTTGCTTAAGCCCATAAAGAGCTTTATGTAGGCGAAAGACTTTGTCCTCAAGACCAGGGAGAGGAAAACCCGGAGGTTGGTTAACGTAGACCTCCTCGTTAAGAACTCCATTTAAAAAGGCACTCATAACATCCATCTAGTAGATTGGCCATTTATGGTGAACAGCCAGATTGAGTAAAAGACGGATTGTGGTCATTCGAGCAATGGGTGCAAAAGTCTCGTCGAAGTCAATGCCTTCTTTTTGGCGAAAGCCTTGCACGACAAGCCGGGCTTTGTATTTGTCCAAGGTACCATCGGCTTTAAATTTGGTGCGGAAGATCCATTTGGTTCCGATGACCTTCTTATGACGAGGGCAATCCACAAGGGACCACGTGCCATTATGGTCAATGCTTTCAAGTTCGAGTTCCATGGCCTATTTCCAAGATGGAATTTTAATGGCATCTTTCCACGATGTTGGCTCGTCATGTGCCACATAGTCTATGGAAAAAACAGAGGCAAATGAGGCACGAGGAGCGAGTCTAGTGGATCGCCGAGGACTGTCCAAAGGGATGTCAAAAGGAAGTATACCAAAATCACGCATGGTTTGTTGACACCAGCGAGGTAAAGGGTCCCTAGGTCATTGTCGAGAGGAGGAAGCCTCCTCAAGAGGTGAAGTTGTAGGTAACTGATGGGGTTCATTTGGCATAGTCTGAGATTCTTGTTCAGTTGGTATGGGCAGCGGAAGGCGAAGTAAGTCTTGCTCATCAAAGACAATGTCTCGACGAACAAAAACTTTGTTTGATCGTGGATCAAAAACTTTGTAAGCCTTTGATTCAAAAGTGTAACCCACAAAAATGAGCAACTCACCTTGGCTCAAGCTTTCCCCTTGTATCATTCGGAGTGTGAGTATATGCTCAACATCCAAAGACACGGAAATGGGAAACAGTTGGCTTTTCGCCAAAGAAGGCCTCAAATGGGGTCCTGTGGTGGGGAACAGCAACCGTGGGGCAACGGTTCAGAAGATACACCACACTGTTGACCGATTCTGACCAGAGGCGTTCAGGCAGCTCAGCTGCAAAAAGCATGGAACGTGCCATATCCATGACTGTTCGGTTCTTGCGCTCGACCACTCTATTCTGTGAGGGAGAATTGGTGGAGGTGAGTTGGCGTTGAATGCCATGATCTTGCAAGAACTGAGAAAATTGATGGGAGATAAATTCACCACCATTGTCACTACGAGCAATCCCAATTGAGACACCCATTTGATTAGTGACTAACGGAACCCATGTGGAGAAGTATTGGAAAGCGTCAGATTTATGCTTTAGGAAATATACCCACATGTATCTTGAATAATCATCAACAATCAGCATGTAGTATAGAGATCCATTTAGGGAAGGGGTTGGAAAGTCACACTACCATCTAGATTGAACTAGATAAGATCTGTCTCATGGTGAGTGAAAAGAGTCTTCCCACTGGCCAATTCAACTTGCATAGGTTTCCCTGATTTCTGTTCTAAGACTAGCTTACGCAAGCATCCAGGGGAAATGAATGAATGAGAACTGCCTGAATCAATCAAAAGCTTAAAAGGCTTACCTTGATACTCTGCTGGAGTATGGATGACTGAGAACTGCTAGTTAGGCCCTTGATTTTCAATTGCAGCATAGATCTGCCCTCTTTCCTCTTCTACTACATCTGAAATTGTGACTGCTCTGGCTGTTGCAGTCTGAGATGGAACTCTTTCTCTTTGGTTGCCCCAGTTCTCGGAAGGAGTTATGAGGTTACTCTAGACAGAGGTAGATGGCTTGGCCACTCAAGTCGAAATGAATCAACCGGAGGATTCCCGAAGCCCGATGAGTAGCGTGTTGTGGGAATGGGAAGCGATGTTGTTTACCCAGTTGACATGGCTGACACACATCCTTTGTCAGTTTGAAGCTCGGTATACCTTCAACTAACTTGTCTCGAGATAGCTCATAGAGAGTGGAATGGGGTAGATGACCATAGCGAAAGTGCCATAGTCGTTCAATGTCGGAGGGAGCTTGGGTCACATAGGCGCGAACCCGATGGAACTCAGAGCCAACAGAAGATGGCTCAGTTAGAAAAGTGGACATTCGGTACAAACCATCCTTCTGAGCTTGTCCTCTAGCAACAACAAGACCAGTAGTTTCATCAATTACCTCAACAACTCTTTTGTTGAAGTAAACACCCCGATCGAGTTGGGTAAGCTGGGATACAGAAAGAAGGTTGAGACCTAAATTAGGGACAAGATAGACATTGTCCAAGGTAGCCTGGTTGGGGCCAATGTTGGTGTCAAATAAGACAGTGCCAATGGATTTTATGGGCATCATTGTGTTGTTGCCACATCGAACTTCTCCCTTAACGGAACGCTGAGAAATGAAAATGTCAGCATTGCGAGCCATATGGTGAGTAGCGCCACTAAGTGACAGGATGACCACAGAGAAGAGTTGGATGGGTCTCAATAATGGACACGGAGGGATTATCAGGTAACTGACAAATCTGAATGAGGGCAGAGGCCTTTCCCTGCGGTTGACCTTGTTTAGGCCTTCATTTCTTCTTTTTTGTGGAGTCGTGGCTAGAATCAATCTTAAGTTTGACCTGAGCAGTATTGGCCGAGGGGCCGGGATGAGGTGTAAGGGAAGACCAATCAGACATCTCTTCAGGAGTGGTGAAAGAAACTGACTGGGAAGGTGGGGCTTGAGCAACCTGACTATTAGCTCGCCACTGGGAGGAACGGGGCCTTATTGTTGGGTCCTTGGGAGGGGAGCTTGGTAGAGTAGGTGCTGGATTGCTACCCCCTCTGGATCGCCAATTTGGGGCATTGCTACCACCTTGGTTGTTTTGGCGGGTGGAGGTAGTGGGGTTGGAGTTGTTGCCTCTATTTTCCTTGGTTTTAAAAACACACTCATCATCAACATGTCTAAGTATTTGGCAAGAAGTGCAAAATCTATTCTTTTTGGGAATATTTTGCCAGTAGAGGGAATGGGTGTGGAGGCAAGATTTTTGGAATCAATGTTGTTGCCGAAAGATTTGCCTTGATTTCCTAAGTTGATGTTCCCTTTCCCTTGCTGTCCTTTTTGATGAGTAGAGGTTGTATTGGACACAAGGGCCCCCTCTTGAGTGGAGGGAGAGGATTGTTAACACATTCATCCCCAGTTTCTGCCCATTTCTGGTGTCCATTTGGTCCCCTTTTGTATGGCCCTTGCTTGTGGGCTGGCCACCCCTTTTTACTATTTTTCTGGGATTTTTCCCAACCATTCTGGCATTTTTCCAGTCGACCATGTCCAACAGCTCCAGTCGGCCTGTTTGTGAGCTCCAGTCGGCCAGCACTTCCCCACTATATATAGTGGGTGCTGGTCTCTCATTTCTCTCATTCAGTCTTGTACATATTTTGCTCCCTCACTTATAAGACTAACAGTGTCTCTTGCTTGGGACTGTTTTGGTTCAGTATATTCAGCATAGTTTGCTCCATATCTCTCTCTCTCTTGCACTCTCTGTTCAGCACATTCTAGTGCCACTCTGCTTCCGCTCTGTGCACTCTTTCATGGTATCAAAGCTCCCAGTTTAGCAACCTTTCTGCTGCCCCAGATTCAGCCCTGTTTTCAGCACCTACTCCTCTGCGTTTTCTTCCAGATTCATAGCTTTTGCTGCTGCGTTTTCTGGACAGCACCCTGCTGGTCGCTTTTCCTTCAATTTGGCTTCACCAATTCAGCCATCTGGCTCTTGTTGATCAGCGTTTCATTGCCCACTAGGACACGTATTCTTGGTTGATGATATTGAGAGCAGGTCTATACCTATGTTTCCTCTCCATCTCTCTCTCTGCAGAGCCAGTGATTTTGTGGATACTTCTTTTGGAGATGTTCTTGCAGCGAAGGATATTGGGCCAGTTTTGCTCATTGCATCTGAGGAGTATGTTTCTCCTGTTGCCCTGCCTTCAGTTTCTGTGCATACTTCTCCTTGCCAGGATGATATCTCTGGTAATGTTTTTGAGGAAGACAGTGGGCTATCTTTGCTCACAGCTTTTGGGGGGGATTTTTCTCCTATTGCTTCGCCTCCGATTCTTTCTTCATCTACCAGTAACCAGGATGTGTTGCTGGTCCCTTTGCCTTCTATGGAGGAGCCTGCTTCTACGCTGTGTGATGCTATTGAGGAGGCTACTACTACTTCAGTTACCACTACAGTGAATGTTCCTATTTCCCTTACTCTATGTGAGGATTTAGGATCGTGGTCAGGTATGTCCATGACCGTGCCTGGGGCACAGTGGTACTTCCAGGGATTGAAGGATTGGGATTTGGATTTGGTTGGGCCTGTGGAGTCCCGACATCAGTTTTCAGAGGGGGCAGTTGAGTTCTTACATCTGGCAATGCCAACCTTCGAGGAGGGTGCTATTATACAGCATTTGCCTACTCTTGGTATAGAGTTAGAGCAGATGGACTCTTTCTTTTGAGGGTATTATCTTCTTGGAGCTACAGGCTTCTAGGGATTCCTGTGACACTGTGTTTATATTTGGGTTTGGCACCGATATTTGGAGCAGCACGATGCAACCTTCATGGTTGATTTCTTCTAGAAGAAGTGTACGTGGCAGCTTGTTCTATTACTTTTGTAGCTGAGTTGCTGTGGAGATTGCTTGTGGAGCTTTCCTGGTACCTGTTGTTGCTGCTTTCTTTTGTCTTTGACAGAGGACGCCTTCTTCGGCTTCTCGGAGATATGTTCAGCATCTGGTGCTGAGAGAGGGTGTTAACACATTCATCCCCAGTTTCTGCCCATTTCTGGTGTCCACTTGGTCCCCTTTTGTATGGCCCTTGCTTGTGGGCTGGCCACCCCTTTTTACTATTTTTCTGGGATTTTTCCCAACCATTCTGGCATTTTTCCAGTCGGCCATGTCCAACAGCTCCAATCAGCCTGCTTATGAGCTCCAGTCGACCTGTTTATGAGCTCCAATCGGCCAACACTTCCCCACTATATATAGTGGGTGCTGGCTGGCCTCTCATTTCTCATTCAGTCTTGTACATATTTTGCTCCCTCACTTATGAGACTAACAGTGTCTCTTGCTTGGGACTGTTTTGGTTCAGTATATTCAGCATAGTTTGCTCCATATCTCTCTCTCTTGCACTCTCTGTTCAGCACATTCTAGTGCCACTCTGCTTCCGCTCTGTGCACTCTTTCAAGGATGACTTCTTGGGATGAAATTGGTCATGCAACCTAGCGAAACGCAAGAGTTGGCATTCACACCCATATAGGTTAGGTATAGGCTGTAAACTAATGGTCTATGTGACAAAAGTAAAGAAGCTAGGTGGCAACTTGTTTAGAAGAGTGATAACCTGATCTTCCTGGGACTTGGCAGAGCCAGTGGTGGCAAACTCAGCGTTAAGGCACCGATATTCAGCAACTTTGACGGTCAGGTCATCCCCTTCTTTTATAGAGAAAATTTGAATTTGATGCTCAAGATCAATGCGACGCGTACGATCACGTGCGGCATATCTCTCTGCGAGGTGTGCCCATCTGTCAAAGACATAGGGGAGCTGCTGGAGTTGTGAATGGAACTCGGGCAAGAGGCCTTGCATGAGCTCCACACTATAGCAGTGGCATTTCTAGCTTCCCAATGGCTGATGACTTCAGGAGGTACTAGAGAAGGGAGGGGTTTTGGTTCAAGGCCCTTTACTAAGCTCCAGGAGATAGAAAGCATTTAAGGCCCTTTACTAAGTCCCTTTACGAGTCTTTTCTGTGAAAGCATTTCTCGACATAGAAACATGAAAGGAAGATGGTGGGGGAGTCCATGAAGGCTGGTGTCCATATCCAGAGTGTAAGCGTTGAGGAGAGAAACCTAATAGTCCACCAAGACCAGGCATGGATGAAGGACCTGTCGAGGGTGCTCCATAAGATGGAATCAAGTTTTGGGTACTCAGCATAGGTGGAATACCAAGTTGAGGTACGAAACCTAGAGAGGGCACATAATTGGGAAAAACACCAGTGCCAGAGATGGGTTGGTAAACCACCTGATACCCTGGAATGCTAGGTGGGACCGCAATGCTAGAGGGCGTCGTGTTAAAAGATAGCTCGGATGGGTAGAAACCATACGCAAGACCCAAAAGAGGTGCAGGCAGTGATGACTGCATGCCAACACTAGTAGGAAGAGGTATGGGATGGGAGAGAGGGTTTTGTGTTTGAATTTGGGCAGTATTCCATAACACATTAGGAGTAGGAACAAAAAGTGAACCAGAGCTGAAAACAGTGTTACCTCCTTGAACACCAGAAGTCGGAGAGTGAATTATACTCCTAGACCCTCCTCTATTTGGGTTCACAAAATGCCAAGGATCGAGGGTAGTTGATGGTACCGTTTGTTGAACCTGTGCCACAGAAGAAGATACCCATGTAGAGTTAGGAACATACGTATTAATAGGCACATACGAACCTGATGCGGTCACCGACAGGGATAATGATGGACCTCCGAACGATCGAGGAGGTACGTGTCCTTCCTGAGAAAAGTCCCATACCGAAGTCCAGTTTGTCGGCTAGAATGAGAAGCAAAGCTCTCCAGTTGAGGCTGAATACTGGGTCCAGTACTGGCATACTGGCTGTGGGCATGTATCCTCCTCTAGAAGTAACGGCTGATAAGCTCGGAGAAGAAAAACCATATGCCAAGGGTGTAGAGGGTGAGTGGGTAAAAGTAGGCTGGTCATCTCCCAATGAAAGACCTCGAACAGGGCTGTCCACTGAATGAGGAGTTCCATCCTCCGTGTGATCTATATCAGATTAAGGGGAGTCAGTATTTGGTATGAAAAGCTGGTCCTCCGGAATCGAGGGTAGACGATCCATGGTGTGTACTTTCAAGGTCTTCAATCCCTTTGCTCACGATCGCTCTGATACCATGTGAGGACAAAAGAGACCAAAGGACCAAATATATGAAAGATCAGAGTAAAACACACAGCATGCAATGGTGATGTGTATATAAGAGATGAAGTCCAGTACAGGAGCTCTATGTGAGACTCCGAATAAGCAGAGAGAGCTGCTGTCCCATAAAACGCAGATAACATAGCTAGAGTGACCCTGATGAAAGCGCTGATATAAGCTTGATGCAAACGCTGAAGACAACCTGATGTAGACGATGAAGTCAGCCCTGGCGTGGACGATGAAGTCAGGCCTGATGTAGGCGATGTAAACACTGCTGTGAGCCTGACGTAGTCGGCGGCCAGTCCAGCAGCAGTAGGCGCTGTAGGTGAACCTGATGTAGGCGGCGAAAACGCTGATGTGAGGCTGATATAGGCGGCCAGTTCAGCAGCAAGTAACGCAGTAGATGAACCTGATGTAAGGTGGCGATAACACTGATGTGAGCCATCCGTGTTCTGCTGACCAGCAGGAGGTGGCAATGCACACAGTGAGGTGCAGCCCACGAAGTGTCAAGCAGGCGGTGAAACGCAGAAGAGGAAAATGCAGCCTGAGGTGCAGGGCACCAAAGTCCACGTGGGGTTGATGATTTGCGCATGAACAAGGGGGGAGCCTCATATTTATATGAGGTATTAGACGGCCAGCATAGGAGTAGGCCCTTTTTGGGCTGGGTTAAATACCTGTTTTGGGTATATTTTCACACAAATGTAACACTTTTTTTTTCCTTTTTTGCAAAAGCAGACATCTCATGTGGAAAATAACACCGTGCAATGTGTAATAGCTGGAATCCTAGTCTGGTCAGACACGTCCACATGAACCGGGCCTTCTCATACCACCGGACCACTGTTAGTACTTTGCATAAGTGGGGCCTGAGCAGGACTAGTAAGCCACATACCCAACAGAGGCACAGGTGTGGCCCCTATAGGCAAACTCCCATACACCTCGGATAGCCCTCTCTTAGGGCTCTGACGTGTCTGTAAAAAGATGTCCTTCACTGTATAAGTCTCTTCAAAACCTCCTGGATCAGCCCACAGAGTCTCATTGCAGTTCCATGTGATCATGTGAAGTGCATCCGTGGTCCCATAGACATTGCATTGCTATGCAGGACATTGCTCAGTAACGATAAGAAGGCCATCTCAATATACGGCCCATTAAAAAGCCTTCTTGCTTCCATTACTTGGATCATTCCAAGTTTCTGCTGCTCTACCTGCAAAGGGTGACATCATCTCTGAGGTAGATCTTTGTGGAGCAAAGAAAGATACGCCTTTTAACCTCATAAACAAGGCACTGGAACGCATATGGATCCATATAGCAGCAGGGAATGGGACTTGAACCCAGGATGTCTTGGTTGTGAGGGGCGGGGGGGGAAGGGGGGGAGAGAGAGAGAGAGAGAAAAGGGAGTGGGGGTGGACAGATAAGCCCGTAGTCTAATTAAGTCCTTGCTCTATTTTGATGATATCTCTTCAACCTTGGTTAGGCTATAAATGCAGCTAAATGCATTTCTTAAAAAACGGTGATCGCAGGGACTTTGAAGTAGCCTTGGTAAAACCAAAGTTTATGATGTCTCATACATACTAGAGAACGCCCACAGAAGTGTGTTTACTTGCAACAAGTAGACATGAAGTCAAATTCTATGTAGACCCCTGTGATATTCTTCTCCGGCCAAGGTTTTATCATGAGACACTGTTGATGCTTGACTTAGTCAAACCTTACACTTCTTTGGTGGCATCGAGTATGCATGGACTAAGAGATTGCTTGGACCCATTATTGTGTCGGTTGCTATGTATGAGCCATCTTTTTCCGGAGAGGACGATCAGGCCAGAGAGGAATGACTGCAGATCGTGATATTTTTTGGGATTGTCAAGAGCAAGCCCTCAGTGCTATCCTCATGGTGTTTGAACTTTGGGTCTTCTCTCTTATCATGAGGCAATCTTTTAGCTGCTACTTAGCTGCATTGGATTTGAACAATGGCCACAAATCACCTTGCCTGGATCTAGCGAGTTGTAGGCAAGGATGGTATTTACCAACGAGGCTTGCAACACCTTCAATTGGCACACAAATATTGAGCACGAGGGACTGCTGGTGTAGCTAGTGAGCTGTGGGAGAAGATGGTACAACCAGGTAGCTTGCCATGGTTTCAAAAGCATGCAAATCTTGGGCATGCATCTATCAACGAGGCAGCAACACCACCAATCTGATGTTTAACCAGGTAGCTTGCCATGGTTTCAAAAGCATGCAAATCTTGGGCATGCATCTATCAACGAGGCGGCAACACCACCAATCTGATGTTTAACCATGAGTTGTCAGTAACAGCTAACTTATTTAGAGGGCCCAAATTGGAACCCTTTGACAAAGAGAGTCTCAAAATACCCTCAGGCTACAGGCTACAGGCACTTCAGGTAGGCTTCAGAAAGAAGCTTTGATATGTGTATTTGTTTTTGGAGGTGAGGCCTTAATGAAGAAAGTGGAGTAATAGGGCAAGAAAACTGTGAGATACTCACCGGAGAGAAGATTGTCTGGCCATTAAAGAAGCTTGTCCGGTTGTCGTACTGATGAAGCCCAAACAGGTTTGGGTGTCCGACCGGCATGGTGTGGACCCTGGGGACAGAAGCAGTAGCCAAGTGTTGGACCCAAAGGGCAGCTCTGTAAGTTACTATTGATATGCAAGAAGCTCCAGAATTCAGCACCATACCTTTGCCCCCTTTCTACCAGCTGCACTCATGAAGGCTCCAGAATTCAGCACCATACCTTCGCCCCCTTCACTGTTTTTTGACCAAATGGTCCTTCTACCAGCTGCACTCATGAAGGCTGGCAAGCTTTTCGTACAACAGACCCACCAAATGGTCCTTCTACCAGCTGCACTCATGAAGGCTGCCAAGCTTTTTGTACAACAGACCCACCAAAATATAAATATATTCTGAGAGTTTTTCCTTTTTTTTCTTTTTTTAAAGTTGGACGATTTTTATTACATGAGGGTCCCGCATACCTTTCGTACAAACACACACACTTACGGGTTTAGGAGGTACAAGGTAACACCATGGAATGTAGGCAGCCGTGGATTGAACCCATGACCTTGGGTTACAAGCCATCCACTTTAACCAACTGACGTACCGATTGCTGGCAAATCAAGATATAAGTCAAAGCAATAATGACTCTCCTTGTCCTTATGTAATGATTAATGCTTGAAAAAATCAAAGCAATGATGACTCTCCTTTCACTTTCTATTTTGCATGCATTCACCCATGTCCAAGTCTCACAATTCTCTATAAAAGGCCTCAAGGGCTCATTCTCTACAAGTAGAGAGGGTAGGAGGAGGTGGGACGAGGTGAAAAACATGCGGACATGTTAATTTCATTGATTTTTTTTCATGATGTTTTTTAGAACTCTTATTTTTTCCCAAGATGTTTTCAAGAACTTTTATTTATTAAACATCTTCAGTAATTCTTTAATCGTGATTTGATCATAACCCGACCAACTTAAAGGTCAATTTTGGTGAACACTTGCTTGGGCGCCAAGATATCAAAGCTGCCCTGGATAGGCAGAAGAAGTATACAGATCTTAAAAGTCTTGGACAAGAATACTATTCGGGAAAGGTGTGCCTCAGCTTAACCTTCAAACAATTGGAAATTCAAAATCAATTGGAAATTCAAAATGGCCAATTGAAATAGTCCCTTAAAAGGAATTGAGTTGATTGAAAAAAATGCAAAAATAGTGTAAATTCTAAAAAGTATTGCTATTTTCTACATATCTCCATCTTAACGAAAAATGAAAAGAAAGTTTATATGTAGGTGACCCGAGCGTTGCTATGGCATGAAGTTTTTGCTTGTATACATATGTGTATACATATACATGTGCATATGCGAGTGTGCGACTACATACATGTGTGTATGCATCTATGCATGTGTATGTGTGTGCAAGCATGTGTGTGGGTAGGTGGGTGGGTGCGTGGGTGTGTGTGTGTGTGTGTGTGTCTTTGCATATGCATGTGTGTATTTGTGTGCACATGTGTGTATGCGTGTGTGCATGTGTGCATGTGTCTATGTGCATATATATATATGCAAGTGCTCGATTGTGTCCGTGTGTGTATACATCTATGCACGTGTATGTATGTATGTGTATGTGTATGTGTGTGTGTATTTGCATACACCTGTGTGTATTTATGTGCATGTGTGTGTGTGTGTCTATGTGTGACTCTCTCTCGTAGACGCATACTTGTGTATATCTCTCTCACATGCATTCTCTCTATGTCTCTGTCACGTACATAGACACAACCCTCTCTCACACACATGCACTCTCTCTCTCTCTCTCTCTCTCTCTCTCTCTTCTCACACCTGTCTCACATACATACTCTCTCACACACATAAAAACTCTCTCTCTCTCTCTCTCTCTCTCTCTCTCTCTCTCACACACACACACACACACACAGAGTCCACACATACATGTGATTGTGTGTATGCATGCATATGATGTGTGAATATGTTTATCACATGTACGTGTGATTGTGTATGCATGCATATGGTGTGTGAATATGTTTATATATAATATTATTATACATTTACTATATGCATATTGATTTATATATCATTATTATACTATATTATTATTATATTATTATATTATTTATTATATATATTTTAAATATTTTCTTCTTTTACATATTTTTATTATTAATTATATATTTATCTTATATCATATGTATAATAAATTATTATATATTTATTGTATATATATATAATATATATATAATATTATAAATAAGATAATTATATATATATATATATTTATATATAATTTTTTTATACTTATTAATAATAATAATAATACTTGTGAAGCCTTTGGAAATCCCAACTGCCCCACTAAGGTACATGCGTTGAACTTATGCTTTGAACTTATGCTTAGAGGGAAAAGCTAGTCAATGGTTCGTCGTATTGATGCCGGTGATCAAGACCAACTTCAAAACCTTGAAATCAGCCTTTATACATGGCTTTTCCAGATAAGGTGATCGATGGAGTGTAGTAACATAGCTCTATTCAATTGAGCGCCAACCAAATGAATCCATTAAAGACTTTATCCTTCGGATAAAACTCTTGGACTCACGTTTTGAGCCATGGGAAAAATTAAACGACGTTCAAATGATGGGCTTGAAGAATAACAGCTTACACAACTTGATCATTGTTTCCAATCCAAAAACATTCGATCAATGTTATAAAGAAGCAAATTATAATATATTAGTATAGATTATATATATATATATATATATATATATATATATATATATATATATATATACTTATTATATGTTTACTTATTGTTATTATATATAATATATTTGTATTCTATTTTATACTTATTTGTTATATATCTTTATATTTTTATATCCACATACCCGTACACTCCTCTCTCTCGCTCCCTATTGTTCTCTCTCTCCCCCTCCAAATATGTGGCCTCTCTCTCTCTCTCCCCCTCCAAATATGTGGCCTCTCTCTCTCTCTCTCTCTCTCTCTCTCCTCTGCCCCCAGCACGTGGCTCCTCCCCTCCCCCATCACACCTCCTTCTCTCTTTCCCCTACCCCAACACTTGGCCATCCGCCATACATGTCCCCTCCCCTCCCAAAAATTTGCACATAATAGATAGTATAGATAGATATTGTGTGTGTGTGTGTGTGCACGTGTGCGTGTGCGTGTGCGCATGTGTGTGTATTTATAAATGTAAATAAAATCTCTCTCTCTCTCTCTCTCTCTCTCTCTCTCTCTCTCTCTCTCTCTCTCTCTCTCTCTCTCTCTCACACACACACACACACACACACATGTAAATATATATTATATATAATATTATGTTTTACTATATTTAGACACATGCATATATATGTGTATTTATAAATATAAATAAATTTATACATACACACACATACATATATACTTTTAATTAATTAAATTTCAATTTACATTGAATTTTAATGGGTAGGGATACATGGTGAGGTGTGGTCACTCTCAAATCAATGCATCTTACATGTAATGTCTTTTGTCTTTTCTTTATAATGAGAGAAAGAAAGAGAGAGAGACCTATTGACAATAATATTGATCTCCATCATGTGTTGTATGGAGAACCTTAGTGAAAAAGGTAGGTATAGATAAAGAAATAACTAGCCTTAGTTCATGCATATATTGTAGGATTGTTTTGCATGGATGAGGAGATAAGAGAATTTATGGTGAAGCTTGGTTAATTATCATCTAGGCACCCCCTTCTCCCCCTCCTATATATAACTGTTATCTAACTCTTTGTGAGTACACTCATTTGTATTAGATAGCCATTGATACATACTTAGTGATCCTTTATGGAATATGAGCTCTTGCATTGCCTATATTGAGTGTTATTTATGATTCTCAAGATTATGTTACTCATGGTGGTTAAGCCAATTATGCTTAAGACAAGCTTACATAATGCTTGGTCTCATTAGGTGGCTAATCAAGTTTAGTACTTGTTGTTGGTAACAAGATTGGTTCTATCACTTTTAAGCTTTATGCTTTCCTTGTTGATTATGTTTGGTTTACTTTAAGCTTTGTGCAAAGCTACCAAACTCCAATATAGTATTAGAGCAACTTTCAAAGGGAGTTACATCATAGGAGTAGTTTTGTGGGGAGGTAGCCTTCTTCTTAGATTTCTTTGTGAGTTTGATGTGATGAGTTTTCATTCACCAACATGGCTTTGTTAAGTGATTTGAGAGAGAGCACCTTTTAGTGCTTCTCTTCTTCAAACTTGTTGTTAGTACAAGAAGAGAGAGAGACAAGCTCTATGTGAGCTTCTTTGTGTGAGTCAAAAAGAGAGTGGAAGAGAGTGATTATTCTCTTACTACTATTCATGTCCTTCCTTACTTCTATGTGAAGCTCCAACCTCATCAAGGAGGCGACTGTAAAATTTGCAAAGTTCCAACCTTATCAAGGTGGTGCAGTCTATATGAAACTCTCTGTGAAGCTACAATCACGGAGGAGACCTCTGCAAAACCTGCAGTTCTCTATGAAGCTTCAACCTTATCCAAGATGGTCGTCTCTATGAAACTCTCACTTCTTTATGAAGCTCCAACGACTTCAAGGTGGTGGCCTCTGTAAATCTTATGCTTCTTTGTAAAGCTCCAACCAACTATAGACGTGCCAAGTGACATCAATGCAAATCAAATGTGCCAACACCATTGGATGTGATAAGAAGTAACAACTCGTTGATTGTGTGAAGAAGCGACGGTCCGATGACTGTGTGAAGAAACGACAGCACGTCGATTGTGTGAAGAAGCAACAGCATGTTGACTATGTGAAGATGTAACAGAGGTGAAAAGGTAAAATTCCTCTAAAAAAATATCCATGTATATGAATATACCTATTTTGAATTATGACCAAAATTCCTCTTTTAATATTTAAAATGTTTGTACATAATATATCGTGAAAATTCCTCTTTTTGTATCTAATTTTTTATGCATGTACATATGTAAAGATAAATATAACAAAAATTCATCTTTTCTCTATTTAAACAATTATGCATAACTACTATAAAAGTATTTTTCATAAATGTAACAAAAATCATTCTTTTAGCATAAAAATTTTCATGCCTAGAATATGATGGAAATTCCTCTTTTTGTATTAACAAAATTATGCATAAAATTAAATTCATTTTTTAAATGAAAAATTTTTGCCATAGCTTCGCTGCAAGTTATGAGAATACTCAAAATTCTACTTTTAAATAAATACTCATAGTTATGAAATGTGGTGGGAATTCCTCTTTTAAACTAAAAAATTTATTATGCATACATAGCATAATTATAAACATAATTATAAGCATCATTATAATTAAACCTCTTAATTAATCTTAAAAATATCCATTTATCATTCCTATATGAAAATACTTACAAAAATGTTAGCATAACTCTTTTTCAATCTTAAAATGAATTAATATGATTTTTCTTAATCATAAACAAGTTTAAAAGAATTAATCATCATTTTTATCTAGATTAAAATCATAAAAATACTTAATCTTCTTCTCTAGCTTGTCAAGCCTAGAGTTTTGATTAAGATAATGAGATTAGCACTAAGATCCATCCTTCTAACAAGGATCCATCCAAAAAGATGATTAATCTTTCAAAAAGAGAGATTTACTAATCAAAAATATTAAATTTAAGCATAAAAGATTAGCATTAATCCAATTAAACATTATGAATCACTAAAAAGCTTGATTTCAAGAAAAAACCATTGATTAAAAAGCTTCCCAAACATTAGAGAGTTTGGGAAGAAGATAACCATTGAGAAAGATAGAAGAAGATAACCCTTGGTTTTTGGCTGATTCTTTTTAAAAAAAGTGAAGCCCACAAGGAAAGCTTGGCCATCAAGATGGGGAGGGTAATCTCCAAGGGAGGATGGAGATTTGTGAAGCTCCAAAGCTTCCCAAAGTAGAGGCAAAATAGAGGGATAATAAAATTACACTAAAATAAAGATAATACTGGCATGTAAATACACAAACATGAAAATACAAAGGAATGAGGGTCTATTTATAGGTGAGGGAGGCCACTAACCAAGTCCAATTGGGTACTAGAGGCTTCCAGCTTCAGTTTGACCCAATTTGGACAAGTTTTGGACCAGTTTGGCTCACTTTTTGATGCAGTTTGCAGGAGGAGAGATTTAATATCTCAATTTTTTTGAATTAAAAATGCAAGGTAATGATGTGAAATAGGCGCCTCCTTCATGAGCCCCCTCCCTCCTTAGTGAGGTGTCAAAATTTTATTTTTTTACTAATAAACCTCATTTTTTTACTAATAAACCTCATTTTTTTACTAATAAACCCAGTACTTAGTCGACTCTTCATCTTATGTGAGCATTTACTCATTTTTGGGGGATTTTATTTTATTCTTTGTATTTTTGTCATCCTAATAGTTGGATTAATCCCATTGGCCCTTTAGAACCTTATTTGGACCTTAATATTTTTTTTTGAAAATGTGGACCCTTAGGCTAAGGTCTCTAATTCACATATCTAGTTGATTTCTAATGCACATTGGAAAATTCTTTTTGAACTTCTGTTTCACGTGAATTCATCTTAAATATAAGGAAAAACTTTGTATCCAAAAATATCTCAAAATTGAATTACCTCTCTCTAGGACATTTTCTTTGATGAGGAAGAGGTAGTCTGCCTCCTTCCTATGAGTCATGTATGTCAGACATTGTAAATCAACCTAACTTAACTCTTATCTCAGTGGCATCCTCCTTAATCTTGGAAGAAATAAGGGTAGAGGTTCATCAACAACTCTTCCGGCGGGTGACGGGAGCAGGCTTTCATGACAGAGAAAAAGAAGCAAAAATCACTCCAAGAAGAAGGGGTAGATAGTTAAAGATTTATTCAAAAAGAAGAAGGGGTAGATAGTTAAAGATTATTTCAAAAAGAAGAAGGATGAAAATGAGAAAACTAAAGAGGAGAAAAATAGAGACAAAGGCAAAGACAGAGTGGAGACTTTTGAGCAAGCAAACTACACAAATGACTATGCTTTTTAAATTTGTTATTGTATCTCTTTTATAGCTAGTGGGAAAATTGTTATAGTCAAAATCCTTCATGGATTGGCATCTCTCTAATCCTCACACCATCTAGAGATTAGGGAGGGTGTCGAGAATAATATTGATCTCCATCATGTGCTGTATGTAGAACCTTAGTGTTGTATCTTCATCTAGAAATCAAGGGAGGGTGTCGAGAATAATATTGAACTCCATCATGTGTTGTATGTAGAACCTTAGTGGAAAAACCTTGGTGGAAATGGTTTCAGCCGTAGGTAGGTATAGATCAAGGAATAGCTAACCTTGGTTTATGCATATAACCTACGGTTAGTTTGCATGGATGAGGAAAGGCATCATCTAGGCACCCACTTCTTCTCCTCTTATAACCACCATCTAGCTCTTGTGAGTACACTCATTTGTATTAGATAGCCATTGGGTTGGTTGTACCCTGACGGTAATACATGCTTAGTGATCCTTTGTGAAATATGAGCTCTTCCATTGCCTATAGTGAGTGTTATTTCTGATTCTCAAGCTTATGTTACTATTGGTGATTAAGTAACAATTTAAGATCAAGCCAACTATGACAAGCTTACATAATACTTAGTCTCATTAATCAAGCTTAGTACTTCTTGTTGGTAATAAGATTGGTTCTATTACTTTTAAGCTTTGTGCTTTCCTTGTTGATTAAGTTTGGTTTACGTTAAGCTTTATGCAAAGCTACCAAACTCCAATAACACCTACACGTTGAAGTTTTCATCTCATGAAGCTCACCTTTTAAGAAGGAGGCCCCTATTTTTTCTCAAGGAAATAAGAAATAAATTAGGGGCTATTTTTAGGCCAAGGGCTATTTCAGATGGGCCTTTGATATTTTCGGGCTATTTCACCAAAAAAGAAGGAATAATTGCCCTTTTTTTTAAGTTTCTACTGGGTTTTGAAGACAAATTCACCAAAAGTACACTATATACTACCATATAAATAGAAAAGTTCAGAGATTCACCCAATTTCTCTAAAGTTTTAGGTTCGTGATACATACTACCATATAAGATAGAAAATTTCAAAGATTCACCCAATTTCTCTAAAGTTTTAGGTTCATATTTAAAAAAATTCGGCAACCCATTTATACTTATACTATTTTACTAGTATCTTATTTTTTATCCTACAAGTAAATCATTAGGTAAGAAGGGATAACTCTCCTTTTAAAATTTGAGATAAGATAAGAATATTCAAAATTGAGAAAAGATAAGAAAATTCAAAATTGAGAAAGGAGCAATGTGTAGTATCGCTTCACTTTCTCCCTTGGCCAGGTGGAGGGGGAAATAGCTTGTGTTTTAATAAGAGTATAGTTTTGGTCATCACTTTATACATTGATGCCATGCCACTCACATAGGCCCTAATGAGGAGAAGATTTTAACCTTCAAGGTTGAATTACATATGTCATTTGAGATGATAGATTTAGACTCGTTGCATTATTATTTGGGCATACAGTTTAGTAGCATGATGATGGTATTGTAATGTTGTAGTCAAAATACGTAAGAGGCTCTTACACGGTTTGTTGGTCTTGAAGATTTTCCAGTAGTAAGCATTGGCAGGCTACCAAGCGAGTATTTAGAGACTTACAGGCACTCAATCCCTTGGCTTATTCTATGCTAAGGGGGTGAAATTTAGCTACATGATTTCAATGATTCCGATTGGGATGGATGTTATTATGACACGTGAGTGTCCCCACCACTAGTGGCTTTTATTTCATCTTGGCGATATATGTATATCATGGCTCATCAAGAAGCAAATTCCACTTTGAGCTATGAAGCTAAGTAGGTTGTATGGCTCAGACATATTTTGGTAGATCTTGGTGTTGGACAGTTGTCCCCCCACCTCCATCTTTAGTGATAGGCATAGTGCATTAGCTGTTTGTGAGAGGAGCTCAGTGTTTCATACGCGCACAAAGCACATTGAGATGCATTATCATTATGTCAGGGAGAGGCTCATTGAAGGAGATATTAGCTTGTCTTATGTCTCTACACACAACAATGTGGCAATATGTTCAGATATGTTCACAAGTCATGGTGAGGCCTTCTTGAGGCTTCCATTGGATTTTTATGCTTGCATAATCAAATTAACAATATGACTAATTTTGTTGAGTTTGCTTGCCACCATGAGCATTCTTGGTGAGGTCGTGCTGGCCTTCTTGAGGCTTTAGCACGACCTCACAAGTCATGGTGAAGTCATGTTGGCCTTCTTGAGGCTTCAATTGGATTTTTATGCTTGCATAATCAAATTAACAATATGACTAATTTTGATGAGTTGGCTTGCCACTAGCATTCTTGGTTAGGCCAAACAAGTGCGACTCAAGTTGGATTTTTGATAGAGCACATTCTTCTTATGATCATTGGAGCATTGAGGTTGGATCACAATGCTCCAAACAATATACGGTCTCAAATTTTTGCCCATGATAGCACGCATCTCTCACACATACACTTAATGACACTTAGCACACACATAATCCCTTTCTTACATGCACTTAACCACACTTAGCACACACAAGAGCCTCACACAACAATAGAGAAAAATAGTATACTTAAGTCTAAAAATGGTATTATTCCTCATCATTCCTCATCAAAAGCGTCTTATATATATGACCACCTTTTTACATGTGGCCACCCTAAGACTATGTGTCTAGGGTGTGCATGGTCTAAAACTTCTATGTACAAATGGTTTCGGCTTCTAGGTTTGGCATTCTAGTTGGGATTTCTATTACCTTTAGACATTACACACTTAGTGTGGGGAATTTTAATCTTTATATGCTATCACACTTACAAAAATATGCCATTGCGCCTAACTATAGTGGTTATAACATAAGCCGCTTCCTCAAAATGTTTAGCTTTGTTGTTGCAAGAGCCGTTAGGGGACTTATTATCATTCCATTTGCTCGACCTTCTAGTGGTAGAAGATAAGTGGCATGCTTGCACTCCGCTCCTTTTTCACCTTGGCGGTTGTCCTTGATCTTGATCTATCGGTGGGTATGGAGAAATGCTAGGATGGAGAGCTATGTGGGTGTCTCCAACTCCACAACATGCTAGCCTCACACACTCTCATGATAGCAATGAGATAGAGAAGAAATCTACTATGTTAGAATGTAAGCAATTCCTTCTCTCACATGTACTCAACCACACAACACACACATGAGATAGAGAAGAAATCTACTATGTTAGCATCATGTAAGAAATCCCTCTCTCACATGTACTCAACCACACAACACACACAAGAGAGTCACATAACTAGTGATCAAAAAGTACACTTAAGTTTAGATATATGTTGTCATTTCTCGTTAGCAAAAGTGTCTTATATGATCGCCCAAGGCTATGTGTCTAGGTTGCTTGTGGTCTAAAACTCGTAGTACAAGTTGGTTCCGGCTTCTAGAATTAGCATTCTAGTTGAGATTCGTGCTTACCAAAATATGGCATTACGCCCAAGTGTTAGAAACGTTAACCATAGCTAATCACCCTTACAAAAATATGGTATTATGCCCAAGTATTATTAGGAAGGTGGGCAACATACCCACCTTCCTAATTTGGATTTTGTCCTTGAAATTAACTAGTAGCCTTTGTTAAAGTAGTTGAAACAAAGGGTTCTCTAGCATAAGAGGCTATATGGTTCATGCCTGAAGCAAACTATAGGTTTCCAAAAATGTACCTTGAACATATCCTCAAAATTAAAGAGGTCCTATTTGGCCAAGAAACGGAGCTTGTAGAAGCATGCCTTAACTTGTGTCATATCATGTCGAACACAAGATAATTTGGGGCCGGGTCACTAGTAAGGTTGTATGAAACACCCTTAAGGAGGATGCGGATCTTGAGAAAGAATGAAAAAAATTCAATGCCAACTATAAGCTTGTCCTAGATCCTGCATTACAAGCAAATATACCCTTCTTTAAGGTGATTCGCATCCTCATTTATTTATGTATATAAATCTTGAATTTTTTCTACAAAAGGCTTTCCCATTTCAATATATCTATTTGCACATTTCTTCAAAATGAACACAAATAAATTTTTCATAGATAATTAAAGTTATTGATGAGTAAGTGGGATCTTACATTCTCCCTCACTTGAAGATCGGAGATGTCCTCATCTTGCCCATTTTTGAGGGGATTTTCTTTAACATCCAAAATTTCTTTTGGTTCGAGTTCCAGTTCCAGTTCCAGTTCCACTTGACCTTGAGCGGGAAAAGCAACATGCTCAACATCCAATATATGACTCGAATCTAGAGCATAATTCTTCAATAAGCTCATAGGCATTGTGGATCTTTAAGCATGGAGAAAGAAAAAGCTCATACGCTTGATATCCAATTCTCCTCGTTATTACATAAGGTCCACAATATTTGGGTGATAGCTTCCTATAACTTCCTAAGGAGAGTGAACTTCTCTTTGGTTACACATGAAGAAAGATCATATCACCTTCATCAAATTCTCTAGAAGTCCACTTTAGATTGTTACACTACTTTTGTTTATCTTGAGGCGGCTTTGATATCAGTCACATATTCGTCTTTATCGATTACATTTAATGATCCATTTCATCTAACATTTGCTTTGACACTTCCACTCTAATAAATGGGTTGGGCCAATTCAATGGTGTTACACAATCTTGACCGCGTAAAGTGCCTTAAATGGACTTATCCCTAATCTTTGATGATGAGATACAATATAAGAAAATTCTACTGCATGAAAAAGTTCATCCATCTTTTTGACTCTTGTCCATAAAATGCTCGAAGGATATCTTTGATTACCTACTTCACCCTCTCTGTATCGTTCTCTGTGTGGATGATACGCATTACTAAGATCTAGAGAGGTTTCCAAGGCTTCGAAGAATGCAATCCAAAAGCAAGATGTGAACTTCACATCTCAATCACTCACAATCCTTTTGTGGGTAATCCATGGACTTTGAATATTTCCTTCAAAAAGACTTTAACAACATAAAGAGCTATATAAGTCTTTTTCACTGGAATCAAATGAGTGACCTTTGTTAAGCAATCCACCACAACTAAAATTAAATCATACCAATCATTAATTGAAGTCAATCCAATAATAAAATCGATGCTTATACACTCCCACTTCATTTGTGGAACTAATCTTTTGGCAGACTAAGCATTGATGAACATTCTATAGTACATCCTTCTTAAGTCCAAGCTAAAAGAAACTCTTTCTTACAACCATGAAAGTCTTCACATAGCTAGGGTGTCCTGCTATAAGGCTTTCATGAGCTTTATTTAAAATCCTTCTCTTAAGATTATTATCTTTAGGAACACACAACTGATTATTGAAGTACATACATCCATCATCAAGTCTAAATCCTTGAACTTTCTTCACTTATTGGGTAGCCTTACTTTCTTGCTTAAGCAATTCTATAACATGGGCAAAGAATTTGTCTGATTTGATATTCTCCTTAATCTTTGCAAGTAGAGGATTAGAAATTACTATAACTACGAGTAAGGAAACCTTCTTACTAAGAACATTTGTGAGAATACATTCTCTTTGCCTAACCCATATTTGATCTCAAAATTAAATGCTTGAAGCATTTGCATCCACCTTCTTTGCATCATGTTAAGATCATTCTAGGTGAAAATCCACTTTAAAATCTTATGATCTGTAACTAAAGTAAATTGGGAAGATAGTGTTGCCAAAGATTTAGGGCATGCACTACTAAAAGTACCTTAAGATCATGAACCACTATGAATCCTCAATATATAACTTGGTTGGTAAACAAGATACACTTACTCTTTTTGGAAAGAAAATTATGCTTTCTAAGTGTTTCCAAGACTTTATGCACATGCTTCTCTTAATTAGCACATTTTTAGGGTAAACCAAAATACATCAAAGAAGACAAACATGTGATGAGATATGGATAGATGTGGATGTGATGTAATGTGTATGTAATGAGTGAAGGAGATGTGATGTGGATAGATGTGGACGTGATGTAATGTGGATGGAATGAATGAGATGTGATGTGCATAGATGTGGCCGTGATGTAATGTGGATGGAATGAATGTGGCATGATATGGATGGAATGAATGTGATATGATAAGGATAGATGTGGATGGAATGTATGTGATGTGATGTGGATGCAATGAATGTGATGGATGTGAATTGGTCTGATGAGATATGAATGTATGTGATAAGATGTGAGTGGATGTGATGAGATGTGAGTGGATGTGATGAGATGTGAATGGGTGTGATGAGATATAAATGAATGTGATGAGATGTGAGTGGATGTGATGAGATGTGAATGGGTGTGACTAATGTCCATCTCGGGTATTAAAAGCCATCTTGGGGATATCTTTCTTAATCCTAAAATGATAATGTCCCAACTTCATCTTTGTGAATATCTAGACTCCATGTACTAACAACTCATTTATTATGGGAGTATTATTAAGAAATGCAATGTGTGAGGGTGCAACATGTGTAGAGCAAGAGGAGGAGCATGCACATTAGAAAAGGAATAGACTAAGAGTACATTAGCAAAGGTTGACTTGTATGGTTGTTTGTAAAAGGTGAAGTCAAAGGCCAAAAAGGTAGCACATGGAAAGTGCAAGGAGGCACATATAGCGTGAGCATTTATCACATGGTTGGCACTAGGGTGTACACATCTTGTGAGTTGTTGGGAGCTCCATGAGAGCCATAAAAGGATTTACTTGGATCAACTTTAATACAAGAGATTATGTGACATTTTGTGAGCACACCATTTTGTTGTTAACATCTTGTTTACTTTCTTAATCACCTCATTAGTCTTCCTAATCATGTCTTTAATTACTTTCTATGAGCTGCCCTAGATCCATGCTTTTTAACATTGTATCAAAGCTTGGACAGGCTAGCTCATTAGCAAGTTATTAAGAACATTAGGTTTCTAGGAGTTCTCATTTTCATTTGATTGGTTTGATTAGGTAGCTATTTTTCATTAGGATTCCTCATAGCTTTCCCTTCTTGTTGCCATTGAGATTAGAGAGAGAAAAGACTTCCAACTATTGAGCTTTCTTATTAGCTAGGGTTAAGCACCAAGGCAGCTATTACAACAACACACCTCAGCTCAACTCATAAGGACATACAGAAAAGAAGGAGAGAAGGTAGTATTCAGTTGACGGAACACCTCCATGTTATGTCTTACTGCATAGCAAAGAGAGAGAGAGAAGGGGTGCCGCCGACTAGCACAAAGAGATAAATCAAGGGCCTATGTGGGGGTATCTTGTTCAGCAACAACAGGAAAAGTGCATGGCACTTGTGCAAGGGTAATTGACCAGCATGAGACAGTAATTCAACAAATAGTCTTGTAAGTAACACTTGTGCAACTCTTCAACGAAAAGCAAGACATGGAGAACAAGCCAAAGAGCCCAACAAATAAAGGCCACCAAGGGTTCTAGCAAAGAAATGGCATGGCTCCGAACTCTTGGTTGTAACCCCACTCTCCCGGTGTGTAAAGTGTCAAGACAAAGCTAGCATTGTAGCTCATAGAGCAACCTAGAAGGACCACTCCAACCATATGAGTACGTAGTGTAGGTCAAGTTAATACATGTTAGGTGTTAGACCCTCATCACATTGAGGGGGTGTAACATGTGTAGAGCAAGGGGAGGAGCATGCATATTAGAAAAGGAATAGACTAAAGATACACTGGCAAAGGTTGATTTAAATGGTCGTTTGTAAAAGGTGAAGTCAAAGGTCAAAAAGGTAGCACAAGGAGGCACATATAGTGTGAGAATTTATGGACACATGGTTGGAACTAGGATGCACACATCTTGTCAGTTAGCTCCATGAGAGCTATAAAAGGATGTACATGAATCAACTCTAATGCAAGAGATTATGTGACATTTTGTGAGCATACCATTTTGTTGTTAACATCTTTTTTACTTTCTTAATCACCTAATTAGTCTCACTAATCATGTCTTTAATTACTTGCTATGAGCCGCCCTGGATCCATGCTTTTTAACAAATATGATACTTATTATACTTGATAGTAAGTTGATTTAACCCATGATAATCAATTCATAATCTTATAATCTCATCCTTGTTCTTCTAGAAAAGAACTGGCATACCCCAAAGGGGATGCATTGGGCCAAAAACATCCTTGCTCCAGATGTTGACTCAATTGTTTATTATTGATATCAATTACTTTTGAAATGACCAACTTGTAAGATTTTTTTGCAAATGGTTGGGCTCCGAGAATCAACTCTATCTCATGATCAACCTTATGGGTCAGAGGCATTTCAGTCAAATCTTCAGGAAATATATCAATATACTCACTCAACCATTTTGGTTCCTTTGTATCTGACTCTTTGTCTACACATGATTGAGGTTCCTTTGTATCTGACTCTTTGTCTGCATGATTGAGGTTCACAACATAAATTGCTTGCTTCTTCCTGAGTCCCTTTGATAACTTTGATGTCTTAACAAGTTGTAAGGTGGAAGCTCTAAGTACTCCAATTCCTTGCACCTTGTTTCCTAAGTCCCTTCAATAACTTTGATGCCTTAACACGTTGTAGGGTGGGAGCTCCAATTACTCCAATTCATTACACCTCGTTTCCACCATGAAGATCCATGAAAGAGATGGTACCTTTGTTTCCAATTCCTTGCACCTTGTTTCCATGAACATCCATGAAGGAGATGGTTCCTTTGTGACATTGAATATCGGCTTGGTTCTGTGTGGGCCAATCTATACCAAGAATTCCATCATACACACCTAAAGGCAAGACTTTGAATTTACACTTGGTCAAGTTTCCACTAAGGAGAACCAAATTACATTTTTCTCATGGTGAGTGAAAATAATGACATTTGTCTCATGGTGGTTGATCACTAAAATATGTAAGTATCCTAGTGAAATGAAAGAATGACATTTGTCTCATGGTGGTTGATCACTAAAATATGTAAGTATCATAGTGAAATGAAAGAATGAGTGCTACCTCAAATCAGCCAAAAGCTTAAAATCTTTGTCTTCATTTATAAAATATAGACTTTACATAATCATGGTCAAGTTTAAAATTGAGGCATAGAATGGAAGATAATCTATATTTATCACTATAATAAACTTTTCTTTGTCTTTATCCCACTGACAACGCCATATAAATAAAGACGGATAAGGCTATCTGAAATAAAATTCTTGATAAACTGAGATAAAAATTTATATCCATCACTGTATCACTAGATAGATGCTAAAAATGATTTGGATCAATTTAGATTACTTCTCCTTCCAAGGAAAAAGACAAGTTCTGAGCCATGTTGCATTTTAATTTTACATAACGTTACTCAAAATATAAGACAAGATTCAAACAAAAAATAGGATAACACATATTTTATTCCAAAATAAGAACACATATTTTATTCCAAAAAGTTTTATTTGAATACATCAAAGAAAGGTCATCAACAACAACCAAGACTAGCTCTCATGGAGTGACGACACATCTAAACAAATATGTCATAATACACTCAATCAGAGGGTCAACTAGCAGTTGAGATCTCGTGTTAAGGAATATAGCATCTAAGAGTCATATTCATTAATCTATGAACCCTTAAATCTCACCGAAGTGGTCCATAAAGGACTATGCTTCTTATAACATCCGGTCGAGTAAGGATCATTCCAAGGGTAATGTTCTCCACAATAGAGGCTTATCCTAGTTACAAATAGCCATGATCCATAGGCTTGAGTAC
This sequence comes from Cibotium barometz, assembly GCF_041138505.1. Taxonomy (NCBI): domain Eukaryota; kingdom Viridiplantae; phylum Streptophyta; class Polypodiopsida; order Cyatheales; family Cibotiaceae; genus Cibotium; species Cibotium barometz. The sequence goes on along the minus strand of NC_141104.1, from coordinate 7,861,788 downwards.
CACCTCTAATCAATAGTGGTGGTCGAAACATAAAAACTCTAAAAAATGTTAGGCCAGGGCAACTCGATCTCTACGCAAAGAATTGAAGAGACGAGATGCGAATGCAAAAGCTATCATGTTGTCCTATTGAGAAAGCTTAGGGACTCCAGATAGATAAGCTGCTGCTCCATTTGAAAGAGAAACATGATAAAATATTGTAAATTTTGGTTTTAGGTAGTGTATCATAAGATATCAATACACCTAATCATTGTATTCTCACATATAAACTTGGCTCAGTTTTGATACTAGTTATGAGACCTCTACCCTCGATCTAAGGCAGTAGAGTCACACTAAGGATAGAGTGACTTAGTCGAGGCCTCTTTACTAAATAGCATGAAAGTTTCAGTCCTTATACAAATTTTTTCTAGTGATCCCATGATAGGGTAGGCAAAAAATTCCCATGTGTCAAAAACATCAACATCTCATTGTACTAATCCAAGGGAGATGGGAAAACCCCATCTTGAACAAGTTCGCATTTGGAGATAAGTCGATAATACTAGTGATGAGAGATTCCCCTATTTTAACCCTTAATAAGAAATTAGCCACATTGCATGCTCCTTCTAGGTAGTATGGCAGCTTTGAAAGTTAAATTCTAGAAGCAACATCCATCGAGCCAACTTACTCATCAAGTTAGGCTTGTTAATCAAGTATAAATCAAGTACAAAACCAAATGGAAAGTGAATTCATTTTTTAACTAATAGTGTCAAAACTTGTTAACGTCATAAATAATCCTAAGAGCTTCTCTTTCAATAGTGGAGTAATTCTTTTTTGCTTGAGAAAGTAGGTGACTAGCATAATAGATGGGCCAAAACTATCTGTCCTTAGATGCTTGCATTAATGCATAGCCTATGGCTACATTCGAGGTATTCGAGGTATCTACAAACACATGAAAGAGCTTAGACCACTTTGGCACTTGTAGGATTCAGGCCACCATTAGCATCAGCTTTAGCCACCATTAGAAGGCTTTATCACACTTCCGTGTCTACACAAAGACTATATCCTGTTTTATTAGAGCATGCAACGGATGTGCCACATCAATATCATAGAGATTGACTATGCGAATACATTTGCCTAAGGAACCTACTAAGTTGTTTTTCATCTCGCGTGTTAAAGATGTAATAACATCCACCTTTTGGTAGTCTATCTTTGGACACAATATGCTGAAGAAGAATTTTGACATCTTATTGGCTTAAGACTCAATTGGGCTTTTCACACTTCTCCAAACACAATATCAAATAAATAAAGGAGGTGTGTTGCTTCCTTCCCCAAAACATTAAAATCATCCAAGAATACTCTCATGAAGCTTGTCAAATATTCATAAAAAATCTCATACACGATCTGCAATGCTAGACAGTTGCTAGAGAATTCTTTAAATCAAATGTTATCGCATTAGAGGCAAACGAATGCTCCTTATCCTTTCATAAAAGACATCTTCTCCCCAATAATAAAAGATGTCTTATCCCAATTCTTTGGAGCTATTAACACTTTGTTATATCCACTGTAATAACCATCGAGAAAAAAGTACATCTCATGAGTGACCAGCCACTATATCCAATAACATAGGGAATTCGTAAATGGTAGTGGTGGGAACAGATATGTAACTATGGTTGCAGTTAGCTTTCTATAATCTATATAGACCCTTAATTTACCATTTTTAAAATGGAAACTCACTATTGGGGAAAGACAACTTGCTTTATCCATCCTATCTTTTAACAATTTCAATATCCTCCTTGACCTACTTGGAAGATTTCTTTAATATCGCAGTTGGTGGATCGAAACCATGTCTTCCTTCAAATTAATACGATGCTAATAAAACACGGGATAAATTTCCTTCATTTTGTTGTAGCCCCAACCAAACACATCTACATAGGACATAAGAAATCCATACATCTACTCTTTAAGGTTGCCTCCTAATTTGGCATTTAGCCGTACCTTTCGGGGATTATCTGCATCTCCCAAGTTCATGTCTTCCACTTCATCTTCCTTAACTTTGTATTGGACATAAGCCCAGCCATGTGAACACAAATTTTATATTGGACATAAGCCCAGCCATGTGAACACAAACTAGACTACCCTATAAGTTTTGCCAATAGACAGTTATGTGAGGCTAAGATGAATTATACCACCACATAGTGTGAGGGTTTAGGAATGGTATATGCCATGATTAAATTTTGACATTACCTTCTAAATTTGTTTTCTATGTTGATCATCAAGCCTTGCTATACTTTGTCAACAAAGCGTGCTCCCCATAGGAAGAATCACTAGGTGGTTGTTGATTCTTCTAGAACTTGATTTCATAGGTACGACCTAGCTAGAAACATGTCATGGTTGATCATCTATCTCATGTACCCTGCTAATAGTGAATCACCAACAACTAGAATAGATGATCTACCTGACACTACACTATTTAAAGTGGAGTGAGAGAATCATTAACTTTCTAGCTAATGGTTTTTTAGAGGAGAAAAAGTTAAGGAAAGATCTAGCATGAAAGTTGCTTAAAGAAGTAGAACCTTACCAATTGATTTGCTGGAACTCTTTATAGGTGTGGTAAGGATGACATATTAAGTTGCTCTCCCATGGAGGATGAATATTTATACATCATCAAACAAGCACACCACAAGGGATAGCTGGTGGAAACTTTGTAGGCAATGTTATGGCCCACGCTCTTCAAAGATTGTGTACTAAGGATGTGAGTGCGAAAGTTGTGCAAAGCCACAGAAGAAGGACATTATGGCACTGCATCCTGTCAGAGTCAACCAACCTTTTGAAAAATGGGGCTTAGATTTCATTGGCCCTATTAGTCTTGCTGCATGTGGCACACAAGTATGCTTCATCATTGTTGTTGCCATAGATTATTGAACCAAATGGGATAAAGCAAAAGCTTCACAAAAATTGCATTCCATGGAAAGTGCTAAGTTTCTCTATGAGAACAGCATTACATGCTTTGGATGTCCATTTGAGCTAGTGAGTGATCAAGGTAAGCATTTCATCAATTATGTAATAAAAAATCTCACTAACACATTCATGATCGCACACCGTAAGTCAACACCATATTACCTACAGGCAAATGGCTAAGTAGAGAGTACCAACAAGGTTCTTATTTCAATATTGACAAAGACTATGAGGCTCGATGCATTGACTGGGAGTCTAAGATCACATTATGGGCCTATTGCACATCATATAATTCAATTGGTTGCACACCATTTAAGATGGTGTATGGGCTTGAGGCAGTAATGCCTTGGTTGCACACCATTTAAGATGGTGTATGGGCTTGAGGCAGTAATGCTTTGGGAGTTCATGATCCCTAGCTTGTGAGTAGCTGTAAATGAAAAGCCTGATGGTAATATATTGGTTGACCAGTTGTTTATTTTAGAACAACTTATGGAGGAAAGACAAATTGCAGTGTAAAACATGCCGACAAAAAAGGACCAAAGAAAGAAGTGGTTTGACCAAAATATCAAGGACAAGGAGATCTTGTACTCATGTATGGAGTTCGTAGTAGTGAAAAGAAAAAGCTCAAATATATAGGGAAGGGATCATTTAGGGTTTGCAAAGTTACCTCGCAAGGTACTATATGTGTTAAGACTCTTCATGGAGTTGAAATTCTTGGTTTCCTTAATGGTAGTAAATTTAAAAATTATTATGGCCCTCTTATCGAGGAAGCCTTGTGGGTTGCACATGATAAGAAGGTAGACAAGGAGAAAGCAGAACTAAGCTTGACAAGAGGCTAAAGAAAGGTAAATTCGATAGTAGCAACAATGATGAGAAGCTATTCTGGGATTCGCACAAGCATTCATGGGAGAAGTTGAAGGAAACACAGAGGAGCACATAGCACCTCTTCAAACATCCATTCAATTCCCTAGCCCTTATGGTAAAGTGCTTTATAATGCATTACTTAATACAAAGCTAGTCATATTCTATTTCCTTCAATGCATTGAACCAATTGGAAAAACCTCAACTTGTAGATACCTCTTTAAAGGTGAAAGGTATCCATGGTAGAAATACCAAGGTTTTTGGGCTACTACAAATAGAGACATACTGTGATGGGGGTGGCAACAAGCACATGGTGGGAGACTTCCTGGTTATGCGTGTTAGAACATTACCTGAATCTTGGTCATACATGGATGAAAGTTGCTAGATATATGATTGACTAGTTGACAGGATGTGTCTCTATGGGTGAAGCCATGGGGCTAAACATTCTACTCATAAACCCCTGCCACCTCTCACTATTATCAAGACTCCCAATGAGAAGGAAGCTTCAACATCCACAAAATCTAAGGAAACCCCCTCCACTTCTGTATCCACCACTGTTCAAGGAACTCCCAATTCTTTTACTCCCATACGGCAAACATCTGCATGTCAAAAGGATGACTAGATACGATGAGCTACAAAAATGTGGCAACCCAAATCTACCTTGAAATAGGTTCCCAAAATTTCTCCATCTATACCGTCTCAACTAATGAAACAAAGAGGGCCTCAGCACAATGATTAGCACAGGAAGTCCAAATTACAAGTTACCCCAAAATGGATACCCAAATGCTTATTGAAAGCTCAAGGCTACTACAAGGTTATTGTATTGTACCACTAGTCACTTATTACAAATTTCCAAGTCTCCTCAATGATGGATAAAAGCTTCAATAGCTCAAATTCTAACAAAGGAAAAACTATTATAAAATAACCTTCACCCACACCGATGCCCAACCAAGTTTGGATCCCAAGAATAAACCCTATCACACAAGACATAGTAATTGATGATGAAGCTTCTACATCACAAAATGTTACAAAACCATTGTTGAGTATCCAAGCCCCCCATCCCCATTGGTTTGAAAACCATTGTTAACTATCCAAGCCCCCCAACCCCATAAGTTTCCCTAGAGCGACCTACTATGCAAGTACAAATTGCCTTGCCAAGTGTCAACTCCATTTCTCATCTATAAGGGAGAACCCATAAGCTCCATCTGGTCTTATGAGAGCCCTTTGCTGCCATTAAAGACATGCCACAACTTGTAACAAAGGGTGCTCCTAGCCAGCAAACACTGATGGCGCACAATTGGAAGGGATGGTTACAAAAAACCTACAATACCTTTCGCAAGGTCAAGGTAAGATAGAAAACAGGAAGGGGGGACTTATGCTAATATCATTACTTTTACCCCCACGCTTTGCCTCGCGATAAAGTTCATGTCCATATCAAGAGGGAGCCTATTGTTGGAAAAAGCTAATCCATGACAATATAGCTTTCACAACATTATAGCAATATAGCATCTATACACATACTAAAAATCCGACTAACCATAAAAATTTGACTTTTCATGGATTGATATGAGTGACCCTATCTTGGACCTGGATTGTCTGGGATGGTACTATCAAGGGCAGCTAAGTATTCCTCCTTTCCAAACCCACTCATATATCTATAGTTTCATCCCCTTGCACCATGTTTTACCTGTGAGAGTCACATGTTGTATGCAATGTCCTACTTATGTTGGCATTGTAGAACTTATTTTAGGTGCTATGGGACATTACTATTGAAGTTTATGGTAGGAGAGATACCACATGACATGATGATGTGAGTGTACTTTACCCTAGTGGGAGGACCCTATCAAGTAAGAAATGCACAGGAAAAGCTTGTAGAGCAGGGAAAGAGGGCAAGAACTTGTGCACTTACATGTATCCTAACTCACTCTCAACTTTGAAACTATTTTTGTACATCATTCATGCATTCATAGAACTAAAAATACCTTATGACTAGGTAAAATTTTCTTTCTAAGTGTCACTTAGAGGAACTTTAAGGCCATATTCTTTCTTAGACTTAGTAATGTTTCTACATGTCCACATGACTGATCTTAAATTATGCCAATGGAATATGCGAAGTACTCACTTAGCTTTAGTGACCTTTAGCTCAGTTGTAGGTGAGAAAATAATCAAATTAAAAAAAAAAGACAAAAAACACACACAAAAAGAACAAGAAGATAACTATTGCCATATAGGATCCTGGCAACACTCTTGGTTACTCTAGTGATGGTACCTTGAGACCGATGCCTGGTTTCTTATGGGGTAGTAGGACCTTGTGTCATGAAAAAACTAATAAAGAAAGGCTAACCATCGCCATCTTAGGAGATTGTTGGCAGTCCTTAGATACTCTTGGCGGAGGTCTCTTGACCATTGCCTTGGTCTCCATGGGTTGGTGCATTACACCTTATATTATAATTACTAAAAAAACACCTTTTGACTTAGCGCTATCCACTAAAGTTTGTGTAACTTGAGACTGAACCATAACTGTAGGCATATGACTAAGACTGGTTTAGGTATAGATAGGCTTATTACTAACCTCTAAGTTAAATTGGCCTTACCTTTTCTCTTCGTAGCACAACTTGAAGTTTACCTAGTCATTAAAAAAATAAAACAAAACAAAAATTCATGCATAACCGTGTTTCACCTTATTACAAAGAACTCTTGCTAGTTGATTTGTTTTTCATGCAGGTACCCCACATTTGGCCTTCAACTATCACCTTCCTATCGATGGCATCAACTCGTCTTCACCAACATATTCCAAGGATGGAATCTGTATAAGGAAGGGGGGCAAGTTAACCCTCATTAGACACCTCTCTAGCGTCGATGCCATCCATTGAAAACTGTCACTTCATTTGGCCGTTGACATAAAAAATGCTAATATTGTATATTTTACATATGTGATCGCTTGTCTATGAAAGTCACGCCACTGGATTAATTATGGAGATTGCATGCTTAGATTAAGTGTTTGCACAAGCCTAGGCAGCCTTGGTAGCCATGGACCTATATATTAAGTATGGTTGGCCAAAGTGTGAAGGAAGGTGACCAAGATAAGGGTCAATTTATATTCTCACCATTCATTCTCTTATGCGTAATCAATAGAGTGCTTTTCTTCTCTACTCTCTTGTGTCTTGCTTGCCTATTTCGATTTGAGCTCTTGTGTTCTCATTTCATATGTGTGTGAGAGTGAGTGAGTGTGAGATTGAGTGAGAGGAGGGTCGAGATGTGTTTAGAGTGCGGAGGCAGTGGCAAAGTGGAGCTCTTGGGTGCTCCTGCAAAAGCGGTGGGTGGCGCAACCTACAAGGATCCCAAGCACAAGTATTCATGAGGTGAGTGACACACCTTGCCCTTGCATTTATGAGCTAGATCATAAAACATTGGTTTCTTGGTTGAGTTGTCTTATGCTCTAGAGTGTGGTTGGGAAAAGCCCATGACATTGGTCTGTTCTTGCACTCTTTCTATAGTGTAAGGGCTTTCCACAGTTGGACTATCCTGACTTTCTATAAGAATTTGGACCCAAAATCATCATCAGCAGGCTGGTATGCAAACTCTACCTTTGTAGAGCAGGTACTCATCGTTAATGGAATAGTGTTTATACTTTTCCCCTTGATAAAGTTTATCACCCCCAAGTGAAGTAGTGTCAAATGGTTGTGAAGGGTCCACCCCCGAGCTCTCCGTTTCAAAACATAGCCCAAGAGACTTGTCTAGTCGCTCTGGACTCGCACTCGTTCCTCTTCCTACACAAAAACCTTGACTAATCATACTCACATAAACCATGTAGTGACTCCAAGAGTTCACTCTTGAAGGTGGTAAACCTCATCTCATTTACCATCGACATGCAGCTCAACGCATTTGGATACTACATTAAATTTATCTCTATGGCAACGGAGTGTAAGGTCCAACTCCTATAGAATCTCGACCCACCAAGCTCTTCTACCCTTTAACTCACTATGACTTGAAAGCCATTTGAGACTTTCATGATCCGCCGTGTCCAGATCTCAAATGTAGTGACATACAAATAATGTTGCCACTATTTTAGAGCATGAGAATAATAGGAAGTAACTCTCGCTCGTAAGTGAAAAGATGCAGGGGGGTAGAGAGCTTGAGCTCTTGCAAGCACACACACACACTCACAAAACCCTAATAGAGAACACACAAGGTGAGAGGCTGAAAATCTTCTTCTTCTCTACTCAACACTCAACACACCATATACAAGAATAAGAGTACACACAATATGAAGGGTACTAAACCAAATACATACACGGGTTCTCTATAGTGTGAACCCGACTAAATGAGCTGGCGCTATAACTATGCCAGTCTCTAGAGTGGCTGTCACACAGCCTGTCATCCCACTGGCCGCATATCACCCAAGATCTCACCAACCATGCCAGTGGTGTAAGTGTGGGGCCTATCCCCCAGGCGGGTCATCAGTGGCCACCGCCTCACTAGAGCTCGATATCTCAACACTCCCCCTCGAGCTCAACTCCATCTCATGTACACCAAGCGAAGCCCTGAATCTGCGGAGCTTCTCTGTACCCAATGCTTTGGTGAAGATGTCAGCTACCTGATCCTCTGTGCTGACATAAACAAGGTCAAGGTCTCCTGCCAAGACCCTCTCTCTGACGAAGTGGTAGTGGACCTCTATGTGCTTCGTACGAGCATGAAAGACTGGGTTCCTGGCCAACTGTATACTGCTAATGTTGTCACAGAAAATGACAACTTGTCTATCCACTGATAGACCCAAATCTGCAAGTAGCTTTCTCAACCAAGCTACCTCACATGCTGCCATAGCAGCTCCTCTGTACTCGGCCTCTGTACTCGATAGAGCAACCGTAGGCTGCTTCTTGCTGCTCCAAGTCACAGCAGCACTCCCCAAAGAAAACATGAATCCACTGGTAGATCTTCTGTCTGAGATACTACCAGCCCAATCAGCATCTGTGTACCCATGTACACATATCTCTGTCCCAGTCTCATAGAATAGTCCACAATGCAAAGTAGACTTCACATACCTCAGTATGCGTCTCACTACATCCAAATGCGGTTTCCGTGGAACCTGCATAAACTGACTCACCAACCCAACAGCATAGCTCAAATCTGGTCTGGTGATCGTCATGTAGATCAAACTTCCTACTATGCGTCTGTACATAGTAGGATCCTCCAAGATCTCTCCTGAATCTGCACTCAACTTGCCATTTTGATCCAATGGCACAGAAATAGGCTTACAGCCTGTCATACCATACTTGGACAACATGTCCAAGCCATACTGTCTCTGCAGTAATCCAATACCATGTGGTGACCTAATCACCTCAATGCCCAAGAAATATCTGAGCTCCCCCAGATCCTTCATCTCGAACTTTTGTCTAAGCAGGATCTTTACATCAAAGATCTCTGCATCATGGTCCCCCGTAATAATCAAGTCATCTACATAGATGATAACAAGCACAACCCCTCTATCACCATGTCTCACATACAATGAGAAATCTGCATTGGCTACATGAAAGCCAATAGTGACAAGATATTCAGAAATCTTGTCAGACCATGCTCTTGGTGCTTGCTTTAAGCCATACAAGGCTTTCTTCAACCTGCAAACATGCTCGGGGTGACCCTCATCCTCATAACCAGGTGGCTGCAACATATACACCTCTTCTTGCAAATCCCCATGCAAGAATGCATTCTTTACATCCATCTGATGTAAAGACCATTGCTTTGACGCAGCCACTGCTATCACAACTCTCACCGTTGCCATCTTGGCAACTGGGCTGAAAGTTTCCTCATAATCAATCCCATATGTCTGCGCATATCCTTTGGCTACCAATCTAGCCTTGTACCTGTTTATGCTTCCATCACTGTTATGTTTAACTTTGTACACCCACTTGCATCCAATGGCTTTCTTGCCTTCTGGCAATTGCACTAAATCCCAAGTTTCATTTCCATATAGTGCATCCATCTCCTCATCCATAGCTTTCTCCCAACACACATTTCCAATAGCCTCATCAATGCATGTGGGCTCAACAACCTGCACAACCTTTGCCATATATGCATAGTGATGTGCCACATAACCATCATAAGTAAATCTCTGCACAGGGTTCTTCACTCTCCCTGATCTTCGCAGCTTTTCATTCATGGCTTCCATAGCCTTCTTTACACCAGCAGGTGTTCTCATAGCTGGGATCCCAAGCTCCTCATCAAGGCTCATATCTGAGCCACTAGACTCTCCATCAACATGAGAATGCCCTGCAGAAATGTCAGGCATACCAAGGGGCTCAACCACTTTCTCTTTTCCTTTACGTGATGTAGTAATCACATTTGCAGGGCTGGTATTATGACGCAGCCTGCCACTCCATGGTCTATCAACAGACCCACTAGATGAGGACTCTCCTGGTCCACTCAAAGACTGTGATTGCTGACCTGCATTCGGTGCAACCACACTTTCACTCACATCAGCCCCAACAGTTTCTTTTCCAGCAGCATACCAGCTGCTCATCTCATCAAAGACAACATCCCTGCTTACCCTCAACTCACGTGTAGCAGGGTTATAACACCTGTATCCCTTTTGCTCAAGGGAATATCCAATAAACACACATTTTTCAGCTTTCGGATCCAGCTTAGTTCTCAGCTCATCTGGCACATGCACATATGCAATGCATCCAAAGACTTTCAGATGAGACAAATCTGGTTTTCTGCCAGTAAACCTCTCCTCTGGAGTTACATCATGTATGGCTGCAGTTGGAGTCCTGTTCATGATGTATACTGCTGTAGAAACAGCCTCACCCCAATAGCAATGCGGCATATTCTTCTCTTCCATCAATGCTCGCGCAATCTCAGCAATGTGCCTGTTTTTTCGCTCAGCAACTCCATTTTGCTGCGAAGTGTATCTGCATGTAAACTGTCTCCGAATACCATTCTTCTTCAAGAATTCAGAGAACTCATTGGAGAAGTACTCTCCCCCTCCATCTGACCTTAGGCACTTTACATATTTCCCTGTTTGCTTTTCAACCAAAACTCTGAAATTCTGAAAGTGAGTGAACACCTCACTCTTCTCCTTCATGAAATATACCCACACTTTCCTTGTGTGGTCATCAATGAAAGTGACATAGTACCTGCAGCCTCCCATAGACACGGTCTTCGTAGGACCCCATACATCTGAATGCACAACATCTAGTGCATTTCTGCTCACATATCTGTTACGTGGAAACACATGCTTTGTTTGCTTCCCAAATTGGCATGCTTCACATATTTTCTGCATACCTTCCACTTTAAATTTTGGCAGCCCTGTCACAATTCCTTTTGTCTGCATAGACTTCAATCTCTGCACATTTACATGTCCAATTCTTTTATGCCATATGTCTGTGTCTGCAACAACTCCTAAACCATTTGCAAACATCGCAGCACTCATTTCAGGCATGTCTACATTCAACGTAAACATCCTGCTCACTCTGTTGCCTTTTGCAACCAATCTGCACTTGTCTTTGAAGTCTTCGACATAACAACCATCGGGGTTAAACCGAACCTGCAACCCCTGCTCAATCATCTGGCCAACTGAAACCAGATTCTTTGTTATGTTTGGTACATGAAGTACATCTGCAAGGTACTTCACTTTGCCATCCTGCATAGACAATGGCACATCTCCAACGTGGGCAATTGGATGAGCAGTGTCATCCCCTATTTCCACAAAACCTGGTCTTTCTGGGTTTTTCATCTCCTTGAACCACTCTCCATGACTCGTCATGTGGTTCGAAGCGCCTGAATCCACATACCATACATTATCTTTTTGTGCTGCATCAACATTTTCAGACATGGCATTCACAACATGCTGCATAACAAACAACCTTTCATTATCCTCATTATTTCTGCTTGAGGATGCATAGTTGTTTTGCTGCACTTTCCCATTTTGCATGTCAGCCTGCTTTTTATAACATTCTGCCTGCACATGTCCAGGCTTACCACAATAATAGCATTCACGTGCATCATTGTACTGCCTTTGCCAATTTCCACGGCCTCTTTGACTCCCCCTACCTCTAAATTTGCCTCTTCCACCTGCGTGTTGTTGTTGTTGTTGATTCTGGGAGTGTTGTTGTTGTTGCTGCTGCTGGCCATAATTTTGATTACCTGTTCGGCCACCTCCTTGACCGCGTCCACGGCCTCCTCTACCTCGTCCTCTTCCTGAACTCGTGTAGAAGGCCTGTTGCTCTGAACTGTTTTTGCTTTGTGAAGACTGTTGGTCTTCACCCAAGTTCTTCTCTTCGATAATCAGCATAGACACCAAATCTGTAAAGTTGGGAATGTTTTCCCGAGTCTGAATAGACGTCTTAAACGCCTTGTATTGTGGCCCGAGACCACGTAGACAGACTTCCACCTTGTCATCATCATCTACTGACACACCAATAGATGCAAGGGATTCCACAATACCCTTTATCTTCAGCGCATAGTCATTCACAGACATGCTCTTTTTCTCCACAGTATGAAGTTCATTCTTCAACTGTATCTTGCGTGCCTTGGTATTTGTTTCATAAAGCTTTACCAAGGTGTCCCACGCCTCCTTGGGGGACTTGGCATCCTGAATGTGCCCAATCATGGTGTCCTGTATACTAATGGAAAGCCAATACATAACCTTCCTGGCTCCTTGGTTCCAGTCTTTAAATTCTTTCACATCTGCAGCAGTTGGATTTATATCCGGTATCTGCGGTGCCTCTTCATACTCACCTTCTATGTAGTCCCAATAACCTTTTCCCATCAGGAAATTTGTCAACCTGAACCTCCAAGCATGGAAGTTATTCTTATCCAGCTTCTCAGCCACAATCTGTGTTATGCCATCATTAGACATCTTGCCAAACACACAATTTCACCAGAAACTGCACTCTGGTTTTTTTTTTTGCACAACCTGCAGTATTTTCTGCACAGCGGTACTGTAGTACTCTCAAATGTCACAACCAGTGACTTCAATGTGCATACATACACCCAATGGCAACTGTAGACCTCTTTGCAGCACCCACAGTGTCTGCACAGTCAATCTGTCTTCCTGCAGTTCTTAAAACAGAGTTCTGCAGAGAATCGTTGACTTACCTGCAGTGCTCGAAATCGCCTGCTTTTCGAAAAATGGAGGTCCAGACGCGCCCGAAACGCGTTTTCGGCCCAAAAATTTCAGTCCGTAGGACTCAGTCCGTCAGTCCGTAGGACTCAGTCCGTAGGACTGTATAGTTGCCCTATAGCTTCACTCCCACGAAGAAAGCTCCTCAATCGGAGATAGTTTGCCGGTGCCTCCCGTAGAGCTCCCGACAAGGGTGTAGTCACCAACACAATAGGGAAGAGTAGTTGAAGCTCTTACCCTCGTACCGCTTCCTGTGGTTCTCTTGCTTGCAGCTCAGCCCTTAGCACGAACCAGGCTCTGATACCATGAAAAGATGCAGGGGGGTAGAGAGCTTGAGCTCTTGCAAGCACACACACACACTCACAAAACCCTAATAGAGAACACACAAGGTGAGAGGTTGAAAATCTTCTTCTTCTCTACTCAACACTCAACACACCATATACAAGAATAAGAGTACACACAATATGAAGGGTACTCAACCAAATACATACACGGGTTCTCTATAGTGTGAACCCGACTAAATGAGCTGGCGCTATAACTATGCCAGTCTCTAGAGTGGCTGTCACACAGCCTGTCATCCCACTGGCCGCATATCACCCAAGATCTCACCAACCATGCCAGTGGTGTAAGTGTGGGGCCTATCCCCCAGGCGGGTCATCAGTGGCCACCGCCTCACTAGAGCTCGATATCTCAACAGTAAGTCGAGTAGTTACTTAGGGCACGATCAAGCTTCTTGCTTTGAAATGCAATAGGGTGTCCCCCTTTGCAATAAAACCACCCCAATAGCCTTCCCACTAGTGCCTCTCTCTAAAACAAATAGCTCATTGGGGTCCACAATGCTCAATATTGGTGCTGTCCGTGGCGATGTGGCCACGTTGAGTTTCTCAAAACTTCTTCTTTTAGGATTCCCCCAACGAATAGTTTTATGCTTTGTCCTCAACTCATTGGTTAAGAGGATTGTGATCTTTGCGTAGTCCTTTACATACTGCGGTAGAACCTCGACATACCTAGAAAAATCTGCAATTCCTCGAGATTTCTAAGTTCAGGCCATCTAATAATGGCATCTACCTTATGAGGATCCATCCACATACTATCCACAGAACAGAGACAATATGGCCTAAATAGTGGATCTCTTTAGCAAAAAATTCACACTCGGATTCCCAAATAGCTTATTTTCTTTAAGGAGTTTGAACATTGAGTGCAAATGTTGTAAGTGTTCTTCTTTTGACTTATTATATAAAAGTATGTCGTCAAGGAAAACTACTTTTGTAAATTTTTCCAAATATGAACGTAAAACCTTGTCCATCACCATCATGAATATCACTTGAGCATTCGTCAACCCAAACGGTATGACTAGGAACTCATAATGTCCAAAATGAGTCCTAAATGCAATCTTGGGAATATTATGTTCCCTTATCTTAACTTGGTGATACCCCAATCTAAGATCAATCTTAGAAAAATATTTCGCACCATTAAGTTGGTCAAACAACTCGTCAATGCGTGGCATTGGGTATTTTTTCTTAATCATAGTTTGATTAAGAGCACGATAGTCTATGCACATATGCATAGACCCATCTTTCTTTTTTACCAAAAGAATGGGTGATGCGCATGGTGAAGAACTCAGGTGTATAAACCCTTTCTTCATATACTTAGCTAACTGCCATTCCACTTCCTTTATCTCCGAGTAGCTTAGATTGTAAGCAGGTTTTCTTATAGGTTTTGATCCTGATAAAGTCTCGCAGCAATAAATCACTCAAAGTAACTCTGTACTTTGGTTTTGTTGTCTTGGTTTTAGCCTTGGCATTTAACTTTTATTTATAAGAAGACAAAACAGATTTTAACAAACGGTGGTCTTTGTGCAAGGCCATTTAAGTTATCATCACAACTCAAATTAGTTTCAACTACGGAAACATTATTCACACTTGTTTCATCTATGGAAACAAACTAATGCCTATTGTATGTCGTCGACGTCGATGGCATGGGTCTCGTCGATGTTGATGCCATGTACCAGCAACCAATAATCGATGCATTGCGGCGTTGACGGCAATCTCCTGTGTACTACAATGAGGGTACTCGATGGGACGACCAATGTGCTACGATGCTATTGTTGTTGTTGATGTTGAGGGAGAGAGGGAAGAAAAAAATGGATGCTCCACCTCTTTTTGTTGCCCCTTCAAGCAAAAAGGAGAGAGAGAGAGGTGAGCTGCATTTTTATGCATATAGGTGCCTGCCTTTGGGATTTGTGCTATTGTGTTGAGTGACTGCCTAGGTTGCTGTGCAATCATGAAGAGAGAGAGGCTTTAGAGACCTTGTGTGGTACTCTTCTTGCCTCACAACGGATAAAAGTTACTCTAGGGATAACAAGCTGATCTTCCCCAAGAGTTCACATCGACGAGAAGGTTTGGCACCTCGATGTCGGCTCTTTGCCACATGGGGCGGTAGTACGTCCCAAGGGTTGGTGGGCTGTGGTGTGGGAGCAATGGGAGTTTGAGTAGGCGTCCCCCTAGTAATGTTATGTAGCTTCACAAAGGCGAATCTTCACGAAGGCCAACCCGTGCTGCAGTACAGAATCCATAAGTTGATCCTTGCTACACACACCACACACAAATGGCTGCTTCGCTGCCTGCAGAGAAGGCGAGTATGTCGACTGTCCATGCACGGGAGAGAGAGAAAAGCTTGTTGATTTGACACGAACCCCTCCATGATTCCGCTTGTTGCTTTTCTACTGCGCACACGAGACGAGTGTGAGAGAGATAGAGAGAGAGAGAGAGAGAGAGAGAGAGAAAGCTTCTCCACAAAACGATGAAGAGGGTTGTTCCTTGGCAGCTATGGCGGCCTCTCCTCCACAGAGTGAACTTGATTGAACTGGATGGATAAGACTTTTTGAGAAATTTTTGAATGGTTGAAAAACCTTTGAGTGGGCCTAGCCCCGGTCATGCGAAGACCCCGATGAACTGAATACCTATTCTGATACCAATGTTACACTCATATAATAGACGAAGGGAGGAGAGCTCTACATCACCACCCAGCCATAGAGGGAATGTGAATAAGGTTCCCCACTACCGGGTATATATGGTGGCCTGCCTACCCACAGATACCTACTTTGAGTGTTGTGCTTCCATCTATCTCTTCTTGCTTGTTGCATCTATGTGTATGTTATAACTTTGATCTCCACTCCAACAACTATCTATGTGATGTACGTAAACCTAGCTATATCAGCTTTACCTCTATGGGGAACACTCTAGTGGGGAGCCAATATAAGTAGTAGAAGGAGGGTTGAGAAAAGTTTTACCTCTCTTAATAGTTTGTTCAAAAGAAGGTTGACATTGGCATTGCTTCATGTGGTTTTTTCCTTGTTTACCGGTTTCTTATCTTCTTCTTATCGACTACTTATCAGTGGCAGTTTTAGGCTTTGTCGGTGGATGGTTTAGGTGTGCCAGTTGCTTGTTTGTTGCCACTTGGTTTGAGTATACAGTTGGCTCCTTCTTTGTGTGGTTCTGGCTCGGGTTATGGCGTTGGCTTCTTCTAACTAGTTTCTTTGGGTTGTGTGGCAGGTTTGTGATGTCATCTTCATCTTCGTTCTTACTGGTGGCTTTGAGTTGGTTATCGGTTTTCTAGCTAGTTTCTTTGGGTTGGCTGCCACGTTTGCAGTGTCATCTTGATCTTTGTTCTTACTGGTAACTTTGAGTTGGTTACCTGGTTTTTGGGGCTTTTCCTCCTTTTGCACAAGGGGTAATTTTTCTTTTTGGGGAAGGGGGGAGAGGGGGATTGAAAGGGCATAAGGGGGGAGGGGGGATCGAAAGGGCATAAGGGGAGCAATTTTTCAGGGGGGGTTTGTGTACATACATGGATGTGCATACATTACCGTGTGTGTGTATATGTTGTATGCATGTGTGTAGGGGGTGCGTGTATGTGCATGTGTAGGCTCATGTGCGTGCAAGTGTGGTTGCAAATGAAATACCAGTGTTTTGTGTGCATGTGTGAGTGTGTACAAGTGTGGGTACACATGCGGGTGATTATGGGTGCAGGTGTGTAGAGAGTGTGCACGTGCACGTGTAGGCATGTGTTTTGTGTTGTACATGTGTGGGTGATTATGGGACCATGGGTGTACGTGTGTAGAGAGTGTGCATGTGCACGTGTAGGCGTGTGTTTTTGTGTGTGTGCATGTGTGGGTGTTTGTGCTTTAGGGAAAGGGTTTTTCAAAATTATATATATATATATATATTTTGGGGGGGGGGGAGGGAAACAATTAAAGGGCAACAAAAATAAGAAGTAGGGGGGTTATTTGAGGGGTATGAAAAATTAGGGGGGAGAAAGATTAGGGGGGGATCTTTTTTGAAATTTTAACCTAGGGGCTTATATGTGCTTGTGCAAAATGGCAAGGGGGTGTGTATGTATGGGTGGATATGTGAGTGATTATGTTTTGTATGCACGTGAGTGCATGGATATCAAGGGGTGTATAAGTGTTGTTGCTCCATCAAGCCCAACACTTCAATGGTTCTAACCCCACATAGTCGGCATTAGATAGCCAAGCTACATTTGTGCCATGCCATAAGGTGAGGATTAATCTATGACATATGTGACTCATGGTGGACAATGAATATGAGCTAGGACTAGAATCTAGACGACATCTGGATGGGACAGATAAGAAATGAAGGCATGAGCATGCAAGATTACTTTTATTAACATGACATGACAATATAGATAACATAACATAAGCAACATGAGATAAACTCGTGAAGTTATTGCATGCTCGGCCCGCTAACTCTATCTTGATCTCGGTGTTTGGGCTATGACATTGGCATCTTCATAAATTCTCATGTCTCCAGTGAGTTATTTAGAGGGTTGCACATGCCGAGCATAGCCAAATCCCTTAGGTACTTACATGCTTAATTCATTGCTGTTTGGGGTGGTTTTTGTGGTTTTATAAAGATCAAACAATAGCTAGACTTTTTCTTGAGCCTTCCTGGCATTCTGCTCCCTCATGTTGTTCTTAGTTTCTAGCTCCTTTGTATGTGCCTGTCCATTGCTTGGATCTCTGCCCCTATTTCTTAACCAGCTTACCTTGGTGGAGGTGAGGGTTTCATAAACCTTAACCGGTGAGTCATCACATCTCTTTAGCTCTCCTATGTGTTCTCCCCAATGAGTTTGTGCTTGCCTCCTTCTCAAGGGCTTGTATGGTCTTCCCATCATCCTGCTTCTGTTGCTTTTTGAACTCCTACACACCTGACCTTCTAGCTCTTCAATGTGGGCAGTGCGTGTAGATTCCTCACTTGTCTTATCTTCCAAATGCTTGGTGGTGGCCAACACGTTCTCCCACAATCATATCCATAGTAGTGCTAGTCCACAACACTAGCTTCTTTCCTTTCCCTTCCCTTTCTAACTCTATGTGGCCACATTCTTGCCTTTGGCCTTTAGGTTTTGAAACTTGTTTTTCTAGACTAACCCTACACCCTATTGTCCTTTGCCTCCATCCAGATTCTTATCATCCTTGCTATATGTAACCAACTCTTTGCATTGAGGGGGTGGGTTCTTCTATATAGCTTTGAGCTTCTCCAAGTATCCCTCTCACACTACTTTGGAGTGCTTCAATTGCATGCTCCTCCCTTTCCTCCATATCTCATACACTTTTGTAGGGGTTTCATACACTTTTGTAGGGGTCTCATACACTTTTGTAGGGGTCTCATCTTCATAAATTGCAAGCTTGTCCTCTGTATATGGAGATCATCTTTATTTTTCCTTTGTTTACCCTTGCTTTTATGTTCTTGATCACCTCCAAGTGCTCCTTTAGGTGCTTAATCACCTCTTGTAGGTTCTTGATCACCTCTAGAGGTGCTTCTTTAGCACGATGTTTACTTTCTACTACTGAGCTATTTGTAGCTTTGGCAGTGGCTACATCCATCCCTTCCTTGATTAGTCTAGTTCCCTACTCCTTGACTTATCTTGTTCCTTGCTCCTACCTAGCAAATTGCCACATTCAAGGTCTCAAGTTCCTTGCCATGCCTTTCTTGGTTTCTTGTAAACCCAACATCTACACACGGCTACTCCTTGACTTGTCTTGTTCCTTGCTCCTGTGAGAAAGAAGAGATGAGAGAAGAGACAATGTACTCAAGAACTCATCAATGAACCACTAGCCAACTTCGTTAGAAATGAACTACAATGCCTCATATATATAGGAAAGTTCCTCCACCCTTTCCTCCACCCAAAAATGTGTGTAAATAGGAAAAAATGAAAATGAATGCTATAAATCCCAAAAATGCCTAGAGGCTAAAGAGTGTGACACCATCTGGAGATGACACCTATCCAACACCTCCTCTTCAGGTCCAGATAGGAGGACTAATGCCAACGCACTGAAGAAGATAATCCAAGGTAGGTCGAGGAAGAGGCTTAGTAAACAAATCAGCAACATTATCTTTGGTAGGACAATACTCAAGCTGAATGCGACCTTCAGAAATCCAATCACGAACAAAATGAAAATGAACATCAATGTGTTTGGATCGTCCTCGAATAACTGGATTTTTGGCTAAAGCAATAGCACTCTGTGAATCTGAGTAGATGAGTGTCGGAGTAGATGAACATCCAAGGTGATTCAGAATTTGGGAAAGAGCATCAGGCTTCTTAGGTAAGAAATAAACCCATGATTTACGAGAGAAGTCATCCACAAGAAGCATATAATACTTGGATCCACCAAGCGATTGTGCTTCCATAGGTCCTGCAAGATCAGCATGAATAAGCTCAAGTATGCGTGTGGCCCTATGAGTAGCCTCCTCTGGAAAAGAAGCCCGATGTTGCTTTCCTTGAGCACAAGAAGAACAATATGATGGCGAGGTTTCTGAAGCTTTGGTAGACCTGTAACCATGTCATGTGAGACAAGATGTTGCAAAGTAGCAAGAGGAACATGGCCAAAGCGGAAATGCCATAGATCACTATCTTCATGAGAAACAAGTGCTTTAGGAGAAGCAAATAAGTGATGAAGATGAGACTCATGTGGTGGCAACTGTGCTGTAAAAGAGCTTATATGATAAAGCCCAGCATTTTGATAACCATGTGCCACACAAGAAAGTGACTGTCTATCAATGATTTCAATCACTTCATCATCAAAGTAAACCCCAAGACCTTTAGAAGTAGCCTTAGAAATAGAAAATAAGTTGGCAGGCATCTTAGGCACATGTAAAACATCATGTAAGATAGCATCTCCAAAAGAAACATCACCAATACCAATCATAGGGAGAGACGAAGCATCACCAATGTGTACTGATGAAGAGATAGACTTATGGTTTTCCAATAAGGAAGAACTATTCGTCATGTGAGAGGTAGCACCACTGTCGGCAATCCACTCATCCGCAGTATGCGTATCAAGATCTTTGATTACCATAAGTGATGTGTCATATGAAGAAGTAGAAGACATAGCAACATATGCAATCTTGGCATTACCGTCTTCCTTCTTGTCTTTGTTTTTGTTGTGAGAAGATGTTGATGTAGAAGAACCCTTAGATTTGGATTCAAGTTCAGCTTTTACGTTCTTGGATGCCGCCTTCTTAGCAAAACAACGATCCTCCGTATGGCCACTACAACCACAGAAAGTGCACTCCTTGGAAGAATCCTTTGATTTGTCCTTGTCGCCTTTGGTTGAAGAATCTTTAGCATTGGAATTAGAGCCTTTGCGTTGATCATTCCCCTTGCCTTTGCCTTTGCCCTTGCCTTGGCTTACAAAAGCCGAGTCCTTTTTGTTGTGCTTGCGACGAGTAAGGCACTTATCATGAAGAAGACCCATAGTCTCTTCAAAGGAAGGGAAAGGAACTCGAAGAAAGATGTTATCTTTGAACGATTCAAAAGAAGAAGGCAATTTACCAAGTAGCTTGTGGACCGGATTGCTTACCAATGTACCAAACTCTTCAAGTTGCCGCTTGATTCGATTGAATTCTCCAAGCTTCTCCACTATGTTGTCAGATTCGGAGATAGAAAGCTTATCCAAATCTTCTTCCAACTTAGCCATCTTAACCGTTGAAAGTCTTCCATATTGCATTTGTATAGCGTGCCATAATTATTGAGCCGTACTCCTTGTAGAGAGAAATTGAGACACAACCAATGTAGACATTCCATGCACAAGTAAAGCTTTGGCCCGTGCATCCATATAGGTTTGATATTGAGAAGGCACCATATGAGGAGAAGTGATTATAGACCACATCCCGGCGCTTTCCAAAAGAAGTTGCATAAACAAGGACCAAGTGTGGTAGTTGTTTGGGGTAGGCTTTTGTGAATCGGAAAGACTTGGAAGGCTCAAATATTGAGTGAATGGGTTAAAGAGCTGATATGATTGAGTGGGGAGAGGAGTAGTAGTGAAAGTAGTAGAAGAAGGAATCATAGTAGATGAAGTTGCCATAAAAGGCATAGATGATGTAGGGGGATATACCATAGAGGGCATAGAAGTATGTGGATACGACAGAAAAGAGAAAGTAGAAGCACCTACCGAAGAAGGAATTGCACCAACTTCCGTTGTAGTAGTTGCCGGTCCAACCGTCGTAGGAGATGTAGGATCCATAGTATCTTCAAGTTTGCCTTTGTCTTTTGGAGTAGAGGACTTCCGAGATCCCATAGGGAGAGGAGGGTGGAAAAACACAAGGGAAGAAGTGTTGTACCTCCAAAAACGCAGCCAATAGATGGGCTATCCACCAAGGAAGTATCTCCAAAATAGTGCAAAAACGCAGCCACAAAACGCAGCCGATGTATGAACCAATAGACTCCATAGAAACCACCAAAAGAGGGCTGAGAATGTAGCCTTAGGTAGAAGGAGTATGGAGGAGTTGATTGTCCACAAAAATGCAAACACAAAGTGTGTAGCAAAGTGGAATTTTTAACCGGTAGAAAGGTGTAGAAAAGAGGATGAATATGTACCTCAAAACACCATGAAGAGGGCTGAAGTTGATGATGCCAAGAAATCTCTCCACAAGAAGCCTCCAAAAAAACGCTACCGCATGTAGGGAAAACGAGTTGGCAATGTTTTCACCGTCGCAAGTAGAGTTGTAGGACTCGGATTGAAGTGCTTTAAAAACACACTTGTAGAGGATGGTAAGGGGCTGGTTTGAAGCCTCTTGCATCATTGAATGAGTGCAAGGATGATGAGTTAGGGCTTCTGCAAAAATGCAAGCATAAATTTTGCATGCAGGCAGTCTGCGAAGAATAACTCAAAAATGGTGAGGAATTTGCGAAAACTTTCTTCTGCAAAGTTGTAGACCACGATGATTCCAGTAGGTCTCGCGGGCACATTCCTCAAAAATGCATCCGTTTAGCAAATAATCAAGCATGTAAGTGCTTGTGCAAGAAACGCAAGCAGAAATTCTGCATGCAGGTAGTCTGCGAAGAATAACTCAAAAACGGTGAGGAATTTGCGAAAACTTTCTTCTGCAAAATTATAGACCACAATGATTCCAGTAAGTTGCGTGGGCACAATCCTCAAAAACGCATCTGTTTAGCAGATAATCAAGAATGAAAAAATATAATTGAAAGCAGGGTTGTTGAAGAGGACTAGAGGTAGAGAGGAAGAAGGATAAGGAGGCTCTATGTGCGCCACCACCTTGCTCTGATACCATTTGAGAAAGAAGAGATGAGAGAAGAGACAATGAACCAATGAACCACTAGCCAACTTCGTTAGAAATGAACTACAATGCCTCATATATATAGGAAAGTTCCTCCACCCTTTCCTCCACCCTTTCCTCCACCCAAAAATGTGTGTAAATAGGAAAAAATGGAAATGAATGCTATAAATCCCAAAAATGCCTAGAGGCTAAAGAGTGTGCCACTAGTGTGACACCATCTGGAGATGACACCTATCCAACGGCTCCTACCTAGCAAATTGCCACATTCAAGGTCTCAAGTTTTTTTCCATTCCTTTCTTGGTTTCTTGTAAACCCAACATTTGCACGTGGCTACAACTCAACCTTTAAGATTAGTAACTCTGCAGTCATCTTCTACATCCACGGTAAGACATAGCTTAATTGCATAGTTTTCTAAATTAGAAAGGCACATGATAAATATAGCCTTAACAAGAATCTAAGAGGATCTTGGCCCAAATAGTGGCAAAAGAAGATGTTAGAATAGACACAAGGCTAATCCTTGAGCCCTATAAAAATTGTATACTACTTCTGATAATAACCAAACAACTGTTTGCCTCAAAGCCAATCTATGGATGAGAGCAAGTTCAAACTAATTTTGGAATTACCTCCACCACCAACCAACTCCAAGGGATTACAACAACTCATAGGACATGTTAGGTACTATTGAAGATTCATTGTCATCTTCATCATCATACTCTATGCAAAAATCAAGGCCATTATATAGACTATTAGTATTCTTTGAATGGACAGCACGAGCATACGATGAGCTGATGAAGAGGGCCTTGGCAAGTGCACCCATCTTGAGACCCGACTTATTTTTTCATGTGCATATTGATGCTTCAAACTTTTCCATTGGTGGATGTGTGTTGGCACAACCAGGAACAAGGTAGGGAGTGAGTTGAGTAAGCCAAGAGTGCAAATCCTAGCATAAAGCCACATGAGAAAAGGGATTTATCCCACATTGATGTACAAGCCCAAGGGTGTATGTACCTCCTCATATAAAAGGGGGCCATTTCACGCAATGAAACACATCTTAAGCCTCCTTATGAGTATAAGTCTTAATCTGTAACCTAATTATGCTTGAGTCTATTGGACATACTCATCATCATAAGTAAACTTAGATTACATCCACCTTAAATTAATTATCTTAATCATGTTTAATTAGTGTAGGATTAGGCTTGATTAGGTAGTAGATGTTTTACTAGTAGAAGAGCTTGATCCATAGTTTTAACATGGTATCAAAGCCTCCCTATCTCCTTTGAGCTTCTCTATGCTTGCCATTGCACTCTCATTAGCTTAGTTTTACCCTTCTCAACACTAATCTCATTTTTATTAACCATAATATCAAAATTTAGTCCTTAATCATAACCTTATCCTTCTCTTCCCCTTTGTGGTTGAGATTTCAAAGCTTCTTTCTCTTCATACACATAACCATTGGCTAGGCCTTTCAAGACACATATTACTCTCTTCAAGGTGACCTTACACACCAGCCATCTTCGTCGATTTCGCTGTCTATGGGGGGCGGATTTTGATGTTACTAGCTGGATTGATCTTTTGCACCATTGAAGTTCCTTGCTTCACATTAGCTCAAGCCCCTTTAGGATCTTGTTAGCAATCATGCGAGGGACACGCAGCTTGAATCTCATGCAATTTGATTCACAAATTTGGCCACAGTATCATAACAACCAATGGCGCAAACTGTCATAAATCTGTCGGTTTTGGGTTGTTTTGAGTTGGTTTATCTACTCAAATCCTTGATCCTCATCAAGGGGAACAATCTTGAAAAAAAATCCCCTTCAATGGTTGCTCCCACATGCTCAATTTGATCCTCCAAGCTTAGCCTTGTTAATCAATGGTTTTGGAGTCTTAATCACTATCATTAAGGGATTATTGGTAGAAATTGGAATAATCAAGGTTCAAAAGTGAAAAGTTAGGTCATAAATCCATGGTGAGAAACTCTCTTTTGCATCTAAGTTCATTGCATCCATTTGCATTGCTCAATTTGAGTATTTTCACTGCATTCAATTCAACTTTAGTACATAGTTTGCATCGAAATCATCTTCATTAACTTGAAATCAATCATTGCATTATGAAAAATCAAATCTCAATCTTGTAAAAGAGTACAGACACTACCATAGAGACATAGTAAGACCCTCTCACATGGCATCAAACATTGGGAATTTAATTGGGGAAGGGTCATCTATCCTCAGGCAAATCAACATAAAGCAAAGCATGAATGCACAAATCACAATCCTATGCATGTCTAAAGCACAAGTGCATGAGATGATCACATCACATCATGGCATCCACAACACTAAAAGCATCAAAGGAAGCATCAAGTGGCAACAAGAAGAATGACATCCACACAAAAGAAGCTATCAAAGAGCTAAGAGTCAAGCCAAAGAGAAAAGACCAAGAGCCAAGAAGCAGTCAACAAAGTGAAGAAGGAAACATCATCGACATGAAGAACAAAGGAAGCAACAAGGGATCTTCATCAAGTAAAAGCAAGGAGATCTTGAACTAGCAGAAACACTAAGCAACATCAAGCCACCAACCACTACCCTAACCTAAATCATATGTTGTAAAGGCCACCAAATGAGTAGGCCAAAAATCATTTGTTATGTGTATATACTCGACCACCTGAGAGTAGCCAGTTGAGCACTCGGAGGGGGTAATGATTGTTCTAACCCTACTCTTAGAGACCTCTAGACCTCAAGGATAGGTCAAGTATCTATCAAGGGGGGGACCTCACTCTTAGGGATGACCTTTAGGCCTAAAAGATGGTGAAAATAAATTGTAAAACCTCCATCTGACCACCTTGAGTAGCCTAAACATTTGGCACCAAGGGGGGGTGTTGAGAAATGTGGTGCCAAAGAGCACAAGGAAGAGGTAGGGAGCGAGTTGAGTAAGCCAAGAGTGCAAAGCCTAGCATGAAGCCACATGAGCAAAGGGATTTATCCCACATTGATGTACAAGCCCAAGGGTGTACCTCCTCATATAAAAGGGAGCCATTTCAAGAAATAAAATGGCTTGTACATATAAAGCAATGAAATCATATCATTTGCACACATCTCAAGCCTCTTTATGAGTACAAGTCTTAATAATGTAACCTAATTGTGCTTGAGTCTATTGCACATACTCATCATCATGAGTAAACTTAGATTACATCCACCTTAGATTAATCATTTTAATCATGTTTAATTAGTATAGGATTAAGGTTGATTAGGTAGATGTTTTGCTAATAGGAGAGCTTGATCCATCGTTTCAACAAAAGTTTTGGTGTACCACAACAAAGAGACAGGATACCCCTCACTCATGTCCACCAACAACCTTTGGAGAAACGGAGACGTGATTTTGTAGGGCTTAGTAGTCCCACATACATAAAACCTAAGCCTGCTACATCATGGTAGTCACAAACTGCTTTTCTAAGTGGGTAGAGGCCAGGGCTACTAGGAAAGTTGATATTCTACTACCAAATTCTTGTATAAGTACCTCATGAAAGGCTTCATGATAGTACACACCAAAAGTCTTTGTCATACTACCCGTAAGCCAATGGTTAGGTAGAGAGCACCGGCAAGATTTTATGTGGCATTTTATAATTGATTGGAAGCACAAGCTTACAATTGCACTCTTACAGCTACACTTGGGACGTACTGAACGTCTTCAGGGTAAAAATAAGATGCCTCCATGAATATATAAGTGTAGGTGGGTTGGTGATTATTCCTCCTATATAAATCTAAAATTATATAAAATGGGACGAATGTTTTTGAAAAATTCTCCAAAATTTCCAAAATTGGGCGAATATTTTCTAAAACCCTTTAAAACGGCCAAAATTTGGGCGAATGCTCTAAGATGCCGAGCGAATTGTTTTTTGAAAAAACCCAAAAAAATAGCCAATTAGCGAAGATTAGCCCTTATTTTTTCCTTGAACATCTTACAAGGTGGCAAACTGGTTATACACCATTTTGGTTGATCTATGGAGTTGATGTCGTGATATTAGCCTATGGAATATATAGTACCAAGCTTGAGGATCAAAATCACTAAGAGGATGAGTCTGAGAATGCTATGGCTGAGTAATTGATTGACCTTGAGAAATTGAAAGAAACCAAACTATTAGCCACATGCACCCAATGCATGGAAAAAATGGTTCGAGGAACTTAAGGACGGAAACCTAGTTCTTCTCTTTGGGATGGGAAGAAATAAAATAAAAAACCTATGTAAGATTCCTCCCTCCAGCTTTTGAGGTGTGCAGGTGTAAGAACCTCCCCTTCTGATCTTATAATTATTCCCCTCTCAAAAATAAAATAAAGATCATGTTTTACCCTATTTTGGCTTAGAGAGAGAAAATGTCTAGAGGGAGATAATTCAAAATTGAGATATTTTTGGATATAAAAATCCTCCTAGTGTCTAAAATGGTTTTCCTTGAAACAAAAATTCAAAAAGAACTTTCCAATGTGCAATTGGAATTAATTAAAAATAGATATAAAGGACCTTAGCCTAAGGGTCCAGATTTTTAAAAATTTTTGGATTATGGTCCAATCAAGGTTCCTATGGACCAATAAGACTAATCCAAATGTAGGGAAGAGATAAATTGAAGAATAAAAGAAAATCCCCCAAAAATGAATAAATGCTCACATAAGATGAAGAGTTGACTAAGGATAAGGTTTATTAGTTAAAAAAGAAGAAATGATGCATTTTTGACACCTCAGTGTGGGGATCTCCCCTCATGAAGGAGGCACCTATTTCACATGTGTGGAGGAGTTTTAAACTAAAAAATAATGAGATATTTTCATCTCTCCTCTCTCCTGTTTCAACTAGATCCAAAAAGTAAGCCAAACTGATCAAAAAATGGTCAAAAATTGACCAAACTGCTCTGAAAAATTCTAGAATCAATTTGCTTGGTTAGAGGCTCATTTTTTCCTATAAATAGAAGCCTCCCCCTTCGTAAGAGGTTAATAGTGTTTATTCATTACTCTACTCCTACCCAGAGCCATTTACATTGAATTTTCTTGATAATTCAATTATTTTTGGCTTAATCCTCTCCAAAGTAATTGGTGGCCACTCTTGCTTCAAACAAGAGTAGAACCCTCAATCCCTCAAGCTAGAGGAAAGCTTACAACTCCATGTAAGCTAAATTTTTCTTAATTTTTAATTTTAAATCTATGGTTTTCTTGATTTTCTTGTTTTATAGTTGATTAAAGTAAATTCTAATGCTATGTCTTGATAAAAAGGCCACCCCCTTCTCTTCTTTACAATTCAGCCTTTCTTTATCCTAGAATGATTAACAAAAAGATTAATTAAACTTTTCTTTTTGTTTATTCTCTTGGAAATTAAAAATTATGTAGATTAGAGTACTATATATCTAATTGCGGTTAATTTAAGTTAAAAATAGAATGATAAAAATGAGAAATGGTTAGCCATACAAAGGAGGTTATAGCAAAATTTTCTAGAACTTTATGGAAAAGAAAGTTTATTTTTACGTTATTCCAAAAGAGTAATTCCCACCGTTTGTGTATTCTAAAAGAAATATTCTAATTTACTCCATGTATATATTCACCTATGAATATGCATGGATATCACTGATATTAATTATTAAAATTGATTTTATGCATAGAAAGATGCATAAAGGATTTATTTTTATTTTAAAAGTGTTATTCTCATTAAAATTGATTTTATGCATAGAAAGATGCATAAAGGATTTATTTTTATTTCAAAAGTGTTATTCTCTTTAAAATTGATTTTGTGCATAGAAAGATGCATAAAGGATTTATTTTTATTTCAAAAGTATTATTCTCATTAAAGTTGATTTTTATGCATAAATAGATGCATAAAAGGATTTTTATAAAAGTGTTATTCCCATTGAAGTGATTTTTATGCATAAACAGATGCGTAAAGAATTCTTTATATCAAAATTAGAATTCTCTTAAATTCTATGTTTAAATTTTGTGAATAGAGGTAATGTGAGGTGAGGTGAATAGATGTGATGTGAATCAGATAGATGTGAATGAATGGATGGATGGATGTGATGTGAATAGAGGTGATGAGATGTGAGGTGAATAGATGTAATGAGATGTAATGAGAATCAAATAGGTGTGAATGAATGGATGGTTGGATGGATGTGATGTGAATAGAGGTGATGAGATGTGAGGTGAATAGATGTAATGAGATGAGATGTGAATCAGATAGATGTAAATGAATGGATGAGACGAGATGCCATGTGAATCAGGATGTAAATGAATGATATGGCATATGTATGGATGATGTGATGAAAATGGATGTGAATGTATAAGTGAAGAATGGATGTGAATGTATATGTGAAGAATGAATGTGTATGTGAAGATGTGAGGTGAATAGATGTAATGAGATGAGATGTGAATCAGATAGATGTGAATGAATGGATGAGACGAGATGCCATGTGAATCAGGATGTAAATGAATGATATGGCATATGTGTGGATGATATGTGATGAAAATGGATGTGAATGTGAATGTATAAGTGAAGAATGGATGTGAATGTATATGTGAAGAATGAATGTGTATGTGAAGAATGGATATGCATGAGTATGTGAAAGAATGGATGTGGATGTATGTGAAAGAATAGATATAGATGTGTATGTGAAAGAATGTGATGTGATGTAAAGAGATGTGAAAGAATGTGATGTGATGTGATGTAAAGAGATGTGATGTGTCATGAATATATGTGGATGTGAAGTGATAGATTTGAATGTATGGATAGATGTGAGAAGTCATACCTGTGAACGATTGGATGGATGTGGATGAATGAGATGATGAGATGTGTATGAATGAGATATGATGTGGATAGAAGTGATGTGACATAATGTGGAGAAAATGTATGTGATGGGATGGTTATGAGAATGTATGTGGTAGATATGAACGAATGAATATGATGGATATGAATGAATGTGATGTGTGATGTGAATGAATAGGATGTGATGAGATGTGGATATGGGTAGATGTGGATAGAAGTGATGTGACATAATGTGGAGAAAATGTATGTGATGGGATGGTTATGAGAATGTATGTGGTAGATATGAACGAATGAATATGATGGATATGAATGAATGTGATGTGTGATGTGAATGAATAGGATGTGATGAGATGTGGATATGGGTAGATGTGAGTGGATGAGATCTGATGTGGATAAATGAGAAAAGATGTGATGTGATGTGATGTAAATGGAGATAGATGTGATGTGTGATGTGAATGAATAGGATGTGATGAGACGTGGATATGTGATGAGATGTGGATATATGGGTAGATGCGAGTGGATGAGATCTGATGTGGATAAATGAGAAAAGATGTGAGATGAAATGGAAAATGATGTGATGAGAAATGGAAAATGATGTGATGAGAAATAGAATACATATGAAATAAATGAGAATTGATGTGGAACAATATGGAAAGACGAGAGTTTGTTATAAAAACTGTATTTATGACCTGTTTTTAAATGATTGTTTTATGTCAAGAATGCTGGGGAAGCATTTTGACCGTCTTGTGAATGAGGTCATGGAGACCTAATCTGATAAAGTTGCAATAGCTGACGGAGAGTCAATGGAGGACATCTCGCGTAGCAAGGTCGACCAAGGTCTTGACCAGCCTCGGTTCGATTAAAATGGTGAGCTTCCGGTACAGTGGATGAGGGACCAAGGAAGCGGCCTATGAGTGAAGCATTAGGTGACCTATGAAGGATCCTAGAGGGAGAGGGTGCTGACCATACAGTGCTCGGGCTCTGGGTCACCGAAGATACCCACATGTGCATCGTGGAAGATATTGGAACAAGGAGTAAGAGTTGTTTTCTGAATTTGAGCATCTGAATTCGAGCATGGATCTAGTTAATTGACCTTGCTGGTCCTCAACGGATGAGTCCATGGCTCTTTTATATGGATCCGTTGGTTGATCTTGCTGATCTTCAACGGAGATTCTATTTTGATATGTGAATATATTGTCGAGTGCTATGAGCTAGGAACCATCGAAAAGGCCCCTGAGTGGACAAGTGATGAGCGTTCTGGTTGCCAATGATGCCATAGGTACACCGATGAAGGAATGATTGGAAATAAGGATTCAACCGGAGATTTTGAGGATTATGATCAGTGACACTATAGTTTCATTGAATGATTGTTTTAAAGACAGCTGATTATGTGAAGAAGGCAATTTCATATTGGGTGTGTAAGTGGTGTGACTAGTTTTAAGTTAGCATGAATATCTGGCTAGGGGACTTGGGAACTCTTTTACTTGGTACCTGGGATAAAACCTAACCAAATTCTTAATTGGAACCCATCACTACAGTGGTTGGGCGGTTGGCTAACCCACGGGACTGGATTGATGGATCCCTAAATTGAGACTCAATTTTGTTACGGTACGATAGATGAAGTAAATCCCGGATAAAAATTGTTCTATGGAAAAGAATCAGCGGCTGTGCCTCTCAATGAGAAAAAAAGCATTGGTCTCTATGATCCAAGTGCAATCTTTTCCTTGATTTGACTATGGGACTTATGGGTTCGATCAAATCAATTTAGTTAGTTAAGGCTTTTGACTACGTTAGAGAAAAGTTATCCTAGAGGAATTGCCCATGCTTTTCGGGCGAGGGAAGTTTTTCCAGGTTTGGTTTTGGAAGAACCGATGGATTGTCTGGATATCCGTGGGCGAGGCCCCAAGTGAGGGACCCTGCCTCGCGTGCAAGAAGTGCTACTTTCGCTGCGCACCCCTAAATTCGTTGCACGTGGGGACAGGGATCTTTCAACCTAAAACTTTATCTCTAATCTTCAAACTAAGAGCCCCTCCTAACCTCAGCTGAATCCTAGTTAACCAAAAGAGCTTCAAGCTGCCACCACAGAATTAGCTATGAACTATCTCTGAAGTCCTCTTCTTGTTTCTAGTCAGAAATCCATCCTCCAATCGCCCAAAATGTCCTCCTCTGTCAGCTAGCCTCAAAACCTTGCAGTAGAATCCCTCAGAACCAAGGAGCATAATCCCTCAGAACCAAGCAGCTGCTGCTGCCCTCAAAAACCTTGCAGTAGAATCCCTCAGAACCAAGCAGCTGCTGCTGCCCTCAACTGACCATTGGTGGCTGACAATAAACTCTCCCAGATGCCACAAACAAATTAGAGACTAACTAACTACGTGCTTTCGAATTTTGATGGCTTACCCCAGTCCAAAATGGGTCCTCCGGTATCCTCTACAATCCCTAGCGTGAGCGACCTTATAGCTACAATCTCTTTTGAGGTTATTTGTGTGTGAGAGCTCTCTTGATCTGTTTGTTGTTATCTCTCATCTGCTCCATTCCCAGGGATCTGTTGTGAGTTGTGCACTTTGTAGTTTGACAGGGTTTCTGTGGCACCAATGAAACACCTATTGTCAGCTGAGAGATTCTAAGGTTGGATTCTAGCTTGGATTAAGGGTTTTGAAGCTAGGGTGGACATCTCCATTGAGAATATTCCTTGGCCCACAAAAAAACCTATCTCAACGGTTCTTCTCTTGTTGCCGCCCTTAGGTCAATCTCCGAACGCACAATATCCTCTACATAAGAACGAACACACCATGATGGCATGTAGCCAGAGTGTGTACAAGATTCCTTAATCTTGCTTTTCACCCTTCCTACATCATGTGCACCATGGGTAGCCAAAAGAGTGAAGGACAAAGTGCCATGTACATCTACAATAAAATCACCCCTATTAAACAAATATGCAACTGCAGCACCCATCTCAGCTACAATAGCCTCAAAAGTAACATCCTCAGCAGTGGCCTTTGCTTTTGTAGCCAACACCCTCCATACATCGGGTCATCTCTCAAAGGCTTAAGCTCTTTCACTTGTCAGCTTGGGCCAATCTCTTGCGTGCTTGGGATCATCTCAGACTGGCCCTTCAGCAGTCCGCTCTTGCTACATCTGAGGAGCGTCTCCAATAGCCTTTGATTTGGAACCCCCTGATCTGTTTGCCCGGTGGCCACATGCTAGGGGCTCACCCCCACGTATCATTGGGAGCTTTGTGCATGAAACCTGCTAGGTCACTTGGAGATTGGCTTGCTTCACATAGCTGCCCTGTGAGGCCCATGAGAGGAGCCTCACTAGGACCCGGGGTAGGGAAAGACTTGGCCTCGACATCGACTCTTCCATCCGTCATAGGATTTGGATGTCAAAGGTTGACGACACTCCAACCCCAATAGTAGGACACTGGCAGTCTCATGGCCTCTCTCCTCAGTTTCTCTCACATTTCTGGAAGAGGCTATGGGATAGTTTTCCGCCGCAAAAAAGATCACTCTCTTTCTGTGGTATTTGGCACATCGCCACTTGGTGGTTGGCACTTAGTTGGGCATTGGAGGTAGGCGAGTAGTCTGTTCGAGGTGTGGCCATCCCCAAGAGTCCCAACATCTTTGGGATTGCCCTAAGGCTCAGTAGGTGTGGCAGTGGATTCTCCGCATCTTCACTATAGATCGAGCCCCCTCTTGCACTTTTACATGGGCACAATTTCTTGGGCCACTAATGGTGAAGCCGTCATGTGATATGAGGAGTGTGGTGGGGGGACTTGCCACAGAAGGAGATGGGCAATCCTTGAGCTAGTGCCCAAATCCTTGACATCCAAAGCATCTATTCTTGCTTTGAAGCTCTTCCCTTTGGATTTTGCAGGAGAGCCAGATTTCTTGAGAAAGTACTCCGCGGAGGGAAAGGTCTTTCTTCATTCTTGAAGCTTCCCATCTCCAGATTCTGGTTGGGACCTTGGTGTCTCTTTGGAAGCGGAAGGTTGGAAGAACTTCCTGGTGGCTGAAATCTTTTGAAGGATGAGGGAGGCTTTGGCGGGACTTTTACATTGAAAGCTTTGGCAAAGTCTTTTGCCATCCTGACAGCTTCGGCCATGGACACTAGCTTGGCATTCTTGACTAGTGTGTCTAAGGGTTCGTTCATTCCCCAAATGAATGTGGCCATGAGTTACTCTTCATCTAGAGGTGGTGAATATTTGAGTAGAAGAGCGAATGCCTAGTGATATTCTTCGATGGTTTTGCTCCCCTGATTCAGCTCTAAGAATTCATTCATTTTTGTTTCTAAAAACTCGGGGGGACAAAATCTCTTCCTCAAATAGGTGTTAAGGTCGTTCCAGGACTGAGTATTTTTGTCTAGATGGTTGGTGTCACAATGGTTCCTCCATACAACCTGGCTATTTCCACTATTTTTAGCCTGGCAAGAGCTATTTTGCTTCGCTCATTGTAGCCTGTGACATCAAAATACTCTTCCATAGCTTCCACCCATTTCTCCACAACGTCGCCCAGGTTCTCCCCTTCACCTTTGAAGGGTTGTGGCTGATTTGTGTGAAGAGCCTTTGGCAAACGTCGGGGTCAAGCTCTTCATCTTCAGAGAGAGGGTCTGGCTGATGGCCACGGTTTCCTCGTCTCGTGATTCTGCCAAAAAATGATATATTATTAAATTTTTATTTTGATATTGTCCACAAGATCCTAAGACTTAAGAGGTTCAGAAAATAATTTCTTAAACAAGATAAATGATCTTACTGGAGATCTATGACATATGTTCGGTAACAGATTTTTCTTTATTAGTTCATCCATAAACAATCACTTATACAACAGGGAATTTTTCTCCAAAAAATATTTCTTTATTTATATAAAATTTGCAATATGTACATAGAGCAGCTCGGCTCCAAAAGTCAAAATCTCCTCGGGAGACGCTTAAGACGATAGTACTGGGCTATAGACATGCCCTAATACAAATGTTCCCTTACTGCCAAGGGAGCTACAATCTTCTCCTTAGGAATAAAGCAACTAAGGAGTCTGTAGATTTGGCAGAAAAGTCTGAAATTTTGAGGCTTGGAGTGATATAAAATGACACCATGTATTACTTTCAGTTTCATCAGAATCATGGCCAATGAGAGATTCTACCTCATCATTGCACGTTGGTCGCAAGAGGCTGGACATACTACCTTGCAAACCACTTGTGCTGCTGTCTCTCCGCCGTTGGGTCAGGAAAATATAGATCCTTGAAATGGCGTGCGAGCCTTGCTCGGCTCGTTCGAGTTATAGCGGAAGAGATGAGATGCTTGAAAGCAAACACAGTCATGTCTTGTGGACTGGGTGAGGTCGGGAACACCAGATAAGTGTGGAACTTCCATCTATAAAACCAAATTCTTTGATTAAAATTCTTCGTTTATGAAGCTTATAGAATGAAAATACAATATGTAAATGCTTTTTTTAAGGCTTTTATTATCAATTTTTGATAAGAAACATTTGTCCTTATTAGCTTTCAACAAAGCTCTGATATACGAGTTGTGAGACCCCTGTCCCCTCCACGGTTCCTTGGCGGTGGAAGTGGCGTCGGCCTCCCACACAAGGCATGGATCCACACTCGGGGTCTCGCCCATGGATGTCCGAACGAGAGGCTAGTCGGTCGATGTCCTCCAAAACCGAGCCCGGAAAAACTCCCCTCGCTCAGAAGGCACGAGCGATTCCTCCATGGGAAAATCTTCTAACGGGGAATTATTCTAACAAGTCAAAATCTTAACTAGTTAAACTGATCTGATCAAACCTGAAGTCACATGGTCAGATCAAGAAGAGACTTGCACTTGGTCCATGGAATCACCGTTTTTTTCCTCCTTTAATGAGGCATAGCCTTGATCCCCTCCCATAGAACAAGGTCTTCGCATAGCCTTGATCCCCTCCCATAGGACTTAATCTAACTATCATAACTAATCGCATCTAGTTGTTTCGTAGGAATCCTCCAATCCAACTAGCCCATGGGTTGTTAGCCAACCACCCGACCACTGTATTGGTGGGATTCCTTTATAAAGATTTGGTTGTGTTTTGCTCGAGTACTAAGGAAAAGAGTTCCCACGCCCCCTAGTTGGCATTTCATGCAAAAATTAAGGTAGGAATTCCACATACACACCCAATATGAAATTGCCATTTATAACAGATTCGGTTGACTTTAAAACAATCCTTCAGTAGAAATCATAATTTTATTGATCATCATTCTCCAATATTCTGAGTCCATTGTGTTACAAAATGTATCCTTTGGACTCTCTGTTGAAGACCAGCTGGCCAACCAACGAGATCCAGTATCAAATTTGGTTCCCAAAAAGCTTTCCTGTTAGTCTATCCGAATCTTCCCGACGTACGCATAGGTATCCTAGCAACCGCGACCCCGTGCATCGCCTGGTCAGAACCCTCTAGGATCCTCCTTAGGTGTCCTAGCACTTCACTCAGGGACCGCTTCGTCGGTCCTTGCCCATCGTACCGGAAGTGTACCATTTTAACCATACTACCAAGGCTGGTCACAAGACGTTGGCAGGCTTTGTCGTGAGCAATGTCCCTTGATGACTCCTTGCCAGCAGCTATTCCAATGAACCTCCTCTTAGTAAAACATATGCCAAATGCTTCTCTAGCATTCTGGCGTAAAACAGTCCTTTGAATGAAAAACAGAGGTTCCAATGCATGTAAAATTTCTAGTTTGAGATTGGTTCTACAAAACCCTTTTCTCCATAATTCTCGGTTTCATAAAATAAGGATCCTTGATCTCTCATGAGAGTAATCTACCCATCATTTTGTTTGTTTTTCCAACTAGATTCTTGGTGAGTTTGGTCAAATGAAAAACTAGTTTAGTTCCGGTAGTCTCTTCTTTGTATTTAGGAATTGGAATTGGTCACTAAGTTTCAGATCGAGAGATGGACAAGTAGGGTTACTGTCTGTCCCTCTCGTAGTCTAACCAAATTCATTCAGTTTAATTCTAACAAGGACTCCCTTCAGATAAACATCTAGTTTTGGGTAAATATCAATTTAGTGATTTTACCAATTAAAGTATCCAAAGATATTCTTTCTACCATTTAATTTCTCGACCTTAATTCATTAGGTATAATTATGGTGGAAATTCATCTTTTGACACTAAGATATAATTCAAATCCATCTTTTCTTAAATATCATAAATTTCTTCTTTTAACTAAATACCAATACCTATTTTTGGAATAAACTTAAAATCCCTCTTTTTCTCATTTAATGAGTGCAATCCAATTATAATGGGAATTCCTCTTTTACCATAAATTAAATCTATCTAAAATTCTTCATAAAAATTACATAAAAATATCCATTAATTCCATTAAGCTAGAAATTTCACTTTTCTCATTCAAATGATTGAGTTCCAAATATGGTGGAAATTCCTCTTTCATCATTTAAATTTATGTATGCAAAAAGATAAATTTAACTAAATTTTCTCTTAAAAATTAAATAAAAATCTCCATTAATTTCTTTACACTAGAGCTTCAATTTTTCTCATTTAAATGGTTGAATTCCAATTATGGTGGGAATTCCTCTTTCATCATTTAAATTTATCTATGCGCAAAAAGATAAATTTAACTAAATTTTTCTTTAATTTTTAAATAAAATATCCATTATTTTAGTATTCCAAATTTTTCTCTTTCCTCATTGGAATACATGGATTTCTATTGTCATGGAAAATTCTCTTTTATCATAAAAATGAATTACTAGAAATTCTCCTTTTTCCTAATTAACTATTTATGTATAAACATAAAAATCATGATGAGAATTATTCAATTAACCTAGGATGATTAATCCTAGAATATGGTAGAAAGTCCTCTTTTCATATCATGTATGAAAATGATTTATGTGATAATTTTTTAAAAATTTTACCATAGCTCCGCTGCTATTACTGATAATTTTCAATAATTTTGAAAGCATAAAGTTTTAGTAATACAATATGATAGAATAACTATCATTTGGATCAATATCCAATTATGGACTTGACTCCTAAGTTTTTCATAAATTAAGTAGCATAAAAGCATTAAAAAGTCACTTCTTTGGCCTCTAATTTGACAAGCATAGAAATTACTTTTAGATTTGAGAATTGCTTCATGAGAAGCATCATTTGAATATAGAATTGGTCATAGGAATGATCATTCTTTGGGGGAGAGAGAGATATGCTTAAAAAATATTTTAATTTAAGCATAAATGGAAACTTTATAAGATTTATCACTAAAATTAATTAGGGAGCTTCAATTGCATTAAAGAGCCATTCAATTGAATACTTCTCAAGCTTGAGAGGGGTTGAGAAGTGAGAAACATTTAGAGATTAAGAAAAAGACCATAAAATCACACTTTACCTCTTATTTTACTTGATTCTTTAGTCTAAGGAGAGGCCCCCAACCAATCAATTGGTTTAGTATGTTGATGAAGACTCCAAGGAAGATTGAAGAGAGAGAGAAGCTCCAATCTCTCCAATTTGTAGAGGATAATAGAAAATATGCTTATTTTAGAGTAATACTGGCATGGTCTAGTTCATAGATGAGAATACAAAAGGATGAGGGTCTATTTATAGGTGAGGGAGGCCACTAACTGAGTCCAACTAAGTTCTAGAATTTTCCAACTTCAGTTTGGCTGAATTTGGACAATATTTGGACTACTTTGGCTCCCCTTTTTGATTTGGTTTGATCCAAGAGAGAGGAGAGATAAAAATATCTTATTATTTTTGAGTTTAAAACTCCTCCACACATGTGAAATAGGTGCCTCCTTGAAGGCTCCCCCTTTCCTTACCAAGGTGTCAAAATGGTATGATTACTCCAAAATATCTCATTTATTTTAAGTAATATTTCATAATTTTTAACTAATAAATCCTATACTCAGTTAACTCTTCATCTTATGTGGGCATTTACTCATTTTTGGGTATTTTTTTTAATTCATTAGATTTATCTCATCCCAACACTTGGATTAATCTTATTGTTTCTCCATATAATAGGAACCTTAATTGGACCATAATCTAAATTTTTTAGAAAATCTTGACCCTTAGGCTAAGGTCTTTTAAATCATTTTAATTAATTCCAATTGCACCTTAGAAATTTTATTTTGATTTTCTATTTCAGGGAAACATATTTTTGATATTTATAGAATTTATATATCCAAAAATATCTCAATATTGAATTACCACTCTCTCGAAATTTTCATCTCACTAGGCAAAAACAAAGAAAAATAATATTTTCTTGAATTCAGAAACATGGAATGATTACAAGGTATTGAGGTAAAGGCTTAATCATTATTCAGGCTGAGGAGGAATCTTATAGTGGAAATGACAACTACTGTAGAGAGCAAAACACAGATGAAAGAGAGAGAGAGAGAAGCCGTGTAACTATGCTATATACACCAAAGAAAATCCCAGAATACACAATGTGAAGTGTGGGAGCAAGGGGGCCATTTTATATGGCTACTAGTCGACCAACCTAAAATAGGCCGACACAACAGCCCATGCTCATGACCAGCAAATGGGTAGCTCCTGACCAGCACATGAGCAAGTCGGCTAGGTGTCTGAAGTCAACCAGGTCACGTGGATAGGTCGGGTACCACAGCATACAGTGGGTCAGCATTTGGGGACAACCCAACCACACCTCAAAAAAAATGGAAAAAATACATGGAGAGTGAGGAAAAACACTAAAACGGGTGGGCACACCCACAATAGAGGCCCTCGTATAGTGTACAGACAGGAGATGACTGCTAACAGAGAATTCATCTCCAAAGCCTTCCATACTTTTTTCTCACAGAAAGGTCAATTTTCCACACCTCACACTCCTCAACAGAATGGTGTGGTTGAATGCAAGAACATGACTGTTTACATCGTCAACCATTCTCCTACAAAGGTGGTTTCTCATACGACTCCAGAGGAGGCTTTAACTAAATAAAAACCTTCTGTCTCTCATTTTATGATTCGGTTGTGATGCCTTTTCTCATATCCCTGATTCTGACAGATCCAAATTTGATCCCAAGTCTAGGAAGTGCAAATTCGTTGGATATAGCTCTCATTCCAAAGCTTATAGATTATGGGATCCGAAGTCGCGGTCCTTGGTGATTTCTCGTGATGTTCACTTTGTTGAATCCTTAGATGATTCTTGCTTTCATCTCGAGCTTACCATCGATGTCCCTTCTCCTTCCTCGGCCACCCCAACTCCACCACTAGATCCTCCATCATCAACTTCTTTACTCCGTGCCTCTCCACCCCCACTTCCTCCTACCCCAGCTTCTCCTCCTCTCTTGCTCGTGTGCAATAAAGGACCGCTTCGTCGGCCCTCGTCCATCGTACCGGAAACGCACCATTTAAACCATACCGAGGCTGGTCAAGACCTCGGTAAGCCTTGCCGCGTGGGCTATCCCTCGAACACTCCCCGCCAGCTGTTGCAACCCAAAAACTAATGAATTATTAATAAATTCATAGTTCTTGGCTTAGGTGGAGTAGAGTAACAATGCATAAACACTATATATTTTTTCAACAAGGGGGAGGCTTCTATTTATAGGAAAAATTGAGCTCCTAACCAAACAAACTGATTCTAGAATTTTCTAAATCAGTTTGGTCAATTTTTGACCATTTTTAGGTCAGTTAAGCTAACTTTTTGGAACTAGACTTGAATGAGGAGAGAGGAGAGATGAAATATCTCAATTTTTATGAGTTTAAAACTCATTCAAGCATGTGAAATATGCACCTCCTTTAAAGAATTCCCCTTCCTTACATATGTGTCAAAATGGAATCATTATACCCAAAATATCTCATATTTTTAATATTGCTCATAGTTTTTTACTAATGAACCTTGTACATTTTCAACTCTTCATCTTGTGTGAGCATTTACTCATTTTTGGATACCCAAAATATCTCATATTTTTAATATTGCTCATAGTTTTTTACTAATAAACCTTGTACATTTTCAACTCTTCATCTTATGTGAAATATGCACCTCCTTTAAAGAACTCCCCTTCCTTACATATGTGTCAAAATGGGATCATTATATCCAAAATATCTCATATTTTTAATATTGCTCGTAGTTTCTTACTAATAAACCTTGTACATAGTCAACTCTTCATCTTATGTGAGCATTTACTCATTTTTGGATATCGTCTTTTACAAAATTGGATTTATCTCCTCCCTACACATGGATTGATCCAATTGGCCCATAGGAACCTTAATTGGACCATAATCTAAAATTTTTAAAAATCTAGACCCTTAGGCTAAGGTCCTTTATACCTATTTCCAATTAATTCCAATTGTACATTGGAAAATTCTTTTTGAATTTCTGTTTCAGGAGAACTTATTTTAATAATACGAGTTATTTTTCTATCCACAAATATTCATAATCTGAATATTCTCTCTCTAGAATAATTTTCTCTCTCTAAGTTAAAACAGTTAGAAATAAGATCTTTTATATTTCTCAAGAGGTATTTGATTACACGAGAAGATGCTGGACATCTTGAGAGGCTGGGAAGGAATCTTACAATCAAGATGTAAATAAATGATATAGGATGTGAATGAATGTGATAACATGTGAATCGGGATGTGAATGAACAATAAGGGACGTGAATGTGTGGATTGATGTGGATTGATGTATCGATGATGTGGATTGGTGTGGATGATATGGATGGATGTATGGATGATGTGGATTGATGTGTGGATGATGCGATTGGATGTGATTTGATGTGGGAATGATGTAATGTGATAGGGATCGATGAAGAAAAAAAAATTATCGGAAGATGAGAAAAGCTGGGGACTAATGTGAAAGGATGTGGAGTGATGAGAAAAAATAGAAATATTGTTGGAACTGTATTTGTATGTGAAATCTGTTTTTAAATGATTGTTTTATGTCAAGAATGCTGGGGAAGCATTTTGACCGTCTTGTGAATGAGGTCGTGGAGACCTATCTGTTAAAGTTGTAACTGCTGAGATGGAGAGTCAACAAAGGACGTCTCGTGTAGCAAGGTCCCGGCCGAGGTCTTGACGAGCCTCGGTTTGATTTAAGTGGTGAGCTTCCAGTTTAGTGAATGAGGGACCAAGGAAGCGGCCTATGAGTGAAGCACCAAGTGACCTCCTGCGAAGGATCCTAGAGGGTGCTGACCATATGGTGCTTGGCCTCTGGGTCGCCGAAGATACCCACACGTACGTCGGGGAAGATTGTTTTCTGAACTCGGGCATGCATCTGGTTGGATAACCTTGCTGGTCCTTCAACGGATGAATCCATGGCTCTTTTATATGGATCCATTGGTTGATCTTGCTGATCTTCAACAACGGAGATTCCATTTTGATATGTAAATATATATTACCGGTTACTATGAGCTAGGAACTATCGAAAAGACCCCTGAGTGAACAGGTGGTGAGCGTTTTGGTTGCCAATAATGCCATAGGTACACCGATTGAAAATATTACTATGAGCTAGGAACTATCGAAAAGACCCCTGAGTGAACAGGTGGTGAGCGTTCTGGTTGCCAATAATGCCATAGGTACACCGATTAGAAATAAGGATTCAACTGGATAATTAGAGAATTATGATCAGTGACACTATGGTTTCATTAAATGATTGTTTTAAAGACTGTTGAATCTGTGAAAAAGGCAATTTCATATTGGGTGTGTAAGTGGTGTGACTAGTTTTAAGTTTGCATGAATATCTGACTAGGGAGCCTGGGAACTCTTTTCCCTGGTACCTGGGACAACCTTAGCCGAATTCTTAATTGGATCCCATCACTACAGTGGTTGGGCAATTGGCTAACCCATGGGATTGGATGGGGTTAGGCTGGACTTATGGATCCCTAAATTGAGATTCAATTCTGTTCTAGTTCGATAGATGAAGTAAATCCCGGACAAAAATTGTTCTATAGAAAAGAATCAACGATTGTGTCTATCAATGAGGAAAAAAGCATTGGCCTCTATGATCCAAGTACAATCTTTTCCCTGATCTGACTATGGGACTTACGGGTTCGGTTAGATCTATTCAGTTAGTTAAGGCTTTTTACTACGTTAGAGAAAAGTTATCCTGGAGGAATCGCCCGTGCTTTCCGGGCAAGGGAAGTTTTTTCGGGTTTGGTTTTGGAAGAACCCATGGATTAGTCTCTTGTTCGGAATCCATGGGCGAGGCCCCGAGTGTGGGACCCTGCCCCATGCGCAAGAAGTGCTACTTCCGTTGCTACTGCTAACACCCCTGAATTCGTTGCGCGGTGGGAATAGGGACCTCACAGCTGGTATCATAGCGAATTGGCTAATGAGGATCAACCAAAAAGCCAAAAATGTCAAAAATTTATGTGAAGAAGCAGTAAAAGGTTGTAATTGTGTGAAAAAATTCATACGAATTGATATTCAAACTCAAATTCTTAAATTGGTAATTGGGCCTTCAGATATGGAAGTACCGCAATTGTATGGAATCCCTGACTTGCTTGAGGCCTAGACATGATGGTATTTACCTTATAGTTCCAAGGACCATGACTACGCGTATATACCGAGAGTATAACTGCAACTCCTTACTGGGACAGTATATACGAGAGTATAACTTGCAGCTCCTTACTGGCAGTATATACGAGTAAATCTAAGACTTGAAATTATAAGCATTAATACTATCCAGACGATGAATTCGAATGTGGTTGATATGATTTTAAATTCTGGTTGAGAACTGATGAG
Source organism: Cibotium barometz (assembly GCF_041138505.1). Taxonomy (NCBI): domain Eukaryota; kingdom Viridiplantae; phylum Streptophyta; class Polypodiopsida; order Cyatheales; family Cibotiaceae; genus Cibotium; species Cibotium barometz. The sequence goes on along the minus strand of NC_141104.1, from coordinate 7,818,822 downwards.
TTGATTTGGAATTTGATTGAAAAATGAAGATTCCTAAATTTTGGTTGAAATGTAATAAACTAAGCAAAACCACAACAATGAGGATGAATGGGACGAGTCCGTGTGATGATGTTCGTAGCTGGAATGACGTTAATGGCTTCAGCAAATCACTATATGAGATTAGTGGATTATGTTGGCAGATTGCTGCTGACACTTGACCCAGTGGATCAAGTTAAGGGATGTCAAATTAAAAATCTGTATAATTGAAAATTTCCATGAAGGACTGTTCAAATAGAAATTTCGGTATAATGGACCATTATTGTGATAAGGATTTGAATGATATGATGTGAGTGAATTATTATCTGATGATGAGTTTTATATAAGGGATCTTTATCCTAGGATTCTGTTGGGTTCACCAGACTATAAGGAACCCCAGAATTAGTTGGATCTTAAGGAAAAGAGTTTTCCTCTAATTTTGCAAGATGAGGACATCTCGCGTTTTTTAAGTGGGATAGGATGTAAGATTCCTCCCTCTCATTTTTGAGGTGTGCAGGTGTAAAAACCTCCGCACAACAAGAACCAGTAGACTTACACCCCGCACCCGAGCATTTCAAATCATTCACCACAGGGGAACGTAAAGTGGTCTACACAAAAGCCCACTACCAATGGGAGTAGCGGTGTCTATGATGGCCCTGCGGTAGTTAAGGAGATAGACTTAGCAGATCTGGGTGAGGAGTCTAAACCAGTTTTTATTGCTCAAGACCTCACCAAGGCAGAAGAAGCTGCACTTACGAAGCTTCTTAAAGAATTCAAGGACATATTTGCTTGGACATATCATGATATGAAGGGTGTTTCACCCTCGGTGGTGCAACACACGATTCCAATGATTAGCACTGCTAAACCAGTCCAGCAACGTCCCTACCCAATGAATCCTAAGTACGCAAAGATTGTACAAGAAGAAATTGAAAAGCTTGTAAAATGTGGATTCATATACCCTATTGAGCACTCAGAATGGGTTTCTCCGATAGTCATCGTACCAAAGAAGAATGGGAAACTCAGAGTGTGCATTGATCTCAAAAAGGTTAATGCAGCCACACCAGAAGGGATCATTACCCCTTGCCATATTCTGAACATGTGCTTGAAAGAGTGGTAGGCAAGGAGGCATATAGCTTTTTAGATGGGTACTTGGGTTACAATCAGATCACAATTGCAGTCGAGGACCAAGCTAAAGCAGCATTTATCACGGAGTTTGGAGTGTTTGCCTTTCACGTCATGGCTTTTGGCTTGACCAATGCACCTGCAACATTCCAACGATTGATAAACACGGCCTTTAAGGAATATCTAAGGGACTTCTGTGAAGCTTTCTTAGATGATCTTTGTGTTCATTCCTCTTGGGATAAGCACTTGATGTGTTTACGAAAAATATTTGAAAGGTGTAGATTATATCGCATCTGCTTGAATCCCTTCAAATGCCAATTCTGGGTTAAACACGGAGTTATCTTAGGGTATATAGTGTCCAAAAATGGGATTTCCACTGACGAGAGTAAAATCAAGGTCATTCTGGAATTACCCCCACCCACCAACTACAAGGGAGTCCAACGCTTTATGGGCCACGTTGGTTATTATCGAAGGTTTATTCTCTTCTTCGCCGAGATAGCTCGACCATTGTATAAGCTCCTCATCGAGTTTATTTGGACCGAAGAATGTGACCGTGCCTATGAGCTATTAAAGAAGGCCTTAGCGAGTGCTCCAATCTTGAGAATGCCTAACTGGGATTTACTCTTCCATGTGCATATTGATGCATCAAACTTTGCTATTGGGTGTGTGTTAACTCAACCTGGAGAACACAAGCTAGACTACCCCATTAGCTTTGCCAGTCGCCAGTTGAACGATGCTGAGATGAACTACACTACTACGGAGCGAGAAGGCTTGGCAATGATATATGCAGTAAGGAAATTTCGTTATTACCTCCTTGCCACCAAGTTTGTTTTCTATGTGGATCATCAAGCATTGTTGTATCTGGTAAACAAACCATGCTCCACAAGAAGAATCACACGATGGCTATTGATTCTTCTTGAGATTGATTTCACTGTTGTTGTGAGACCTGGCAAAAAACATGTTATGGCTGATCATTTGTCTCGCATACCTAATGGTGAGGCTCCTACGGGGGTTGATGATGACTTACCTGACACTTCCCTGTTCATGGTGGAGACAATGCCTGAATGGAGTGAGAAGATTGTTAACTTTTTGGTTAATGGCTTTCCACCCAAGGAGCTTCGTAAAGATCTAGCTCGAAAGCTAATCAAAGAATGCGAACCCTATTGCCTGATAGCCGGGACTCTTTATAAAAGAGGAAAGGATGACGTTCTTAGGCGTTGTGCCCGAGAGGATGAGTATCTATACATTTTGCAAGAGGCACATATGGGTGTAGTCGGTGGTCACTTCTCAGGAGACTTAACTGCGCGAAAGATCTTACAATCAGGGTATTGGTGGCCCACTATGTTCCAAGATGCATCACTCTTTGTGAAGGGTTGCGATGAATGCCAACGATACAAGAAACCCCAACGGAAAGATCAGCTGCCCCTACATCCAATCAAAGTAAACCAACCATTGGAAAAGTGGGGTTTAGACTTTGTAGGTCCAATTAGCCTAGCGGCCCGAAACACACAATCTCGCTATATTATTGTGGCCACTGACTATATGACGAAATGGGCTGAAGCGAAAGCGACACGTAAGGCAGATGCGAGGACAACAACCAAGTTCCTCTTTGAAAATATAATCACACGCTTCGGTTGTCCTTTTGAACTTGTGAGCGACGATGGGACGCATTTTATAAATGATGTGATTAAGGAGCTCACAACAAATTTCATGATATCCCATCATAAATCTACTCCTTATTATCCGCAAGCGAATGGCCAAGCTGAGAGTACAAACAAGACGTTAATCTTTGTTTTGACAAAGACAGTTGAAGCTCATCACATGGATTGGGATCTAAAGCTTACGACAGCTTTATGGGCATATCGTACTGCGTACAAAGTGGCTATTAATTACACACCATTCAAAATGGTATATGGCCAAGAAGCAGTCATGCCATGGGAATTTGTCATTCCTAGTCTTCGTGTTGCTACTCAAGAGGGTTGGGATGGTAATCCCTTAGTAGAGCGTCTATATATCCTTGAGCGGCTAAACGAAGAAAGACAATTGGCTGTATACAATACCCTTGTGGAGAAGGATAGAAGGAAAAAATGGTTTGGTCGCCACCTGAAGGACAAGGACATCAAGGTTGGGGATAAAGTCCTGATGTATGGAGTGCGTAACGAAAAGAAGAAGCTCAAATATGCTGGTAAGGGACCATATAGAGTATGTGAAATTACCCCGCAAGGTACCATCAGAGTGGAGACTCTCGACGGAGTTGAAACCATTGGATTCCTTAATGGGAGTAAATTCAAAAGATACTATGACTCCCTGAGCCGAGAGGAGTTACATGCAATCCATCAAAAGAAGGCAGCTAAAGAACAAGCTGAGCTTAAAAAGATACAAGTGAGAGTCGAAGCCAAAGAACGTTAACAGCATGCTAGGTGCCAACGAGAAGCCAACTTGGGGATTATGCAAGCATTTTTCGAGGAGGCAGACGAGGATTCACTGGAATCTGACCCACCTCTAAGATACACAATTGAGTTACAGAGTCCTTACGGAGAGGTGCTGTATAATGCATTATTGGATACAGGAGCGCAACACAATTTGCTATCATATGGCGTGTGGTGTCAACTTGGAAAACCACCTTTATCTAAGAGTGCTATCCAAGTTCAAGGTATCAACAAGAAGAAAACCCCTGTCTCAAGAATTCTACACACTCCGGTTGCCTATGATAAGGGGACCGTAATTCAAAGCTTTTTGGTTATGCCTGCTGGTACTATGGAAGGCACTGTAAACTTAGGGCGCAAATGGATGATGGCCACCAACAAGTGCAATATCGATTGGGCAACTAGATGAGTCACAACGCAAGAACCAACACTAGGTCTGACCGCTCGAAATCCCGCACCTAAGTCATCCACTCAAATATTAGATAATGAAAAATCACAAAGTCCAGTGGCAAAACCATCTTTGATTGTTTGCCATCCCTCTAATGCTTCAACGCCAAGAGTGGAAACATGCAGGGTGGTCTCTAAAGCTCCGCTTACTATGCCAAAAAATACATACAAATGGGTCCCAAAAGCTTCTTTAACAGCTACTTCCCCTACTCAATCTCGTTCAGACACGAAGCCTCGTAGGAGGAAAGCAACTACCCACTCGAGAAAGGGCAATGTAACATCGCGATGGATCCCTAAAAAATTATTAGTAGCCCAAGGGTACTACGAGGGGAATGACCAGATTTGGGTCCCTAAACATAAGCTGAATCCCTTTACATCCCTAAAAAATTATTAGTAGCCCAAGGGTACTACGAGGGGAATGACCAGATTTGGGTCCCTAAACATAAGCTGAATCCCTTTACATCACCTGTGAAACCTTGCAAACCAATTGTTGCCACCCCAATGACAATTCAAGATCGTGGTAAGGGAAAGGTAACAGAGTGCTCTGCACCGCTTCCTCCAGAGTTAGTTTGGATTCCCAAACGATATCGATCATTACCACCTAGCTCAGGAAGGGGGGAGCCACATGAAGCTTCTAGCTCCTCATGCCATGCACATGCTGATATAGAAGTTTCTACATGCTCTACGCCTACTCTTGTCAACACCCAACAAAAAACCGATGAGTCTACGTCTCCCCTTGTAATAGTATCGTCGGAAACCATTTCCTCCATTCGTCAATGGGAGCGTACACTACCATCTTTGCAATTGGATGTGGCCACAAGGGTCATAAAAAGCTATCTGCCCACATCACAACCTATGACCCGCTGGACAAATTGGTTCCAAGAGGCTGCAACATCATTGCAAATAATATGATCTACCCAAGGAAAGGGGGAGCATGTACTCACGCTCGACATTCTAATGCTTCCTCCTTAGCCTTCTCCCCTGACCATGTAATTGCCAAATTCAAGGGGATGTATATATATAGCTTCATACACAGAAAAGAAAAGAAAAGCAAAAAATAGTAAAAAGAGCAAGAGCACGTTAAGAGCAGAAATATCCGTATATACAATCAAGAACTAGATTGACCTGTCATAAACCTACTGATGCTATATCTGTGTTTGCAGATATGGCAGATGCACGATCATCATACACTTCATCCACTCCCACCTTTGATGAGAGGTATCATCTGTACCTTTCTCAGATATTTCACATGTGCTATCCTGTACTTGAAACTGAATGGGATCATATAGATGTACTAGCCAAAGAGGAAAATGTTGAGGAATTAGAATGGCTAATTCGCCTATTGACCATGATTGACCCCTACTCCGTAGAGGAAATATCCCCGATAGCCCAATGCTTTCCTTTTCCACAAGATGACTATCCTCGCATGGTTACATTCTTGATGAGTTTATGCGGATGGGAAAATGAAAAGGAAATATCCGACAATGATGAATGGACGGATGAAACTCATGGCACTACTGAGGTTGACTTTATTTATTTGGATGATGCGGATAGAGGCTTAGCCTTAGGGCTAGAGCCAGGACTCTATAACATCCTCTTACCGTATCCTCAGTAGTAGTGTGGTGACTGGTAGGTAGGTTAGTGTTTTCAAATTTTTTCTAGTTTGGATTTCTTAAACGAGTCTTTAATTTTTCACACTGATGTGCCTCTCGAGGTATAGTGCTTGTTGTTAGTTGGTTGTATAGGTGGAAAAGTTTGAGGTGGGTTCGCTTTCAAGTCTTGAGATAGCCGCAACACTCATACATAAATATCTCATCAAATTGCGGGCATTTTTCTCATCGAATCAAGGAGATCTCCAAAATACAGGTGTAATTCTTCCATACCCACTCTCTTTCATTTTTACTGTTCAATTAATTGCATGAACTATAATGCATGACCACATGGAAATTGTCAATGTACTACTTAGTTTTTGAAGTTGCCTGACGTGCTAGTGTGAATCATTAATGAGTTTAACCTTATTGGATATATTCTTGAGAATGCATGCAGTCTTTAGTTAACCTTGGAATACGATTGTCTTAGGTCTAGGATCAAACCATCTTAATGTTTGACACCTGGCCATGTGTGTGTTGACCTCTAGGACATAGCTTTTACCCCTTTGTCGAAAGGATGCAAGACAAATTATAGTTCAGGAGCGAAGATCAAAAGAATTTTTTTTTTAAAAAGCCTACAATAAATGGCAATACACGTATATGATGTGCTTTAATGTTGGCCTATCGCCTTATTGATACTTGGTAGGCGAGGAGTATTCTACTCCAGACCGATGCCTTGGTTGGTAGGGGGTAGCCTTGCCTAAGGTGAACTAATAGATTCCTGGATAATGCCTTGTGTTAAACATGGTACCAGGATCGATGTTAGTTGTGCCTTAGGAAGGTCGCCATTGTGAAGGTTGCGCAGGATGAGTCCATTCATTCATTGCCTAGGGATGGATATGAGATGCACACATGGAAGGAACCTTCATTTTCCAGAGACCCCAAAGACATAGGCAGTCTCGCAGCTGTACTATCCACTTCTGTGAAAATGCCATTGGGACGACAATTGCTACGCAGTTCACCAACATTGTAGGCAGACATAAAAGAATGAGTAGAGGGTGGCAGACTAAGGCCAGCAGGCCAGCAGACACTGCAGAGCAGCAGACTCAATCACCTCTAGTAGAAATAACCTTAAAACATGCAAGGGAAAGAACACCCAGAGTCGTCAAAATACCAGTTAATCAATTGGGGCATTACGAAAGTGACGACACTAATGCTACAATCCCAATTCATCATAACAGATACAAGCACTAGCTATCCTAGATGGTGGTGAGGGAGTAAGCATCATCACAAAACGATGTTGGGAAAATTGGAAAAAACTTGATCTCAAAAGAGAAGATCTTATCGTTAAAATGGTCGACAGAACATCTTCAAGACCCATTGGGCTTTTATAGAATGTGCGACTCAAACGCTTTACATTCCACTACCATCATACATTTGTGGTAATGGACTTTCTACGCCAACTAGAGTCATATGACATAATATTGGGAAGACCCTTCATGAGGGAATCCAAATTGGTGCACGATTGGGCATTATACCATGTGTATGTTTTTGAATGGACTCGCAAATTCTAAAGATGGATCTGCGAACATGGAAAGCACACCCCATGGAAGGGAAACTATTTGGTAATGATTCGGGTCACAACAACCGAGCAAACCACATCCGTACAAATATTCTAGCCCACACGGAGGAAATCTCCAAAGAGGAAGCGAAAATGTATGCATCACTTCTTCCTCCGGATTTCAGTGAAAACTGGATGCATGTGCTAGCCACCATAGATGTGATGCAACCTCGAGGAACCCAATACATGGAATCTGGGACTATTCTCACTACCTTTGTCTGTATGGTCAATTGGCAACCCATTGAGATGAATCAGAGGAGGAAGTTTCAATCATAGAAGGGACTGGAGCACAAAGCCATACTAGTTGCCCAACGCCTTAGAAGATGGCGAAAGAAAAAATGATATATCGCTCGACGAAATGCCCTGCTCTATGAAGAAAACCCATGGATGTCTAGTGGCTGAGATACCTCAAAGCTACTAAGGTACATAACGAGTTTTCTAAGAATTGGGGTGAGGAATTGAGCAAGATAACCCTTGGAAGGAAACATAACGAGTTTTCTAAGGATTGGGGTGAGGAATTGAGCAAGATATCCCTTGAAAGGAAACATAGAGAGGAAGTCACCCTTTGAGAACCGAAAACGCCTAAGCTTACGAAAGCTAGGCACCGAAACAAAGCTTTGGTAGAAGCCGAGTGAGAGGCTAAGAAGGTGATGGCTAAAACAAAAAGTGAGGATGAGGATAAACCAGACCTACTTTCAGTACCAGACTATTTCAAAACATACATAATTGACAAACGAAAAGTGGTCCGATTGATGACAAAAAGGGTTAAGGAAGATGGGTTATCCACATCATACGATGGTCCAACTTAAGTCAAGGAAATTGATATTGTAGGACCAAGGGAGGAAACCAAACCTGTTTATATCGCTAAGGACTTGACTCTGGTTGAAGAAAAGGAGCTTGTTGCTCTCCTTTAAGGACTTTAAGGATTATTTTGCCTAGAACTACAAAGAGATGAAGGGTGTACCACCTGAAGTGGTGCAACACACGATCCCAATCATGGACAGATCAAGACTAACAAGGCAAAAACCATACCAGATGAATCCTAAATATGTGGCAATTGTAAAGGAGGAAATTGATAAACTCATTGCTGCAGATTTCATCTATGAGATAGAACATACAGATTGGTTGTCACCAATCGTAATAGTGCCAAAAAAGAATGGGAAACTTAGGGTCTGTGTCGATCTCAAAAAGGTCAACATAGCTACTACGAAGGACCATTACCCATTGCTTTATATGGAACACGTTTTGGAGAGAGTAGCTGGTGAAGAAGCTTACAGTTTCTTAGATGAATTTTTAGGCTATAATCAGGTGTCTATAGCACCTGAAGACCATAATAAGATAGCCTTTAATACAATGTGGAGGACTTTTGCTTACAAAGTCATGCCTTTCAGTCTCACCAATGCCCCATCAACATTCCAACAACAATTAATGTGCACAGCCTAAGACTACTTGCAAAAGTGGTTGGAGGTATTCATTCATGATATATGTGCACACTCTTGATGGACAGAACATTTGGCTTGCTTGAGAAAAGTGTTTGAGCGATGTCAATTATATTGTATATCCTTAAACCCTTTAAAGTGCCAATTTTGGGTCAAACACGGTGTGATATTGGGACACATTGTCTCTAAGAATGGTATATCCACTGACAACATCAAAATCAAGTTGATCTTGGAGTTGCCCCCACCCACTAATTACAAAGGTGTGCAGAGATTTATGGGCCACTTTGGGTATTATCACCGCTTCATAATATTTTATGCTTAAAATCCCTGACCATTATATAAGCTCCTCATTGTCTTTGAATGGACTGAAGAATTCCTGGAAGCATATAATAGATTGAAGCAAGCACTGGCTAGTGCGCCAATTTTGAGACCACCTAACTAGGACCTTATATTTCATGTGCACATCGATGCCTCGAACTTTACTATTGGATGCGTATTGGCACATTCTTGGTGAGTTCAAATTGGACTACCCAGTCTACTTTTGAATGATGCAGAGGTGAATTATACCAGCACAGAATGAGAAGGGTTGGCCATGGTTTATGTTGTCAAGAAGTATTGACTTTACGTATTGGTGGCCAATAAATTTGTATTCTTTGTGGACCATTAGGCTTTATTATACTTGGTGAACAAGCCTTGCACCATGGGAAGAATCACATGCTGGTTGTTATTACTATTAGAATTTGACTTCACGGTCACAGAAAGAAAGGGAACACAGCATGTGTTGGCCGATCATATGTCAAGAATTCCAATGGGTGAAAGATCCCTGCCCCCTCTATACAACAAATTCTGGGGTGCTAGCAGCAGCGGAAGTAGCACTTCTTGTGCAAGGCAGAGCCTCTCACTCGGGGCCTCGCCCACGGATATCTGGACAAGAGGCTAATCCCTCGGTTCTTCCAAAACTGAACTCGAAAAAACTTCCCTCGCCCAGCAGACATAGGCGATTCCTCCAGGATATTTTATTCTAATGTAGTCAAGGTCTTCACTAACCAAACTGATCCAACCGAACTCGTAAGTCTCATGGTCAAATCAAGGAAGAGACTTGCACTTGATCATAGAGTCCAACACTTTTTTCCTCATCAAGAGGCATAGCCATTGATTCTTTTCCGTAGAACAAGGGTTATCCAAGATTTACTTCAACTATCATAACTTAACAGAATTGAGTCTCATTTTAGGGATCCATTAGTCTAGCCTAACCCCATCCAATCCCATGGGTTAGCCAACTGCCCAACCACTATAGTGATAGGATCCGTTTAAAAATTTGGTTATGTTTTGCACTGGGTACCATGGAAAAGAGTTCCCAGGCTCCCTAGCTGGAACCATAGTATCACTGATCATAATCTTTTAATGAAACCATAGTATCACTGATCATAATCCTCCAAAATATCTATGTAAGATTAAAGGTGTAAGAATCTCCCCTTCTGTTCTTGAAATTATTCCCCTCTCTGAAATAGAAGAAAGATCTTGTTTTACCCTGTTTTGGCCACCAAGAGAGAAAAAAGGTCTAGAGAGAGATAATCCAAAATTGAGATATCTTTGGATATAAAAATTCTCCTAGTGTCTAAAATGGATTCCCTTGAAACAGAAATTCAAAACGATCTTTCCAAGGTGCATTAGGAATTAATTGAAAATGTGTATAAGGGACCTTAGCCTAAGGGTCTACATTTTCAGAAATTTTTGGATTATGGTCCAATTAAGGTTCCAAGGGGCCAATTGGATTAATCCAAGTGTTGGGATGAGATAAATCCAAAAGAATAAAAGAAAATACCCAAAAATGAGTAAATTCTCACATAAGATGAAGAGTTGACAAAGTATAAAGTTTATTAGTTAAAAATTACGAGATATTACTAAAAAATGAGATATTTTAGAATAATGATGTATTTTTGACACCTTGGTAAAGGAAAGGGGGACTCTTTAGGTAGGCACCTATTTTGCATGTGTGGAAGGGTTTTTAATTTTAAAAAAATTATAATTTTTTAATCTCTCCTCTCTCTTGGATCAAACAAAATAAAAAAGGGAGCCAAACTGGTCCAAATCTTGTCAAAATTGAGTCAAACTGAATCTAAAAAATTCTAGAACCCAGTTGGACTTGGTTAGTGGCCTCCCTCACCTATAAATAAACCCTCAGTCTTTTGTAAAAAAAATATTGGAGCTATACTATGCCAGTATTATATTAAAATAATTATATTTTTTATTATCCCTTAAATTTTCCTCTCTCTTGGGAGCTTGGAGCTCTCTCTCTCTCCACAACAGCTTTTGGAGTTGCTCTTCTCCTCTTGGTGGACCAATTGATTGGTCGGGGGCTTCATTGCAATTAGAGAATCAAGCCAAACTTGGAGGTAAAATCATTTTTAATGGTTTTTTCCAATTTATCTCAATGACTTTCTTCTTCTCAACTCCTCTCAAGCTTGAGAAACTTTCTAAATAATTATTTTAATTTAAATCAAGCTTTCCCTTAAAGTATTAATTCTTAATTAAGAGAAAGTTCATCTTTATGCTTATTTGTAATGCTTTCTTAAAGTAAATCTCTCTCTCTCTAAAAGAATAGCCATCTTTATGGCTAAATCCCTTGAAAAAGGATGCTTCTTAATGATAGTCTCTTAATTTAAAGCTAAACTCTAGGCTTGATAAGCTAGAGATTAAGAAAATGGTATTTTTATGATCTTGTGTTAACAAAATAATGGTTATTTCTTTTGGATTATTTATAAGCAGTTAAAAACTTGTAACATACCCATCTTCACTAATAAAGAAATGTCCATCTAATTATGAGATTTTATGGTATAAAAATCAATAATTTTATTATTTGAGTCATTTCTACTTAGAATCTTCAAAATCTGAGCCCAAATTTGGAATCTACGTGCGATTTTACCCTAATATAGGATTTTACAGCATCCAAAACGGACACCGGATAACGCCTATATGCAAATTTCAGTCATTTTAGTTAAAATCTGCGTGCGATTTTACCCTAATATAGGATTTTACAGCATCCAAAACAGACACCGGATCATGCCTATATGCAAATTTCAGTCATTTAAGTTAAAAAAACGGTGACCTTTAAACCTTAATAAATGCACAACCGGACTTCTGATTGACAAACAGTCTGAACCCCAAAGACTAGGAGAACCTTCCGGACAAAAAAAAAAATTTCGCCCCCCGGGGCGGTCCGGCACACAAATCGAGGCGGACGTCCCAAATTTGGGTACCCCACCCCAAAATTTAGGCCATACACACTCACTAGGGTGCCCGTACGATGACCGCCCAAGAACCAAAGGATGGCCGTCCACTGTATGGTCCACGCGTACCCCTACGTGGACACCCCTGCTGCCCTAGACCAGATAAGGTACATGCGTACCACTCCTTACCCGGACAACCGACACCGTACCTTTCCCCTAGACCCATGCAGGCCACTGATCCATAGGCTTTGAGAGTACACCGTCCTTTCGTCCTTACTTTGCGCAGTGCTCGTACCCTCACCCCTCTGCTATATAAACACCCGGGGTGCTCTGCAGACGGCACGCATCTCTGTGCTACGTATGCCCTGTTGTACCATCGTCCGTCCCTGTGTAGCGTACTTGCTGTAGTACAGCCGCCCCTTGCAGCCACCCCTCTCATCACACCCCCTCATTTGCCTCTTCTCAGATAAGCTAATTTTTCTCTATCCCCCTCTTGCTAGGAGGCAGTGTCCTTAACTCTTCTTCCCCCCGTGTGAATAGACTTACAGCAGCCCTCTCAGCTCTCCTCCACATTTTTGGTTCATCTCACAATTTCCCCCCCCATTTGCGTAGACTTTAATAAGGGTTTTTTTGCCTTGAGAAAGGGTTCGTGTGTCATACTCTTTTGCTCATACGGTGAGCAAACCAACTCAAAATTCAGATTTGACTGAAGCGTTTCGATCGCAGCAGCGAGCTCTACAAGGCGACGCCTAAGATGGCCTCTTCTCGGAGATGTCAAAATATTACCTCAAGAGGAGTGCATAATAACGAGATTAGGGAAGATGCTCCCAATGCGGCTCGAGCCCTCCCTTTTCAAGCTCCTCAAGGAAATGGTGGCCAGGTTAGCTTGGTTAATTTTTAAAAGAAGAGATTTTCCTTAAATTAGTGTTAATGAATGGTATCTTTTCCTTTTAAAATGACGACATAAAAATTGTATGAAGTTACGAATTATGTGATGCTGTATTCGATAGATTGCGTTGAAATTGTTATCTTCACGAATTGTGAATGCTATATTTAATAAATTGCATTGAAGTTGTTATCTTTAGAATTCAAGATTTTTTTTTTGGCTTCAACGCTAACTCCGTTCCGTGCTTGTGTAGCTGGGCGACGTCGTTAGCAAAGCCCGGGAATGGCCCAAGGTATCCCTCATACCATTGGGAGAATAAGGATCGCCGATTTAGGCGAGAGATTATGAGGCTGCCTAGTTCTAAGGGCCCAGGCTAGTGCGGTAAATAAGCCCACCCTAGTGTGCAGACATCCCTTTGAGGGGCGGGAGGATCAAGCGATGGAGCTTGAGAGGGAGACAGGCCGACTTGAGTCCTCGCCAGCCGGCCGACGATGAGGTGTATGGTCCCGTAGGGTTATGCCCAGCATGTAGAGGCTAGAAGGCCGAACTCTAGATCATCGGCAGTATAAGAATAGGAGAGCCGGTTTGGCTTGTATGGAATTGATTCATGTATAAACTTTTTTTATAAATATATCTTATCTTTGGCATGATTGTATTGTGTAAAAAGACTGTTTTAACAAACCTTGTGAAAAAGGACCTTAATTAAGGAATATGTTTATTTATGTCAAACAGTGTGGTAGGATTAATTAGAAAACAAATTGATGCATGAGTAGGGTGGAAAGTGGGAGGATGGAACGCCCCGACGGCACCATCCTCGGACGGGTGGACCCGATTAGTCGGGTAGCTTTCCAATAGATTAGTCGGGTAGCTTTCCAATAGATTAAGTGAAAGCCCTACGCTAGATAATTAGGTTCTTGGGCAACTCTATTCTAGAAGACTAGGCCAGCGGCGGCTGTGTCTTACATAAGATGAGGAAAAAGCATTGTCTCTAGAAATCAAGTCTAGTAGTTGCCCAATTTATGATCAATTGCCCTATGGGTGATTTGATGTTTAGAAAATCACGCTCCCCCTGTGGGATAGAGCTAGGTCATATCTATGAATCGTATCCTTGAATCTCTACAGGGTCAAGGTGTCGATGAATAGGAAAATTTTCCCAAGATAAGACTTAATGGACTATCTTAAGTGTTTCTCCCATTTTAGAAGGGAGAAACCTTACAATTGGTATCAGAGCCGATCTTAGCTCCTAGGAATTGATGTTTGAATGATTGTAGGAAGAGGAAGATGCCTACTCCAAGTTTCTTGTTTTCCAATGCATCTTCGAGACTGCTAGTCGCTTCTCGAATTTCGAGTTCTGTGACACCATGGTGCAGATACTAGAGAAGATGTCCCTCCCTCATTTCTCTCGTATTCAAAGAGGATGGGGTAGAGATTTCTGGAGTCGTGGGCCGAGATACTTCTTCATCCGAGCAGATTAAATTGGAAACCTTACCACCGACCTAAAGCGGATTCGTTGGATTGAGAAGTTGAAGATGATCCGTTTATTTTGGTTCGTCGGTACCCCCAGGGCCGACACCTCGGTGACTATAGATGGGGTTCGCATACCTCAGGATTGTTGGGTGTATGACCAAGTGATGCGGATCTTACCTGTTGATAGAGTAGCTATGTTGGGATCTACCCCAATCCAGAGTCTACCACCCTTACCACCATCAGTTTTTTGAGTCCTAGAAACTATAGCGGAACCCCCATATTTCACCTATGTGGACCGCTCTACCCTTATGTCATAGTCAAGCCTAGGAATTTCCCTTAATAGCAAATAAGACTAATCGTATTAGTCTCAGATCTTTGTAATAAAACTTATCCTTGTAAATATTTGGAAATAAAATAATTTCAATGTTTTACTCTCCAAAAATAAGCGTTGTGCAAATATGAATCTTGTAATCTTAAAATTGTTTTTACAATGATGGCCAGGATGACCACCCTCCACTTCCCAATGTGCTTTACACCGATACCCAGGAGAAGAAGCTCCTGCTCAAGCAAATGCAACCTCCCTCCTTTAAAGGAGAAGGTTCAAAGGTTGAGAAGGATACTGAAGTCTGGATTGAGGCGATGGACGATTATTTCTCTGCTGCCGGCACTGGAGTAGCAAATCAGTCTATGCTCGCGCGGTTTCGTCTCATCGGAGATGCTAAACTCTGGTGGAAACAGTGGTGCCGTGACAAGGAAGTCATCACCGAGCATTCTCAAATGTGGGAAGACATCAAGCAGGCAGTGAAGGAAAGATATCTTCCCCCATCCCATGAATCCAGAAAGATGAATGAGTTTTTTAGTCTTAGGCAGTGCAGCTTAACTCTTGAGGACTACTATTCCAAATTTATCACCCTTCGGAAGTATGCCCCAGCTATCACTACTTCCCAGCAAGTGGCTCGTTTCTGCCCTAGCTATGACTACTTCCCAGCAAGTGGCTCGTTTCTCCCAAGGGCTAAATGAACCCTTAGATTCCCGCCTTGAAGCAATGAGGCCAAGCACATTACAGGATGCTCTCATACGAGCAAAGCCCCTTGTGAAAGAAATGAAGGATAACAAACCGAAGAATCAAAAGAGATCTTACCCTGAGGCAAATCTTAAAGATCAACCCTACAAGAAACCCCAACAGAATTTCCCCTACTACAACAGAGGGCGACAGGGCAACTCTTTTGTCCCCCGCTCGTATGCTGCTTCTTCCAGAGAAGGCCCTTTGTGTTTTGAGTGCAATGAGCCGGGACACTTTAGAGCCAACTGTCCCAAGATGGCAACATCATTTCCCCAAAGTAGCAGAGGAAATCAAGGCCATGGAACCCCTATCCACCAAGGTGCAAGAGGCAGTGGCTGTGGCAGAGGCCGCGGAGGAGCAGTTGCTAGGACTGCCTGTGTTAGAAGTGAAGAACCGACCTTGGAAACGGCTGAAGAAGAGCGCGCCACCGTCCATGCGATAGTAGAACACCAAGGTCCGAATAAACAATTTGGTGTAATCCAAACCCCCGCCACTCATCACAGTAAGCCATTTCAACTTGTGATTGATTGTGGCAGTACCTATTCATTCCTTTCTCCTAGGTGTTTGCAAAAATTAAACTTGGGTCAAAAAATAGCTAGAAGAATGATTGTAGAGTTAGCCAGTGGGAAAGTAGTATCTCGCCACTCTATAGGAAACCTTGATTTTGAGCTGGGTAATGAGCAAACTCATGGTCACTTTAGAGTCTTGCCATTAGGAATTTATGATGGAATCCTTGGGATGGATTGGTTAATTGCAAACAAAGCTAGCATTCATTGTAACCAGGGGAGTATCACTTTTGAAAATGAGCATGGCCAAGTAATATATGTTCAGGGGATCACAGGAAAACCTAAATCTAGGGTAGTCAAGGCAAAACATCTTCTCAAGGGAACACGTAAGGGTCAGCAAGTTTTCTTAGTCAAACTCAACAAAGTCATTGAACCTAGTATGGAGACAGAACCCTCTTGGCTCCAAGAATTCTCTGACATCTTCCCTGACGAGCTTACAGGGTTACCGCCTCCTCGAGAAGTCGATCATGAAATCAAGGTGATCCCTAGAGCTCAACCCCTCTCAAAAACTCCCTATAAAATGTCCCTTCCTGAAGCCATTGAACTTAAGGAGCAACTTTCCCAACTCATTGAACAAGGATTTGTACACCCTAGTAGCTCTCCTTGGGGAGCACCTGTTCTTTTCCAAAAAAAGAAGGACGGAACTCTCCGCCTCTGTATAGATTATCGAGGGCTAAATCAAGTCACTGTCAAGAATAAGTATCCTATCCCTCGCATCGACGAACTTCTTGACAGGCTTCATGGGGCCAAAGTCTTCTCAAAAATAGATTTGAGGTCTGGTTACTATCAGATCAAAGTCAAGGAAGCAGATATACCCAAGATAGCCTTCAATACCCGTTATGGCCACTATGAGTTTACTGTAATGTCATTCGGGTTAACCAATGCTCCTGCAACCTTCAACCGCCTAATGCAAGATATATTCCGTCCTTACTTGGATGAATTTGTGCTTGTTTTCTTTGATGACATCTTAATCTACTCCAAATCAATGGAAGAGCATGAGGAGCATGTGCGTAGAGTTCTACAATTGCTGGGCAGACACAAACTCTATGCCAAGAAGAGCAAATGTACCTTCTTTACTCACCAAATTGAGTATCTTGGATTCATTGTCTCCAAAGATGGCATTTCAGTAGACCCCACCAAGGTCAAGGATATTCTAGAATGGCCACCCCCTAAATCAGTTCGTAAAGTTCGTGGGTTTTTGGGAATCACGGGATGGTACAGGACTTTTATCAAAGATTATGCCTTGGTAGCTGCACCTTTGATGGATCTTCTTAAGAAGGATTGCAAAATAGTGTGGCTGCCAATCCATCAAAACAGTTTTGATTAGCTCAAGGTCATTATTACTTCTGCCCCAGTCCTGAAACTTCCTGATTTTGCCAAGGAATTTAAAGTGGTAAACTGATGCTAGTAGTCTAGCACTTGATGGTGTCTTAGGCCAAGAAGGAAGACCAGTTGCTTATACTTCCCGCAAGCTGAAGCAATATGAAGCAAATTATGCCACCCATGATTTGGAGCTCTTAGCAGTTGTTCATTGCCTCAAATTATGGAGACATTATCTCTTGGGGGGCAAATTCCAGCTTGTAACTGATCACAAAAGTCTAAAGTGGATCTTCACCCAGCCTAACCTCAACATGCAGCAAAGGAGATGGATTGAAATTCGACAAGAATATGATTTCGACATCAAATTCCGCCCTGGGAAAGATAATGTGGTAGCAGATGCACTTAGCCGCAAATCTTTCTTGAGTGCTATTTCAATGCCAAATAATCCCATACTAGTCAAGGTGGAAGAAGTCTCATCTCATGTTGATTTCTTTAAGGGGGGAAGGATGTAACATACCCATCTTCATTAATAAAGAAATGTCCATTTAATTATGAGGTCTTATGGTATAAAAATCAATAAATTTATTATTTGAGTCATTTCTACTTAGAATCTTCAAAATCTGAGCCCAAGTTTGGAATCTGCGCTCGATTTTACCCTAATATAGGACTTTACAGCATCCAAAACGGACACCGGATCATGCCTATATGCAAATTTCAATCATTTTAGTTAAAAACGGCGACCTTTAAACCTTAATAAATTCACGACCGGGCGTCTGATTGACGAACGGTCTGAACCCCAATGACTAGGAGAACCTCCCGGACAAAAAAAAATTTTTGCCCCCCGAGGTGATTCGGCACGCAAATTGAGGCGAGCGCCCCAAATATGGGTGTCCCGCCCCAAAATTTGGGTCGTACACACTCACTAGGGTGCCCGTACGATGATCACCCAAGAACCAAAGGACGGTCGCCCACTGTATGGTCCACGCGTACCCCTACGTGGACACCCATGCTGCCCTAGACCAGATAAGGTACATGCGTACCACTCCTTACCCGGACAACCGACACCGTACCTTTCCCCTAGACCCATGCAGGCCACTGATCCATAGGCTTTGACGGTACACCGTCCTTTCGTCCTTGCTTTGCGCAGTGCCCGTACCCTCACCCCTCTACTATATAAACACCCGACGTGCTCTACAGACGGCACGCATCTCTGTGCTGCGTATGCCCTGTTGTACCGCCGTCCGTCCCTGTGTAGCATACTTGTTGTAGTATAGCTGCCCCTTGCAGCCACCCCTCTCATCACCAGCCACCCCTCTCATCACCAGCCGCCCCTTACAGCCACCCCTCTCATCACACCCCCTCATTTGCCTCTTCTCAGATAAGCTAATTTTCCTCCACTCTTGCTAGGAGGCAGTGTCCTTAACTCTTCTCCCCCCCGTGTGAATAGACTTACAGCAGCCCTCTCAGCTCTCCTCCACGTTTTTGGTCTTAAGGACATCTCACAATTCCCCCCATTTGCGTAGACTTTAATAAGGGTTTTTTGCCTTAAGAAAGGGTTCGTGCGTCATACTCTTTTGCTCATACGGTGAGCAAACCAACTCAGAATTCAGATCCGATTGAAGCGTTTCGATCGCAACAGAGAGCTCTACAAGGCGACGCCTAAGATGGCCTCTTCTCGGAGACGTCAAAATATTGCCTAAAGAGGAGCGCGCAATAACGAGATTAGGGAAGATGCTCCCAATCGGCTCCAACCCTCCCTTTTCAAGCTCCTCAAGGAAATGGTGGCCAGGTTAGCTTGGTTAATTTTTAAAAGAAGAGATTTTTCTTAAATTAGTGTTAATGAATGGTATCTTTTCCTTTTAAAATGACGACATAAAAATTAGTGTTAATGAATGGTATCTTTTCCTTTTAAAATGACGACATAAAAATTGTATGAAGTTGCGAATTATGTGATGCTGTATTCGATAAATTGCGTTGAAATTGTTATCTTCACGAATTGTGAATGCTATATTTAATAAATTACATTGAAGTTGTTATCTTTAGAATTCAAGATTTTTTTGGCTTCAACGCTAACTCCGTTCCGTGCTTGTGTAGCCGGGCGACGTCATTAGCAAAGCCCGAAAATGGCCCAAGGTATCCCTCATACCATTGGGAGAATAAGGATCGCCGATTTAGGCGACGTCGTTAGCAAAGCCCGAAAATGGCCCAAGGTATCCCTCATACCATTGGGAGAATAAGGATCGCCGATTTAGGCGAGAGATTATGAGGCTGCCTAGTTCTGAGGGCCCAGGCTAGTGCGGTAAATAAGCCCACCCTAGTGTGCAGACATCCCTCTGAGGGGCGGGAGGATCAAGCGATGGAGCCTGAGAGGGCGACAGGCCGGCTTGAGTCCTCGCCAGCGGCCGACGATGAGGTGTATGGTCCCGTAGGGTTATGCCCAGCATGTAGAGGCTGGAAGGCTGAATTCTAGATCATCGGCAGTATAAGAATAAGAGAGTCGGTTTGGCTTGTATGGAATTGATTCATGTATAAACTTTTTTTTATAAATATATCTTGTCTTTGGCATGATTGTATTGTGTAAAAAGGCTGTTTTAACAAACCTTGTGAAAAAGGGCCTTAAGTAACGAATATATTTATTTATGTCAAACAGTGTGGTAGGATTAATTAGAAAACAAATTGATGCGTGAGTAGGGTGGAAAGTGGGAGGATGGAACGCCCCGATGGCACCATCCTACGGACGGGTGGACCCGATTAGTCGGATAGCTTTCCAACAGATTAAGTCCCTACGCTAGATAATTAGGTTCTTGGGCAACTCTATTCTAGAAGACTAGGCCAGCGGCTATGCCTTGCATAAGATGAGGAAAAAAGCGTTGTCTCTAGAAATCAAGTCTAGTAGTTGCCCAATTTATGATCAATTGCCCTATGGGTGATTTGATGTTTAGGAAATCACGCTCGCCCTGTGGGATAGAGCTAGGTCATACCTATGAATCGTATCCTTGAATCTCTACAGGGTCAAGGTGTCGATGAATAGGAAATTTTTCCCAAGATAAGACTTAGTGGACTATCTTAAGTGTTTCCCCCATTTTAGAAGGGAGGAATCTTACAAAACTACTTTGATTGATTCTAAATGAGAAATAGATTATCCTATCAATTTGGAAAAAGAGAAATAATGGAATTAGCTTAATCTAGTGGGATAATCGTAAATAAGTTTATGATTATGGTTAAAATTATGATTTAAATTCATAATTGGATTTTAAGCATAAAAGAGGAACTACTATCATATTTTCATTACAAGAAAATTTGAGAATTATCAGTAATAGCAGCGAAGATATGGTAAAATTTTTAGAAAATAATACATATCTTATTTTTATGCATAATGCTAAAAGAGGACTTTCTACCATATTCTAGGATTGGACATCCTATGTAAAAAGAATGATTTTCATCATATTCATGAGAAATATTTTTTTTGTAATTATGCATAATTAATTGATTATGAGAAAAGAGTAAATTTTGGTAAATTTATTTTTATACAAAAAGAGGAATTCCCATGATATTTGAGATCCAAGTAATTAAATGATAAAAGAGGAATTTTTGGTAAATTTATTTTATGCAAAAAGAGAAATTTCCATGATAATTGAGATCTAAGAAATTAAATGGTAAAAGAGGAATTTTTGGCATAATTCAAATTATGAGTATTTATCAAAAGTGAAATTTTGAGCATTATTAATTTTATTGGAAAATATGGATAGAATTGATTTTTGTAAATCCCATGAATCTTTTACTCAAAAAGAAGAATATTGAATATATTTCACTTGAGAAATTTGAGAAAGAATATGAAAATATCCATCGAGAAAAGGTACCTTTAACTAGGGCAAGCAATTGGCAGAAACTTAGAAAAGTCCCATCGGTGTATCGAAAGTAGAAAACGGTACTAAATGTGAATGCGATGTGATAAGATGTGAATGCGATGTGATAAGATGTGAGTGCGATGTGAGTGGATGTGATGAGATGTAAATAGATGTGGATGTGAATGTGATGAGATGTGATGATCTGTGAAAGGTTGTGATGTAATGTAAATAGATGTGGATGTGAATGTGATGAGAAGTGAATAAGATGTGATGATATGTGAAAGGATGTGATGTGATGTAAATAGATGTGGATGTGAATGTGATGAGATGTGAATAAGATGTGATGATATGTGAAAGGATGTGATGTGAAGTAAATGGATGAGAATGAGATGTGATGTGATAGATGTGCATGTGAATGAATGGATGGATGTGGATAGATGTACATGTGAATGAATGGATGGATGTGGATAGATGTGAATGTGAATGAATGCATGAATGTGGATAGATGTGCATGTGAATGAATGGATGAATGTGAATGTGAATGAATGGATGGATGTGGATAGATGTGCATGTGAATGAATGGATGGATGTGGATGGGTGTGAATGTGAATGAATGGATGGATGTGGATAGATGTGCATGTGAATGAATGGATGGATGTGAATGTGAATGAATGGATGGATGTGGATGAATGTGATGAGATGTGATGAGATATGGATAGATGTGGATGTGATGTAATGTGGATGGAATGAATGAGATGTGATGTGGATAGATGTGGACGTGATGTAATGTGGATGGAATGAATGTGATGTAATGTGGATGTAATGAATGTGATGTGATATGGATGGAATGAATGTGATGTGATAAGGATAGATGTGGATGGAATATATGTGCTATGATGTGGATGCAATGAATGTGATGGATGTGAATGGGTGTGATGGATGTGAATGGGTGTGATGGATGTGGGTGTGATGGATGTGAATGATGAGATATGAATGGATGTGATGTGATATAAATATGATATGATGAGATGTAAATGAATGTGAATGTGATGTGATGAGACGTGAATGGATGAGATGTGGATTTGAATGAATATAAATGGATGTGATGTAATGTGAATGGATGGATGAGATGTAAGGTGGATGAATGTGATATGATGTGGATCTAGGTAGATGTGAATGGATGAGATGGATGAGATGTGATATGATGTGAATGGATGAGATGTGATGTGATATGATGTGGATCTAGGTAGATGTGAATGGATGAGATGTGATGTGAATGGATGTGATGTGGATATGGGTAGATGTGAATGGATGAGATGTGATGTGGATATGGGTAGATGTGCATAGATGTGATGAGATGTAATATGATGTGATTGGATGAGAATGGATGAAGACGATGAGAATACATATGACTGGATGTGGAATAAGCAATGTGAATTGATGTAGAAGAATGTGGAATAACAAGAAATGATGTGGAACAATGTGGAAAGATGAGAGTTCGTTAGAAACTGTATTTATGGTAAATGACTGTTTTATGTCAAGAATGCTGGGGAAGCATTTTGACCATCTTATGAATAAGGTCGTGGTGGAGACCTAAGTGATAAAGTTGCAACAGCTGAGACAAAGAGTCAACGGAGGATGTCTCGTGTGGTGAGTTTCCGGTACGGTGGATGAGGGACCAAGGAAGCGGCCTATGAGTGAAGCGCTAGGTGACTTGCGAAGGAGCCTAGAGGGAGCTGAGCATATGGTGCTCGGGCTCTGGGTCGCCGAAGATACCCATGCGTGCATCAGGGAAGAAAATGGAATAAGGAGTTAGAGTTGTTTTCTCAACTTGCGCATGGATGTGGTTGATTGGCCTTGCTGGTCCTCAACGGATGAGTCTCTTGGTTGATCTTGCTGATCTTCAATGGAGAGTCCATCTGGATTTTCTTATGTGATTATATTTTCGGGTACTATGAGCTAGGAACTATTGAAAAGAACCTTGAGTGAATAAGTGGTGAGCGTTCTAGTTACCAATGATGCCATAGGTACACCGATGAAGGAATGATTGTAAATTGGAATTAAAGCTAGATTGAAAGGTCCTTCCCCCCTCCACGCAATGAATTCCGGGGTGCTAGCAGCGAAAGTAGCACTTCTTGCATAGGGCAGAACCTCTTACTCGGGGCCTCGCCCACGGATATTTGAACAAGAGACTAATCCCTCGATTCTTCCAAAACCGACGAACCTGAAAAAAACTTCCCTCGCCTAGCAGACATAGGCGATTTCTCCAGGATATTTTTATTCTAACGTAGTCAAGAGCCTTAACTAACCAAACTGATCCGACTGAACCTGTAAGTCACATGGTCAAATCAAGGAAGAGACTTGCACTTGGATCATAGAGACCAATGCTTTTTTCCTCATCAAGAGGCACAACCGTTGATTCTTTTCCATACAACAAAGACTATCCGGGATTTACTTCATCTATCGTAACATAACAGAATTGAGTCTCATTTTAGAGATCCATTAGTCCAGCCTAATCCTATCCAATCCCATGGGTTAGCCAACCACCCAACCACTATAGTGATAGGATCCATTAGTCCAGCCTAATCCTACCCAATCCCATGGGTTAGCCAACCACTATAGTGATAGGATCCATTTCGAAATTTGGTTATGTTTTGTCTCGGGTACCAAGGAAAAGAGTTCCTAGGGCCCCTAGCCGGCGCTTCAAGCAAACTTCAACATAGTCACACCACTTACACCACTTCAAGCAAACTTCAAGATAGTCACACCACTTACACACCCAATATGAAATTGCCTGTTTCACAGATTCAAGTGTCTTTAAAACAATCTTTTAATGAAACCATAGTATCACTGATCATAATCCTCCAAAATATCCTGCTTGAATTCTAATTTCCAATCATTCCTTCATCGGTGTACCTATGGCATCATTGGCAACCAGAACGCTCACCACCTGTCCACTCAGGGGCCTTTTCAATAGTTCCTAGCTCATAGTACCCAGCAATATAATCATATAAGAAAATCCAAATGGACTCTCTGTTGAAGATCAGCAAGATCAACCAACAGATCCATATAAAAGAGCCATGGACTCAACTAGATCCATGCCCGAGTTCAGAAAAAAACTCTAGCTCCTTGTTCCAATTTTCTTCCTCGACGCATGTGTGGGTATCTTCGGCGACCAAGAGCCCGAGCACCGTATGGTCAACACCCTCTAGGCTCCTTCGTAGGTCACCTAGCACTTCACTCATAGGCCGCTCCCTTGGTCCCTCATCCACCGTACCGGAAGCTCACCATTTAAATCGAACCGAGGCTGGTCAAGACCAACCTTGCTACGTGAGACGTCCTCCTCCATTGACTCTCCGTCAGCAGCTGTTGCAACTTTATCACCACGACCTCATTCACAAGATGGTCAAAATGCTTCCCCAGCATTCTTGACATAAAACAGGCCATAAATACAGTTTCTAACGAACTCTCATCTTTCCACATTGTTCCACATTGTTCCCCAGCATTCTTGACATAAAACAGGCCATAAATACAGTTTCTAACGAACTCTCATCTTTCCACATTGTTCCACATCATTTCTTGTTATTCCACATTCTTCTACATCAATTCACATTGCTTATTCCACACCCAGTCATATGTATTCCCATCGTCTTCATCCATTCTCATCCAATCACATCATATTACATCTCATCACATTTATCCACATCTACCCATATCCACATCACATCTCATCCATTCACATCTACCCATAACCACATCACATCCATTCACATCACATCTCATCCATTCACATCTACCTAGATCCACATCATATCACATCATATCTCATCCATTCACATCACATCTCATCCATCTCATCCATTCACATCTACCTAGATCCACATTGTATCACATTCATCCACCTTACATCTCATCCATCCATTCACATTACATCACATCCATTTATATTCATTCAAATCCACATCTCATCACATCCATTTATATTCATTCAAATCCACATCTCATCACATCACATCCAAAATTTGGGCCGTACACACTCACTAGGGTGCCCGTACGATGACCGCCCAAGAACCAAAGGATGGCCATCCACTGTATGGTCCACGCGTACCCCTACGTAAACACCCATGCTGCCCCAGACCAGATAAGGTACATGCGTACCACTCCTTACCCGGACAACCAACACCGTACCTTTCCCCTAGACCCATGCAGGCCACTGATCCATAGGCTTTGACAGTACACCGTCCTTTCGTCCTTACTTTGCGCAGTGCCCGTACCCTCACCCCTCTGCTATATAAACACCCGGGGTGCTCTGCAGACGGCACGCATCTCTATGTTACGTATGCCCTGTTGTACCACCGTCCGTCCCTGTGTAGCATACTTGCTGTAGTACAGGCGCCCCTTGCAGCCACCCCTCTCATCACACCCCCTCATTTGCCTCTTCTCAGATAAGCTAATTTTCCTCCATCCCCCTCTTGCTAGGAGGCAGTGTCCTTAACTCTTCTCCCCCCCGTGTGAATAGACTTACAGCAGCCCTCTCAGCTCTCCTCCACGTTTTTGGTCTTAAGGACATCTCACAATCCCCCCCATTTGTGTAGACTTTAATAAGGGTTTTTTTGCCTTAAGAAAGGGTTCGTGCGTCATACTCTTTTGCTCATACGGTGAGCAAACAAACTCAAAATTCAGATCCAACCAAAGCGTTTTGATCGTAGCAGCGAGCTCTACAAGGCGACGCCTAAGATGGCCTCTTCTGGGAGATGTCAAAATATTGCCTCAAGAGGAGTGCGCAATAACGAGATTAGGGAAGATGCTCCCAATGCGGCTCCAGTCCTCCCTTTTCAAGCTCCTCAAGGAAATGGTGGCCAGGTTAGCTTGGTTAATTTTTAAAAGAAGAGATTTTCCTTAAATTAGTGTTAATGAATGGTATCTTTTCCTTTTAAAATGACGACATAAAAATTGTATGAAGT
Organism: Cibotium barometz; assembly: GCF_041138505.1. Classification (NCBI taxonomy): domain Eukaryota; kingdom Viridiplantae; phylum Streptophyta; class Polypodiopsida; order Cyatheales; family Cibotiaceae; genus Cibotium; species Cibotium barometz. Next base: position 7,792,819 of record NC_141104.1, on the reverse strand, counting down.
TACGAATTATGTGATGCTGTATTCGATAAATTGCGTTGAAATTGTTATCTTCATGAATTGTGAATGCTATATTTAATAAATTGCATTGAAGTTGTTATCTTTAGAATTCAAGATTTTTTTTGGCTTCAACGCTAACTCCGTTCCGTGCTTGTGTAGTCGGGCGGCGTCATTAGCAAAGCCCGGGAATGGCCCAAGACTGCTAGTCACTCCTCGAATTTCGAGTTCTGCGACACCATGGTGCAGATACTAGAGAAGATGCATTAGGAAGTGAATGGGGTCTTCTTGGGCCCTTTAATTTGCCCAAGCCTAATCAAGGTGATTAAGGAATAGCCAAATGGGGGGTTGCCATGTGGACTGAAACGTTGGGTTTGTAAGAGAGGTGTAAGAGTGGTCAAAGGGTGCACTTTTCCCCCCAAAAGGGGGGAGGCAATTTTACAATTTTCGGACCTCCATAACTTCTACATACAAGCTCCGATTTGAGCGAAGATTATAGATCCGTGATCTACGCATCAAGAGCTTTCCATAGATATGTTACATGATATGGTTTTGTCAGATTTTAAATTCCATTTTCTCCCCAAAATTCAAATTCGAATAAAGTAGCCGTTTTGAAGCTTCTAATTAGAAAACGTTTCTTCTTAAGAGAAAAGGTTTGACTCCTTAAACTGCCAAATAAAAGGGCCCAAGAAGCCTTCCATTGAGGTCCTAATGTCCCTCCCTCATTTCTCTCGTATTCAAAGAGGATGGGGTAGAGATTTCTGGAGTCGTGGGCCGAGATACTTCTTCATCCGAGCAGATTAAATTGGGAACCTTACCACCGACCTAAAGCGGATTTGTTGGATTGAGAAGTTGAAGATGATCCGTTTATTTTGGTTCGTCGGTACCCCCAGGGCCGACACCTCGATGACTATAGATGGGGTTCGCATGCCTCAGGATCGTTGGGTGTATGACCAAGTGATGCGGATCTTACCTGCTGCTGATAGAGTAGTTGTGTTGGGATCTACCCCAATCCAGAGTCTACCACCCTTACCATCAGTTTTTAGAGTCCTAGAAACTACAGCGGAACCCCCATATTTCACCTATGTGGACCGCTCTACCCTTATGTCATAGTCAAGCCTAGGAATTTTCCTTAATAGCAAATAAGACTAATCGTATTAGTCTCAGATCTTTGTAATAAAACTTGTCCTTGTAAATATTTGGAAATAAAATAATTTCAATGTTTTACTCTTCAAAAATAAGCGTTGTGCAAATATGAATCTTGTAATCTTAAAATTATTTTTACAATGATGGCCAGGACGACCACCCTCCACTTCCCAATGTGCTTTACACCGATACCCAGGAGAAGAAGCTCCTGCTTAAGCAAATGCAACCTCCCTCCTTTAAAGGAGAAGGTTCAAAGGTTGAGAAGGATGCTGAAGTCTGGATTGAGGCGATGGACGATTATTTCTCTGTTGTTGCCGGCACTAGAGTAGCAAATCAATCTATGCTCGTGCGATTTCGCCTCATCGGAGATGCTAAACTCTGGTGGAAACAGTGGTGCCGTGACAAGGAAGTCACCGAGCATTCTCAAACGTGGGAAGACATCAAGCAGGCAGTGAAGGAAAGATATCTTCCCCCATCCCATGAATCCATAAAGATGAATGAGTTTTTTAGTCTTAGGCAGTGCAGCTTAACTCTTGAGGACTACTATTCCAAATTTATCACCCTTTGGAAGTATGCCCTAGCTATGACTACTTCCCAACAAGTGGCTCATTTCTGCCAAGGGCTAAATGAACCCTTAGATTCCCGCCTTGAAGCAATGAGGCCAAGCACATTACAGGATGCTCTCATACGAGCAAAGCCCCTTGTGAAAGAAATGAAGGATAACAAACTGAAGAATCAAAAGAGATCTTACCCTGAGGCAAATCTTAAAGATCAACCCTACAAGAAACCCCAACAGAATTTCTCCTACTACAACAGAGGGCGACAGGGCAACTCTTTTGTCCCCCGCTCGTATGCTGCTTCTTCCAGAGGAGGCCCTCTGTGTTTTGAGTGCAATGAGCTGGGACACTTTAGAGCCAACTGCCCCAAGATGGCAACATCATTTCCCCAAAGTAGCAGAGGAAATCAAGGCCGTGGAACCCCTATCCACCAAGGTGCAAGAGGCAGTAGCCGTGGCAGAGGCCGCGGAGGAGCAGTTTCTAGGACTTCCTGTGTTATAAGTGAAGAACCGACCTTGGAAACGGCTGAAGAAGAGCGCGCCACCGTCCATGCGGGAGTAGAACACCAAGGTCCGAATAAACAATTTGGTGTAATCCAAACCCCCGCCACTCATCACACTAAGCCATTTCAACTTTTGATTGATTGTGGCAGTACCCATTCATTCCTTTCTCCTAGGTGTTTGCAAAATCATAAAATCGAGGTGATCCCTGGAGCTCAACCCGTCTCAAAAACTCCCTATAAAATGTCCCTTCCTGAAGCCATTGAACTTAAGGAGCAACTTTCCCAACTCATTGAACAAGGATTTGTACGCCCCAGTAGCTCTCCTTGGGGAGCACCTGTTCTTTTCCAAAAAAAGAAGGACAGAACTCTCCGCCTCTGCATAGATTATCGAGGGCTAAATCAAGTCACTGTCAAGAATAAGTATCCTATCCCTCGCATCGACGAACTTCTTGACAGGCTTCATGGGGCCAAAGCCTTCTCAAAAATAGATTTGAGGTCTGGTTACTATCAGATCAAAGTCAAGGAAGTAGATATACCTAAGACAGCCTTCAATACCCGTTATGGCCACTATGAGTTTACTGTAATGTCATTCGGGTTAACCAATGCTCCTGCAACCTTCAACCACCTCTAATGCAAGATATATTCCGTTACTTGGATGAATTTGTGCTTGTTTTCTTTGATGACATCTTAATCTACTCCAAATCAATGGAAGAGCATGAGGAGCATGTGCATAGAGTTCTGCATTTGCTGCGCAGACACAAACTCTATGCCAAGAAGAGCAAATGTACCTTCTTCACTCACCAAATTGAGTATCTTGGATTCATTGTCTCCAAAGATGGCATTTCAGTAGACCCCGCCAAGGTCAAGGATATTCTAGAATGGCCACCCCGTAAATCAGTTTGTGAAGTTCGTGGGTTTTTGGGAATCACGGGATGGTATAGGATTTTTATCAAAGATTATGCCTTGGTAGCTGCACCTTTGATGGATCTTCTTAAGAAGGATTGCAAAATAGTGTGGCTGCCAATCCATCAAAACAATTTTGATCAGCTCAAGGTCATTATTACTTCTACCCCAGTCCTGAAACTTTCTGATTTTGCCAAGGAATTTAAAGTGGTAACTGATGCTAGTAGTCTAGCACTTGGTGGTGTCTTAGGCCAAGAAGGAAGACCAGTTGCTTATACTTCCCACAAGCTGAAGCAATATGAAGCAAATTATGCCACCCATGATTTGGAGCTCTTAGCAGTTGTTCATTGCCTCAAATTATGGAGACATTATCTCTTGGGGGGCAAATTCCAGCTTGTAACTGATCACAAAAGTCTAAAGTGGATCTTCAACTAGCCTAACCTCAACATGCAGCAAAGGAGATGGATTGAAATTCTACAAGAATATGATTTCGACATCAAATTCCGCCCCTGGGAAAGATAATGTGGTAGCAGATGCACTTAGCTGCAAATCTTTCTTGAGTGCTATTTCAATGCCAAATAATCCCATACTAGTCAAGGTGGAAGAAGTCTCATCTTATGATCCAGATTATCAAAGAATGATGAAGTTAGTAGAAGAAGGGGGAAATTCAGAAAAAGAGAAGAATCTAATCAAGGGATACTCCACTCACGAAGGAAACCTCTACTTCAATCACAAGCTATGTATCCCTAAGGATCCTACTTTAAAGAAACTAATCCTCCATGAAGCTCATGATAGCCCTGCTGTGCAGAACACCCAGGCTATGCAAAAACATTAAATGCCGTAAGAAGGAGCTTTCATTGGCAGGCTTGAAAAATGATGTCCTTCGGTACTTGAAGCAATGTCTCTCATGCCAAAGGATCAAAGCTGAAAGAGTCAAGATGCCTGGAAAACTTCAACCCTTAGATATTCCCCAAATGAAGTGGGAGTGCATTAGTATGGATTTTGTCACAAGTCTCCCCACACTGTTCAAGGAGGATATGACTCCATTCTGGTAGTAGTGGACTTACTTACCAAAGTAGCTCACCTTATACCAGCGAAGAAGACCTTCAAAGCTTCTGATGTTGCTCGAGTATTCATCAAGGAAGTCCTCAAACTTCATGGTCTCCCAAAAAGGATAGTAAGTGATCAAGATTCTAACTTCACTTCAAAATTTTGGCAGTCCTTATTTCAAGCCCTGGGAACTCAACTTTGCTTTAGCACAGCTTATCATCCAGAGACCGATGGCCAGACTGAGAGAGTCAATCAAGTAATTGAAGACATTCTCAGAGCATACTGTGGACGGGAACCAAGAAGGTGGATTCAATACCTTCCTCTGGTAGAATTTGCCTACAATGCGTCTTATCATCAAAGCATAGGAATGTCTCCATTCAAGGCACTCTATGGGCAAGAATGCATTTCTCCTTTAAATTTCTCTGATCCAACCATGAGTTGAGGCATCCAGGAAAATGCTCAAAGAAATGAAGGAACAAACCAAGGCAATCCAAAAGGATATTAAAGCTGCCCAAGATCGACAAAAGCATTATGCTGACAACAAGAGGTCTGAAAGGATCTTCAAGGAAGGAGACAGAGTTCTTCTACGAGTGCGACCCAAACGAAGTTCTCTATCACTTGGGAAATATAAGAAGCTCATTCCTAGGTATTGTGGTCCCTATACAGTTATCAAGTGTCTAGGTAAAAGTGCCTATAAACTCCAACTCCCAACCCATATCAAAGTCCACAATGTATTTCATGTAAGTTTGTTAAAACCATATGTACCCAGTCTCGATCATATTCTTGATGATGATCAAGTTGTAATCCCTACTCAAGGAGTCCTTGAATTACAGCCCAATAGCATCATAGATTCTAGGGAAAGGCAACTCCAAAATAGAACTCTTGTAGAACATCTAGTACAGTGGAAAGATTACCCTGAAGAAGATGCAACTTGGGAAGATGAAGCTACACTCTTAAAGGATTATCCCCAATTCATGACGAGATGAGGACATCTCGATTTCTTTAAGGAGGGAAGGATGTAACATACCCATCTTCACTAATAAAGAAATGTCCATCTAATTATGAGGTTTTATGGTATAAAAATCAATAAATTTATTATTTGAGTCATTTCTACTTAGAATCTTCAAAATCTGAGCCCAAATTTGGAATTTGTGCGCGATTTTACCCTAATATAGGATTTTACAACATCGAAACGGACACCGGATCACGCCTATACGCAAATTTCAATCATTTTAGTTAAAAAACGACGACCTTTAAACCTTAATAAATGCATGACCGGGCATCTGATTGACGAACGGTCTGAACCCCAACGACCAGAAGAACCTCCTGGACAAAAAAAATTTTCGCCCCTCGGGGCGGTCCGGCACGCAAATCGAGGCGGGCGTCCCAAATTTGGGTACCCGTCCCAAAATTTGGGCCGTACACACTCACTAGGGTGCCCGTACGATGACCGCCCAAGAACCAAAGGACGACCGCCCACTGTATGGTCCACGCGTACCCCTACGTGGACACCCATGCTGTCCCAGACCAGATAAGGTACATGCGTACCACTCCTTACCCGGACGACCGACACCGTACCTTTCCCCTAGACCCATGCAGGCCACTGATCCATAGGCTTTGACGGTACACCGTCCTTTCGTCCCCTTGCTTTGCGCAGCGCCCGTACCCTCACCCCTCTGCTATATAAACACCCGGGGTGCCCTACAGACGGCACGCATCTCTGTGCTGCGTATGCCCTGTTGTACCGCCGTCCGTACCTGTGTAGCGTACTTGCTGTAGTACAGCCGCCCCTTGCAGCCACCCTTCTCATCACACCCCCTCATTTGCCTCTTCTCAGATAAGCTAATTTTCCTCCACTCTTGCTAGGAGGCAGTGTTCTTAACTCTTCTCCCCCCGTGTGAATAGACTTACAGTAGCCCTCTCAGCTCTCCTCCACATTTTTGGTCTTAAGGACATCTCACAATCCCCCCCCCATTTGCGTAGACTTTAATAAGGGTTTCTTGCCTTAAGAAAGGGTTCGTGCGTCATACTCTTTTGCTCATACGGTGAGCAAACCAACTCAGAATTCAGATCCGACTGAAGCATTTCGATCGCAACAGCGAGCTCTACAAGGCGACGCCTAAAATGGCCTCTTCTCGGAGACGTCAAAATATTGCCTGAAGAGGAGCGCGCAATAACGAGATTAGGGAAGATGCTCCCAATCGGCTCCAACCAGGTCCCTTTTCAAGCTCCTCAAGTGGCCAGGTTAGCTTGGTTAATTTTTAAAAGAAGAGATTTTCCTTAAATTAGTGTTAATGAATGGTATCTTTTCCTTTTAAAATGACGACATAAAAATTGTATGAAGTTACGAATTATGTGATGCTGTATTCGATAAATTGCGTTGAAATTGTTATCTTCACGAATTGTGAATGCTATATTTAATAAATTGCATTGAAGTTGTTATCTTTAGAATTCAAGATTTTTTTTGGCTTCAACGCTAACTCCGTTCCATGCTTGTGTAGCCGGGCGGCGTCGTTAGCAAAGCCCGGGAATGGCCCAAGGTATCCCTCATACCATTGGAAGAATAAGGATCGCCGATTGAGACGAGAGATTATGAGGCTGCCTAATTCTGAGGGCCCAGGCTAGTGCAGTAAATAAACCCACCCTAGTGTGCAGACATCCCTCTGAGGGGTGGGAGGATCAAGCGATGGAGCCTGAGAGGGCGACAGGCCGGCTTGAGTCCTCGCCAGCGGCGGCCGACGATGAGGTGTATGGTCCCGTAGGGTTACGCCCAGCATGTAGAGGCTGGAAGGCCGAATTCTAGATCATCGGCAGTATAAGAATAGGAGAGCCGGTTTGGCTTGTATGGAATTGATTCATGTATAAACTTTTTTTATAAATATATCTTGTCTTTGGCATGATTGTATTGTGTAAAAAGGCTGTTTTAACAAACCTTGTGAAAAAGGACCTTAATTAAGGAATATGTTTATTTATGTCAAACAGTGTGGTAGGATTAATTAGAAAACAAATTGATGCATGAGTAGGGTGGAAAGTGGGAGGATGGAACGCCCCGACGGCACCATCCTACGGACGGGTGGACTCGATTAGTCGGGTAGCTTTCCAACAGATTAAGTGAAAGTCCTACACTAGATAATTAGGTTCTTGGGAACTCTATTCTAGAAGACTAGGCCAGCGGGGCGGCTGTGCCTTGCATAAGATGAGGAAAAAAGCGTTGTCTCTAGAAATCAAGTCTAGTAGTTGCCCAATTTATGATCAATTGCCCTATGGGTGATTTAATGTTTATAAAATCACGCTCCCCCTGCGGGATAGAGCTAGGTCATACGTATGAATCGTATCCTTGAATCTCTACAGGGTCAAGGTGTCGATGAATAGGAAATTTTTTCCAAGATAAGACTTAGTGGACTATCTTAAGTGTTTCCCCCATTTTAGAAGGGAGGAACCTTACAAAACTACTTTGATTGATTCTAAATGAGAAATAGATTATCCTATCAATTTGGAAAAAGAGAAATAATGGAATTAGCTTAATCTAGTGGGATAATTCAAATAAGTTTATGATTATGGTTAAAATTATGATTTAAATTCATAATTGGATTTTAAGCATAAAAGAGGAACTACTATCATATTTCCATTACAAGAAAAATTAAGAATTATCAGTAATAGCAGCAAAGATATGGTAAAATTTTTAGAAAATAATACATATCTTATTTTTATGCATAATGCTAAAAGAGGACTTTCTACCATATTCTAGGATTGGACATCCTATGCAAAAAGAATGATTTTTATCATATTCATGAGAAATAATTTTTTTGTAATTATGCATAATTAATTGATTATGAGAAAAGAGTAAATTTTGGTAAATTTATTTTCATACAAAAAGAGGAATTCCCATGATATTTGAGATCCAAGTAATTAAATGGTAAAAGAGAAATTTTTGGTAAATTTATTTTATGCAAAAAGAGGAATTTCCATGATAATTGAAATCCAAGAAATTAAATGGTAAAAGAGGAATTTTTGGCATAATTCAAATTATGAGTATTTATCAAAAGTGGAATTTTGAGCATTATTAATTTTATTGGAAAATATGGGTAGAATTGATTTTTGTAAATCCCATGAATCTTTTACTCAAAAAGAAGAATATTGAATATATTTCACTTGAGAAATTTGAGAAAGAAAATGAAAATATCCATCGAGAAAAGGTACCTTTAACTAGGCCAAGCAATTGGCAGAAACTTAGAAAAGTCCCATCGGTGTATCGAAAGTAGAAAACGGTACTAAATGTGAATGCGATGTGATAAGATGTGAATGCGATGTGATAAGATGTGAGTGCGATGTGATGAGATGTGAATGCGATGTGATGAGATGTGAGTGGATGTGATGAGATGTGATGTGATGTAAATAGATGTGGATGTGAATGTGATGAGATGTGATGATATGTGAAAGGTTGTGATGTAATGTAAATAGATGTGGATGTGAATGTGATGAGATGTGAATAAGATGTGATGATATGTGAAAGGATGTGATGTGATGTGTGTAAATAGATGTGGATGTGAATGTGATGAGATGTGAATAAGATGTGATGATATGTGAAAGGATATGATGTGAAGTAAATGGATGAGAATGAGATGTGATGTGATAGATGTGCATGTGAATGAATGGATGGATGTGGATAGATATGCATGTGAATGAATGGATGGATGTGAATGTGAATGAATGGATGGATGTGGATAGATGTGCATGTGAATGAATGGATGGATGTGGATGGGTGTGAATGTGAATGGATGGATGGATGTGGATAGATGTGCATGTGAACGAATGGATGGATGTGAATGTGAATGAATGAATGGATGTGTATAGATGTGAATGTGAATGAATGGATGAATGTGGATAGATGTGCATGTGAATGAATGGATGGATGTGAATGTGAATGAATGGATGGATGTGGATGAATGTGATGAGATGTGATGAGATATGGATAGATGTGGATGGAATGAATGAGATGTGATGTGGATAGATGTGGACGTGATGTAATGTGGATGGAATGAATGTGATGTAATGTGGATGGAATGAATGTGATGTGATATGGATGGAATGAATGTGATGTGATAAGGATAGATGTGGATGGAATATATGTGATGTGATGTGGATGCAATGAATGTGATGGATGTGAATGGGTGTGATGGATGTGAATGGGTGTGATGAGATATGAATGGATGTGATGTGATGTAAATATGATATGATGAGATGTAAATGAATGTGAATGTGATGTGATGAGACGTGAATGGATGAGATGTGATGTGGATGGATGTGATGTGATGTGGATGAGATGTGATGTGGATGGATGTGATGTGATGAGATGTGGATTTGAATGAATATAAATGGATGTGATGTAATGTGAATGGATGGATGAGATGTAAGGTGGATAAATGTGATATGATGTGGATCTAGGTACATGTGAATGGATGAGATGGATGAAATGTGATGTGAATGGATGAGATGTGATGTGATATGATGTGGATCTAGGTAGATGTGAATGGATGTGATGTGGATATGGGTACATGTGAATGGATGAGATGTGATGTGGATATGGGTAGATGTGCATAGATGTGATGAGATGTAATATGATGTGATTGGATGAGAATGGATGAAGACGATGGGAATACATATGACTGGATGTGGAATAAGCAATGTGAATTGATGTAGAAGAATGTGGAATAACAAGAAATGATGTGGAACAATGTGGAAAGATGAGAGTTCGTTAGAAACTGTATTTATGGCCTGTTTTTAAATGACTGTTTTATGTCAAGAATGCTGGGGAAGCATTTTGACCATCTTGTGAATGAGATCGTGGTGATAAAGTTGCAACAGCTGACAGAGAGTCAATGGAGGAGGACGTCTCACGTAGCAAGGTTGGTCGAGGTCTTGACAAGCCTCGGTTCGATTTAAATAGTGAGCTTCCGGTACGGTGGATGAGGGACCAAGGGAGCGGCCTATGAGAGAAGTGCTAGGTGACCTACGAAGGAGCCTAGAGGGTGCTGACCATACGGTGCTTGGGCTCTGGGTCGCCGAAGATACCCACGCATGCGTCGAGGAAGAAAATTGGAACAAGGAGTTAGAGTTGTTTTCTGAACTCGAGCATGGATCTGGTTGAGTCCATGGCTCTGGTTGAGTCCATGGCTCTTTTATATGGATCTATTGGTTGATCTTGCTGATCTTCAACGGAGAGTCCATCTGGATTTTCTTATATGATTATATTGCTGGGTACTATGAGCTAGGAACTATTGAAAAGGCCCCTGAGTGGACAGGTGGTGAGCGTTCTGGTTGCCAATGATGCCATAGGTACACCGATGAAGGAATGATTGGAAATTAGAATTCAAGCAGGATATTTTGGAGGATTATGATCAGTGATACTATGGTTTCATTAAAAGATTGTTTTAAAGACACTTGAATCTGTGAAACAGGCAATTTCATATTGGGTGTGTAAGTGGTGTGACTATCTTGAAGTTTGCTTGAAGTGGTGTAAGTGGTGTGACTATGTTGAAGTTTGCTTGAAGCGCCAGCTAGGGGCCCTGGGAACTCTTTTCCCTGGTACCCGGGACAAAACATAACCAAATTTCTAAATGGATCCTATCACACTAGTGGTTGGGTGGTTGGCTAACCCATGGGATTGGGTGGGATTAGGCTGGACTAATGGATCCTATCACTATAGTGGTTGGGTAGTTGGCTAACCCATGGGATTGGATAGGATTAGGCTGGACTAATGGATCTCTAAAATGAGACTCAATTCTGTTATGTTACGATAGATGAAGTAAATCCCAGATAGTCTTTGTTGTATAAAAAAGAATCAACGGCTGTGCCTCTTGATGAGGAAAAAAGCATTGGTCTCTATGATCCAAGTACAAGTCTCTTCCTTGATTTGACCATGTGACTTACGGGTTCAGTCGGATCAGTTTGGTTAGTTAAGGCTCTTGACTACGTTAGAATAAAAATATCCTGGAAGAATCACCTATGTCTGCTAGGCGAGGGAAGTTTTTTTCGGGTTCGTCGGTTTTGGAAGAATCGAGGGATTAGTCTCTTGTTCGAATATCCGTGGGCGAGGCCCCGAGTGAGAGGTTCTGCCCTACGCAAGAAGTGCTACTTCCGCTGCTAGCACCCGGAATTCAATGCGTGGAGGGGGCAAGGACCTTTCAATCTAGCTTTAATTCCAATTTACAATCATTCCTTCATCGGTGTACCTATGGCATCATTGGCAACCAGAACGCACCACTTATTCACTCAGGGTTCTTTTCAATAGTTCCTAGCTCATAGTACCCGAAAATATAATCACATAAGAAAATCCAGATGGACTCTCCATTGAAGATCAGCAAGATCAACCAACAGATCCATATAAAAGAGCCATGGACTCATCCGTTGAGGACCAGCATCTCATTCATTCACATCTCGTCACATCCATCCTCATCTTATCACATCCCAATCACATCCATCCACATCACATCACATTTATTCCATCCACATTACATCACATTCATTCCATCCACACATTACATCACATCCACATCTATCCATATCACATCTCATTCATTCCATCCACATCTATCCATATCACACTGCATCTATTCACAGCTCATCACATTCATCCACATCCATTCATTCATTCACATTCACATCTATCCACATCCATCTCATTCATCCACATCCATTCATTCATTCACATTCACATCTATCCGCATCTATCTCATTCACATCCACATCCATTTACATCACATCATATCTCATCACATTCACATCCACATCCACATCCATTTACATCACATCACATCTCATCCACATCTCATCACATTCACATTCACATCCACATCCATTTACATCACATCACATCTCATCCACATCTCATCACATCCACTCACATCTCATCACATCACATTCACATCTTATCACATCACATTTACATCTTCTCTTATCACATTCACATCTCATTTAATCACATCGCATCCATTTACATCCCATCACATTCATTTACATTCATTCAGATCCACATCACATCTTATCACATCCACTTTTAGTACCGTTTTCTACTTTCGATACTGATAGGACTTTTCTAAGTTTTTGCCAATTGCTTGACCTAGTTAAAGGTACTTTTTTCTCGATGGATATTTTCATATTCTTTCTCAAATTTCTCAAGTAGAATATATTCAATATTCTTCTTTTCGAGTAAAAGATTCATGGGATTTACAAAAATCAATTCTACCCGTATTTCCCAATAAAATTAATAATGCTCAAAATTTTGCTTTTGATAAATACTCATAATTTGAATTATACCAAAAATTTCTCTTTTACCATTTAATTACTTGGATCTCAAATATCATGGGAATTCCTCTTTTTGATAAAAATAAATGTACAAAAAATTTCTCTTTTATCATAATCAATTAATTATGCATAATTATAAAAAAATTATTTCTCATGAATATGATGAAATTCATTCTTTTTGCATAGGATGTCCAATCCTAGAATATGGTAGGAAGTCCTCTTTTGGCATTATGCATAAAAATAAGATTATTTTTTAAAAAATTTACCATAGCTTCGCTAAAAAAAAAAATTTAAAGAATAAAAGCTTGTAATGAAAATATGATAGTAGTTCCTCTTTTATGCTTAAAATCAAACTATGAATTTAAATCATAATTTTAACCATAAAATTAAACATAACTATGATTATCCCACTAGATTAAGCTAATTTCAACATTCCTCGTTTCCCAAATTGCTAACTATGATTATCCCACTAGATTAAGCTAATTTCAACATTCCTCTTTTCCCAAATTGTTAGGATAATCCATTTCTCATTTAGAATGAATTAGAGTAGTTTTCAACTACTCATAAACAATCTAAAAGAATTTACCATTATTTTAAAATACAGATAGCACCACCACCACTTACCTCTGAAGAGATGCTAGAAGGACAAGACTTATTGATGGACACAAAGGAAATCATCGGAAGGAGCTCAAGAAAGACAGAAGGAAGAAAACTGAAAGGAAGATGAGGGGAATAATGCCTAATGTTGTAGAGGAAACATAGAGAATAGAGGCCGAGCTAGCCCAGGAGATAGCATCTTACCTGGAAGTACTAGGGCAGTGGGGAAGCAACAAATTTCAGCTTATCAGCACCTCCAGAAGGAACGACAGTAGAGACACATTAACAAACCCCACCTCCAAGTCCGGCACAATTAATTTTTAGCTTATCAGCACCTCCAGAAGGAACGACAGTAGAGACCCATTAACAAACCCCACCTCCAAGTCTGGCACAATTAATTTTCAAAAACCTTTCCCCTCTACAGAATTCAACAATGTCAGATACACCTACTTCCGTTGAGTTGCATACAGAGAGAGCCACTCAATAGGAAAATTGCCAAAAGAAGTGCACGAAAGCCAAGAAGAAGCCACATCATTACAAGAAGGACTCCCTGAAGAACGACTGGAAACAAGAAAGTGACAAAGAATTGAGGAGACACCAAGCCCCAGCAAGAGGCAACGTTTGGATGATTCAGAGAGGGGATTCTAGATACGTATTTCCTTCATAACATGGATTACAAAAAATTCCTTCATGAGACTATGGAAGGCTTGGGCAGTCTCTTACAATTGCCACACTCTGGATTGGAAGGAGCAGCAAAAACAAGTGCTTGTCTTTGGGAACAAGAGCAGAGGGTTTGGAGATGCCATCTCTTGACCACTCATATGCTTCATCATAGAAACACAACACTATGGATGCAGGTCCACGATGCAACCAATCAAGTTTAAACACTCCAAGAGCATTTAATAGCAACAGAAGCAACACACACAGATATCTTAAAAAGCTTAAAGGCTGCCAATGAACAAGAAGTGAGATATCAGATACTCAAAAATAATCTTGTTCTCAGCCAAACCTTGGTACAAATAATCAAGGAAAATACAGACTTGAAAGCACAACTGGAACAGGCAAAGAAACAGATACAAAGAGAAGTGGCACACAACAAGGAACAAGCAAGCATCCAGGCTTAACAACTACAGGAGTTCCAAAATACCTTCCAAGCTAAAGAAGAAGAACTACAAGGTAGCCAGAAATCAATATCCACAGCCCTTAAGGATGCTGATCAAAGAGTGCTCCAACTTCAACAAGAAAGAGAACAAATCAATAAAGCAAATGCACAAAAAGTACGAGCACTAAATGAGACCATCAACACCAAAAACTTGGAGAGATGAAAAAGTTGATGGACACACACAAAGAGAAAATGTTGCAAATAACCCAGCAGCTCCAAACTAGTCTTGGCCACTTAAAGGCTTCAAAAGATTGCAGAGGCTCAAGGAATGGAAGATGTGGCCAGACGAGCATAGGAGACAGCAACAAGACAATTTGAAGAATTGGATGCCGCAAGAATGGTGTGAGAAACCAGCATATCATATCTTCTCACCACCAAGGATTCTTGAATACAGGAATTGGAGCACCAGCTCTGGCAATCCAGGAATACAGCCAAAGACAAGAACCTGTTGACAAGTTGCGACTACTCCTTGAGTGAGCCTCGAAGATAGGTTTGTTGCCAGTAACTCCTCAGGCCCCTCCTCAACTTTGACTCTCTTTTTGTCTACACTAACACTCTCTTTACTACAATATGATATTAATATGTCTGATGATTTGAGCCTAGGAGAATTAGCACTTATTAAATAAAATACAGAGCGTGATGCCGACCCTACTATAATCATGGGGATTTTCCATGGGGACCTAGTACTGACTGATCCTAAGGATATTTTCTTCTATCCATTACACCCCATTATTATTCATAGCCAAATCCAGACTCTTTACTTTATTCTATCGATGATCTCGAATTTTGCCTTCCAGCCTCTATAGACGGGGTAATCCCTATGGGACCATACACCTCATTGTCGGCAGTTGGCCGAGGACTCAAGCTGGCCTGTCGCCCTCTCAGGCTCCATCACTTCATCCTCCCACCCCTCACAGGGATGTCTATGTGCTAGGGAGGGCTTATTCACCGCACTAGCTTGGGCCCGCAAAACTAGGCAGCATCACAATATTCGCTTCCATTGGCAAAATCTCATTCTCCCAATGGTATGAGGGATACCTTGGGTCGACTCTGGCCTCGCTAACGTCATCACCCGGCTACACAAGCACAAAAACAGGGTTACTGTCGAGGCAAGGAGAAGATGTACCTGTACTTCTTAACTCAATCAAGATAACAATTTATAAGCTAAACTACAGAATATGTGAGATCCCTGTCCCCATTGCGCAATGAATTCAAGGGTGCTAGCAGTGAAAGTAGCACTTCATGCACGGGCAGGGTCCCACACTCGGGGCCTCGCCCACGGATATCCGAACAGAGACTAATCCATCGATTCTTCCAAAACCGAGCCCAGAAAAACTTCCCTTGCCCAGAAAGCATGGGCAATTTCTCCAGGATAACTTTTCTCTAACGTAGTCAAAAGCCTTAACTAACATAACTGATCTGACTGAACCCGTAAGTCCCATAGTCAAATCAGGAAGAAGATTGCACTTGGATCATAGAGACCAACACTTTTTTCCTCATTACGAGGCACAACCATTGATTCTTTTCCATAGAACAATTTTTTGTTCGGGATTTACTTCATCTATTGTACCATAACAGAATTGAGTCTTGATTTAGGGATCCATCAGTCTAGCCTAACCCCATCCAATCCCATGGGTTAGCCAACCGCCCAACCACTGTAGTGATGGGATCCAATTAGGAATTTGGTTAGGTTTTGTCTCGGGTACCAGGGAAAAGAGTTCCCAGGCCCCCTAACCGAAAATTCATGAAACTCTCGTCTTTCCACATTGTTCTACATCAACCACATTATTTAATTCCACAACCATTTCACAAGTATTCCTATTCTCATCCAATCACATCATTTTCATCTCATCACATCTTTCGTCAATTTATCCTCATCAGATCTCATCCACTCGCATCTACCCATATCCACATCTCATCACATCACATTCATTCACATCTCATCCATTCATACCACATCACATTCACTCACAACTCATCCATTCATTTTACCTCACATCTCATTCATTCACATCTATCCATTCATACCACATCACATTCATTCACATCTCATCCATTCATACCACATCACATTCACTCACAACTCATCCATTCATTTTACCTCACATCTCATTCATTCACATCTATCCTGATTCACGTCCCATCACATCACATTCATTCATATCCATTACATTCACATTCATTCATATCCATCACATTCATTCTCATCACCATTCATTCTCATCATCATTATATCACATTACTTCTATCCACATCATATCTCATTCATACACATCTCATCTCATTCATCCACATCCATCCAATCGTTCACATGTATGACTACTCATATCTATCCATACACTCATATCTATCCATACATTCATATCTATCACTTCACATCCACATATATTCATGTTACATCACATCACATTCTTTCACATACACATCTATATCCGTTCTTTCACATACATCCACATCCATTCTTTCACATACTCATTCACATCCATTCTTCACATACTCATTCACATCCATTCTTCTCATACACATCCTTATCCATTCTTTCACATACTCATTCACTCCATTCTTCTCATACATATCCTTATCCATTCTTTCACATACTCATTCACATCCATTCCTCACATACACATTCACATTCATTATCATCACATACATTCACTCACATCCCATATCATTCATTTATATTCTGATTCACATGACATCACATTTCATCCATTCATTCACATTTATCTGATTCACATCGCATCTCATCACATCTATCCACCTCACATTCTCATCACCTCTATTCACATCACATCCATCCATCCATTCATTCCCATCTATCTGATTCACATCCATCCATCCATCCATTCCCATCTATCTGATTCACATCACATCTCATCACATCTATCTACATCATATTCTCATTTCTATTCATATCACATCCATCCATCCATTCATTCACATCTATCCTCATTCACATTCGTTTAAACATAGAATTTAAGAGAATTCTAATTTTTGATATAAAGATTCTTTACACATCTATTTATGCATAAAATCAACTTCAGTGGAAATAACACTTTTAACAAAATCCTTTAATACATCTATTAATGCATAAATTTAATTTTAAGAAAAATAACACTTTTAAAATAAAAATAAATCCTTTATGCGTCTTTTTATGCATAAATTCAATTTTAATGGGAATAACACTTTTGAAAAAAAAAAAATTCTTTTATGCATCTTTCTATGCATAAATTCAATTTTAATGAAAATAACACTTTTGGAATAAAAATAAATCTTTTATGCATCTTTCTATGCATAAATTCAATTTTAATGAGAATAAAACTTTTGATATAAAAACAAATTCCTTTATGCATCTTTCTATGCATAAAATCAAAATTAATGAGAATAACTCTTTCGAAATAAAAATAAATTTCTTTATTCATCTTTCTATGCATAAAATCAAAATTAATGAGAATAACTCTTTCGAAATAAAAATAAATTCCTTTATGCATCTTTCTTTGCATAAAATAAAATTTAATGAGAATAACTCTTTTGAAATAAAAAATAAATCTTTTATGCATCTTTCCATGCATAAAATCAAATTTAATGGGAATAACACTTTTGAAATAAAAATAATTCTTTTATGCATCTTTCTATGCATAAATTTAATTTTAAAATTCACAATAAATAAGAATTAAGCTTACATGGAGTTTGTAAGATTTCCTTTGGCTTGAGGGATTGAGGGTTCTACTCTTGTTTGCAGCAAGAGTGGCCACCAGTTCTTTTGGAGAGGATTTAGTAAAAAACAATTGAATTATCAAGTGAATTCAATGTATTTGACTCTGGGGAGGAGTAGAGTAACAGTACATAAACACTATTAACCTTTTACAAGGGCGGAGGCTTCTATCTATAGGAAAAAGTGAGCCTCTAACCAAGCAAACTGATTCTAGAATTTTCCAGATCAGTTTGGTCACTTTTTGATCATTTTTAGGTCAGTTTAGCTTACTTTTTGGGGATCTAGTTGAAACTGGAGAGAGGAGAGATGAAAATATCTCATTATTTGTGAGTTTAAAACTCATCCACACATGTGAAATAGGTGCCTCCTTCATGAGGAAAATTCCCCACACTGAGGTGTCAAAAATGCATCATTTTCTCTAAATATCTCTTCTTTTTTAACTAATAAATCTTGTCCTTAGTCAATTCTTCATCTTATGTGAGTATTTACTCATTCTTGGAAAATTTTTCTTTTATTCTTCAATTTATCTCCTCCCTACATTTGGATTAATCTTATTGGTCCATAAGAACCTTAATCCAAAATTTTTAAAAAATCTGGACCCTCGGGCTAAGGTCCTTTTTTACCTATTTTCAATTTATTCCAATTGCACACTGGAAAGTTTTTTTTTGAATTTCGGTTTCAGGGAAAATCATATTAATAAGATGGGATATTTTCCCATCCAAAGATATCTAGAAACTGAATTACCTCTCTCTAGAATATTTTCTCTCTGTAGGCTAAAACAGAGAGAAACAAGATCTGTTATTATTCTAAAAAGGGGGATTGATTACAGGGAGAGAAATTGGACATCTTGAGGGGCTGGGGGAGGAATCTTACAAAATATGATAGATATCATCATTTTTCTTGAGAAAAAAAATAATTTCACAGAAATTTTAGTATAAAGAAAAGTGGCATCTTCTTTCTTAATTTCTTAAAGTTAACATTAAAGATTAATGAGAAATCTCTTTTAAATGATGACCAAGGTAACCTAGCCATTAATTTCTTGTGAGGCTCCCAAGGGCATAGATAGGGTAGCATCTGGAGCAACCTCTAGACTCATTGTTGTGCTCATCTCATATTTTGGCGCTTTTGTGAAGGAGACATTCTACCCGCCTTCTTGTAGCCCACGTTGCTGTGAATCTAACTCTTCAATTGGATCACAAATCGGAGCTCATTTGCTCAAGTTATGAGCAAGAAACTCCTAGGTGTAAACCACCTCCAAGAGCCTAAAAGCCCTTACCACCACTAATGGGG
Source organism: Cibotium barometz (assembly GCF_041138505.1). Lineage (NCBI taxonomy): Eukaryota > Viridiplantae > Streptophyta > Polypodiopsida > Cyatheales > Cibotiaceae > Cibotium > Cibotium barometz. Next base: position 7,773,599 of record NC_141104.1, on the reverse strand, counting down.
GGGAAGGTGTCCTTAAACTGCATTTGCAGGGGAGAAGGCTGCACCTAGAGGGAGAAAAGGGGGAGTCCTCCCTTAAGTCTATTCACATGGGGGAGAGAGCAGTTAAGGACTTTCTACTCTCAAGGGTGAGAGGAGGCAAAAATTTTCTACAGAGGGCTTACTTCGAGATGGGCAAAAATGGCTTGCTAGAAGAGGGGTGCAGAGGGTTGTCGAGTACCGTCCTACACACAGAGTGTCGAGTACCACTTGTCAAGTATAGTCACTATGTAGAGTGTCGAGTACCACCTGTCAGGTATAGTCACTATGTAGAGTGTTAGGTGCGGGCAGAGCAGGGTGTTGGGTTTCTCGACCATGAGGTATTGGGGGGTTTATATAGGTGCAAGTATGGGTACAGGTGCAAGGAAAGGAAGAGAAAAGCGTGGGTGCAAGGATGGTGTATGGTGAAAGTACACCGACCTGTGGCTTGCATGGACCTGGGGAAAGGAATGGTACCTGTGCGTGGGCAAAAGCTATGGTATGCATGTACCTTTGGGGGTCAGAGGCAGCATGGGCGTCCACGTGGTGGTGTGTGGATCGTACACTAGGGCGGTCGGCCTTTGGTCCTTGCACGGGCATTGTACGAGCTCCCAAGTGTGTGTATAACATCTTTTTGGGGCGAGGATCCCTAATTTTGGACATCGGCCTTGATATGCGTGCTAGAGCGCCTGACGATGCGAAAATAGTTTTTTATCAAAAATGTCCAAGGTGTCTCCCTGGTCGTAGGGGTGCAGACCATCGATCAATCGGATACCCAGTCGTGCATTTATTAAGGTTTAAGTTTACCATATTTCAAATGAAACAGAATTCTAAGATTCCAAATTTGGACTCAAAATTCTAAGATTCTATGTGGAAACAGCTCGTTTATTAAAATTGTTGATTTTTACACCACAAAAGGCCACAAATTCATGGCCATATATTATTATTGAAGATGGAAATGCTACATCCTTCCCCCCTTAAAGAAATCGAGATGTCCTCATCTCGTCAATGAATTTGGGGTAATCCTTTAAGAGTGTCGCTTCATCTTCCCTAGTCGCATCCTCTTCAGGGTAATCTTTCCACTGTACTAGATGTTCTATAAGAGTTCTATTACAGAGTTGCCTTTCTCTAGAATCTATGATCCTATTAGGCTGCAACTCAAGGACTCCCTGAGTTGGGATTACAACTTGCTCATTCTCATCAAGAATATGATCGAGACTAGGTACATAAGGCTTTAACAAACTTACATGAAATACATTGTGAACCTTGATATGGGCTAGGAGTTAGAGCATATAGGCACTTCTACCCAAACACTTGATAACTATATAGGGTCCACTATATCTTGGACTGAGTTTCTTATATTTCCCAAGTGACAATGAGCAACTCTTGGGTTGCACTCGTAGAAGAACTTTGTCTCCTTCCTTGTTCAGACCTCCTTGTGTCATCATAATGCTTTTGCCAATCTTGAGCAGGTTTAATATCTTTTTGGATCACCTTGGTTTGTTCCTCCATCTCTTCGAGCATTTTTTTGGATGTCTCAACTCTTATGGGGTTAGATCAAAAAAATTTAGAGGAGATAAACATTCTTGCCCATAGAGTGCATTGGATGGTGACATTCCGATGCTCTGATGTGATAAGATGTATTATAAGCGAATTCTACCACAGGAAGGTATTAAATCCATCTTCTTGGTTCCTGTCCACAATATGCTCTGAGAATGTCTTCAATTACTTGGTTGACTCTCTCAGTCTCACCATTGGTCTCTGGATGATAAGCCGTTGCAAAAAGCAAAGTTGAGTTCCTAAGGCCTGAAATAAGGACTGCCAGAACTTTGAAGTGAAATCAGAATCCTGATGGACTGACTATCCTCGGGATACCATGAAGCTTGAAGACCTCCTTGTTGACGAATAACCGGCGGGCAACATCAGAAGCTTTAAAGGTTTTCTTTGCTGGTATAAGTTGAGCTACTTTGGTAAGCAAGTCCACCACCACTAAAATGGAATCATATCCTCCTTGTACAATGGGGAGACTTGTGACTAAATCCATACTAATGCATTCCCATTTTATCTGGGGGATATCCAAGGGTTGAAGCTTCCCACACATCTTGACTCTTTCAGCTTTGATCCTTTGACATGAGAGACATTGCTTCAAGTATCGAAGGACATCATTTTTCAAGCCTGCCCAATGATAGCTCCTCCTTATAGCATTCAATGTTTTTGCATAGCTTGGATGCCCTACAACGGGGCTATCATGAGCTTCATGGAGGATTAGTTTCTTTAGAGCAGGATCCTTCAGAATACATAGCCTATGATTGAAGTAAAGTCTCCCATCACCCCTTGATTAGATTTTTCTCTTTCTCTGAAGTTCCCCCTTCTTCTACTAACTTCACCATCCTCTGGTAATCAGGATCATGAGATGAGACTTCTTTGACCTTGTCGAGTATGGGATCATTTGGCATCAAAATTGCACTCAAGAAAGATTTATGCTGAGTGCATCCGGTACCACATTATCCTTCCCAGGGTGGAATTTGTTGTTGAATTCATATTCTTGTAGGATTTTAATCCATCTTCTTTGCCTCATGTTGAGGTTAGGTTGGGTGAAGATCCACTTTAGACTCTTGTGGTCAGTTTTACGAGCTGGAATTTGCTCCCCAAGAGATAATGTCTCCACAATTTGAGACAATGAACAATTGCTAAGAGCTCCAAATCATGGGTGGCATAATTTGCTTCATATTGCTTCAGCTTGTGAGATGTATAAGCCAGTGGTCTTCCTTCTTGTCCTAAGACACCACCAAGTGCTATACTACTGGCAAATATGAAACCACCTCAAATTCCCTGGTGAAATCAAGAAGTTTTAGGACTGGCATTGAGGTAATGATGGCTTTGAGCTAATCAAAGCTGACTTGATGGATTGGCAACCACATTAATCTTTGATGAAAGTCCTGTACCATCCTGTGATTCCCAAAAATCCACGAACTTCACAGACTAATTTAGGGGGTGGCCATTCCAATATATCCTTGACCTTTGTGGGATCTACCAAGATACCATCTTGGGAGACAACGAATCCAAGATACTCAATCTGATGAGTAAAGAAGGTACATTTTCTCTTCATGGCATAGAGTTTATGTCTACGCAACAAGTGCAGAACTCTACACACATGCTCCTCATGCTCTTCCACCGACTTGGAGTATACTAAGATGTTATCAAAGAAGACAAGCACAAATTCATCCAAGTAGGGACGGAGTATATCTTGCATTAGGCGGTTGAAGGTCACGGGAGCATTGGTTAACTCAAATGACATTATAGTAAACTCATAGTGGCCATAACAGATATTGAAAGCTGTTTTGGGTGTATCTGCTTCCTTGACTCTGATCTAGTAGTAACCAAACCTTAAGTCTATTTTTTAGAAAATTTTAGCCCCATGAAGCCTGTCAAGAAGCTTGTCGAGTGTGGATTGATGTGGATGGATGTATGAAAGATGTGGATGGATGTGTGGATAATGTGGATGGATGTGGATGGATGTATGGATGATGTGGATTGGTGTGGATGATGTGGATAGATGTATGGATGATGTGGATTGATGTGTGGATAATGCGATTGGATGTGATTTGATGTGGGAATGATGTGATGTGATAGGGATCAATGAAAAAAAATTTGTGGAAAGATGAGAAAAGATGGGGACTAATGTGAAAGGATGTGGAGTGATGAGAAAAAATGGAAATATTGTTGGAACTGTATTTGTATGTGAAATCTGTTTTTAAATGACTGTTTTATGTCAAGAATGCTGGGGAAGCATTTTGACCTTCTTGTAAATGAGGTCGTGGTGAGTGAAGACCTATCAGTAGTTGCAACTTTAACTGATAGGTCTTCACTCACGACCTCATTCAGTTAAAGTTAAAGCATTTTGACTATCTTGTAAATGAGGTTTGATTTAAATGGTGAGCTTCCGGTATAGTGGATGAGAGGAACCAAGGATGCGGCCTATGAGTGAAGCGCTAGGTGACCTGCGAAGGATCCTAGAGGGTGCTGACCATCATACGGTGCTCGCGCTCTGGGTCGCCGAAGATACCCACACATACGTCGGGGAAGATATTGGAACAAGGAGTAAGAATTGTTTTCTGAATTCGGGCATGGATCTGGTTGGTTGACCTTGCTGGTCCTCCACCAACGGATGAGTCCATGGCTCTTTTATATGGATCCGTTCAACGAAGATTCCATTTTGATATGTGAATATATTTCCGGTTACTATGAGCTAGGAACTATCGAAAAGGCCCCTGAGTAAGCAGGTGGTGAGCGTTCTGTTTGTTGCCAATGATGTCATAGGTACACCGATGAAGGAATGATTGAAAAAAAGGATTCAACCGGAGACTTTGAGGATTGTGATCAGTGACACAATGGTTTCATTAAATGATTGTTTTAAAGATAGCTGATGCTGAGAAAAAGGCAATTCATATTAGGTGTGTAAGTGGTGTGACTAGTTTTAAGTTGCATGAATATCCAGCTAGGGGGCCTGGGAACTCTTTTCCCTGGTACCTGGGACAAAACCTAACCAAATTCTTAATTTGATCCCATCACTACAGTGGTTAGGCGGTTGGCTAACCCACGGGACTAGATGGGGTTAGGCTGGACTGATGGATTCTTAAATTGAGACTCAATTATGTTATGGTACGATAGATGAAGTAAATCCCAGACAAAAATTGTTCTATAGAAAAGAATCAATGGTTGTGCCTCTCAATGAGGAAAAAAGCGTTGGTCTCTATGGAAAAGAATCAACGGTTGTGCCTCTTAATGAGGAAAAAAGCGTTGGTCTCTATGATCCAAGTGCAATCTTTTCCTTGATCTAATTTGGGACTTACGGGTTCAGTCACATTAGTTCAATTAGTTAAGGCTTTTGACTACATTAGAGAAAAGTTATCCTGGAGGAATCGCCCATGCTTTCCGAGAAAGGGAAGTTTTTTCGGGATCGGTTTTGGAAGAACTGATGGATTAGTCTCTTGTCCGGATATCCATGAGCGAGGCCCCGAGTGTGAGACCCTGCCCCACGCAAGAAGTGCTACTTCTGCTGTGCTAGAACCCCTGAATTCATTGTGCGATGGGGATAGGGACCTAACAGAGCTCGTATCAGACCGAATTGGCTAATGAGGATCAACCGAGAAGCTAAAAATGTCAAAAATTTATGAAGAAGCAGTAAAAGGTTGTAATTGTGTGAAAAAATTCATACGAATTGATATTCAAACTGAAATTCATAAATTGGTAATTGGGTCTTCAGATGGAAGTACCGCAATTGTATGGAATCCCTGACTTGCTTGAGGCCTAGCTTATAGTTCCAAGGACCGTGACTACCCGTATATACCGAGGGTATAACTATAGCTCTTTACTGGCAGTATATATGAGTAAATCTAAGACTTGAAATTATAAGCATTAATACCATCCAGATGATGAATTTGAATGTGGTTGATATGATTTTAAATTCTGGTTGAGAACTGATGAGTTGATTTGGATTCTGATTGAAAAATGAAGATTCTTGAATTTTGGTTGAAATGTAATAAACTAAGCAAAACCACAATGAGGATGAATGGGACGAGTCCCTGTGATGATGTTCGTAGTAGCTGGAATGACGTTAATGACTTCAGCACAAATCACTATGAGATTAGTGGATTGTGCTGGTAGATTGCTGCTGTTAATATTTGACCCAGTGAATCAAGTTAAGGGATGTCAAATTAAAAATTTGTATAATTGAAAATTTCCATGAAGGACTGTTCAGATAGAAAATTCAGTCTAATGGACCATTATTTGTGATAAGGATTTGAATGATACGATCTGAGTGAATTATTATCTGATGATGAGTTTTATATAAGGGATCTTTATCCGAGGATTCTGTTGGGTTCACGAGACTATAAGGAACCCGAGAATCAGTTGGATCTTAAGGAAAAGAGTTCTCCTCTAATTTTGCGAGATGAGGACATCTCGCGTTTTTTAAGTGGGGTAGGATGTAAGATTCCTCCCTTCAGCTTTTGAGGTGTGCAGGTGTAAAAACCTCCCCTTCTGATCTTATAATTATTCCCCTCTCTGAAATTAAAGAAAGATCTTGTTTTACCCTGTTTTGATCTAGAGAGAGAAAATATCTAGAGAGAGATAATTCAAAATCGAGATATTTTTGGATATAAAAATCCTCCTAGTGTCTAAAATGGTTTTCCTTGAAACAAATATTCAAAAATAATTTTTCAATGTGTAATTGGAATAAATTGAAATCATGTAAAAAGGACCTTAGCCTAAGGGTCCATTTTGAATTAAGGTTCCTATGGACCAATTAGATTAATCCAAATGTAGGGAGGAGATAAATTGAAGAATAAAAGAAAATCCCCCCAAAAATAAGTAAATACTCACATAAGATGAAGAGTTGACTAAGGACAAGGTTATTAGAGTTAAAAAAGAAGAGATATTTAGAAGAAACGATGCAATTTTAACACCTCAGTGTGGGGATTTTCTCTCATGGAGGTGCCTATTTCACATGTGTGGTTGAGTTTTAAACTCATAAATAATGAGATATTTTCATCTCTCCTCTCTCCTGCTTCAACTAGATCTAAAAAGAAAGCTAAACTGACCTAAAATGGTCAAAAATTGACCAAACTGATCTGGAAAACTCTAGAATCAGTTTTCTTGGTTAGAGGCTCACTTTTTCCTATAAATGAAGCCTCCCCCTTTGTAAATGGTTAATAGTGTTTTATGCACTGTTACTCTACTTCTCCCCAGAGCCAAAAACACTGAATTTATTGATAATTCATTAGTTTTTGACCATTTCCTCCTCAAAAGAATTGGTGGCCACTCTTGTTGGCAAACAAGAGTAGATCCCTCAAACCATCAAGCCAAAGGAAAGCTCAAAAAAATTCATGTAAGCTAGAAATCCTACTTTTTCTTTATTCCATTTAATGGTTTACTAATTTTTGTTTTCTTTAAAATGAAAAATGATGCTATGCCTTGTTGGAAAGGCTTTCCCCCTCTCTTCATTCTTGAATTCAGCCTTTCTTTATCCTAGATGTGAAATCAAATTGTTAGAATTAAACTTTTCATATTGTTTCTCTTTAAAAAGTGGAATTTGATTAGTTTAGAATGCTTTAAACCATTTGGGATAATTTCTAAGTAACTTGAGAATGAAAAAATTTGAAAAATGGTCAGCCATACAAAGGAGGTTATGGTAAAATTTTCTTAAATTTTGTGAAATAAGTTTTACTTTTTATTATTCAAAAAGAGCAATCCCCATCGCTTGTGTATTCTAAAAGTGTTATTTTTATTCTATGCATAGAAAAATATATATTAGAAATATTTTTATAATAAAAGTGTTATTTTCATTAGAATTAATTTCTATGCATAGAAAGATGCATATTGGAAATATTTTGATTATAAAAGTGTTACTTTCATCAAAATTGATTTTTATGCATAAATAGATGCATAAAAGAATTTTTTTAATTTAAAAGTGTTACTCTCATTAAAATTAAATCTATGCATAAATAGATGCATAAAAGAGTTTTTTTTTATAAAAGCATTACTTTCATCAAATTTTAATTTTATGCATAGAAAGATGCATAAAAAAATTTATTTTTATTTCAAAAGAGTTATTCTCATCAATTTTGATTTTATGCATAGAAAGATGCATAAAGAAATTTATTTTTATTTCAAAAGAGTTATTCTCATCAATTTTTATTTTATGCATAGAAAGATGCATAAAGAAATTTATTTTTATTTCAAAAGAGTTATTCTCATCAAAATTGAATTTATGCATAGAAAGATGCATAAAAGATTTATTTTTATTTCAAGAGTGTTATTCTCCTTAAAATTGAATTTATGCATAAATAGATGCATAAACAGATTTTTATAAAAGTGTTATTTTCCACTGAAGTTGTTCTTATGCATAAATAGATGTGTAAAGAATCTTTATTAAAAAAAAGAATTCTCTTACATTCTATAAATAGATGTGATATGAATCAGATAGATGAGAATGAATAGAGGATAGATGTGATGAGAATAGAAGTGATGAGAATGAGAGGTAAATAGCTGTGATGAGATGGGATGCGAATTAGATAGATGGGAATGAATGGATGGATGGATAGATGGATGTGATGAGAATAGAAGTGATGAGATGGGATGCAAATCAGATAGATGGGAAAGAATGGATGGATGGATGTGATGAGAATAGAAGTTATGAGAATGAGAGGTAAATAGATGTGATGATATGTGATGCAAATCAGATATTTGGGAATGAATGGATAGATGGATGCGATGAGAATAGGAGTGACGAGAGTGTGAGGTGAATAGATGTGATGAGATGTAATGCGAATCAGATAGATGGGAAAGAATGGATGGATGGATGTGATGAGAATAGAAGTGATGAGAATGAAAGGTAAATAGACGTGATGATATGTGATGCGAATCAGATAAATGTGAATGAATAGATGAGATGTGATGTCATGTGAATCAAGATGTAAATGAATGATATAGGACGTGAATGATTGTGATAACATGTGAATCGGGATGTGAATGAACGACAAGAGACGTGAATGAATGTGTTAGTATGTGAATCGGGATGTGAATGAATGAGATGTGATGTGAAATGGATGTGATAAGATGTGATGTAAACTGGATAGATGTTAATGTATGTGAAGTGATGAGATGTACGGGTAGATGCAAGTAGATGTGATCTGATGAGGATAAATGAGGAAATAAGTGATGAGATAGAAAAAGATGTGATTAGATGAGAATGGGAATACTTATGAAATGAATGTGGATTGATGTAGATGGATGTATGGATGATGTGGATTGATGTGTGAGTAATGTGGATTAATGTATGGATTGATGAGGATGGATGTATAGAAGATGTGGATGGATGTGTGGATAATGTGGATTGATGTGGATGGATGAGTGGATAATGTGGATTGATGTGGATAGATGGATGTATGGATGATATGGATTGATGTATTAGTAATGTGGATTGACGTGAATGGAGGTATGGATGATGTGGATTGATGTGTGGATAATGTGGATTAATGTGGATGGATGTATAGATGATGTAGATTGACGTGTGGATGGATGTATGAAAGATGTCGATGGATGTGTGGATAATGTGGATTGATGTGGATGGATGTATGGATGATGTAGATTGGTGTGATGATGTGGATGGATGATGTGGATTGATGTGTGGATAATGCAATTGGATGTGATTTGATGTGGGAATGATGTGATGTGATAGGGATCGATGAAAAAAAAATTTGTGGGAAGATGAGAAAAGATGGAGACTAATGTGAAAGGATGTGGAGTGATGAGAAAAAATGAAAATATTGTTGGAACTGTATTTGTATGTAAAATATGTTTTTAAAAATGACTGTTTTATGTCAAGAATGCTGGGGAAGCATTTTGACCGTCTTGTGAATGAGGTCGTGGGACCTATCTGTTAAAGTTGCAACTGTTGAGACGGAGAGTCAACGGAGAACATCTCGCATAGCAAGGTCGGCCGAGGTCTTGACCAGCCTCGGTTTGATTTAAATGGTGAGCTTCTGGTACAGTGGATGAGGGACCAAGGAAGCGGCCTATGAGTGAAGCACTAGGTGACCTGTGAAGGATCCTAGAGGGTGCTGACCATACGGTGCTCGGGTCGCCAAAGATACCCACACATACGTCCGGGAAGATATTGGAACAAGGAGTAAGAATTGTTTTCTGAATTCGGGCATGGATCTGGTTGGTTAACCTTGCTGGTCCTCAACAGATGAGTCCATGGCTCTTTTATATGGATCCGTTGGTTGATCTTGCTGATCTTCAACGGAGATTCCATTTTGATATGTGAATATATTGCCGGTTACTATGAGCTAGGAACTATCAAAAAGGCCCCTGAGTGAGCAGGTGGTGAGCATTCTGGTTGTGCCAATGATGCCATAGGTACACCGATGTTGGAAATAAGGATTCAACCGAAGATTTTGAGGATTGTGAACAGTGACACAATGGTTTCATTAAATGATTGTTTTGCTGAGAAAAAGGCAATTTCATATTAGGTGTGTAAGTGGTGTGACTAGTTTTAAGTTGCATGAATATTCGGCTAGGGGGCCTAGGAACTCTTTTCCCTGGTACTACCCGGGACAAAACCTAACCAAATTCTTAATTGGATCCCATGACTATAGTGGTTGGGCGGTTGGTTAACCCACGGGACTAGATGGGGTTAGGCTGGACTGATGGATCCTTAAATTGAGACTCAATTCTGTTATGGTACGACAGATGAAGTAAATCCCGGACAAAAATTGTTCTATGAAAAAGAATCAATGGCTGTGCCTCTCAATGAGGAAAAAAGCGTTGGTCTCTATGATGCAAGTGCAATCTTTTCCCTGATCTGATTTGGGACTTACGAGTTCGGTCAGATCAGTTCAGTTAGTTAACGCTTTTGACTACGTTAGAGAAAAGTTATCCTGGAGGAATTGCCCGTGCTTTTCGAGCAAGGGATTTTTTTTCGGGATCGGTTTCGGACAACCGATGGATTAGTCACTTGTCCGGATATCCGTGGGCGAGGCCCTGAGTGTGAGACCCTGCCCCGCGCAAGAAGTGCTACTTTCGCTGCTGGAACTCGTGAATTCGTTGCGCGGTGGGGATAGGGACCTCACAGAGCTGGTATCAGAGCGAATTGGCTAATGAGGATCAACCGAGAAGCCAAAATGTCAAAAAAAAATTGAAGAAGCAGTAAAAGGTTGTAATTGTGTGAAAAAATTCATACGAATTGATATTCAAACTGAAATTCGTAAATTGGTAATTGGGTCTTCAGATAGAAGTACCGCAATTGTATGGAATCCCTGACTTGCTTGAGGCCTAGACATGATGGTATTTATCTTATAGTTCCAAGGACCGTGACTACCCGTATATACCGAGGGTATAACTGCAGCTCTTTACTGGCACTATATACGAGTAAATCTAAGACTTGAAATTATAAGCATTAATACTATCCAGATGATGAATTTGAATATGGTTGATATGATTTTAAATTCTGGTTGAGAACTGATGAGTTGATTTGGATTCTGATTGAAAAATGAAGATTCCTAAATTTTGGTTGAAATGTAATAAACTAAGCAAAACCACAATGAGGATAAATGGGACGAGTCCCTGTGATGATGTTTGTAGTAGCTGGAATGACGTTAATGACTTCAGCAAATTACTATGAGATTAGTGGATTGTGCTGGCAGATTGCTGCTGTTAACATTTGACCCAGTGAATCAAGTTAAGGGATGTCAAATTAAAAATCTATATAATTGAAAATTTCCATGGACTGTTCAGATAGAAAATTTGATCTAATGGACCATTATTGTGATAAGGATTTGAATGATACGATCTGAGTGAATTATTATTTGATGATGAGTTTTATATAAGGGATCTTTATCCGAGGATTCTGTTGGGTTCACGAGACTGTAAGGAACCCGAGAATCAGTTGGATCTTAAGGAAAAGAGTTCTCCTCTAATTTTGCGAGATAAGGACATCTCGCGTTTTTTAAGTGGGGTAGGATGTAAGATTCCTCCCTCCGGCATATTTTTGGATATAAAAATCCTCCTAGTGTCTAAAATGGTTTCCCTTGAAACAAATATTCAAAAAAAAAATTTCAATGTGCAATTGGAATAAATTGAAATCAGGTAAAAAGGACCTTAGCCTAAGGGTCTAGATTTTTTGAAATTTTTGAATTAAGGTTCCTATGGACCAATTAGATTAATCCAAATGTAGGGAGGAGATAAATTGAAGAATAAAAGAAAATCCTCCCAAAAATGAGTAAATACTCACATAAGATGAAGAGTTGACTAAGGACAAGGCTATTAGTTAAAAAAGAAGAGATATTTAGAAGAAATGATGCATTTTTGACACCTTAGTGTGGGGAATTCCCCTCATGAAGGAGGCACCTATTTCACATGTGTGGTTGAGTTTTAAACTCACAAATAATGAGATATTTTCATCTCTCCTCTCTCTTGCTTTAACTAGATCCAAAAAGTAAGCTAAACTGACATGCCATACTCCATTCTCATAGACAATCGAACCTCATTCACAATCGTCTTATCGACCAACCTCGTTACACATCAACACTCAATTTCATATTGCAAATCTAAGAAAGAATACGAATAAGTGTCAAAGAAAGCATTGTGTTGGAGTTTTTAACAGAAGGAGATTTTACATGGGCACACCTTTAGCTCAATGCCCATGCACAACACCTACATTATCCACATGGGGTCTGCATTCATTAGACACATCCAATAGGAATATGCATTGATATCTCAAGAAAATGGATTTATCCTAATCAAAACATTAACCCTCGATGAACATTTTTGGATGGGGGGACCATGGCAAGAACAAGCTTAGCCCATATATGACCCATTGCCTAGACCTTCCTAAAATTAATAAGAACCTTCCATGGCCTCTTCTTTGATCACACCAACTGTTGATCCACATTCCCTCTACCCCTATTGCTCGATACCACCAAATCCTTCAAGCTACAGAGAGGCTACCTAGCTCCATTGTAGTGATGGGTAAAGTCCATTGCGCACATAGCAACATCTCACGACCTAGACTCCCCAAAAAAAGGGATGTTAAGTAAATGTGGAGGAAAGTTATAACGAGAGTCAAAGAAAGTAATTGAGTTGGAGAAATCTTCAAGATTGAAGTACACATACGGGCACACCTTCTACCCATTTCCCATACACGTCACCTACATATTTTACTAAGGGCATTCATTTTTTCTTCACATCTTTCACATCACGGCCGCACGGACACATGCACCTACAACTAATGTCGTCATCTCCAACCCTCCACGTACATCTCTCGATGGGGGAACCATAGTGGTGCAAGCGTGGCCCATGAAGGGTCTAAGCCACTTCCATAACAAAAGGAGGCCTTACTTCTTGAAGAACTTCTACATTTCATATACCTTTCATGCTGACTTGACAAGTTGCCTACCACCAAGGCTACCAAAATCTTATCACCATCTGGTTGCAAACTAGCTCCAAAACATATCGCTCAACCTTGCACGCCACCTTCATGACGTATCTCAAATTGGTCACATCTCTCCACCCTAACAACAGCTTCACCATTGACTTTGGTGACCCAAAATTACTCAATTTATAATCCTAGCCACATCCCAAATTCAATTACATGAAGCACTGTGCAGTTACAAGAGGAGTTGCCAAGAGGAGTTGCCATAAAAGGCATGACCACACGTTCCGAGAAATGTTAACCAATGTTATGTCATAGGTATGCCATAGTTATCCTGTGCCACAGTGTCTCAAATTTGTGGTACCTGTTTAGAGAGTGGAAGGCCACATCAAAGAACATCTTGTAGGGAGAATAGAAATGAAATGCATCTTTGAAATCGATGTAGTGGGATGGAAGCCACAAATTTGAGACATTGTGCCACAATGTCTCAAATTTCTGGCAGCCGTTTGAGAGAGTGGAAGGCCACATCAGAGAACATCTTGTAGGGAGAACAAAAATGAAATGCATCTTTAAAATCGATGAAGTAGTGGGATGGAAGACATTACATTCGTTGGAAGTAGCCTAACATCTATTGAAGGGTCAAGCCCTCAAAAAGAAACCCATGGACTAGATATGAGCCTAACATTACATTCGTTGGAAGTAGCCTAACATCTATTGAAGGGTCAGATCTCAAAAAGAAACCCATGGACTAGATATGAGCGGGTGGTCCATTTCGGGAAATGCATGGATGAGGTCCTTGATGATCTGCTCCTTCTCTTTAGGGGTAGAATGTAGGGGAAGTTTTGTCTCCTTAGATTTTGAGGAAATTATCCCGTGCTCATCAACATTTAGATAGAATAATTGACTGGAAAGTAAAGGGTGAGGATTGTTTGGTAGCTTGGTGCTTGTTAGTAAACCATCCAATGCTTCTTCTAGAGGAGGTAGGGGATCCATCACTTTGGTTGGCCATGCAGCTCCTTTCAAGTAGTGTTTGTGCTCATCCAGGCACCCCCAACCTACTTTGGTATGTAAGTTGGGGTTCTTCTTGAGGTAGTTAAGCATTGGAGATGATTTTGAGCACCAACAAGAGTGGACCTTGGAAAAGAAGCATCATGGCAGCTCCAAGGTGAGATGTAGCCATGTGAGATAAGCTAGCCTACAGATTTGCAAAGATGGGGGTCATGGAAAGACAAAGCTTGAGGTTGGTTGAAGGGTGCTCATCCCATGAGTAAGAGGGCACTTATCCAATGATTAAGAGCAAATGTGAAGAATAGATAACCTCCTTAAAACGATAAGGCATGGTCATCCATGGAGCTTGGTGGAGCAGCAGAGGATGGTGGAGGATCTTGGGGAGATGGAGAGGGCGTTTCTCCACCACCACTACCATCAGAGGGCCCTTCATGTTCCTAAGGATCTTGGTCACTTTCTTAGGCATCTTCTTATTGTGGGGAGTCTTCCTCCTCATCTTCTCTAATTACTCTTTGTTGTTGGAAGTGAATTTTCTAGTGGCTAGTTGTTTTTCCTCCACCTATGGTGGGTATTCAACATGCTCATCTCTTTGAAAAAATAAATGAGGCTTTTTTTGTTGGGAAATTTGAGAAGAGACCTTATACTAGAGTATCATGATGCCTTCTTAGGGGTACTCAATGCTCACGAATGTATCAAGGTGGCCGTACATGTCATGAAGCAACCTCTATCTTTCTGCTGCAAGCTATTACATTGTGTTGTGGAGTATACTCTCCTTTTCTAGATAGTTTGTGAGATATCTTGGTGGCTTCCTTAAAGTAAGATAGTCCTCATCATAAAAGAGTGTGCAAGTGGTGATACCGCATCACCAAGACTCCAAATTTAGCACAATGGGATGGGTTGGTAGATTTTGTAACTGTTAGAGGGAGCCCCAGCTCGTCCTACAACATTGTAAGGATAGGCATGACTGCCTCCACGACCCTTGTGGGGAGCACAATGGGATGGGCTGGTAGATTTTGTAAAACTGTTAAGAGGGAGCTCCAAATCACCCTACAACATTGTAAGGATATGCATGAGGACCTTGTGAGTGAGAAGGATCTTGAAAACATCAACTTTTTAAGAGGCCTATCTCGAAATGTGTCAAGCAAGGGTGTCTCTTATCCAATGGCCACACCAAAGTTTGCAAGAGTGTGTATGTGCATCCCTTACAAACACTTATAAACTTTGGTGGCCATCCATCATAGTTGAAAATCTTGGTTTATGTGCCTTCTTTTTAAGCGTACTTATCCACATCAAGCACTTAGAATTTAGACATGGGAGCTTGAAAGCAAGGGTTTTTCTTGTTCGATTGACCACCAAACTTTGCATGAGGGTGTATGCACATACATTGCACACTCTTGCTAAGTTCAATAGCCATCGATGCTTTCATGCTTGCAAAGCTTGTTTCAGATGTCCTCTTTTTAGGCATACTTGTCCACATCGCACCTAGAATTTTGACTTAGGAGCCTAGAAGCAAGGGTGTTTCTTATTTGATGGAGCCACCAAGCTTGCAAGAGTGTTCTAGGGGAGAATTGCTACCCTCTTGCCAAGTCTCTCACAGCCATCATACCACGTTTGCATGTGCCCTAGTTTTTTTTTAAAAAAATAAAGAGTACCTAGGCTCCAAGGCACTAAAAAGAAGATGCTCGATCCCCATGCACAAACCAAATAGCATCCAAGTCATGAAACTTGGCAGAGGTATGGGAAGAGACCACTTCTACACCGTTGCAAAATTTCTTAGCCATTGGACGCAATTTGCATGTGATGTGGTCTCCAATACCAAAAATTCAAGGGGGCTCTCCAAGACCAATAGATAGTAAAATGAAGCCCCCCACGCTCTAACAAATAGTGTCCAATGGCTATGAAACTTTACAAGGGTGTGGCGGACGACTATTTCTACACCTATTAGCACACACAAAATTATAATGCAACTGAATAGAACAATAATGAGAGTGATTCTCGCATAAATAGGTCACAAATGACAATACATAAAGCATGATAGTACAAAGATACATCTCCTAATGTCAAGATATTATGGAAGAGACTACAACAAAAGGGTGCTGACCTAACTACTCTCAATTTAGTCACTAGAAAAAAGTACAAACATAGCAATAGTAATAATCTATAAGTGCTAACCTAGCTACTTTGAGTTTAGTCACTATCATGCCACTCTATATCCTCATCTCTAATACATTAACGGTGGTGTCGAGGAGCCCCTATAAGTCATGTCACAATAATAATACGCTAACGGTGTTGAGGAGCCCCTATGACTCATGGCACAATACTATTACACTAACAGTGTCAAGGAGCCTCTATGACTCGCATCACGATACTAATCGCTAACGGTGTCAAGGAGCCCCTGACTCGCGTCACAATACCTTCACCATAGCTTCTATGGAGGTTAGGGAGCGCTTGCCTATGGTCACTGCCTTCAAGTTTCATATTTACCTTTGTCTCATGCTCGCCAAATGTATCTACCTCTCTTACCCCGAGCACATGCATGGGTAAAAGGCCAATAACGACAACCACGTGTAAAAAATATATATTTTGAATACTCTTTCTTCCAAATGTCTTGTAGCTGTTACCGAAACTGGTGTGGCTCGTGTCATGATAGGCAACCAATAGGCTGCGACGAGCAGCAACCAATGAGCTTTCAGCCCGCATGTTGCCCTTGCTACTCCTTTTATTGCAAGTATGCGTCTCCTCCTCTAAATTTGCAAGTATGCTTTTATTATTACATGTCTTTTATTTTTCCACTTATTACATGCTTTGCATGCCCTTTTTTTGTGTTTATGCAACATATGGGTGTTAATTTCTGTTCTCGCAGGTGATCGATCATCTTTGGGTCCGTGCTTTGGTTCTCCTTCTTTTGGAATTTAGCTTGTGATTTCTTTAGGTAAGAGATCTTTTCGACATCAATAAAAATGGTTCTCTTTCTTCAAAGATTTTTCTTCAAGTCATTGTTTTTTTGTTAGATCTCTAATTGCCATGATGTTATGTATGCATGCTTGATTTTGTTTTCAGGTTGTTATTTTTTTGTTAGATCATGCTTCTATGTATGCATGCTTATATGTGTGTAAGCTTGGTGCATGAATGCTCATATGTGTATGCATACTTTTCTTTCACCAAAAAAAAAAGTGTATGCATACACAAGTGCATATGTTTTTGAAGCATGTTCATGTGTATCTATGTGTTCTTTTGTGTGTTAGGCATGCACGGTGTATTCGTGTGTATATTATGCTTGCTTGTGTGTACATGTTCGTATTTTTTTAAATGCTTGTATGTGTATGCTTGCATTCTTGTGATGCTTGCATATGTGCATGCATGCTTGTATGTGTGTGTACTCATGCATAATGTACGCTTGCGTGTATGCATGCTTGTATATGTGTGCTCATACATGGTATATTCATGCTCTTATGTATGCATGCATGCTTATGTTTATGTATACTTGTGTGTATGAATGTATGCGCATGCTCATGTTTATGCATGCTCGTATGTGTGTATACATGCTTGTATGCATGTGTGCATTCTTGTGTGTGCTCATGCATGGTGTATAATTTTATACACATGCTTGTTTGTATGCATGCGTGCTTATGTTTATGTATGCTTGTGTCTATGCATGCTCGTATGTGTATGCATTCTTATGTTTATGTATGCTTGTGTTATTCATGTGTGTATGCATGCTTATGTTTGTATATTTTTTTATGCATGCTTGCATTCTTGTGTGAATGCTTGTATGTGTGTATGAATGCTTGTCTTCTTGTATGCATGCTCGTATTTGTGTATGCATACTTATGTTTTTTATGCATGCTTGCATTCTTGTGTGCATATGCATGCATGGTGCATACTTGTTTGTTTGCATTACTAAGAAACCCTATGTATCACATGCGTTCAAGGGGTATTTAAAAAATCCCTTACCTGTTAATTTTTCATAAATAAAATGATCCCTTTTTATTTCTGGACTTATGATTTTTTTTTTCAAAATTAATTTAAAAAACCTCTTTTGTAAATGTATTTATGTAATTTTTTTCTTAAAATTTTGAACTACAAAACCCTTCATTTGAACTCACGTGGTATACTTACATATTTTTTAGGTGAACCCCCTGAGCATGCACTAATGTACATGCATAATTTTTATTGTATGTTGCTGTGTATGCTTGTTTTTTATGTATGCTTGTGTGTGCATATACGTATTTAGGCATGTGCTTGTGTACATGTATGTATTTTATGCATGCTTATATGTGTGTATCCATGTTTTTTTGGTATGTTAATGGTATATATGTTTTTTATGAATGCTTGTGTTTTTAATGCATTCTTGTGTATGATTTCTTGCTCTATATGTGTATAAATTATGCATGCTTTTATGTAATGCTTCAACAATGTCATGACTTTTTTTATGGCAAATGCATGCTTTCTTTGATAGTTGTGTATTCATGGATCAGCCTCATTCACGTACCCCTAGGTGAGCAGGCTTAGTATCTAATTACACCCCCACACATTTGACTCTTGACTTTGATAGTCAATCCATGGATGATTGCGTAGACTTCGTACCATCCTCCCAAGTTGACCATCAATATATTAATCATGGTTGTCACGGTACGAAAATACGATACCTTACGATACGATACCGTACGGGAATTTTTGGTACGATATGAAATTTTCAGATACCGTACGATAAAATACGGTTTTTATTTTTTACACTTACAAGCTATGGAGCTTCAAGCTTGAATGTGAGGGAAGGTTGGGAGGGGAGGAGTCTACAGTGTTTGAGAAACCAGTACATGGATATGTGTCTCTCCCAGTTGGATCTCCCGATTGTCTCCAAAAAAGAACCTGGATGGGTAATGCAATACCAAAGGTCTCCCAGTGTAGCGTTTATGACTAAGGGACCGTCGTTGCACAAATACGAGAAGTGCATCTAGGGTGATAAGTTTAGGGACTCCTCTCTAGATCAAAATGGCCATGTCCAAATGTTCTCCCTCGTGCATAACTTAAGAATCTAATTGTCTAGCCTAACTATACCAGGGATCCCCAAGTGATGTAAAGATTCTCTCATCCTACCAATCAAGTGTACACTACCAGTCTACCTCGCCAGATTTTTTAGGTCTCTCCGCAACCCCATATGGAATACTGAGTGGACACGAAAGTTGCAAAGTATTGCGAGCATTTGGGATCTTCGTAAAGCAGGGTTTCTATTTTTTTTTTAGCATTTGGAATTTTTTTTTCAAGGAAAAAAAAATTTGGGGGGGGGGGGGGGGAAACCCTGACTCGTACCGTACGATATCGTACCGTACGACTCGTACGTACGAACAGGTTCGTACGCGTACGAGAAACAACTATGATGTTAATTCATTTGGAGAGATACTGGATGCACCATGGGGCCATCCTCCATTTGAACAGGCTAATATTGGCACACCCATGCACTCATCTCAAACAAGTCCACAAATGCCACCATGTCAAATAAACACATCTATAGGCCCACAGTCAAAACTAGTCAAGCGTCAAACGGTTGAGTGGACAACAATAGTACCTTCACACTTATTAAATGCTATGAGGACAAATAGACTCATATAAAGAAAGGAAACTTCAAGAAAAAAGAGTGGGAGAGTCTAACATAGCAAGTAAAAAATAGAGTGAATACACTTGGAGAAAACATTTGTTGACAACAAGGAAATCAAAGAGGCCTATAACGTGGAGAAAGTAAAAAATAGAGTGGATACACTTAGAAAACTCTATAAGAAAGAGAAAATGAGCGTGTGTGTGACTGGCTCCACTCCTTTCAGAGTGGCAGTATTTGGATGAATTCTGGGCTAGCGATGCCTAAATGGACATGTTTACCTAATAGTGACGAGTTGACTTTGCTTGCTCCCGAAAGGATACCTAATGAGGAGCCTTCTAAATGTACAACGCAATACACAGAGCTTCTAGCAAATGTGTACAACTATACGAAAAGTTGAGGACAAACACAATGATCTCGAGGAACAACTTTTCAAGATTAGACAAGAAGAAGAGACCAAACGCATGGATTTGTATAACAAAACGCAAGTCCGAATTGCAAAAATTATTTGAAGGTCTAAGGACTAGATCAGAGGTATACTTGCTTTACTTAAACATGAGAGAGCAAGAGAGAGGGAGAAAGAAAGAAAGAAAGAAAGAAAGATATATTAAGCGTCTACAAAAGACCCAATGGGCCTATGAGACCAAAGTGGTACAATAATGTCCATGGCATATCTCATCATGGAATGGAAAATAAAATAGAATGAAAACATAAATATAGCTCTCTCATTGGGGTGATACAAAACTGTCCATGGAAACTCGTCATGGAAAACTAAGAACATAAAAAACATGGGAGCAACATCAGCTCCGAGTAGATGGTACACCACTCTCCAAAATGTCAAGCATGGGGTTGACGAGTATGGCCGAGAGGTCTCCCTCAACTGGCCGAGAGGTCTCCCTCAACTATGTCACGTGGAAAGGTAGCTCGATGGCGGTGGAACATGTCCTGGATCTGGAGTTGATGAGGTGATCGTGGCCGACGAGGGGGTCGAGGGCGTCAGGCATTCTGGAGTGCAAAGGCTCGGTCCGAGGTAACTCCTCTTGAGCGAGGTAGGTCCAAAGCACCTCGTGGAGGGTCCACAAGATCCACTATGTCGGTTTCCTCCACCTCTTGGGTCCGAAAGAAACTAGTGATGGTTGGCTGCCAAGGGAGGGGGCGGGGTGGCTGGGGCCTGTGTCTCAAGAAGGTGTCCTTGTGTCTGCGGAGCTCAAGCCAGGCAACGCTGGTCCTAAAAGTCAATGATCCTTGAGAGTGGACCGAATCCCTCACAAAATAGACAGTGAAACCTCTCGCGGATCTCATAGAATACTGGGCAGCGGCATATGTAATGCTCCTCCGTCAACCTCTGTGTGGCATAGACGACAGATCCTCTCCTCTAGGTGTCCGTACGAGCTTCCTGGCTCTAAAGATGCGCTTAGCTCTACCTGTCTCCACTCTGAGGTGACGGGAAGAAACCCGTATCTGGCCAATCGCAATCCGCATGGCATGGGACATGTGAACACTCAAGTAGCCCGACTGCTGGATGAATCCATCCTCAGTGAGTGTGAGGAAGTGGTCTCTGTAAAAGTGCATCTTCGTGGGGAGCTCCGGGGATGTGATCCATGTGCAATGTGTGTAGAGGCTAAGAAGATCTGACCGGATAACCCAGTTGGTATCCTCGTGAGTCAATATAAAAATCAAACGAAATTAAACTCCGGACCTAGGAATCGTGGTTCAAGGAGAGATTATAAGGCCTTATACTATTGTAGACTCAGCATACAAAGGTAATGCATTTGTAGTGAAAACATTTAGGGCTAAAGATGGACTGCACTTTGCTGATAGTCTTATTTAATAGGCATCTTAGCAAGGGTAGAGTGAATGTGGAGAACGCATTTGGTATTTTGAAAAGTAGGTGGTGAATTTTGAGAGAGATGAATGTAGATTTACACCAAGTGTTGTAGTATGTTGTGTAATGCACAACTTTGTGCACATGAGAGGAGAGGTAGAGCCATCCAATACAGATGACCCTTATCCTAATGACATAGGTGTCAGGAATGACAGACATAATGAGATGGGGGACAGAGTTCACGGAGCATTGTTTTGAGAGTTCATTATTCACACAATGAAAGTGGAAAAATGACTTATAATATGCTCTAATATAACAAGCTTTACTTGCAGGTACCCACGTGTCATGCCACATATGGAACTCGATTTGAGTACTTGGAATTCTCATTGTGGAGACGAAGACATGGAGGCAATTTCTTGCCCTTTCACGAGAGCGTAAATAGCAAGCACCAACCAAAAATCATGTGGAGATTGGCATTCTTTGGTTTACTTCTTCAAGAAACTCCAGGTGCAAGGCAGTGGAAGGATAATTCTAGGTTGATGATGGTGGATGTTATGTTTGCAAACATGCAAGTACTTTGTAAAATTAAAAAGCTCTATTTCTAATCAAAGCTTGGATGAGTCAACCATATAAATCATTAAAAGTTAATGATTTTCATAAGCCAATAATTATTACTCAAAAGTCTTTATAGAAAAATCTCAAGCAATGCAAAAGTGTATCAAGTACAATGATCATGTACTTTGAAGGTAGAAAGGTTTCTTTGAAGATTTCATCTTTGTCTAACAAAAGAGCATGCAGCTTGGCCCACGTGTTCTTTTCTTGCTCCTCTTGTGCTAAATTAGGTTGCAACATAAAGTCCAGAGAAGGTAACATAACAAAAGATTCATTGCAAAGCCTTCACACACCTGATTTGGCTTGTATGAAAACTCAGCTGCATGATGTCCTCATGTCTATCATGAATGTGCATCATCAGAGGTAGATTTCTCACAAAATAATAGCAATTTCATGACCTGGAATATTGCCTCTCTGCATTCTACCAGGGGAAGGAATGTGCATACGATGGTGGCCATAATTGCCCAGATCATGAAGATCACAACCCACATAGCAAAGTACCTCTGACAACAGGTAACCAACCGAAATGTTACCTAGAGAGATTACAAAATCACAAGACTCCATTGATATTACCAAAAGAAACCCCTTCAAAGTTCGCCACCTTCAGGATGGTACAACTAACAGAAGCCAGAATCACATGGCAGATGATCTAAGGAGAGAAAAATGTGCCTTGGTTTAAATATGCAATGATGGTGCTTTGTTTTAAACATGCGTTTTAAACATGCAATGATGTGTGCATTGATTTGAACATGCAATGATGTGCGTTCGTACGAGCTAGTGGAGAATTGTCTTTTGTTACCTCTGAGAAAACACCTGCAGGCAAAGTAAGGAGAGGCCATACAACCACCAAGAGCACACTTAAAGCTATTGCCACAAAGCTTGTGAAACGGAAAGACTCATCCAATTCAAGACTCTCTGCAGATTTGGTATCTACTTCATCCATCAACTTGATCTCCTTAAACCTGAGCACACAAGCCAAGAATACCAGAGTCAAATGATATAGATGACAACACTATCACGGAAATGGCAAACAAGGTATTTCACAAACCTGTTATAGCTCTGTGTTGTGTCTGGTGAGATGATTGTCCAAACAATACAGACAATTGCAGAGATTAACACTGATACTATGGCACCATCCATTGTTGGCCCAAGTTGTTGCAGCGAGTCTAAAATTGAGAGTTCATG
Source organism: Cibotium barometz (assembly GCF_041138505.1). Lineage (NCBI taxonomy): Eukaryota > Viridiplantae > Streptophyta > Polypodiopsida > Cyatheales > Cibotiaceae > Cibotium > Cibotium barometz. The sequence continues at coordinate 7,750,424 of NC_141104.1, read as the reverse complement.
ATAGACAACCTGTATCATTTGGAAATGTCAGCTTGCCTTCGAAAAGCATTCCCAGCATCAGTTAATAAATATCTGCAACATGATCCCATGATTCAAGAATTCATACCTTAGCATGAACAATCCATGCTATGATGGCACAGACCTGACCTCCTAGTGCTCCTGTTATGGCAGCACCTTTTGGCACAGCTGGCCAAAAAAGCATGAAAGAGAAGGGAGGAACAGTTGAAGAGATCAGAAGTCCACCCACTAGAAACCAAAAGTTTACATCAATCTTCACCTGGACATAACGAAAACGTGGGTCCAGTTCTCTCAAACAATTTTTTCCTTTTAAATTGAGCCAAGCTTAAATACCAACATGCACCATTAAAGCTGTAGGAAAACATGTACAGTACCCTAGTCTTGAGTGAAATTCATTATGATTTTGCCTTGCTTCAAATAAAAATTAAACAATATCATGATGTTTCCAGTGAGCCCATAAGAGAAGACCAAATGTTATTCAAGTCTGACATAAGGGGGGATTCACAGATGTCCACCGGACACCATCCTCCTGTATAAGCACCTGGCTATGAGCTGCGTTATATAGGGCAGAAACACCCCTGCTCCACCCCTTAAAATGCCTCAGAGTGCCTTACAAGAAATCGCAATTCACCCAGTTATATGCCTCCTCAAAATCAAGAAGTAGAAAGGGTAGGGACTGATTGGCAAAGAAGCAAGTCGTCCTGGATTTTTTCCTTTACTTCATTGGAGATTGAAAGAGCTGTCTATGCCTTGCCCAAAAGGTAGACTGTCCAAAGGACGATGCCCCACCTCCATTGCTGTTCTTGAACATGTGGTCCTCTTTTTTAATAGACACACAAGGAACAAGCCATGTCCTAGCCATAGGAACAAGCTTCTACCCTTCCATTCTCCATGTGCTAGGCCTCAACCCCCCTATTCTCCGTCCTTCTATGGTTTCTACAAAGGTACCCACAAGTGCTATCAGACTCCCCATCTCCAAGGGGTCTGATAGCAGCGACCCCCTGTACCGCCCCTCTAACCACGCTTGCTCCCTCTCAGCCTCCCACCAGCATCGTCCACCCGTACCTGCACACGCCCTCCCCCCTCATCCCAACAACCAACTGGGGAGAATGGTGTATGTCTGTTCCTCGAGGACGAAATCAAAACGAAGGGGGTGAGGATGCCTTAACGCCTTCCCAGCCTTCCTACCTCTCCCAATTGGGTGCAAGTACGAAATTAGCAATGTCTGGGGCAACAAAATGCAACTGGAAGAAAGCCCCACCAAGTAATCTGATGTCTCTGAGGTTAAGCACCCAGGGCGATTGGAGCACTACTACGTACCATTCATGAACTTGGCTTCCTGAGCATAGTAGCCAGGCATTTCATGAAAGGCATTTTCTTAAACTTTTCTTAAAAATCCCAGACATTTCAAAACGTTTCATACATACAGGAAGGGCAGGGGACGTGTCTGAAAAAAATGCAAGATATGTTACTTACATGCATAAATTAACTAGAGGACTGTGGTTCAATGTAAAAAACATACATTCTATCATACAAATCATGCATTGCCTACTTTCAAACAGTGACAAGACAACCAATCTAGATAAAAAGAAAGCCAAAGTTCAAACACATCCCCGTGGTATTGTGACCGCTTTTGCAACCACAGGGGGGTGGGCAATTACACTCCTCGAGGACGTAAGGGCCCAATCGAATCTCCTTGTGAAATGCCTGTGAAGCACCTTTTCTCCCTCAGGTATGTAATGAACCACACCAAAACCCTTCTTCTTTTCCAGATTTTACCAGCTTCCCTTTTTATATCAATGGCGGGAAAATGCTAAGGGTATTTTGTGAAGAAGTAGAATGGAGAGAAGAAGAGCTTTCCTGTTGGCAGTCTGTAACCCCTGCATCAACCATCTTTTTCTGCAGCTGGCCTGCTCCTACTGCATTTGTCACTTTTCTCCTCGCCTGCAAACCCTAATCTCCTTCTCGTTGCCTTTTCCCCCTCTATTCCCATTACCTGAAAACCCTTATTTCCTCTTGAGCCTGTCCCACCGCTCTTCAGCCTATGGTTCAGCTCTGCAGCCCCACTGCCTAGTCATACAGCCCATCGCCCAGCTTGTAACATTAACATTTATGTTCAGCTTTGCAGCCCACCCTGATGTGCCTCACAGCCCTGTGTGACTGGACAGCTGGCTCAATTCTCCTGCAGGACCTGCTCTTGTTGATGATGCACCCCTGCTTTCTCCCAAGTTTGGCTGATTCCTGCCAATTTCTCCTCCCCCATTGCACTTAATTGCAGCTCGCATTTGCACCCACTTGCAGACCACTCCTTGGCATTTATGTATTTATTTAAACAAGAAAATACAGGGATAGAGATGGATACCTTGAAGATGAAGCAAGAAAAAGCTCCCATGCCAATCCCTATGATCAAAATTGCCGTACGTGATACATATAAAAGCTCCTTACCAGTCGCTTGAGGCCTTATATAAGCCTGAATCAAAGAGAAACAATAAAGGACAATTTGAGCGGTAAGTTATAACACCCTAACCCCTCAGTGTTACCCCTTGCATTTTGACTTCATTTGAACTATCACTACCCCACCTCTATCGGCCCCACAAAAACCCTCCAAAATTTTTTAACCTTGTAGACATCATATGTAAATAGTGAACTCATTGCAATGAATTCAGCTGAACCAGAAGATGTTGCAGCCATAAATACCATCGTCAAAATCAAAATGACACCACCTGCGCAATCCAAAAAACCCTTTAATTTGATGGAGGCAAAGGTGAGCAGGCTTAGCAGGCTTCTTCAAAAATTCTGATGCTGCATTTAAAAGTTCACTACCATGCCAACAACTACAAACACACAATCTTGACACAAATTGGTATGAGTATCTTTTTGGCCCGCCTTTGTAGAAGGCACGACTAAGGAATGGTTATTTTTTGTGTGGAGAATAATTTCTTCACTTCTCTCTCATTCATTCAGAAGCCTGGTAATCTTTATAGACACATGTCACATGCCATGCGGGTTGCGATCAGCCAGATCAGACTCATCACATCGCATAAGGGTGGAGACTGGTATCCCTCTTATCACCCTTTTCTCTCTCTTCGCAACCCCCTCTGTGCCCCTTTCTCTCTCTTGGTAGCCCTCTGACACCCCTTTCTCTCTCTTCGCAGCCATCTGCTGCCCCTTTCTCTCTCCCAGTGGGCACATGCAACATATCCAAAAAATACAATAAGCAAACGTTGATAGGATTTTTTGTGCCCAATAAAGGTGTCCACCCCAACCCTAGGAAAATGTAATAAATCGTCGAGTATGATTAGAAACCTTAGAAAAATGGATGAGTGTTGCGTGGCCACCTTCCATTATGGAACTAGCCGTTGTTACCCTAGCCAAAAGGAGAAAGAGCACTTGCATGCAGTAGAGGAGGAGAGATTGTGGAGAGAAGCACATAGTTGCGGGAAGCTGGAGAGAGAAGAATTGCAGTATGTGTGAGCTTGGTTGCAGAGAAGAGAGTCATGAGAGAGCCAAGGTGTTTTGTGGTGAAGTAGCTCTGAGATAGCTTGCTATTGAATTTTGTTCTGTTTTGAGAAGAAGGCGACGCGGGATTTGATTGAGTAGATTTGGGTCTACCTAGAGCAAGTGTTGCATAGGTGATAGAGGGTCTTGTAGGAGATTGGTTCCCTAGGACCTCTACAGCTGCAACTTTGTTGGAACTTGGACCAGCTCAAAGCCTTATTCAACAATTCTTTGGAGTGTTTGATGGAGGAAGTCTGTAGGTATAGTTGCAGCTTTTGTTGTGTGTGCTGGTTTTTGTGGAGTTGAGAATACAGGGTTTTTCTGTTGGGGGATAAAACTATGGAGGTCCCTTGGTTTCATAGTGTTCTCTCTTATCTGTTCAATCTCCAAATCTCAGGGTTGTTGAGATTGGCTCAGTTTTATATACACAGAAGGTCTGATTGCGTGGGATTGATGAGTTCCTGTGCTTTGGTTTTATCTGTGTTGTTTTTTGATAGAGTTTGTTGAAAAGAACCGATTGTGAGTGAAGAGTTGAACTGTATTGAATCAGAATTGTGTCAGATAGGTTTGTTTTTTTGAGTTAGCAGCATATGACAGTGTCAGAAGTTGTTCCAGAGTCAGTTGTGTGTCTGGATAGGTCAATTGATGTTGTTGAAGTATTGGTCTGGTCTTGTTTGACACTTATGAAGTCTAGGCTGACAATCAGGAACCAGTCAGCAGTCAGTCTGATAGGTTGGGCACTGTTAGTAGTCAAGGTGTTAGCTGAGAATTGTGTCAGGTCAGAAGGGTCTCAACAAGGATCAGCTGAGTATCAGAAGGATATTCAAGGGTAGATCTAGTTTATCTAGGTTGGAGAGAAGAGATTTTGAGTTAGGTCTGACAGTTAGCTGTCAGCAGTCAGGCAGACTTGAAGGCGAAGGTATTCCAGAGTCAGAAGGGTGTCAGCTATGAGTGTAGGGAATTGAGTCCTAGTGGGATTTGAAGTTTTTAAGGGATTGGAGGTATCAGCAGACACTGGAGGGTTGAAGTCTGACTTAGAACCAAGTTGGCTGCAAGCAGATAGGTGGGTGAGTTCCCAATCAGCAGATAGTCAACAGAAGGTCAACAGGGGAGTGCTGATAGGATCAGTAAAGTCCAAAGGAAAGTTCTTGAAGATAGCTGATACTGGAGGAACTTTGAGGAAGCTCGACGGACGTATTTCTGACTCCAGTCATCAGCAACATTTGTCCGACTCAGTATACAATCAGAAGTAGATCCGTTTGTGTCAGTTGAGAGTGTTTTTGGTCAGCTACTAGCAGTCAGCTAAGGTTAACTAAGATTTATAAGTGAAGATCAAAGCTTTTGGAGGTCTGGGCTGACTTGGGAGAACATAGTCAACTGGCTTATTTTGAAGGGTTTGGAGTGTGCTTAGGTATCCGCTTGTGTCAGCTGAAGATCAAGAGACATAAGCTGAGTGGACTGGTATCTTCATTTGGTGTTTGTGCTGGGTTGTGGTGCTGGTGGTTGTTCCTCCTCATGGTGGTGTGTTTCAGACGGGCTATAGAGGCACATCTCCCCGACACATCATTTTTTTTGTGCCCCCACCAAGGAGGGCTTTGAAGCACCCTTTAGTATGTTTGCAAGTCTGAGAGTTTCCAGTAGAACCATAATCGACATAATCCCTACAAGCATGTTTTGAACCAACTTTGGACCTACCAGAAATGGAAGCTGAAAGGTGGCTGTCTTGCAATGTTTGCAATAGCCATCTAGGCACAGTTCGTGTCTTCTGTATTGCTGTCCTTTCATGTCTGACTGCACAGCACATAGGGTCTGAATTTTTCAGATTTGTCTCATTCTCACCCATAGACAAAATGTTGCAAGCATATGAACAATTTTTTTTTTTCAGAAAGAGGCTTCTATTAAGTATGAAAAAAACATACAACAATCACAGCTATAAGCCGGAAAAGAATAGAATCACCCCAATATGTAAGGTGATTTCAACCATTGAGGAGCATTATGATGCCATGTAAGACCTATGGTACTAGAGGAAAAGAAGATGCCATGGTCCCACTCCTGCATAAATATCACGCGCTTTGCTTGCGTGAACATTTTTTTTTAGCGGATGAACCCAGGCAAATCTTGAAAAGTCATCAATGAATGTGACAAAGTACATGTGTCCTCCCAAAGATGGTGTCCTCATGGGACCACAAACATCAAAATATATGAGCAATAATTTTTGGACAGCCCTGATTAAACCATCCTTTGGGAATGATTTCTGATGCATTTTACCCAATATACACCCTTCACAAACATGTTTGATAGGTGTCTCTATATGTGACATCTTTGAAACCATCTGATGCCACTGTAAAAACATTTAACTGCAAAAGTTGACACGCCCAAAACGTGCATGCCAAAGCTTTGCATCAGCCATTGCAGATGTAGCAGTCACTATATATGCATCATGTGCAACCCATCATCCATGGCATAGTGCACCAGAAGCCACAATGATAACACCATCATTTTTTTTTTCAAGAAAAGATCCTTTCATTAGTTATATAAAAACGCCCGTAGGGCTACAAAAGATCCTCTCCTGCTCATAAGAAAACAGAGCAGAGATCCAAGCAAGGCAGCTAGGGAGACTCTCCCTAGGTGTAGAAAAGTACAAATATCAGTACAAAGAGCTGAGGGGCTATATCATACAATAGGAAGGGGGAAAAGCCAAACAGGTGGCCTGTAGTGCCAGCGGGGGGAACCCGCGTGAAGGGTATAGAAGGGGCCGCTGCGCCAAGTGGTGTGAAAGGCCTGGCGCCGCAAGATCGCCCCATCCGGATGCGGTCATACTGTCCTCGCAGGGTGTGGATCAACTCCTCCCAAATCCCCCGAACAGTCTCAGCTAGTGGCTCCAGTCTCCCCTCAAAGGCCCTGAAACACCGGGCTCTCCAGGCGAACCAGATGGTGAGGCCGCTGAGGAGCTCCCATCATAGATCCCTCTCCTGTGTCCAGCCGGCGGACGAGAAATCCGGTGAAGGAACCAGGCGAGGTTGGCCCTAATGAATCTGATGGCCTGGCTGTCCTGCTCCGTCTCGTAGCCCATAGAGCAGGCCCTGACGAAGTTGACCAAGCAGCGGCACCCCACGTATACATACCCTCTGGAGAGAGGGGGGCCAAAATGCGCAGCATCTGCAGCCAAATCTGCTGCGCCTGAGGACAGTCCCATAGGCAATGTCTCTGTGTCTCCATACGGTGGCCACATCGGACGCAGGCCGCCGGAAGACCGCTATAGACAAGCCTCTGTGAGTGCCTCCTAAATGTCATCCCTCATAATCAGCCCCCCTCTGAAGTGGCTCAGCCTCTCCACCTGGATCTCCTCTGGGAGACTGCAGAAGGCCTGCCAGTCTCCAAAACTACGTGCTGGGCCTGCCACCAATGGTCCCTAGGCTAGACGAGGCCGAGAACCCAGCATATGACCCTGCTCTGTGCGAACCGCTGGGCTCCAGATGAGCGGCTGTCTGGCCCGCTCCTCATCACAAGGAGGTCTCTGAGAGAGTCCCGGTCTCAGCAACTCCCAAGCTCGCAGGATGCTCAAGGCAAATCTGTCCTCCCATCCTCTACTGAGGCCTGTCCTCCTCATCTCTATGAAGATCCATCGTATCTCCGGTGCCCAAGTGCCCCCTGCTGGGGGAGCCCGAGCCTGCAGCCGCTGCAAAAGAAGCTCTTTCCAAGGCTCAGCGCCTGGAAGCAGCCCCCGAACAATAAGCTTCCCCAATAAGGCTCTACTCTGATCGACTGGATCTATAATGCCCAAGCCTCCCTGAGCCAGCGGAAGTGTAATAACTGCCCAAGCGACCTTAGCCCGGGCTGGTTGACCATCCCGCCCAGACCAACGAAAGTTCCTGATCAGCCTCTGTACCTGGCTGATGCAAGAGCTCGAGAAGATCCAGCAAGACGTGATGTACCACATGGTCGCTAAAAGCACCTGATTTGCCAAGGATAGCCGAGCTGCACTCCAATACAAAAGCTTCTTCCGAATGCTCAGAAGAAGCGGGGCAATCTGCTGCTCAGGTGACAAATCTAGTCCAATCTGGCATCCCAAATACCGCACTACTGTGCAACGAGGAATCCATCTAAAACCCGGGTCTGGGCTCCATGCCGGAGTGGGAGCGCTACTGATCCAAAAGGCCACTGTCTTGCGCCAATTGATCAATGCTCCCGAAGCTGCACTAAAAACCTAAAGCGACTGCTCTGCCCTCTGAAGATTGGCCTCCTGGCCATGCAAAAATAAACCCGTGTCATCAGCAAACTCAGCATCGAGCAGGTCCTCCCCCCGGACTAGGAGCTGGAGTCCTCTCAAACCAACCTCCTCTGCCGTCAGATACATGCTCATAGCCTCAGCAAAGAAGAGAAAAAGAAACGGGGCGAGAGGACACCCCTGACGGACTGATCTGGTCAACTCAAAACTCGGCCCCCGTCCTCCTGCCATCAGCACCTGGCTACGAGCTGTGGAATATAGAGCCACCACTCCTTGAATCCAAACTGGCTCAAAGCCCAGGCGAAGCATCGTGCCCTCTAAGAAACTCCAATCAACTTGATCGTATGCCTTCTCAAAATCGAGAAGCATCACGACCAGGTCCTCACCGAGAAATCTAGCTCGGGCCGTCACCTCCCAGAAGGTGAAAATGTTGTCAAGGATACTACGCTCCTTGACGAATCTTGTCTGGGTAGCATGAATCAACTCCCCCAGGAAGGGCTGGATCCTCAAACTCAAGACCTTTGCTAAGACCTTGTAGACAGTATTGAGGATCGAAATAGGTCTCCAATGCCGAATATCATCTGATACTCCCTCCCCCTTGGGGATAAGAAAGATCAAGCCCTCTGAAAAGCTCTGTAGCATCACCCCAGTGTCCAAAACATACTGAAAGCCCCTGCGGAGGCCTGGCCCCAAAAGGTCCCAATAGCGCATAAAAAGGGCAGGCGTCAATCCGTCCTCCCCAGGGCAACTATGGCGCGGAAGGACTCTCAGGGCCTCAGCAAGCTCAACCTCTGAAAGAGGCTCACCCACAACTGTACCCATGTGATCTGTGACCCTCCTCTGCACATGGGCCCACATAGTCTGTCTGCAAGCATCCCGAGCCTCAGTGGCTGGCTCTGCTGAAAGCAGGTCTCTATAGAACTCAGTGGCAATGTCTCTGATCTCCCCTGGCTCAGTGGCTACCGATCCGTCCTGCCTCCTGAGCTGGCGGACTCTTGCTCGAGCATGGCGAGGGCCAGTAATCTCAAAAAACTCCCCAGTCACTCTATCACCAAGCTGCGTCCACTGAGAGGCCTGGCGCCGACAGTAGAACTCATGTCTCTACTCCTCTGCCTCTCTAACCTCCTGGCGTGCCTGGCTCAGCTGGGACGCCACCCACTCACATGTAGGCTGCTGCTCCTGAAGGCGCTGAAGCGAAGCAAGGCTACGTCTCAACCGACACTTCCGCTCGCGTGTCTCTCCCAGACGTGTCAAGGCTGCAGCGTGCAAAAAAGAGCTGAGCTTGATGAGTCCCTGGGCACACTGGCCTGCTGCATCCTGGTCAAAGCTCTGGCTATCATGCCATATCCTCTCAATGTCCTCAGCGAGACTAGGATCTGTAAGTATCCTCTCTGGGATCCTCAACTGCAAGCTGGTCTCCCGTGTCCTCTCCTCAAGTGTCAAAATAACTGGCGCATGGTCTGAAAAAGAGGTGCCAGCGAGAATGCCAACGGAGCCCCCTCGCTCCCCTAACCTGTCGCCCACATAGAAGCGATCAATCCGTGATAGATAAGTCCCTCCCGGCCGGCGATCCGACCGAGAGAAACTTAGACTGTCCTGAGAGCGGGAGAAAGCCTCATGCTGCCATGCATCAGTGATCCTCAGTGTCATGCAAAATCGCTCCCAAGCTGCAAGCTCCATGCCGTGCACTGTAACATGACTGCCTCCCACCCTATCGGCCAGGTCCTCAAGCATGTTGAAGTCTCCCCCGACACACCAATATGCGGCCTCTGGCAATGCATCTGTAACCTGGGTCCAGAACTCTGCTCTGGCACTAGCATGGTTGGGCGCATAGACATTGAGCACGCCAAAGAGCTCATCATGCATCCTCAGAATGACAAACTGTGCTCTACCAGGCACAATGATCCCACGATCCACAATGACCTGCCGCCATACATCCGCAATGACCATACATACTCCTCCCTGCCCGCCCAAGGGGCCAAACCCTGCAGACCAAAAGGTGTCCCATCTACCAGGCATCACCGAACCGTATCTCCGGATCCTGCTCTCACCCAAATGGTGCTCCTGCATCATCAAAATATCAATACTGCCCCCAACCAGGCATCTCTGAAGCTCCTGCCTCAAGCAACCATGATAACGTATGTAGTGTGCGCCACCAAGGCCCTGTACATTCCATGAGATGATCCTCATGGATGACCTGCTGAGGTGGAGGCTGTCTCAGCCGTACTGCGGGCCTTCGCAAGCAGCTTGGATGGAGAATAGTCCCCATCCGAGCGGCTACGAATCTGCCCACCCGGTGTGCAGCAAGAATCTCGGATCAGGCACCAGTGGCTGTCTCCCATGGCGACTGCCTCCCGCTCAGACAGAGCAACCTCGTGTATGCATACATATCCAGGGTCGCGTGCTAAGTCTGCCACTAGGCGAACCACCAAATGTCGAATCCCGAAGGCATCCACACTCCCGAGATCAAAGAAAAAATGAGCCAACTCCCATAGTCCGCCTATCACGTCTGTCACCTCCAGATCGCTCGCATGGTGAGAAAACTCAACTGCCTGAGTCTTCAAAGTGCTAAGAGGGAGATCCATGGTCCACTCCCGGTCGCTAGGGCCACAGAGAGGGAATGAGAAGGCCACCGCTGAATCAAGTGCCTCCTCCCCTCGGGCCGGAGGTATCACTACATGAACTCTGATGGGTGCTGGCTCATGGGGGCCCTCCGCTCCAAAAAGCCGTGTGAAGGAATAATCAAAAGCCTCCGAGCGCTGTCTAGTGTCGAGCCGACTGAAAAAGGCATCGATCGTAGCTCGCTGAAGCTCCCGCCTCCACCCTGCGCTGCGCGCCCATCGCTTTCCCTCCCTCGCGTTCCTTCCACCCCCCCCTGCCATCGTTCCTGTGCCCCCCCCCTTCTTCTCGCCGTTGCGCCCCTCCTTCCTCGCTGCTGCGCCTCCCCCCTCCTCGCCATCTCGTCTCCCCCCTCCTAGCCTCTTCGCCTGTTCGCCCCCCCCCCCCCCCCCCTTCTTCGCCTGTTCGCCCCCCCACCCCTTTTTCGCCTGTTCGTCCCCCCCCTCTTCGCCTATTCGCGCCCGCCTCCCTTCAGCAGCGCCCCGCCCCCCCTCCCTTGCGCGTTGTTGCCGCCCCCCCCCCCCAGGGCTTCTCCTTCGTTTTTTCGCCCCCTCCCTCCTCTTTCGTGCTGTGTTTTTCACCCCCAGGGGGTTTTGTTTTTTCATTTTCATCCGGTCTTCCGCCTCTTTGTGTGCAGCCCGTTTCTTGCAGGATTTCCGCTTTCGCCTCGCCTTCGCCTGAGCTTCAGACTCTGATGGAGACTCCTCCCGCCTCGCCTCAGAGGGACTCATCCGCAGCCCCCTCGCCCGCCCCCGAGGACATCCCCATCAGGCTTTCTCTTTCGCCGGAAGAGGAAGCGAGCCTCACCGCCGCAGAGGTGGAACGCCTCCAGGCTCATTCCACCATCTGCCGTATAGTCGGCACTCACCCCAGCAGAGGGGAGATCAGGGATCTTCTTCAGGCTCGCCTTCTTGCAGATGTGGGCAAGATCCTGGATGTACAGCTCCTGGGGCCGGGGCCATTATCAGATCGAGTTCGAGGCCGCCCAGAGCGTTGCCAAGGTCCTTGCCATGAGTCCTCTGGACATCAGGGGTGCTCGGGCTTTCTTCAGACCTTGGCAGCATGGATTTGACCCAGCAGCGGCGGAGCAGGGAGAGCGCCTCTTCCATATTACAGTTTGTTTCCCTGGTCTCCGCCGGGAGTATCTTCCGCTCCTCTCCAGGCTCGGAGCATTGGTGGGCTCGGTACTAGAGACGGGCCCCTCAACAGCTTCAGTGGTGGCCAGAGCAGCTGGGCTACCTTCGGTCAGAGTGTTGGTGTCTGACATCTCCTCCCTTCCTAAGGTCATTCAGCTACCTAGGATAGGGGGGGGGTGGATAGATCAAAGAGTGGAGTTCTCGGGGCTCCCGAACCAGTGCTTCATTTGCAGGCAGGTCGGTCATCTGGCCAAGGCCTGCCCTCGCAGGAGACCTCGACCCTCACCACAGCAAAGCAGGCTACTGATGGCCCGCCCACAGATTCGGCTCGGCAGGCTGCCTCCGGGACACCTGCTCAGGCCACAGAGACCTCGGAGTGGCAGCCTGGACAGGGGCGCCGCCGAGGGAGACAGCCACAGCAGCACGCCCAGAGACCGTTGCAGCAGCAGCCACACAGTCTCAGCCTCACTGGGTTCCCGTGAGGAACAGCTTTGCTCCCCTTCAGGAGGAGACCCCTACAGCGACTGAGGACCAGGAGATGCCAGCACCCCCTCCTTCTCCCCCCCCACCCCCGTCCCCTCCCACCGCCTCGCTTCCACCTTCGCCTCCTCCCGTCTCCGCTCCGGTTTCGGCAGCGGCTTCCTCTCCACCTCCCTCGCCTCCCCCTCCCCCTCCGCCCGCCTCACCTTCCCGGGAGGCCCTGGCAGTTCCCTGGCGCTCACCTGCAGTCCGGAGAGCGCTGAGCACTGACCTCGCTCGAGCATCACAGAGGAGACCTATGCCGATTAGGGCCTCACGGATTTCATCTATCCGCAGTCGGCTGAGTCGCCTTGGCATTAGAAAGCGCTCGGAGGCTTTTGATTATACCTTCACACGGCTTTTTGGAGCAGAGGGCCCCCATGAGCCAGCACCCATCCGAGTTCATGTAGTGATACCTCCGGCCCGCGGGGTGGAGGCACTAGACTCAGCGGTGGCCTTCTCGTTCCCTCTATGTGGACCTTGTGACCGGGAGTGGACTCTAGAGCTCGCTCTCAGCACTTTGAAGACTCAGGCAGTTGAGTTTTCTCATCACATGAGCGATCTGGAGGTGACAGATGTGATAGGCCGACTTTGGGAGTTGGCTCATTTTTTCTTGGATCCCGAGAGTGTGGATACCTCAGGGATTCGGCATTTGGTCGTGCGCATAGTGGCAGACTTGGCACGCGACCCTGGATATGTGAGTATACACGAGGTTGCTCTGTCAGAGCAGGAGGCAGTCGCCATTGGCCACAGCCACTGGCGCCTGATCCGGGATTCTTGCAGTACACCGGGTGGGCAGATTCGCAGCCGTTCGGATGGGGACTACTCTCCATCCAAGCCGCTTGCGAAGGCCCGCCGAACGGCTGAGACAGCATCCACCTCAGCAGGGCATCCATGAGGATCATCTCATGGAATGTACAGGGCCTTGGCGGAGCACACTTTATACGCTATCGAGGTTGCTTGAGGCAGGAGCTTCAGAGATGCTTGGTTGGTGGCAGCATTGATATTTTGATGATGCAGGAGCACCACTTGGGTGAGAGCAGGATCCAGAGATATGGTTCGGTGATGCCTGGTAGATGGGACACTTTTTGGTCTGCAGGGTTTGGTCCTTTGGGTGGACAGGGAGGAGTATGCATGGTTATTGCAGATGTATGGCGGCAGGCCATTGTGGATCGAGGGATCAGTGTGCCTGGTAGAGCACAGTATGTCATTCTGAGGATGCATGATGAGCTATTGGGTGTGCTCAACATCTATGCGCCCAATCATGCTAGTGCCAGAGCAGAGTTCTGGACTCAGGTTACAGATGCATTGCCAGAGGCCGCACATTGGTGTGTTGGGGGAGACTTCAACATGCTTGAGGACCCGGCAGATAGGGTGGGAGGCAGTCATGTTACAGTGCACGGCACGGAGCTTGCAGCTTGGGACCGGTTTTGCATGTCACTGAGGATCACTGATGCATGGCAGCATGGGGCTTTCTCCCGGTCTCAGGACAGTCTTAGTTTCTCTCGGTCGGATCGCCGGCAGGGAGGGACTAATCTATCACGGATTGATCGCTTTTATGTGGGCGACTGGTTAGGGGAGCGAGGGGGCTCCGTTGGCATTCTCGCTGGCACCTCATTTTCAGATCATGCGCCAGTTATACTGACATTGGAGGAGGGGACACGGGAGCCCAGCTTGCAGTTGAGGATCCCAGAGAGGGTACTTACAGATCCCAGTCTCGCTGAGGACATTGAGAGGATCTGGCATGATAGTCAGTGCTCTGACCAGGATGCAGCGGGCCAGTGTGCCCAGGGACTCATTGATCTTAGCTCTTTTCTACACGCTGCAGCTTTGACACGACTGGGAGAGATTCGCGAGCGGGAGCAACGGCTGAGACGCAGCCTTGCTTCGCTACAGCGCCTTCAGGAGCAGCAGCCTGCATGTGAGTGGGTGGCGTCCCAGCTGAGCCAGGCACGCCAGGAGGTTAGAGAGGTAGAGGAGCAGAGACATGAGTTTTACTATCGTCGTCAGGCCTCTTAGTGGACGAAGCTTGGTGATAGAGTGACTGGAGAGTTTTTTGAGATCACTGGACCCCGTCATGCGCGAGCAGGAGTCCGCCAGCTTGGTAGACCGGATGGATCGGGAGCTACTGAGCTCGGGGAGATCAGAGCCATTGCTACTGCATTTTATAGTGACCTGCTTTTCAGCGGAGCCAGCCACTGAGGATCGAGATGTTTGCAGACAGACTGTGTGGGCCCATGTGCAGAGGAGGGTCACAGACCATATGCGTACAGTTCTAGGCGCGCCTCTGTCAGAGATTGAGCTTGCCGAGGCCTTGAGGGTCCTGCCGCGACATAGTTGCCCAGGGGAGGACGGACTGACGCCGGCCTTTTTTATGCGCTATTGGGACCTTTTGGGGCCAGGCCTCCGCAGGGGCTTTCAGCATGTTTTGGACACTGGGGTGATGCCACAGAGCTTTTCAGAGGGCTTGATCTATCTTATCCCCAAGGGGGAGGGAGTATCAGATCACATTCGGCATTGGAGGCCTATTACGATCCTCAATACTGTTTACAAGGTCTTAGCAAAGGCCTTGAGTTTGAGGATCCAGCCCTTCCTGGGGGAGTTGATTCATGCTACTCAGACGGGATTTGTCAAGGAGCGCAGTATCCTTGACAACATCTTTACTTTCTGGGAGGCGACGGCCCGAGCTAGATTTCTTGGCGAGGACTTGGTCGTGATGCTTCTCGATTTTGAGAAGGCATACGATAGAGTTGATTGGGGTTTCTTAGAGGGCACTATGCTTCGCCTGGGCTTTGAGCCAAGATGGATCAGAGGGGTGGCAGCTCTGTATTCCACAGCTCGCAGCCAGGTGCTGATTGCAGGAGGACGGGGGCCGAGTTTTGAGCTGACCAGATCAGTCCGTCAGGGGTGTCCTCTCGCCCCTTTCCTTTTTCTCTTCTTTGCGGAGGCCATGAGTATGTATTGACGGCAGAAGAGGTTGGTTTGCGAGGACTGCAGCTCCCAGTCCGGGGGGAGGACCTACTTGATGCTGAGTTTGCAGACGACACAGGCTTATTTTTGCATGGCCATGAGGCCAATCTTATTCGGGCTGAGCAGTCGCTCCAGGTTTTTAGTGCAGCTTCGGGAGCACTGATCAATTGGCGCAAGACAGTGGCCTTTTGGATCAGTAGCGCTCCCACTCCGGCATGGAGTCCGGACCCCGGTTTTAGATGGATTCCTCCAGGCACAGCAGTGCGGTATTTGGGATGCCAGATTGGCCTAGATTTGTCACCTACGCAGCAGATTGCCCCACTTCTTCTGAGCATTCGGAAGAAGCTATTGTATTGGAGTACAGCTCGACTATCCTTGGCTGGGAGGGCGGTGGTGGCAAATCAGGTGTTATTAGCGACCATGTGGTACATTACGTCTTGCTGGATTTTCTCGAGCTCTTGCATCAGCCAGGTACAGAGGCTGATCAGGAACTTTCTGTGGTCCGGGAGGGACGGTCAGCCAGCTCGGGCAAAGGTTGCATGGGCAGTTATTACACTTCCGCTGGCTCACGGCAGTTTGGGCATTATAGATCCAGTCAATCAGAGTAGAGCCTTATTGGGAAAGCTTATTGTTTGG